>NC_090926.1:283996506-284621506 GCF_040938575.1 Ambystoma mexicanum
GGGTGACCCGGTAGTTCCTCAGGAATCGATAGAGGTCGACCTTCCACGGGCTGGCATTTGCCTTGGACAGCCTCCGCACTTTATTGAGTGTTCTCATGAATCATTCTACATCGCCGTTGGCCTGTGGCCATCTGGGCATGATGTGGTGGTACCGGATGTTTAGATCTTGCAAGTACTGTTTGAACTCCACCCCTTGGAAGGGGGCTCCATTGTCACTTTTGATCGTGGTTGGGAGTCCATGTGTCGCAAACATCTTATCAATGGCCCGGGGTGACCACTTCCGCTGCTGTGGACTCAACCACCTCCACCTCGGGGTATCGGGAGTGGTCATTGATTGCCACCAGGAGGTACAGGCCCTCACGTAGTTTACAGAAGTCAATGCTTATTGCGTCCCACCTGCCAGAGCCTCTTTCCGCCGATAGGATGGGTTCCGGATCTGGTGGGGCTCCGGTTATGAGGCACGGCAGGCAGGTGTTGACAAGAGTATCCACTTTTTCGTCAATGCGAGGGAACCACACTCGGTGTCGAATGCGCGCCTTCGTTCGAGCCATCCCTTGATGGCCCTCATGGGTGAGTGCCACTATCCGGTCGTGAGGCCTGGCGGAATGACGATGCGATCTCCGCGGAGGAGCAGCCCTTGGTCTGTTATCGAAAAGTCTTGGCGGACGGTGAACATTCCTGTGAGGAACGCTTTAGCCTCCTCCATCCTGTTGTGCTCGTTACTCATAAATGACCTCCAGTCGCCCGAAATGATGGCATCTTTCACCAGATCGCAGCAGGGGTCACTGCATGTTTCCTCCGCGATGTCCTCAATGCTGACTGCCTTCGGCCTCATTGCCCGCACCACCTGGCAGATGTGTTCTTGGGTCTCTTCGGCCACCTGGACTTCCTGTGGCGTTGCCTCTCTCGGGTGCCTGGAGAGGAAGTCTGCCGGGTTGCCACATCCCGGTTGATACAGGAGCTCAAAGTTGTACTGCTGAAGGTGTAGCAGCCATTTGGCTATTCTGGCCGGTGGGTGCGATGAAGTGCCCATGAAGATGGGGAGGAGGGGCTTGTGGTCCGTAATGGCTGTGAACTTGCGGCCATACAGGTGGAAGTGGCGGCACCCCCACAATACGGCGATTGCCTCTTTCTCGATGTGCGAGTACCTCTACTCCGTCGCTGTGAGAGCACGCGACGCATAGGCGATGGGTCTCTTCTCGCCTTCGTTGGTAACCTGCATGAGGATGGCCCCCAGGCCGATAGGGCTGGCGTCCACGTAGAGTTACGTCGGAAGGGCAGTGTCATAGTACGCCATTCTGGTTTCTGCAGACAGCGACTCTTTTTTGCTCTCGAAAGCATCTTGGCAAGCTTTTCCCCACTCCCACTTCGCGTTGAGCTTCGTGAGTTCACAAAGGGGTTCCGGCAGTGTGGCCAGGTTTCGGATGTATCTTCCACAGTACGTGGCCATCCCCAGAAAACTGCGGACGTCAGTGGGGGTCTTGGGCGGACATGCGGCCTGTATGTCAGCGACCTTCTGGGGGTCCGGCGAGATGCCAGAGCTGCTGAACTTGTAGCCAAAAAAGGATACGTCTGTTTTGAAAAACTCGCATTTTTCCTTGTGGATGGTTAGGCCCGCCGCCTCCAACCGGTTCAACAGCATCTCTAGCCTCCTCGAGTGTTCTTCTTTGTCCTGGGCGTGGATCAGGATGTCATCACTGACATTGAGGACACCTTGGATGTCCCGGATGACTTCTTGTATGGTCTGTTGGAAGACTTCAGCTGCTGAAGATATGCCGAAACGTAGGCGCTTGTATCTTCGCAGACCCAAGTGTGTGGAAAAAGTCGTTATGTACCGAGAGTCCTTGTGTAGCTTCAGCTGATTTTGAGAAGACTCGGGATCCCGTGAGATCAGCCACAATCTCGGCGAGGGTTGGTGTGATATGGCGCTCCCTCTTGATGGCGGTATTCGGGAGGCGCATATCTATGCAAATGCAGACCTTCCCTGGTTGTTTGGGTTTCCGGGTGACCACCATCGGGGACACCCATGGTGTCGGCCCCGTCACCTCCTCGATAATGCCTGCTTTTTCCAACGCCTTTAGTTCAAACTCGTCCTGCTCGCGCATGTGGAAAGGGGTCCTCCGATGCCTGACGGCCCTTGGCTGAACAGACTTGTCAATGTGGAGTTTAATTGTCTTTCCCTTCAGGCACCCAATCCCGTTCAACAGGTTTGGATGTCGCGCCAGGAGCTTCTCGACCTCGTGGGCTTCCCCGATTTGATTGACAAACTGTACAAGCCCTAAGTCCTCCACCGCATCACCGCTCAGGAGGCATTCGATCCCGGCGTTCACGACGTAGACTTTTGACGGTAGGTTGTTTTCACCGTGGCTGAGGGTCATGCAGAAGCTGCGGACAACCGGTAGCGGCTTCTTGCAGCCATATGCGAACAGGAGAGTGTCAGTGTTTTTGAGGGAAGGTTGCGGCGGCAATGTCCTGAATGTGGACGTGGGCATGACATTCACCGAGGCCCCCGTGTCAATGGTCATCCCTATCTGCTGGTTTTGGATGCTGACCTGACATTTTCATCTCCGGAGCCCTCTCATCTGCATGCCGCCTCCTCGATCCAGGGCTGACACTAGGTAGACTTTCCTTCCTTTGGTCCGCTGCTCTCTGCCAGGGTCTAGTGGAGTCCCTGTGATGTCGTCACCGTCTTCCTCAGTCGACGAGTTGTTTACTTCAACGCGCCTCGTGACTCCCCGTTTCTTCTTTTTTGTACTACTCCTCTCCTGAGGGTTCGGCGGAGGCGGTAGTGGAGCGCCTGAGGAGCGGCACACCTTTGCATAGTGGTCCTTTCTGCCACATGCCCCGCACGTTGTGCCTTGTGCCGGGCAATTTCGCCATCCGTGACGCGGTCCACCACACCATCCACACTCGGTGGGCCCCGGGATCTGTGGTTGCCATATAGGCGGTGTGTAGTTGCCACCCTATTCGTCCCTTGTAGATTGTCTGTTTGTGACCTGGGCCACCATGGACGACGCGAGGGCTGGCTGCAACTTGTGCAGAGTCACGCCCATGTTGGCAGCCCTGGTATGCGCTAGCTCCCTCTGACGGCCTAACTCCAAAATGCGCGTCAAAGATATGCCCCTCTCACCCAGCCTGCGTAGTTTCATTGCCATTGATGATTTGTCTCCGGATCTCTTGCTCAACATCCGTGAACGTGACATTGCTAACTTCCTGAGCCGGGTGTGAAACGCATCCAACGTCTCCTCTTCCACCTGAAACGTGGTGCAGAATATGAATGTCTCGTAATCGGGATTTAGTTGCGGGAGAAAATGAGCCGTAAGTGCGTCCTTCGATCGCTGGTAGATGTCCAGGCCATCCGCGATGGTGAGTGCGTTGAAAATGCGTAGCACCTCGCCTCCTACGTTCAGAAGTAGGTGAGATCTCATCTTCTTAGACAATGTTACATCTTTGCACTCCATGGTCATCTCAAATTTTGGGAGCCATAGCTGCCAGCGGGGGCCAACCGATGATGGATCAAGGATCGAAAGGTTGAATCATCGTGGTTGAGTTGCTTTGTGGGCAAGCTGGCGGTGGCGACAACGGCAGATTCGCCGCGAGTCTGGACGGCGTACTAGGGCCGGGGGTGGACGTGCCGGTCGCTATGTCGTGTGACGACATCCCCTGACGGTTCCTGTTTAGGCCGCCCTTTGAAATCCGTTGGCAGATAGGGCCGCTGCCTGTCCTCCACTGTCTACAGCCGTGACCGCACGTGCGTTTGTCGTGCGCGGTAGGCCCAAGTGTCGAAGAGCGGTTCCATCGGCTCGCTGGAAAAATTGTCGGTCGTGCGATGCAGGAGGGATGAGATGGTTGGGCGCTGAGCGCTCGTGCTGGGTCCCGTTTCCCTCGTCGCCAGTGTTATGTTCCGGCCCCGCACAGAGGCAGTACGTGGTAGGCCGCAGATGTAGGCCTCAATGACGCAGCTCCAGCCGGAGTGAGAAGAACGACACGACACAAGCTGCTAGGGTCTGTGCCCGGAACTGCCTCCCTCGCGCGGGGCTTTTATTCAGCCGCCCTACGTCACCGCGTAGCAGGGCGGATACAACACTTCCCAAAAATATATTTCAAGGAGGACACGTAGGGAGATATATATTCCAGGCTCGGGAGCAAACAATTTTGGGGTGCGTTGGTGGTTGGTGTTATTAATTTGAATTATTTTCGGTATTGGAGCAGGATGTCAGGACAGGGTGTTGTGGCTGAATAGAACATGGAATGTTTGGGCTTCCATGTGGCAAGGAATGGAATGGTGAGAGTTAAGTTGATGTTTGGCAATAAAGAAATGTAGATGCACAGAAGGCATCCTGTGATTATTTGAAGATATGGGATTAATTATAAATATATAAAAGAACACAGCAATTGGTGACGAGAAGATGAACGGCCCACGCATTTAATGAAAAAAAAAGAAAAAAAAAAGTATGGAACAAAGAGCTGGGAAAGGACACTAATGGGCCTGTATAGGTGGCCGGAGAAGAGGGAAAGAAAAGGTTCCCCAAGGAAGGGGCCAAAGAAGGATTGTAAAATAATCATACAACATGAAGGAGGAACAGCCTGAGGAGGTGGCTGAATGAAATTTGGAAAAGAACAAGTGGAGTGAGTAGTCTGAGGAAGAATTTACATGAAAACTATAGGAGCAAGCACAGCAAAGGTAACGTGGGGAAAACTGAAAGTGACATCATGTGGAAAAGGAACTGCATTAAGTACGAAGACGGTAAATGCGCTGCGCTTTTAAATCTACAAAGTAAACAAACGCAAAGGACAGGACGACCGAATGTTATATTATGCTATATTGCAGTGCATGCATTTATGAATAATGCTAGGTCTTTGTGCCATCGTCGGATATGATCATTTGAAACTTAGTGGGTATATATCACAAGTGAGCTGCTACATCAGGAACGCATTTTTTAAAAAAGAACATTAAGTGTAAACGAACCTCACTAAGCGCGAGGCGCAGAATTCCATGAGCGGTGAAAGATGCATTCGAAGGTCAGAGTAAGAGACCTTAGTGCGTAAAGGAGCGTGCTGTCATACTTGTCTGGGTGAAAGGAGAAATAACAAGCGTTGTCATAGCAATGCCAACAAGTAAACAGAAAAGCTTCGAAAATGAAAGGGGTTTCAATGTAGTGGCATACTCAGCGCACCATTATGAAGCAGTGTTATGAAATATGCAAAACGAAGTTGACAAATGAATAGAATGTCGAGGGCATGATAATACTGCCTGTAAATAAGGGATGAAGGAATGTCATATCGGATTACAGAGGTTGTCATGACAACGTGCACTGTTTGAAACGAAATACCATACAGGACAAAATGCAATGCCATATGAAACAAAGTGAAAATGATTCTAATTAAACAAATGTTATGCCATAATGCCAAATGGAAACAATGAGAATCAAATTAAATAAAGGTGTTCGATAAGGAGCACAGTGGTGAGGCATAAATATTAACCAATCAAAACAAGCTCAAGAATAAATTCAGTGAAGAATCGGGAAGAATACTTAGGTACCTTGAGGATATAGGTAAAGAGAATGAGATGAGATAAACAAAAACAACAATAGGAGGACACAACATGGAAAGTGGAAATCAGTGAAAGGCCATGAAGGAAAGCTAAAATATGCATAATATAAGGAATGAGAAACACACCACAGCAGTGGTTTCATGACAGCAATTTATATTGAGTCTTAAACAATAAAGTGTGTCAGCACAATACAATCTAGAGAGGTAAAGAAAGATAAAAACAGACTACAATGGTCTAACAAATAAAAACCCAGAAGCGCTGTAAATAGCCAAACTGCTGTACTTATGTCTGAATGTAAGAGGGAATCATATCTGAACAAGTGAAATGCCACAGTTCTGAACTATTGACACAAGGTTTAGTAGCGGGATTATTGCATCTGGCAAAACATTACCGCCACGGAACGTAATGATATCCTTGTATCTAGCTGCAATTTAACTGCTGCAGTTCTCAAAACATTTCACATCACAGGTAAACCAGCAAAGATCATCATACAAGTGTTAATGTGTGCTTAAATGCAGCAATATGAATTGTTGGGCAACAACAAGTGCATATGATAAATACTGCGAGAGAAGTAAGATCACAGAACAGCAATGCTTGGATGCATGTTGATGTTGAAACAGAAAACAATAGTGAACTATGGTAGCATACATGATAGATATTTTCTCAAGTCAAAGAGAATTCTCACAAATAAGGTAATGTAAATAAATCAAAATAGAAGTGTGAAACAAGATTAGGCCTAGCAAACAACAAGGATAGCAACAGTGTGCAGGATTGCATAATTGCTGATAAAGGAAAAGAGTGAAGCAATTGCCAGGAGTGAGTAACCATGTTCCTGAATATCACAAATGAGGATGCAAGGCATATAAGAACAGATCAGAATGATAGAAGTCTAATGAATTATTTACATTGCCCTGAACCATTTATACTTGAGCCACAGGAAGATCAGCGGTGGCAGAAATGGATAGAGGAATTTGAGAACTTTTTGAGAGCAGCAGGACACCAGGATGTCTCAAACAAAATGGACATATTTGTTAACTTGTTAGGGAAGGAGATGAAAAATGTGATGATCGGCATTCCGGCTCAGGAAAGAACAATGTATCAACAGTTGGTTTCTGCCATTTGTTAGGCAGAAACCTGTGCAGTTCCCTTGGGGACCACTGCAAGAAGATTAAGACTACAGGAGTAAGCAGTAACCCCAATTGGTAGCAGTCTGTACCACCCAGATTTAGCTGGTAGCTGTGGCTGAGCAGTCAGACCTCTCTCAAGAAGAGTAGGGCAGTATACAGAGGATACACAATAGGGCTAAAAACACAGTAGAACAAGCAAACACTGACCAGAGCTTGGTATCAAAACTATAATTATTTATTTAACACACACTTAAGAAAATACACTAGCACTATAAATCAAAGCAAGTTCAAACACAATCAGAAAAGTATACACACCTCCCTTAAGAATTATTAGACAAGTCTAAGTCAAAACACCACTATTTGTAAAAACAGATGTGAGCACGCAACTTAGATGGCACTCCAATAATTAAGTTAAAGGGAGAGAAAAAGGCAGGGCTGAAAATAAAACAGTTACCAACACTTTTCTAAGACCAAAACAAGTTAGTGAAGGCAGAGTCTACTGTAGAGCCAAAGCTCATAGGCCTGGCCCACTTTAAATGGAGCAAGTTGAAATGTGCCCAAGATCACACAGTTTAGAAATGCATTCAAGTCTTTGTAAAAATGTTCAAAAGAGGTTGGGTTGATTCAGAAGGTAAAGTTAGAAGGTCTGGGGCCAACTCAGTTGGAAGGCCAAGGATTTAAGGGTCACCTTTAGCAAACCGTAGAAAGGGAGGCCAGGTGGAACACAGTACCTTTAGAGTTGAGGAAGCTCCAGCGGTGGCAGTTGTTCCTGGCAGCGGATGCAGTTCGTGGTTTCAACCAAGGGAAGAGAAGATCTCATTGAGGAGGAAACTTGGAGTCGTTGCACTGCCCAGGGAAGATCCCAGCCGCGGAGTTCGTCGGTTAAAAGGTGGGTTCCTTTTTTTCGCGGTCACAGTGGTGAAGCTTGGCTATCCGGCCGCCGGGGTGCTTGGCACTGGCGATTCGACCAAGAGACGTCCTGGAAGGCGAATGGCGAACTGGTTGATCCCACCAGCTCAGAGGAAGAAGACTCTTTCAGCAGAAGATCTTCTCTTGTCTTCGGGAAAGTGGTGAGGTTGTTGCAGCAGAGCTCCACCGGTGGTGTCGTCGTTGCAGATGGCGCAGCTTCTCCCCTCTTTGGATTTCCTAGGTCCTGTGGCGACTTCTGAAGTTCCAGTCCCAAAAGCCCTACTTTTATGCAGAAAACCCCCCGTTCAACAGCCTAGCTGTCACTCATACATGCTAAGTGGTGAGCCGGGCGGCTCACCACTGGGCCAATCAGAACAGAGTGCGACTTGAGTTGCTAAGGCAACGTAGTCCTGGGTGCCAATTCCCCCACCCGCACATCCTGTGGAACCCAGACAGAGTGGCACCAGTTGGAGGGCTTCTGTGGAGAAGCCCGCCAAAAAGTGGAACAAAGGGCCCGACCTTGGTTGGAGTTACAGAGACGGACACGAACGCCATTTTAGAAAAGAGTTCTGGCGAAAAGACCCAACCGGTGATTTTATATTAAATAAATAAACCGGCAATATCTTTAACATTGCACCAAAAAGTGGTGCGGGAAAATCCCATAGGAAATATTCCAGTGGAATATTTTGCGTGGTAACCACTGCCATCAGCCAGAAACTCGACAAGGGGTGACTGGACAGTGTCCCCTTGGAAACAGACCTAGGGGCAATCTAATTAACCCCTTCCAGTACTTCCACAATATGATGGTTTGTACTGGTTCTGTTCACAATTTTGGACTAGTAAAGCCAATGGTGACTTTACATGCCCTGGGAGACAGTAGTCAGTCCCAGGGTATGGAGTCTATGCTTGGGGGTCACTATGACACCCCTGTGTTACTGCACTGAGGGTGCTGTGTAACACATACACTAAACCAGATGATACCGTATGAAGTAAAAAGACCCCATAGCCCATAAACCCACAATAAGTCAAAAGACATACCTCAAATCATGCCTAAGAGTGGGAGAAAAAGTCTCACTCGTAGCAGGAGAAAAAAACAAACCCCAAGAATCCAGCAAAGCTGCTGGGGGACTCACTAGGTTTGGGAAATTAGCCTTATAAGAGAATTCTCCCTAACACTTCGGTGGCAGAAATGGATAGAGGAATTTGAGAACTTTTTGAGAGTAGCAGGACACCAGGATGTCTCAAACAAAATGGACATATTTGTTAACTTGGTAGGGAAGGAGATGAAAAATGTGATGATCGGCATTCCAGCTCAGGAAAGAACGACGTATCAACAGTTGGTTTCTGCCATTAATGAACAATTGGTGATCCCTCCCAATCGGGACTATGAACGGTATGCATTTAACCAGTGCATACAGGATCCACATGAAACAATTGACCCATTTGTATTACGATTGAAGGGAAAGGCAACATTTTGTGATTTCGCAAGCTTTAGTGATGATGAGGCTATTAGGCTGAGAATCATTGAAGGATGCATGTCATCACAGCTTCGGAGACATCTTCTAAGAGTGCCTCTCCCATTAAAGGAAGTCCTGGAATTGGCACGCGTGTATGAAAGAACTGAAAAGCAAGTGGCCAATATAGAAAACAAAAGTGAGTCGAAATTTGTTGCTGGTATTAGATCTAATGGGCAGAAGCAAACCCGATGCGCTGTTGAAGGCGAGAGTAGACCGCGAAAGAAAGGTTATAGATCTGGATTGGATTTTCCACACAGAGGTGTATGTCCAGCTTTTGGTCGGATGTGTAGGAGATGTGGACAGAGAAATCATTTCTGGATTGTGTGCAAACAGGGGGTTCTGTTACTCACAACATGGAGATCCAGTGCACGATTGCTACCAAAAAGGAAGTGTGATGTATAGGGGTTTCCTGGAGAGACTGTACTGGGAGAGAGAGAACAGACAACCTAGTGCGAGTAGCTATGTGGAAATGTGTCCGTTCCAGCGGGAATGTGTCAAAGAGGTGAAACCAAATCAAAGGAAAGATGTAGTCACGAAGCATGTTGAAAATGGGGTGGAAACATGGAAGGAAGAAACATGGAAGGAAGAAGACTGAAGGCTAGTGGAGAGTGGATAAATTGCAAGAGGAGGAGAATTGAAGGAAATCAGATGTCTGATTGAAAGCAAATCTGTACTAGGTAGGCAGAAACAACGAAGGGAGATGGGATCCAGCCATGAGCCAGAGTCACTAATAGTTATGACTGTCAAAAGGCCCAGAGTGTTTACTGTGAAAAGTGCTAGTGTAGTGACAGAAAATGCTTCGCTCTTCCATGCAATGTTCCAGGATGAATTGAATGAAGAAATATATGAGGAAGGGAGAAATGAGGAACCTGCTGGTCTCATGTCACAGAATGACTCGAATAGGGAACCGTTTAGAGAAAGGAGGATTGAAGAACTTAGTGATCCCATGTCATTTAAAGACTCTGGACATTATCCACCTCATTTGTTTGGTAGTGGTCACCCTCAAAGGACTATACGCAAGCCTTTACGTCTTATTGAACAAGTGTAGTGGTGGCCCTGCCAGGATGATGGAAAGAGTGAACTTTCATGATAAGCAAGGTGGAGGTGTTGTGGCTGAATAGAACATGGAATGTTTGGGCGGTGGAACGTGGCAAGGAATGGAATGATGAGAGTTAAGTTGATGTTTGGCAATAAAGAAATGTAGATGCACAGAGGGCATCCTGTGATTATTTGAAGATCTGGGATTAATTATAAATATATAAAAGAACACAACACAGGGTTCTGGGTCCAGGGGATTGGTGGACGCCCAAGCTCTTAGGGAGGCGCTAAGCATTATTAGCAGGGCATCAAAAGCCCAGCTCGAGGGGACAATGTTTGAAGTTACAAGGGAGAGGGTGCCTGTAGGGGGGAGGCCACAGCGCAGGGCGGCTTCGGACGGGGTCCTCGCAGCAGTGTTGGCTTGCAGCTCACCGGCAGGAAAGGGGGAGGTATGGGACAGAATGGCCAGAAGGAGTAGGAGGGATGTACCTAGGCGGGTAAGGAGTGAGGGCGCAGATGGTGGGGGGGGCAGGTAGTGGGTCGGGGCAAAGAGGTCGGTTGAGGCTACTAGCGGAGGAGGAATAGGAGTAGAGGTGGGCACAGGTTAAGGAGGCATTGAGGTTAGGGTCGGTTTGGATTCAAGGGACGCAGCAGTGGAGAGGGGCAGAGGAGGGAAATGCCTGCAGAAGAGTGCAGGTAGGAGGAGGGGGACTCTCTTTCCGTTGGTTAGCGGAGAAAGGGGAAGGTGCGACCTCCTCGCAAAATAGGGTGGTATGCAGAGAGGTTTGGTACGGCCCGCGTGGTTACAGAGGAGGTGGAATGAGAAGGCGCAGTATGGCCCCTAGCACTGCTAAGCACAGGACGGAGGAGAGAACCCTCGCCTGAGAAGAGAAGACCAGGAAGGGATTGCGCAACCCCACCAAGAAGACGTCAAAGCAGTAGCAGGGCGGACGCCCCGGGCTCGTCTAAGGAAGAGCTGCCCGAGCTGAGCGGGGGCTCGCAGCAATGGTATTTCACTGGGGAGAATGAGCTAGAGGAGGAAAATGGTGTGGTGTGGAGGGGATTATGAGCAAGGTGGGTTGCAGGGGAGGGAAAGGGTGCATAGGGGTCTAAGGGTTTAAGGGAAGGATAGGGCTGGGGAGGCCAGGATGACACGGCTAGGTGACAGCGGGGCAGAAAGGTGAGCAGGAACGGCGGCATGGGTCAGGTTGGGTACGAGGTGGGGGATACAGAGGGGGTAGCTGGGACACAAGGGGCAGGTGGGGAGATGGTGAGGTTGTCCGCAAGGACATTGGTGAGGGCGAGCGGAAGGAGTGTCTCCTCTGTGGAAGTACAAACAGACAAGGTTGCGGAACCTGTGGCCCAAGGGATGATAGAGGTTCCTAAGGAGAGGACTGCGGAGGGTGCAGTGAAGGACAAGATGCCCCCTTATATGGGCATTACAAAGCTGCTGGATGCGCATTTGATGGTGGCGACAAAGGAAAAAATATGGGCAGGCGAGTTTGTGAATGTTTTTAAACTCCTGCACAGGGAGGTGAGACTGAAAGAAGGGTCCAAGGAGGAAGAGCGGGAGTTGGCCACAAGACCAAAGGTACCGGTGACAATTGACAATTGGACCTCAGCATTTATTATATATGCAAGTGTTTATTGCGGGAAATATCCGTGGCGTTACTAAAATTCATGAACGTAATAAGGAAAGCGTTTACGAATTTTGGGCGATTTGCATGGGTGCGATAGGATGAATTTAGGGCAGGGATGGGGGAGGACAGCCAAGCGGTATGGGGAGAGATTGACATGCCCCTATGGCTACAGTGGATGGCACCTACGCGTTCAGCACCAACGCTGCACACAGCAACTGGTTAACCCGTGCCTTACTGGCCTTTTCATGGTGCCCGCCTCAAAAGGGGTGGGGGGAGGAAGCAGGGGTCAGCCAGCAGCAGCATGCTGGTCATTCAATAAAGAAAGCTACCCAAGAAAGGTTTGCAAAGGCACGAGTGTAGCCGACGCGCGGGACGGCATCCGGTAACTCAATGTTTTCAAACAGGTGACAGGGGGCTGGGGCGTATGAGGGGCAGGGGCGAAGAGTTGCGAGGAAAGGCCCATACCCCAGTGAAATGTTTTTCTTGTATTTTTATAAACCATATAACATTGTTCAACACATATCTCAACATATTTACTTATTAACAACTTCTAAGTCTACCCCCCCAGCCCCCCTAATACCCCAGTTAAAGTTGCGTTTCTGGAAGAGTGGCTCAGTTTACCTAGACAGGGATGGGGTCATGTTTTTGGGGGAAAGGTTTTCGCGAAGGATTTTAGGTTGGGTTATCAGGGTTCAAGGATGCGGCAGTGGCCGGAAAATGTGATGTTTTCACAGGAGAATATGGAAGTGGCGCACCCGTGGAAGCCCCGTGAAGTCCCGCTTTGCCCGGAGTCGCTTTTCTGCTACTTACTCACTTGCAAGCTGATTTTCTGCTATTGGATAACATTGGACTACAACAACCAGGAGCCTTTACTCTTGATTGGAAGGCGGGCCTATAAGAACAGGACGCGCGCGCACCGCGCGCGCGCACCCGTGGAAGCCCCGTGAAGTCCCGCTTTGCCCGGAGTCGCTTTTCTGCTACTTACTCACTTGCAAGCTGATTTTCTGCTATTGGATAACATTGGACTACAACAACCAGGAGGTGAATTAACTCACCACACTAACTTTCGAGATAATTTTAAGATAACTTAAAAGTGCACTGACACTTATATTCTGTTTAATTTCTTTGTTGTATAGCCTTTACTCTTGATTGGAAGGCGGGCCTATAAGAACAGGATGCGCGCGCACCGCGCGCGCGCACCCGTGGAAGCCCCGTGAAGTCCCGCTTTGCCGCTTCGCCGCAGCGTCGCGGACTAGCGGGCTACCGGGCTAGCGGTCAATTCTTTACCAATATTGCTCTCGTTTCTATCTACAAAGAGAGCCTGTGAGAGCACCCAAACTGTGAGTGTTAAACGTTTATAGAATTTAGTTTTTAGGAACATTCTGATTACGGGTTTTTACCTAATCTTTAACCTAAATGAAACGAAATCTTCATACACTTCGCACTGGGATGCCTCCCTTACAAAGTGCTTTGTTCAATTCTAGCAAAACACAAGCCAAAACTGTTCCATGTGTCTCGACACCTCGTTTAGACAGAGTAGAACCTCCAAAGCTTCCCATTGTGAATAAGTGTACTGCTTTTCCTGTAACTAACTCACTGAAACAAACTTCAAGCACCCAAGATATACGCTCCTTTTACCCGAACTGTGCAACTCAAAACTTCACCTCGAAAAATTCTAAAGCCACCTTACAGCCTCCCCCAAATATAATTAGTCATAATCAAGCGGGATGCAGCACCACTCTACATGTTTCCTTGTCTGACAGCACAGTTTTAAGAGGGGAATCTATAGCTCAAATCACGGATACTAACCTCAGTCCCACTTCAATAAAATCATTAGGGGATGTAGCTGTGATTGACCTACCTTCCCCTAATTCTGACTTTATGGTACAAGAAACACTTGGTAATTTTTCCTTCTCACCTAAAATGTTTTCAAATGGAGGTTATACGAAATCTAATGTAACTTCCTCTTTTCTATTTCCCACTCCTCGTAAATGCCCTTCAGATGAAAAGCCCCAACCATTACAAAATGTGTCTAAAGTAGTTGAACTAACTTTGGGAGCAATGAACTTAACTCTACAAACTATCATCACATTATTTAACACACTGAATACTAAAATGGATGTACAAGGTGCGCAGTTGTTATCTATCTTAGCTTGGCAGGCGAAGCAAGAAACATTTTGGGCGCATCAACGACCAATGACTAATGAGCCAATCGTGCAGCCACTTAAACTGGCGTCTGTTGCCACCATGACTTCTACCTTGGCTCATAATAGTCATCTTGTAAAAGTACCAGTGAATGCACCAGAAATGTCAAATCTGCATTCCCAAACAGAAACGCAATTGTCTCCCATCACCATAGACAATTCAGGTATATTGTGCTCTCTCCCGTATATTGGTCAGGTCATCAGAGAGATCGCGCCTGTTCCTGAAAAAGGTGCAGGTGGGGAGTCCTTGAGTGACCGAATTCTTGAACCGTACACCATTTTTTCTAAAACTAAATCACAATTACCGCCTAAAGCTCTATCCTCTGAGAAAAATTCCCAACCAAAGAAGAAAAATCCAGAGGTGGTAAAAAAAAAAAAAATCTAAAAATGTAAAGAAAACTGAAGTTGGTGCACCAACAAGTTCGAAGCAATTTTTCAACAAACTTACTCTCCCTAACAAGCACAGTCAGCAAACGGCTTACGCTATTACAAAAAAGTATACACAACTAAGTCAAATTCGCAAACTAAAACTTAACTCTATAACTGAAAATTTTGCACCCCCGGTTTCATATGCACCATTGGACAATCTGGTCCGCGCAGTTCAAAATCATGAAAAACAACAAGTGAGTTTGGAAGTGCATCCTCCCTCACTGGCTGTTGAACTCAGCGATAAACAAACCCCAGTGCAAAAAACTGCGATTTTGACTGCCGAACGCTCCACATTAAAAGAACCAAAAGTTTCTCAACCTTGCACATCGACTGAACACGAACAAGAGATGTTGGCGAATCGTCGTTTAGAAATCAGAAAGGAGGTTGATGCGTACATGACCAGATTTGCTTCGTTACCGATACTAAAAGGGACCTTATCTGCACCACTCAGCCCTGATATTCCATCCGCTCAGCGACCTGGATCTAAACCTTCGGTCTCATTCAAGTGTGATAACACCAAGAAACTAGTATTAGCGTCCACTTCCTTGTCTGATCGTGATGCTGAAATTGCCTCTCTGCTGAAATCTTTACGCCCTCCTGCAAGCAATCTACCGTGCTCTACAACAACAACTTCCCTTAGTAATCCCCCTGTTAAATCAATCTTGAAGATAAAAGAAGATAAGGAAACAAATATTGCCTTAGTACTCGGTTGTCGACCAGCACCATATCCACAATATGTGCTAAACCGTCAAAGTATCTTACAGATTTTTTCCGATATTCCATTGTTGCAGGATATCGGAACTTCAGATATAGCGCAGGTAGAGTTCGTTAATGATAATTCAGTAAGTACGGCGTGTCTCTGGTTGAAGTCCAGAGTTGTTAGGAATCTTATATGGGAAGCAAAGAATCAACTCCTAGCTTTGGGTTTCATACTTCTATTGGGTCCAACCAGCTCCTCTGACGGATCGCTTAGGGCGGAAACATGGATTAGTGCAGCCCTAAGCGAACTTAACAAGGACTCAGATTGTACAGAAGGATACCTAAGGGATAATGTGAACTCCAAATGCTGCTGTAATTGTGACTCCAGAAGTTAACTATCGTACAAGGTTAAAAATGATTGTATTATTTCCCTTGCCTCATGGAATACCCGAGGCTTTAGTCATCTGATAAACAACGCATTGAACACTCTAAATAATTACGATGTGACTCTATTACAAGAAACGTGGCTTACTAGTACTCCCTCCTGGGACAATCATGCCATACACTTCTCACCAGCATTACAAGGTGAAAAGGGGCGACCAATGGCTGGTCTTTTGACGGCCACGAAATTAAGTACTAATGCCAGTATAATCTACTCCTACTCCCCAAATCCTTTTGCCCAACTAACTGTTACCTCAATAGAGTCAACCTTGTACGCTTTAGTCAACTTATATTGGAATCCCAAGAGCATTGAAAATCGGAGGTTTCTGAATGATGTTTCAACGATGCTGGACTTCATTGTATTCACCCCTAAAATACAGTATACAATTGTTGCCGGTGATCTCAATCTGCACTGTTTTTCTGCAAATTATGTTTTAGGAGAGTCGAGACGCACATTGTGGGAACAACTTATGCTTTCCAGAGGCTTTAGTATGATGAATGGAAGTAAATTTGACATCAGTGTCTCAGCTCATATGTGGCAACAAGGTGCTGCAAAAGCCACAATTGACTACATCTATGTGAATGACAAATTGTACTCGAAAATCCATTCCTTTAATCTAGAAACCAACCCAAATAGTGATCATCGTCTGCTCACTATTAAGTGGTTGACCAATGTACCTTCTACAAAATGCAACACAGTGGCACATTTGGGTCAAATAACTGTTTCTAATCAGTTAAATCGAATAATCTGGAATGAGAACAAACTAAATGATTTAAATAATTCGTTGCATGTTGCCTTCCGTCACTCACGTGAAAAAACATTGTCCACTGTTGTACCCTATTACGATCTTATACAACATTTTGCAGATAATAGGGTGCGTAAAAAACAGTCCTTTAGAGGCTTACATAATTTCGATATAGAAGCGAAAATCAAAAAAACTGAATTTCGATTCCAAAAAAGAGAGGCCTTGAAACTTCCACTAAGGATTAGGTTTACTACTCTCACTCAAGTTAAAACCTCATACAGAAATTGGCGAAGACACCATCGCAGTAGACTATTCCAACGAGATGGAGAACTAATGCTGCAAACCATCCGTGACCATAATACGGCACAAATTTGGAAAGCTCTAACTAATGCCATATCCCCTGTACAATCTATGTCGCAACTACAGAGTGTGCCGGAAGCAAGTTGGATTAATCACTTCTCTAATGTTTACGCTAGTCCGCCTAATTCTGAACCAACTCTTAGCACCTTTCCTCATAAACGGTTTCATATCATCATCACTAAATCAGACATATTGTACTTCATCAATAAAATAAGCCAGTCCAGAGCTCCGGGTCCTGACGGACTGTCCAATAAAATTTTTAAACAACATCCAGTAATATGGTCATCAATACTATACCAAATTTATGAACATATCAATGAAACTCAAGAGATCCCTGCATCTTGGAAACATTCGCTGATCGTTCCAATCTATAAAAAAGGTGATCGGAGTCTCCCAGAGAACTATAGACCCATCGCCTTACTAGATGCTCCTGGGAAACTTTATAGCCGAATCATTCTACAAGAATTGAACAAATGGACCATAAATGAGCTCAAAAGAGACCCGTTTCAAACCGGCTTTGTTGCTGGCTTAGGAACATCAGTGAATTTGATCACCCTGAATATGTTAAAGTCTAAATATGCAGAGGTCAATCAACCGTTATACATGGCCTTTATAGATTTTCGCCAAGCATTTGATTCGGTCGACAGAACATTGCTTTTCCAGAAACTACAGAAGTATGGTTGCCCTCCTTCACTATTAACCATAATTAAAAAACTACATACAAAAACATCTATTCAAGTAAGATTATCAGTTGATGGATTACTATCTGCGCACATTGAGACTTTGAGAGGCTTGAAACAAGGGTGCATTCTGGCGTCCACTTTGTTTAACCTGTTCATTTTTGACATAGGTGTCTTCTTTGAACAAGTAATATCCGATTCTCCAAAATTAGGATATCAAAAGATCACATGGCTTCTTTATGCCGATGATCTTGTCCTTATTTCTCAAACTCCAAAAGGACTACAAGAATTACTGCACAAACTAGACACTTATACCTGCAATAGCAATTTGATCATTAATGTGGACAAGACACAGATAGTAGTTTGTCAAAAAAAGAGGCACAAAAAATTGATGAATTTCCAATGGTATTTGCAGAAAGCCCCTTTAAAGATTGTACCCTTCTATAAATATCTAGGATTACCATTTTCTGGCACTGTGAAAAATCAAATTTATAATGATACCCTGAAAGCAAAATCTATGACTCTTATATCTCAAGCAAAAATTATCCTACATAAGTATGGTAAATTTACCTCAGCTCATGTTGTCACTTTCTTCAATCAAAAAGTTGTCCCTATTTTAATCTATGGAGCCGAAACATTGCTTCCACAATCAAGACTTTATTGGGACAGACATGAAGGGAATTTTTGGAAAGCAGTTTTTTGTCTACCTACGTGTACTCCTATTTGTATGCTGAGGTATGAATTGGGCCTCATCTCTCTATCTGCACTAGTCCTTTGGAAATTTTGTAACTTTTATCGCAAATGTCTGTTAGAAATTAACACAAAGAATTTAATAGGCCCAATTGCAATGTATATCTGCTCGTCCAACGATGTGTTTCCAAAAAAATGGGTAAAAGACATTTTGAAGGCATTGGTAAATGCTGACATCTCCATTGACCTGCTACTCACAAACCCTAATCAAGCAAAAAAAAGATTATACTGGCACGACTGGATTGTAACACAAGAACTATGTTCAAATTATGTGGATTTTGATTTAAAACTCTTTCCACATAAGAAGCTCAAACAAATGGCCAATTATCTTGTAAAGTCTCCATCACATTACGTACGTGCAGAAATGCTAAGAATGCGTCTGAATCTTCATCCAACAAATCAAATTTTGGCAAGACGTGGTCTTATTTCAAAAAATGAAAATTACTGTCGTTTTTGTAAAAACTATAAACAACCAGAGTCATTGGCTCATATAGTGGTTGATTGCCCGGCCTTGAATGGCTTACGCAAACACTACTTTCACAATCTATTGCAATTAAACTGCAATCACTCCTCAAATCATATATGGAGCTTACTAATGACGAGCAATCGAACTGCCATTCATATTGCTCTTACGCAATTCATAAAAACAGTTTTGCCTTGAAATTCTTTTTATGTTTAATTAACAATTGTACGAATTCTCTTAAGATATAGGTTGTTCTTTTATTTTTTTAACCTTTTCTTTTTTAATTCATGCTTCGCTAACTCTTGTTTAATCATTTTTGTGAAAACAAAGAACAACTTACTTTTAATATTGGCTAAACTTGCTATGTCTATCTATGTACATTTCTGAAGGATTATCATCATTTGTAAACTATGTAAAAAGTATTTAATTGTATATGTTGTAACGAATAATATTTTGAAAGGTTGAAACCTTTTCAGCCAAACAAAAATAAAATAAAATAGGAAGTGGTGAGAGTGAGGCTGCACACAGAGGTAGCAGTGGGGAGAGTGGTAGAGCCGTTTATGGATCTGTCTGGAGAATTGGTGGTGTCCCCTTTGGGGGTCATGCCTAAGAAGG
This sequence comes from Ambystoma mexicanum, assembly GCF_040938575.1. Taxonomy (NCBI): domain Eukaryota; kingdom Metazoa; phylum Chordata; class Amphibia; order Caudata; family Ambystomatidae; genus Ambystoma; species Ambystoma mexicanum. The sequence continues at coordinate 284,015,679 of NC_090926.1, forward strand.
CTATTGGAGAATTCAGACTAATTGACCATTTGTCATGGCCGGAGGGCATGTTAGTAAATGATTTTATTTTGCCAGAAGACTGCAGGGTGTCCTATACCAGTGTACACCAGGCAGTGGGTTGGTGAGGAAGGAAGGTTGTGGGGCATTCCTGGCCAAGTGCGAGATCAAGGCAGCGTTTTGTTGTTACCAGTGCATCCGGAAGATTTTGGCTGCTGGGGATACAGTTCAAAGGACACATCTATGCTGAAAAAGCGTTGTTTATGGGCCGTGCAATTGTATGTGCATTGCTTGAGAGTTTTAGCTTTTTCCGCAGTGGGGGTTTTTACTTACATTTTGGGTATGTCAGAGGATGCTGGAGGTTTTTCAGACATTGAGGCAGAAATTGAGAGTGCCATCCTCGAGGGGATAAAAATGAAGGGCCGGCGGTGGTGATGACCTTTCTGGGGATAGAGTTGGATTGGTGGCCATGACCTCAAGCTTGCCGCACGACAAGGTGAGCAGGTTTGTAGGGTTGTTTGAGAAGGTGATAGCGGCTTGGAAAATGACACTGATGGACATGCAGAGGTTAGTGGGGCATCTAGACTTTGCTGGATGGGTACTGGCTTCGAGTCACAAGTTTTGTAGAAACATGGTGCGGTCTATGGCAGGGGCTAAGCACCCACATCACAGGGTAGCATTGTCAAGAGCAGTGGGCGGGATTGCAGGTTTTGGCTAAGATTGCTGGAAGAAGTTACGGGGGGCAATAAGGGGTTATATCAGAGGATTTGTGCTCGGGTAAAGGAGCAGAAGAAGGGGGGCACACAAGGGGATATGTGGGCAGGGATACTATGTGAAGTGGCAAGTAGTGGGGATTGAACTGCATGGACTGGGGTGCACATATGGCCCCTGGTGCAGTGGTGGAAACAGCGATGATATGGAACATTTGCAAGGGTGAACATTGGGGCACAGTGGTCTAGAGGAAGGGATGTGGTGTCACAGAGGGCAGTGCACAGTCAGAATTAAATGGCACGGACAGGAGACGCATGTATGGCAACTGGGAAAGAGGGGGACAGCATTTGAAGAGAGTAGTAGAGAGTAAGGGATGAGGTGGTGGATTTTATGCTGCGGGTATGGACAAGGGTTGGACCAGGACAACGATAGCGGGGACATTGGTGGGCATTGCTTTTACAGGAAGTGGTTTGGGGCTTTAAGCCCAGCGGCGGTGAAATGGCACTTAGGATGCTGGAAGTATGGGCAAGGGAAAAAGGAAGGGTAAGGGTAAGCAGGACACCAGTTCCAGCGGCCCGTTCATTGAAGTTGTCAAAGATCTTGAGTGGGGGTGTGCTGGTCATCGTGGGAGAGGGTTGTGTTCTTGACCGGATTTTTTTAAAGGGAGGGAATGTTGGGTGCTTCTGCGTAGAGGTTGTAAAGGGTTGGGCCTAGTTAGAGCAGGAGTAACGTGGCGGGAAACATGTAGGGGAAGAGAGGGTTTCTTTTTCCAGCATGAAATGGGGTCGGTGGTGTCGGCAGCTTAAGTTCTGGGGTTCAGGAGGAGGGCTCTATTGGCATTGGGGGAGAGAGCTGAAGAGTTCAGAACTCATTCTTTTACGATGGGGGCAGCATCAGGTAGAAGGATGGGTCTATCTGAGGAGAATGTCAAGTGTTTGAGGCGATTGGAATAAGGAGAATATAAGGGGTACATCAGAGAGCTGGGGAACGGGGCTGGTCAGGATAGGATAGAGATTAGGGATACGGGGGGGGTAAGATAGTTGGTGGACGGAAAACTACATTTTTCTTTTGCAGATGTGGCACGAAGGAGTGGTAAATTGCTGCAGATCCGGATATGTGGACACTCTATAGTGAAATTGGCAGGAAAGTTGCGGCAAAAAGAATTTTCGGGACACAATGAGGATGTAGCTATAACATTGCTTTAGCGATATGGTCAGTGGTAGGGGGAGTTAGGTGGGACCAACTGTTGCCTATGCTAGCGGGTTTGAGGGAGTGTCATGGGGATCCGGCGGCAATAATTCGGCATGCAAGGGAGAATGATCTAGTTAAGGATACAGGGGTGTCACTGCTAAAAAGGTGAAAAGGGACCAAAGTTGGTTAAGGGAGATATGGCCCAAGGTGGGGCTGGTCCGGACTAAGTTACTGCCAAGAAGAGTATGGGAGTCGGGGGGTGGTGAACGAAGGTGCAGTAGAAAGGACTAGGAAAAGATTAACAGGGAGATGGGGACGTTTTGCGGATCCTGGGGAGTGCAAAGGCTGGCACACCAGGAAATCATTTACGAGGATTTTTTCATTGTTTCAAGAGGACGGGGTGAATTTGTCGTTAGTGGGGAACATGTATTACCTGGGGTATGTTAGATGGGTGTGGAGGATATCGTAAGGAGTTGGAGGTAGAGGAGAAGTGGGGTAAGGAGAGGTGGGACAGAAAGAACACCTGAGGGGAGGGTTTTTCTGGTGCCGGGGACATGGACCTTTGGAGGAGGGGTGTGGGAAGCACAATGGGGTACTAACGCAGTAAAGTAGGTGGGTGGTGCTGTTTGCATGAACTGGCTACCCTGGGGTTACAAAGAGGGGGAAGAGGTATTGCAGGAGGGATGTGGCCTATGGGGAGATGATGGAAGAAAGCAGGATGAAGGTTGAGAGGAATTTAAGGAGATGGGAGGGAGCAAGGGACAGGAAGGGAGGAATTCAAGTTGTTTATTTGTTTGGCAATTATTAAAATGGATGTTCGTCTGTAAGGCCAGGGAGCCAGGTTAGCAGTTTTTGTGAGCTGCGAGCTATGGCCTGTCACATTAAAGCGACCTTTTCCACTTAAAAGCGAGTCTGGGTAATTGTGTGCAGTAAGCACAAAGGAGAGCTGGGGGGGCAAGGGGGGAGGGAACGTGTGAGCGTTTCCCTCTGGGGTGTATTGTGGTGCTGCACAGGCCAGCAAGGGATATAAAAGAGGGAAGGGAAGGTTCGGGAGCAAGCGACAGTTAGGACGTGCGTTTGTCCCCACCCTCCCACCCAATTTGGTAATTAGAAGGGCTTGGTGTTTTTCTTTGTTTTCCCCTATTCTGAAGTACCGGTTTTGAGAAGGTGAGGGGTGGTTGTAGAGCAGGGGTGCACTACTGATTTTGACAGAGGGCCGAAAGTACCCTACATGATGGCTATAGTAGGTCGAAAAGTAAATGTGGGTGGGGCGGTAAGCGTGGCGTGGCGTGGCAGGAGGCTTTTTCAACCCCTAATTTTTATTAAACACTATGCCCCATAGCCCCCACCCCTCAAGCAAACACTATGCCCCATGGCTCCCACCCCTCATGCAAACACTATGCCCCATGGCCCCCACCCTTCAAGCAAACACTATGCCCCAAGGCCCCCACTCCTCAAGCAAACACTTTGCCCCATGGCCCCCACCCCTCATGCAAACACTATGCCCCAAGACACCCCCCCTCATGCAAACACTATGCCCCATGGCCCCCACCCCTCTTGCAAACACTATGCCCCATGACACCCCCCTCAAGCAAACACTATGCCCAATGACACCCACCCCTCAAGCAAACACTATGCCCAATGACACCCACCCCTCATGCAAACACTATGCCCCATGGCCCCCACCCCTCATGCAAACACTAGGCCCCAAGACACCCACCCCTCATGCAAACACTATGTCCCATGGCCCCCACTCCCCAACCAAACACTATGCCCCATGGCCCCCACCCCTCATGCAAACACTAGGTCCCATGGCCCCCACTCCCCAACCAAACACTAGGTCCCATGGCCCCCACTCCCCAACCAAACACTATGCCCCAAGAAACCCACCCCTCATGCAAACACTATGCCCCAAGACACCCACCCCTCATGCAAACACTATGCTCCAAGACACCCACCCCTCATGCAAACACTATGCCCCAAGACACCCACCCCTCAAGCAAATACTATGTCCCATGCCACCAAGCATGCACCATGCATACATACTCATACAGACCCCAACCCCCCCACCCCTGCACACAAACCCACAAGCATACACCATGCTCCCATACAGACCCGAACCCCCACCCCCAACTCAGCACACAAACCCACAAGCATACACCATGCACCCATACAGACCCGAACCCCCAACTCAGCACACAAACTCACAAGCATACACCATGCACCCATACAGACCCCACCCCCAACTCACCATACAAACTCACAAGTATACACCATACACCCATACAGACCCGAACCCCCCACCCCCAACTCAGCACACAAACCCACAAGCATACACCATGCACCCATACAGACCCGAACCCCCACCCCCAACTCAGCACACAAACCCACAAGCATACACCATGCACCCATACAGACCCGAACCCCCCACCCCCAACTCAGCACACAAACCCACAAGCATACACCATGCACCCATACAGACCCGAACCCCCACCCCCAACTCAGCACACAAACCCACAAGCATACACCATGCACCTATACAGACCCGAACCCCCACCCCCAACTCAGCACACAAACTCACAAGCATACACCATGCACCCATACAGACCCCACCCCCAACTCACCATACAAACTCACATGCATACACCATGCATCCATACAGACCTGAACCCCCCCAGCCCCCAACTCACCAAACAAACTCACAAGCATGCACGCATACAGACCCGGACCCCCCACCCCCACATCTCAACATACACTTCACTTGCACACCAACACATTCAGGCAGACCCGACACACACCCCACCCCCGCATCTCAACATACACTGAACTTGCACACACACACATTCAGGCAGACCCGCCCCCACACCCCCTCCACATCTCAACACACACTGCACTTGCACACAAACACATTCAAGCAGACCCGACACACCCCTCCACCCCCGCATCTGAACATACACTGCAGACATACAAATACAAACACACTCATACACACCCGACACCCCCGCATCTCAACATACATACGAAAACAAAAAACACAGTCAGAACGGACCCGAGACAGACACACACACAAACATACAGATACCCCCCACCGTGTACTTACCCAGACGTGCTGGAACGCTGGCGAGGCTTCTGGCACTATGGCTGGCGTGGCAAGCAAGGCTGAAATGCCTTCCGGCATCAAGCCTTACTGGCCACGCCAGCCGTAGTGCTGGCACTCCATTGGTGCAGCGCACACGCACTACATGGCTCGTAGGAGGTGCGTGGTTCGTGTGCACTGAACCAATGAGGGCCAGTGTTTTGTCCGGCCCGAAAGACAACAAAGACTTTCCTAATGAAGGGCGGCCGATGCTGCTTGCGGGCCGCCCTCCATTAGGAAAGTCTTTGTGCCTCGCGGGCCGGACAAAACGGCATGACAGGCCGCAACTGGCCCGCGGGCCATATGTTGTGCACCCATGTTGTAGAGGGTACGGTGGTTTAGTGGGACAGGCTGGGGCAATATGATGTAAAGTGTTCATTGTTGCTGATGTGGCAGGTCAGCCTGGCTGCAGGTCATTGAATAGGTGAGGAAATTGAGGTTAAGGTGAGTTTTGTGGGTGAAAAGGGGCTATGTTAGTGCCGGGGACATGGGCTTTTGGAGGAGCGGTGGGGGAAGCACAATGGGGTACTAGCGCGGTAAAAGAGGGCGGTGGTGCTATTTGCACGAACAGTCTACCCCGGGGGTACAAAGAGGGGGAAGAGGTATTGAGGGAGGGGCGTGGCCTCGGGGAGAATATGGCAGAAAGCGGGATGAAGGCTGAGAGGAATTTAAGGGAAGGGAAGGGAGCAAGGGACAGGAAGGCAGACATTTAAATTGTTGAATTATTTTGTTGGGAAATTTAAATTGTTTATTTATTTGTCAATTGTTAAAATGGATGTGTTAGTCTGTAAGGCCAGGGAGCCAGGTTAGCGGTTTTTGTGAGCTGTGGCCTGTCACATTAAAGCAACCCTTTACACTTAAAAACGAGTCTGGGTAATATTGTGCAGTAAACCCAAAACAATCTTACTAGGCCTTGTGTCATTCAGATCGTGCAAGTGCGAGAACGAGAAGTGCAAGGGGAAAGGGGGGGGGAGTGAGTGCAGGGGAGAGGGGAGGGGAAAACAGGGCATCAGTGCTCTGAGTAAGCCCAGCGTGGCTCTGGGTGGTGCAAGAAGAACAAGGGACAGTAGGGTAAGTGTGTGGTAGGCCAGGAGGCAGTGCAAGGGTGGCTGATCAAGAAAGAGCCTGGTACCCAGTGAGACTCCGAGGGTAGCCAAGCAACCAGTCGCTACAGCAGACAGGTAGGTCAGCAGGGGGGGCGGGGGGCTGAGTGGTGAGATAGAGTAGTGGAACTGTGATCCTAGTGAGGGGTGGGGAAGGAGGGAGCATGGTGCAACACATGTGTCAAGGCGTTATGGCCAGGGCATGATGTCAGCCAAGTGGGTGGAACAGGCAAAAGAAGACTCTCACTGTATTGTTTTTCATTTTTTTCTTTCAGCCGCCACTCACTTTATTTAAAATAAATTTAAAAAAATAAAAAAATAAAAAACTTATTTATTTATATCATGCCAAAACCCACAGGGAACTCGGCACAAATTAACAAAGAATATAAACAAAAAAACATGGGACAAGTCCAACCACCATAGACCCCTATTTGGACCAGAGATAATATCAGACTGTCAGGTCCCATTATTTAATCGAATAATACACATCATAAAACAATCTTAATCTTGGAGTCCAAGTAACCATTCCAGGAAAGACTTGCAATGATTCAAAAAAGCTAGAAGATTACCAAACCGATAATCCACAATAATAGAGTCATGATTAACCTCAGTGGACCGATCCTTCACTTGGATCCTGCGTAGAAATCTTGGATCCTGCATCCAAATACATCCCAGCTTTATTCTTACTTGCAACGAGTGAAAGACCTTATTATTTAATGACAGTCTAGATTCCCACTGCTCAGTTCTGTTTACGCTGGTTAAAATAACATTTCTTTGATTCAAAATATGCTGTCTCAGGTTACAGTCCGGAATCTCAGGCATATTCCGTCTCTTAAAATGCGGGTTCCTCTTCACTACGAGACCTTTGGTTTACCCCCTAGATTCCCAGCATTCCCATTTCCAATGGATAGTGTTTTCCCAACACACATATATATTAGTAAGGCTGTAGTGGGAACTAATTTCACAGCCACCTGATGAGTACTAATTTTATTGCAGCTCCCAGCAGGGGTAGCAGAATCAGCTCCCCTTATTTGACACGCTAAGCTCCCCATAAAGCGACACGTCTGCGAAACACCAATTTGACATTGTTTAACTATCCTAACAGAAGATGTATGTAGCATCGCTATGTCAAAGTATTCAATCCAGCGACTAAAGTGGTTACTGTTGTGGCATTGCTTTAAACCAAAGAGGATTTTCTCCTTGATGTATTGCCAGTTCTCTCTTTGACTTTTTCACTAACTGGCTTGTATCTATCCCAGAAAACTGCAGACCAAAATAGCTTCCAGGCTCCTGATAGGTAACAGTGAGATGGGGTTTCCAGAGGGTGAGTGCTTAGGCAGATTCACATCATCCTTCTGACGAGAAACACCTTTCTTGTCCGGTTCCTGACTAAACATAGGCCTCAACTCCGCTGGAACCCATACTATCACCTGCCTGAAAAGATGCTGTTTCAACTGGGGCCTGAAACTGGAAAAAACGGGCGATTTCATGAGTAGAATTTGATAATTAATTCCAAAGACTGGGTCCTGAACCTGAAAGCAGTTATTGACTCTGGTCTAACAGAGTCCTGGGGTGAAAAGCCTGTGATGCTCCATAGACCAAACTATGCATCCTCGGAAATACTGTGTGATGTTATGCTTAAAGGTATTCAGGATCAGCTCCCTGGATGCAGGAGAATTTTAGGCTGAATTTTCTGCTCTGATGCAAGCCATAACAGGTTGCTGCGGGCTGCTTTGACATGATCACTTTTCCTATGTCCAGGAATCAATCCGTTCTGAGTGACCTGGAGCCTGCTAATAAGCTTCATTGAAGTACCCTCCAAGTGACCTGTCACTATGGCTAATTTTACAACTGCACACTTGTTTAGTGGCATGAAGGACAATTCCACAAAGCCACCTGTGAAAGGCCTCAATGATTTAGAAGCATTTAACCTGAGATGATCGGCCACGTTTTCCAAAAAAAGGGGGACACTGGCTGTGAGGAGCGATTCCGTTTTAGTGTTAGCCCCCTTCATTTTCCCTTAGCTAAGATGAAGCGATATAGTTTCCATCCATGGTTAGATGTCATTGTTGGGTTGGTCAAGAAAGGTCCCAGAGATGAAGATGGGTTCATATTGCACGTGCCATATTTGTGACAGGGGATGTGGAAAAGTTAGCGCAATGCTGCAATTTTGATATGTATCCAGTGTAGGTAAATGTGAAGGGGAAAGGTTACTCAAGTGTTACTTTGTGTTTAAGTTGATACATAAGATCTGCACGCGCGTAGAAAGAGAAAATGCCAAAACAGTCAAAAAAATGTAAAAACCTCATTCAGACATGATGTGCTATGAAGTGCCTAGAAACTGGGCAACAAGGAGTTTTTAATAATGCGCATGCAAGGAAGAGGACTGTTCATAGAGAAACCACTGTGAAGAAAATATGACAGTTATTAAATATACATGCACACTGATCTACATACACAGGGAATTATTTTTTTATTTTTTATCATACCGTTTTTATTTGCAAGCCGCTTCCACAGACAGAGTGGATTATATTCACATGACATGAAAGCCTTGCTTTTAAAAGAGTCATAACAAGCGCACCCCATTTCGCAGCCCAACATAAACCAGACAGAAAGAGAAGCTCTCCGCCCCCTGCAGGTACAAAATGCAATGTGGCAGTGAAATTTCTTTTACCAGCAAAATATATATCAAGGCATAAAATAACTGGTATCGATCGCAATTCACTAGACAAGAATGATGAATTGCTTTTCATTTTAGAAATCATGTCGCCCTAATTGCGATGTAATTTCAGAGAAGATGAGCATGTTTATTATTCTTTGTACCAAGCTCCAGGACAGAACAGGGCCTATATACAAAGGAAAGCAGAGATCCAGGCTGCAGGCTGACCCCAAAGTTAACTTTTAATGAGCACTTTGGCAGATGGAGACTGAAGATAAGGGTGACTGTGTGGGAACATGTTTGTCTTCCACTGTACATATTTGTGGGAGCCAGGATGGTACTAAACAAGTTAGCCCTTTCTCTCTGATCTGTCATTGCTTCCACCACTGAACCCCAGAATTTTTCGATTTCATATTTTTGCTCACTTTTGCACTCTTTATTGATGGTCTCCCCCTTGTTATTCCTCACTTTTCTCTCACATGTATCCACAGACCCTATAACTTTCTCTCTTGCCCATCTCTCCTCATCTCTTCTGAGAGGCTCTTATTTCATAGATTTCTTTCTCACACATCTTGCTTCCTAAATCAATTAGTGCCCACATGTGCATTTCTGGTGTGCATGCATGTGAAAGGCTGCAGTTTGTGTGCCTGAAATGCTATGCTGCATATGAAAGGCTAGGTGTGCACATGTAAGGCTGAGGGACTGTGTGCATGTAAAAGTCTGCATTGCTCATGCAAAGCTGCAATGCCATGGTATGTGTTGCTGTGGGTATTATACATGGTACCAGATTTGGACACCATCTTAATGGAATGACCGCACCAAAAGCGAAGATTATGGTTAACCCCTCTGTTACCAGGTTCTATAGTTCGAACCAAGCATGTAAAGCGTATGCTAGTCTTTTTGAATTAATGCATTGACATGTGATGGAAACCTGATATGGCATTCAACTTTCATGAGAAATGTGAACTTTGCTTTCCATTGAAAGTTGCCAGGTTTATATTTTGCGTGGTTGTGCAATACATGAAGCCTCCCCTAATTTGCATATGTATTGACATCAATGGAAGCGATGCCACAGAAAATTAGCTCATATGTAGCCTAAGATACTCAATGTGATGATGGTAAAATACATTAAAGCGTTTTTATAACTAAGCTAAGAGACAAATAACTTTGCTTTGCAGATTAACAAGTGGCATTATCATTATTATATATGAAGCAGTACCTTGAATGAGCTTTTTAGTGTAGCATACACATGTCTACTGAATGGATTGAGGGAACTTCTAATTCTGGCAGATAACACACAGTGAGATCAAATGATTTGCCAAGGATCATACACTTCAGTTAATTTTGAAGCCGGGATTTGAGACCAGTCTGCAACATAAGGCCCTTTTTCCAGCTTTACTTGGTAGAAATAGTACTTTGGTTTTAAAGAACACTGTTTTGTAGAGATGTTTTGAAACTTACAAAAGATCATCATCCAAGCTGAAAAATACATAAATCCATGCTGAGAACAAACACTATGGTTGTAGCTTTATTTACTAATTCTTGAATGGAAAACTACAAGAACGCAAAGTAATGTGAAGCTAAGAAACATCCTATGAGTTTGGGAAATGTATGTTTAAGACTTAGACACGCATAAAAGGTGTTGTATCATAAGGTCACCTTCTTGTAGTCCTGGTTTGACAGAATCATGCTCGCTACTGCATATCATGTGAAGAGAAAGTGAACACTTGTCAGAAACAATGGTTCATCAATGAACCACCACTAATAAGGAGCGTGCCATTTAAAGGCTCTGCCGATATATACAAGTGTGTGTTGACTATTTGCGAGGCACTAGTGGGAAGTCCTGTTGAATTTGCAAGGGTAGCAGTGTCCGGTCACATGTCCAACAAAAGGCATACTCATTATAGCACCAGTGACAAAACAAGCCTGCAAGGTCCCTAGGCCCTCTGCTGCTGTACATGGGAAACATGTCTTGCATTGGCCCTGATCTGATTGAAAGGAAGGCTATACAAATTTGCTAATCATATACGTTGAAATGCTAATCAAAATATTTTTATTTAACAGACTCGACTAATCAATTTTGCAAGACTAATTTATGCCTTGTATATATATATATATATATATATATGATACATTACTCACCGTAATCGTATTTCTGATGCTTGTATCTGCTTAGATTCACATGCTGTGCATAGGCCGACATCTAGTGGAAGCTTCGGAGTATTACAGTTTGTCTGTCGAAACTCGAAAATGGGCGTCGACACAGGGCGTGCAAGTAATACTATCCCTAGTTTGACGTCCACTGTACCCATGATCCCTCACGCGTCTAGGACCCTCGGATTGTATTTTTCCTGACATGAGGTAGCATGAGGAGTAGCGTGAGTACAGATGATCCAAGCAGATAGAAGATAGATAAGATAAGACTACAAGCATCCATGCGCCTTCTCTCGGAGGGGAGGAAGGGTGGGTCGCATGTGAATCTACTACAAGCATCAGAAATACGATTACGGTGATTAATGTATCCCTTCTGAGGCTTGTGGAATCTGCTTAGATCACATGCTGTGCATAGATTAGCGAGCAGTGTTAGGAAGAGGTGGGATTTGAGAAGGGTCATGAGCAAATAAATGTCTTAGAACCGCTTGTCCCACTTGAGTATCTGTCTTGGAATGGGTGTCAATGCAGTAGTGCTGAGTAAAAGTGTGAATAGAGCTCCAAGTAGCTGCTTTGCAAATGGTGTCAAGGGGAACATTTGCAATGAAAGCCAGAGTGGCCCCAATGCCTCTTGTGGAGTGGGCTCTGGGAGTAAAAGGCAAAGTTTTGTCAGAAAGAGAGTAACACAACTGGATACAGTTGACAATCCACTTGGAGATGGCACCCCTAGAGACGCAATCTCCCTCTTTGCCTGTGGCTACGGAGAAAAACAGTTGATCTGTTTTCCTAAGCGGTCTGGTCTTGTTTACGTAGTAAAGGACCGCCCTATGCACATCTAGGGTGTGTAGTTTAACCTCAACCGAGCTTTGTGGGTTTTGGAAGGCAGCCGGAAGCTGATGGACTGGTTTACATGGAATTTAGAAATAAACTTAGGTGAGAACCTAGGGTGTGTCCGTAAAACCAGCTTATCCTTATGAATAGTAAAGAAAGGATCCTGCACTGACAGAGCCTGAATTTCACTGACCCTTCTTATGGATGTAATGGCTACTAAGAAGGCAGTCTTATAGGTCAGGTGTTTGAGACTTTTTTTATGCATGGGCTCGAAAGGGGGGCCCATGAGTTTAGATAGCACCACGTTCAGGTCCCATCCTGGTGGTGGGTTAGATATAGGAGGATGAAGTCTCTTTACTCCCTCCATGAAGGCTTTAACCACGGGTACCTTCCACCACGACACCTTGCTATGTGAGGTGGTGTATGCTGACAGTGCTGCCAGGTGTACCTTTAGTGAGTTGATAACCAACCCTGCGTCCAGCAGGTGGAGCATGTATGTCACGGTTGTGGAAGGAGTGCAATCAACTGGGTTGATTTGTTTATTCTGGCACCAGATAACGAATCTCTTCCATTTGTCGAAGTAGCAATGCCTCGTGTTCGGTTTCCTAGACTCTTTTAGGATGTCCATACACCTCTGTGGTAAATTGAGATGTCCAAACTCTATGACCTCAGGAGCCATGCTGCTAGGTTCATGGAGTTGGGTAGTGGATGCACCTTCTGACCTTGGTGCTGGGACAAGATTGTACCAGCCCAGGAGTTTGATGGGATCGCACACCGAGAGTCTGCGTATGTGTGGACACCACGGTTGTCTCGCCCACATGGGAGCAACTAGGACGAGCGTCATCGACTCTCTGTTCATCTTGTTACCACCTTCCTGATATGGAGTTGGTCGAAAAGCGTACGCAAACATCCCTGACCAGTTCATCCACAGGGCGTTCCCCAGGGAGTCTGGTTGGGGAAACCTGGATGCGAATCCTGGGCACTGTGTTTTCGCTAGTGGCGAATAGGTCTATAGTGGGGAAACCCCACTGAGAGAAGAAATCTTCTACGATTTCTCTGTGTAGACACCATTCGTGTTCCTCCGGAAGGGGATCTCTGCTCAAAGCGTCCGCTAGAGAATTGAGATCCCCTGGAACATGTTGAGATGACAGAAAGATGTTCCGTCTGAGTGCCCATATCCAAATTTTCTGGGCAAGTCTGGACAGATTTGGCGAATGAGTGCCTCCTTGTTTGTTCAGGTAGAACATGGCTGTCGTGCTGTCCGTCCGGATCTGCACCGACAGGTTCAGTAGGTGGGGCTTAAGCACTTGAAGTGCTCTGAAAACTGCCAGAAGCTCTAGCAGGTTGATGTGATTCTTGGCCACTGTGTGAGACCAGAGACCCTGAGCTGTGTGGTGGAGATGGTGAGCTCCCCATCCTGTAAGGCATGCGTCCGTCGTGACTATCGCCTGTATCTCGGGATCGTAAAAGGGTTTCCCCTTGGATAGATTGTCTCTTGTCCACCAGTGGAGGCTTTGTACAAGTGTTGGCGAAACGACCACTAGATCGTCCCACTGACCACTTGCCCGAAACCACAGTTTCGCCAACCATTCTTGCATGGGACGCATGCGCAGGCGCGCTTGGGGGACCAGGTAAATACATGACGCCATCATGCCCAGCAAACGCATTGCTTTGCGTACTGTTATCTGGCGACCGGTTTGATATTGCGGAATTTGCAGTAGTATATTCCGAATTCTTTGCTCTGAAGGAAAAGCCAACCCCTCTTGAGTATTTAGAACAGCTCCTAGGAACTGCTTGGAGGTGCTGGGCACCAGACTTGATTTTTTCTCGTTTATGGAGAAGCCCAATTCGAAGAGGAGGTTATTAGTTCTTTGAATGTTTGTCCTGCAAATTACTGGGGTCTCCCCCGTGATGAGCCGGTCGTTCAGATAAGGGTACACTGGGATTGCCTCTATGCGTAGGTGTGCCGCTGCCACCGCCACCGCCAGTACCTTGGTGAATACCCTTGGAGCCGAGGCTATCCCGAAGGGCAGTACCTTGAACTGGTAGTGCTGGCTGTCCACCTTGAAGCGCAGATATTTTCTGTGCGCTGAGAACATGGAAATATGAAAATAGGCATCTTTCATATCCAATGTTGCCATGCAATCCCCCTTTTTAGGAGGGGAATTACCTCTTGGAGAGTAGTCATGCGAAATTTTTGGGGCTTGACATACTTGTTTGCAGGCCGTAAATCCAATACTGGGCGCATTGTCAAATCTTTTTTTGGCACAAGGAAGTAAGTTGAATAAATACCCTTGTTTACCTGGTGTCCCGGGACGAGTTCTATCGCGTCCTTTGCGAGAAGATTTTCGATCTCTTCGAGTAGGATCTTCTGGTGGTCTAAGGAGTGTATTCTCTGTCGTGGAGGGTGGTTTCGGGGAAGCTCTAGGAGTTCTATGCAGTATCCTGCAGACACTGTGGACAGCACCCATCTGTCTGATGTGATCCCTTCCCAAGCTTGGGTGAAGATGGAAATGCGTCCCCCTACTGGGGATGCGTGAGAAGGGACCCTGAACGGAGCGTCACTGTTTTGGTGGAGGCGTGCCCCCTCCTTTATTGGGACTGCCTCTACCCCTACCACGACCTCTTTTGTTACCGCTGCAATAACTCTGGGTAGACTGCTGTTTAGTGTTCCATGTAGTACCCTGGCCTTGGGAATAGTTAGAGCCTCTCTGGGAGTTTTGTCAGCAAGGCCAACGAAAATTGCCATTCCCTCTCTGGTCAGGGGGTTTGTTGGTTAGTTGCCCTAGGGACTGGAGTGTCTCGTACTCGTCCTTGACATTCTTCAGAGCGTCCTCGACCGCCTTTCCAAACAATAGATCTGGCTCCACCGGCTTATCTATCAATGATGCTTGGGTCTCGGCCTTGAAACCAGACTGCCGTAGCCAAGCATGCCTCTTGATGACCGTGCTTTCAGCAATTAATCTGCCGGTGTTATCCGCGGCATCAAAGGTTGATTTTAAAATGCAACCTGACACGGCTCTCCCCTCTGCCGAAACTCGTGCCAATTGGCTTTTTAAGGGTTCTGGGGCGGAGTCTATGAGAGCCGCAACTTCTTCCCACTGGTGGCAGTTGTAACTAGCCAGCAGGGTGGTGGAGTTGGCAATCCTTGCCTGGTAGGCGGAAGTAGAGGCTACTTTCCTGCCCAAGCCATAAATCTTCTTGCTCTCCTTGGCGGGGGGAGCTTCGGACGATGACGAGGGTGTTCCCGCCCTCTTACGGGTGTTTGTAACAACCAGGGAGTCCGGTTTGAGATGTCCCCTTATGTACAGTGGGTCAGATTGGGCTGCCCTGAAAAGCTTTTAAATTCTGGGGTTTACTGCCCTAGTGAGATTGGGATTAACAAGGGAAGGGTCTATCCTCCTTTTTATTGACTTAAGGATAGGGATGGCCTGAGCAACAGGTCTCTTTTCTCCCACCAATTACTCTGCAAAGTCCCGCTCTTCCTGAGCACCTTGGGTGTCAATGTGGAAGTGCTGTGCAGCTCTGGACAGGACCTCATTCAGGAGAGGCTGGTTGTCGACAGGGGAGTCGGTAATCGCGGGCTCTTTCTCTACAGGGGAATCTACCCTGTATGTATCTGGGTCGTCCTCCTCCTCCTCCTATTGGTCCTCATCATCCCCCTAATAGCCTGTCCCAGTTTGTTCTTCGAACATGCCCACGTCTGGATCCTCACCAAAGGATGGATCTTCCTGATATTGAGAATAGGGCAGTGTATAGAAGGGGTCTGAAGACTGAGTTGGTGCTTCACCCCGGGACTTCTTACTTGGGGGTATTGGATCCTTAGAGCCTGAGGGAGTTGACCCTTCTGGGGTATAAGAGAGAAAGTGTTCCAGATTTTTGGCGTAGAAATCTGCCAATGATGACATCCTTGACATTACTCTATGTCATCACTGGACCATTCCCTTGAACTGGGAATAACTCTTTCCTGCAGTGCTTTCCCTGTTTTATCCTGACTAGACCTACTGGTTTGAACAGGGGTCTTAGGGACAACAGACTGAGATTTGTCCTGACTAGACCTACTGGCCTGAACAGGGGCCTTAGGGACAAGAGACTGAGACTTGTCTGTCCGTTTAGGTGGAGTAGAATGTAGTTTAGGAGTAGAAGTAGGCTGGTACTGCTTACTTCGTTGTTTTCCCCCCTCCCCGCAGATGGAAGAGTGTTTTCCCGATTTTTGGGGCCTATCAGAGCTTTTCGATGCCTGCCGCCGAAATTCGGGGGTAGAGTCCCTATCTCTGGAGAGTGTAAGGGATTCAGTAGCAGCCTTCGCGCTGCCTGTAGACGCCGACTGGAGTGCGGCCTGGGGGTAGAGGTCGGCGTCGTCCTCCAACGACCGAATCTCAGTCACTAAGGGGAGCGAGGCACTCTTAGCAACAGTGGAGGGTTGCCTGGTCTCATGAGGCGATCTCGAACGCGAACGCCCAGAGGACACTGACTCGGTGGACCGTTCTCTACGTGCCTCTTTCCGAGAACTCGACGTGCGCGTCGTGTCTCGGTTGGACCTTTGTTTGCTGGAAGTGGTGTGGGTAGCGCACGTGTCGCCGGGGGTCTTACCCATAGCTGCCCTGCCGGACAACCTTCCGAGGTCAGGGACTTGCGCTTGGCTGTCCATCGACGCCACATTGCCCTCGCCGTTCGAAAGTACGGCGTCGCTGCTATCGCTGAAGGCACCCTCCGCGGCCATGGCCTCTTGTCGCTTGGCGTGGTGGGCCCAACGCTTTGTCGAACGGTCCTTAAGGGTCTTCGGTTTAAACCGACTGCACGCTCTGCAATTCGCCTCGGGTTGGTCCCTCGGCAAGCAGAGGTTACACGTGGCGTGTCTGTCAACCCAAGGATACTTGCAGTTGAACTTGGGGCAAAATTGAAAAGGGGTACCCTCCATACGCACCCTGTGGCAGCGGGCTGGGAGTGTAGGAATATAAGTAATGTACCTATATTAATGAGAGTGTAGGATATGTGCCACCCCCCACTCTCCCTACTTGCAGGGCCGAGTCCAGAGGACTTCCGAGGCCCGGGCCGAGGCCAGGGGCCTTCCGAGGCCCAAATCTGTCGCTGCAGTCCGACGGTCAAATATTCTCCGACGGCGTCGAGTGTCGATGTTCGGAGACTCAACATATAGGTGGAATAAACAGGGAAATATATACCAATATTTGCAAAATCTGACTAAGTCAGGGAACTCCGCTCAGTGCTTCCGACCAGCATGGCGGAAAAAACAATCTGAGGGTCCTAGACGCGTGAGGGATCATAGGCACAGTGGACGTCACACTAGGGATAGTATTACTGGCACGCCCTGTGTCAACGCCCATTTACGAGTTTCGAAAAACAAACTGTAATACTCCGCAGCTTCCACTAGATGTCGGCCTATGCACAGCATGTGATCTAAGCAGATTCCACAAGCCTCAGAAATATATACATATATATATATATATATACATACACACACACGGAATTCATAAATGTACATCTAGTGGGCTTTTCTTTACAAATGGATTAAAACATGGCAGTCAGGGATTTAGCAAGGTGAATTTTAAAGTGCCTTTGAGAAACTGGTTTTACAGAGTTTCAGGGCGAGAGGAAGGCTAAATGAGTAACTATGACCTTAAGCAGATGGCCCGCCCAGCTAATAAACCTGCAAGAGTTTATGGCCTGGCAGTATCACAGAGAGCAGCTGCATTCTCTTAAGGGCATAGGAACCTGACACAGGGTTTCGGCTATTTGTTTTGACCGGCAATAAACAAGGGGTGAAGTACCACTAGAGGCCAGGAGTGACTGAGATTCGATTTTTCCAATAACGTCAAAGCAGGGGTGAGGAGATGGATATCGACAGTTCATAGGGAACTTGATACTTCTGCTCTCTCTCTCCCTCATGTAATTTGTAGTATTCGTGCTAACAATGTGCAAATTACATTTAAGATTAAGAGATCTCAGACCAGCTGGGTGTTCTAATATGTTTGTAGGTGAAGGTTCAATTGTGTGATGATGTTATGACCTACCACAGACAAATCATAAAAGGAAGTGTGTTCGACACATGAGATGAAGATGGTAGTTAAGGTAATGGCTACCAATGAGAATGGCGGAATTGGAGAAAGATGGGATTTTTTTGTAGGTCTTAACCAATCATGTTTGGGGGTGGATTGTAATAAGACATATGGGAGTGTTTTAACTGTTGCAAAAATGTATATATTTTGTCAACTTATGTGGTTCGGCGAGATTTTGGTTTGTTTGTCTTGACAGGGTCATCTAGTTGCTCCCCGGACCATTGTACAGTAAACTTGCTTTACGTACAAACATGCACTTGCTTCTTAATTGGTGGGCCTGCTTTGGGGTAAGGTGATTGGGGGCCCACTCCTATATCATCCAGCCTTTGTGAACGTGCAGTCAAACAGATTTCAGTTTAATTGCAAATGCTATAGGGTGGTATAATGAAGTGGTATGCTTCACCGTCAAAAAGAAGTGATCCAGTATGGTGAAAATGATTGCAAAAAGTAGTGAACGTTTTAACAGTAAAAAAAAATAGTTGTGAAACTCAGTTCCCAATGGTTCACCTCACATCGACCTCTGCCTCCTACTCTTTTAAACGGTCTCCTATCTGATAAAAACATAGCTCACAGAAAAGTGTTTTCTATCTGAACCGTAGCGACACATTTCTGTAAATATAGTGGAAATTGAGCCACCTGTACTGGGCATTGCCTCCAGAAGCCTGCTAGACCCGAGTCAGTCATATATCAAGGCATATAACCAAATCTGCCCCGACTTCATCTACCTTCTCCCGCTCTTGCTCGCATGACTGGTCTTTCAGTGGCAAAACCTTGTTGAGAAATCTCCCTACAAGTCAGTCCGCCTATGCTATGGAGTGATCAACTAGCTGGCTTTTTGAGGGTCAGTGATCCATTTGGATAGGTAAAAATAGTTTTGGCATGCGTTCTGAAAAACACAGAGGCTAGCCAGGGAAATTGAGTAATAACACCCGATCCCCCCCCATTCCCAAGGTATAGCACGGGAGCCTTATGGATGGACCCCGGTGCCGCTACCACCCGTATTATCACCTGGCTTTTAAATCCTGAAACCTGTGGTGCTAAGAGCAATGTATTTTGTTTCAATGAACGAGATGCCTCACGTTTTCCCGTTCACAACAAAAAACGTAATATGGTCACCATGGATCTGGAAGGTGGGGCTCCATACACATCCCCTGTTCCATTATCATGGCGGCCCAGGAGGCTGGAGTGGCAGCATTTGCACTGCCGCTGCTGAAAGAAATCAGGTAAGTGGGGTGGGCCTGAAGGAAAGAGAGGGGATGGTAGGGGAAAATGGCAGGGAAGGGGAAGGAGTAAACAAATTGCTTTGAACGTGGACTTGGATCGTGGGATTCAGCAACGATCCAAGCAATCTGAATGGTTGGCTCACCACCCACGGTGATACATTCCGATGGCATTTTCCAAGAAAGTTACCATTTAAAAAAACAAAATGCTTCACAGAATTGCCCTTCCTCGTTGTGCTCAGGACAGCTCCTTGTTCTATTGTTCAGCTCCACTCAACATCCTTGCACTAGAATAGATGCAGGAAAGAAGCAAGAGGGGGCGAATGCATGGTTTTGACTGAGGAGAGGATGAGGACATGGTGTGATTTTCTTAGTGATCAAAGCATTTTATTTTGCTCAAATTGCTCTATAGGGTCACATCTCCAAGGATTTCCCAGCACTTGCACCCTATGATATTTGTGTTGAGACTATATTAAACAGCTACATAGTCAAGAATAAGGTAATATTTCTCCTAAGCCAGTCCCTAATCAACCAGGTGGTCTTTTTCACCACCAGCTGAGCCAGTATGTACAATCCTGTTGATACAGCCAACTTTAAATCATCAGTCACTAGCATCTACACACAGACAAGATTAGCTTGTCATATATAGGATGGCCAATATAAACAGTGCCCTGGTGTACTGGCTAGACTAGCCTTTTTTTATAGTAAAGGATTTGATATCTGATTAATTGTACAAATTAGATCTCTGACTAATGATCTGTAGTTACTAAAATGTAGCTGTGATGGAGAAATTCTATGAACTGAAGTTGGTAGTAGAACTTTTCATTTGTTTAGAATGAGAATGTACTTATTAGAGAAAAAACCCGTTGAAGGGCAACAACAATGATGTAGCTCTATTACATGTAAAAATTGCACACAGCATTAGAAGCATGTACTAAAATATTTATTTCAATGTTCCCTTTCTTTTGTAGAATTTGATGAAATAATTTGTTCCCCTGATGAAGAGTGGAAATAGCTCGAAAAGCGTTTGGCTACATGAAAATTAAAGCAATTTCATTCTTATCTCTATTGTCAAACTGAATGGTTATGTACAAATGAATGGAATGATTGGTTAAACACATAAAAATGTTATTCAAAATGTCAGCAATACACACCAGCTTGACCAGTCTCTCTTGCTGAAAGAAGACGGACACTAAGCTGCTAAATAGCCTAAGGCTTAGGCCATAGATAGTGTGCAGGGGACTCGGGTTTCCTAATTGGGAAACTTTTTCTTTGTTTGCTTCCCCCAGCCTACATGCCAGGGCTGAGGTATTCTCCCCTGCACCTAGAACTCTCTACAATTTCCAATACTTCTAATTCTTTACCTTCAAATCTATAATTCAAGATTCGACTACAATTAGGAGTGCACAGTGTTTATTTCCAGGTGTGCCTCTGCACCATGGGCCTCCTCAGTGGGAAGGAGTAAAGAATGCGTTACTAAGCTTCCAGTATATGTTAATATTAGGCCACTTTGAAACACATTTCCAGGGTCATTTGTTGTTCCGAGTCCAGCCCTGGCTACCGCAGTCTTCCCTCGCGTGCACGGAGGGCAAGAGAGTCAATGCGCGCTCCTCTCGTCCTGCTGGCACCCTATGGCGCCTCCCGTCTCCTATCCTGAAACATCTTTATTTGACTGCGATTAGATAAACGCCAATTTACAAGGTCTCTTTTGAGCTAGGAGGCCACCGCACAACTGGGTCAAATTAGCATGGGAGCCCAAGTCAGAGCAAAGGAAAGAATTCAAATAGGTTCCACTATGGAAACCAGTGCCAGGTCCCGAATCCGAGACGCTGAACGAAATATGCCACGAAGAACGCAAAAAAAAGAAAAAAAAAAGACTGTCGTTTACACAGCACTTACTGCCGATCGCACAGAAGCCAGGCTTTATCAACTGCAACCAGGGCCTACGAGTGCAAGTAGAGTTTCCAAGATTAGATTAGGCCGGTCTGAAACAGAAGCCGCACCCAAGGCCCTGGCAAGTACCGCTGAAAAAGTGCCAGAAACACCAAGAGATCAAAACGTTAAAGAGAAAAGGTGTCATTTATTAAGCGGCCACTGTTGCGTTAACGGGGGACGTGTACACTGGCATGCGAAATAACAGGGCATTATTTACAATATTCTGTATAACAGCCCTACAGCCACAAAACAGGTATGAATGCCAAGGCACATTAGGATTAATTCAGCAGCTAGGAGCGTGTGGGAGTTTTGGGGTGCGTTTCAGTCACCCTTCACAGATGATCAAATCAGTTTAGATGCAAGGACTTGGAAGGGGGGATGCAAAGAAACTAAAGTGTGGGGCAAAGTATAGTGTCTGGAGATCTGTACATAGTACAGGAGTGGAAACCTGGTGGGGAGGGGGGTACAGACTGCCAAGCAAAACTGGCCCTGGAAATGTTTCTCAAAGTGGCCCCATATTACACTGTGCGAGCAAGCCCAAACCCATGGTTCTCTCACAAGCAAGTGTGGTGAAAATGGGTTAAAATAGTGAATTTTAAAGCACATTTGCCGCCACATAAATCATGGGCATACATTTTTTCCACAGTGTTGAATAACACTATGGAAGCCTTAGAACATGTTTTTTACTTCAAAGTCCTGGGAAGGGACGAGGAGAGATGGAAAGGAGGAAAGGGGCGGGGTGCATGGGAAGAGAAGATAAAGGGATCAGCAAACCAGGGTAGGTAGACAAAAGAGGCCCACAGTGCAGAGCTCATCACCAGAGTTCCCTTTAGGCTGGTCCAGCATTTGATGAGGCCTGCATAACCTGACAAAATACAGTGGACAGGGCCTTTCATACAGCGAGCGCAAGAGACACGGTTCAGGCTTTATCAGCTTACCTGCAACTCTTCTGCAGAATGCGCAGGACAGGTGTGGTCCGTTTCAGGAGATGCATTCCAACAGAGCCTGCAGGAAAAAGAGGGACATCATCACGGAAAGTGGAGAGGAACCGAAACATTTTACTGGCATCCACTCAGCACTGCCAAAGCACCTCCATTCGGACTTGCAGGCTCCTTCAGAAGCACCTCCTGCTTGTCCTTTAGTGCACCCCAGAACTGATCTGAAGCGCACAGCAACAGAGATGCTTGCTAAGCCATTCTGCCAATGCACCACAATCCGGACCTGAGGAACTCATAACCAGCACTGCCTGACAAAACAATCCTAAAATCGAGACACAGCTCTCCCAATGCAACACATTCCACCGGCCCCATCCCGCAATTCTACAAATAAGACCCACACGGGCATTGTATCTCGTCTTTTTCAGCAGCCCCCCGTTATTTCAGTACCGAGACTCACACATTTTATCTCTACCAACATACCTCAATCATAACCTACACAACACAGGAGCGAGGAATTCCATTACCACAATGCCAAAGGCAAGTGATCTCTCATATTCCCAAGTATGCTATCCCATTGACAAGTAGACGGTAGGTACCTGCTGTATAGGGGTTTATACTTCCATTCCATTCCATTCCATCTACCCGCTGCCTTCAACCTATCGTGGGACTGTGCCTACCGGGGGTGTGTGCATGACTCGAGGGCATAGCTGCAGCAATGGTGCATCAATTGCATTTTGGTAGAATGCAATTGCCAGGCTCCACTGCATGACCGGTGTTACTGTGGGTGAGAGCTTGGCTACAGCAACGCTGAAGCCTGGTAAATGTTCCTAGGAAACTAAGGGGCACATTTAGACAGAGCAGCATTAGGGCAAGAGCATCCATCAAGGCTGCAGCAACACGGTTTGGTGGGAGGTTCAGAAGGTCTGGGAACGGCATTACCAGCGCGAGTGGGCGGAGCTAACAATGATTTCCCATGGAAATTCAGAACGAGCACACTCGCCCTTAGCACTTAAGGGGAGCAGAGACATTAGAGACAGGGGATGAGGGAGGCCGAGTGAGAAAGACGGGGAAAGACAATGGCTGCACTCCAGCAAATCTGTACCACAAAGGATTGCCTGTTGATTTGAAAGTCAGCTGTATCTTATTAGGCAATTTACCCCAACAAGTCTTCATGGCAGGGCACATGACTGTAAAATTATAAAACCAACTGGGCAGGTGAAAGAAAAAAAAAACACTAAGTAGTGGCAATGTTGCCCAACTGCAAAAATAGCCAATTGTGGGGCTGCCTGAGCAGTGGCGTCACAGACAATGTTACTGGCAGCTGTGGGGATAATGGCATTAAAAAAAACATATTTACCAGTGTTATAGTTACAACAACAAAAAACTTTACACACTATACAATTCATCAAACAAATAATAAGTAATTTACGAAAGTGATAATTCCCGAATTCCATATTTAAAAACGACGCATTAGACAATTCAGTGCTCCCTTACATGTCACACATGGTACATCTAGGGCTCAAGTCGAGGGTCCCCCCTACTTTTGCCCTTGATATGTTAATTTCTCATGACGCCACATTCAATTGGTATGTTAATGAGTCCCCCACCCATTCTAACCGGACTGCTCCAAATTTAAGTGGCCTTTTCTGTATTTTATCAGATTGGCCCACACGCTACAGCTGTAGTTACCATCCTTGATGTGGAGAAGGCATCTAATTCCGTATCATGGAACTATTTATTTACAGTCTTATGCTCCTATCGGTTTGGCTTTTACTTTATTAAATGTGTCCAATTACTGTATAGTTCTCCCTCCATCAAGGTCCCAACAAATGGTCTTCTTTCGCCCATTAGCTCCTTAGGCAGGGGAACTTGGCATTGATGTCCCCAGTCACCTTCAGTATTGGCACTGCGTGTTCAATCTTTAGCTGCCCTTATATGCTCTACGCATGGATGGGGTCGCAAGCGTACATCGGGTTCTCCAGAGATTATTTCATTGTATGCAAATGATATCTGCTTATATGTCGGACACCACAATATTAATCAAAAACCTATTCTGGCAGAAATCCAACAGTGTGCACAGTACTCGGCGATCCAAATACATTGGACCAAGTCCTAAGTATTTTCCTCTCACCAATGCTACAACCCCGCTTAGAGGTCTTATAGGATTTAGATGGACCCCCGTCATCAATATCTTATCTTGGCGTGCAGATAAACAGAACACATACATATCTTTACGATGGTAACTTGGGCGCCTATCTGTCACTACGCCTATCCAAAATGTGAGCATAGTCAAAACAACTCATTTACATGTATGTCTGCCTTTCTCTGTTAAAGACAAACGTCAGTCCCAAAATGTTGTACTTTTTAATGAACCTGCCCATATGGCTGGTTAGATCCTTTTCCAAAACATTGCACACAGGATCTCCTGAATTCATTTGGGGCCAGGGGCAGGGAAGGTTAGGGTGGAAACGCATACATCATTACGATTTGTGTATCGGCCACCGACTTCGAACATTATTTCTTCGTGAAGCAGGTGGCATTCCCTTTATACTGGCAATACCAAGAAGTAACCATCTACATGTAGAGATTGAAAGGTGGCGCCATACCGTTTAATTAGCAAGCCGTGATCTTTAAAGCTACACATGACACCTGTTTGACCATGTGCATACGTACAACTGTGAATGCCTGGGCCAGATTATTTGCCTGCATCTCCATTCCATATAACCGACATATCCCTTATGGAACTTACCTGACATTCCACCAACATTGTACAAGGACATACACAATAGATGGGATACAGAAAGATCTATTGTATTAGGTCTATCTTTCCTGAAGGTAATTTAGTTACTTTTGAAGAAGTATGATCAGTATTGTGAACCTACAATATTATTGTATGAGGGTTGCCTTTAATCATAAATGGCCCACATTCCCTTATGAACCCTAACCTCATTCAGTTATAGACTTCCTAGTACAAAAATAGAACATCGAAAGTTGGTCTCATTGTACAACCAGAAGGTTTCAAGCTGCAGAAGTTACTTGTGGGAGGTTGATACCAGTCACGAGATCTCAGATGAAACTTGGAAAAATTGCTACTTGATGACTAACAGGGCTTTGTTGAACTCTAAGTTTCGCTTGTCTGACGAATCCCAGGGTATTGTCTCTGCTTCCATGGGGTAGCCCCTTTCCATGAGGCCAGGGAGGTGTGGCCGCTACCCGATAGTCCCCCTTGTGGTGGTACTCAGTGGGTGGATCTCATGGGGGAGGGTAACCCTTCATGGGACCAGTGACAAGGGCCCTGGGAGAACGCTGTATCCACTTAATCCTTTGCTATCCCCAATCTCCTCACACCCCATTCAGACTCCTCTAGTTCCCCATACCTCTGTGTGTTATGGTAGAGTAGAGGGTCTCATTATAAATACTTGGACGAGGAAGCGGGAGACTTACCAATTCTTAATACAACATACCATTGAGACGAAGAAGATGAAACAAGGAGGCAAAAGCCCACTGTGGAACCAACTCATGTGGTACAGTTTTCAAAAGGCAGACCCGACCATAAAAAACAAAGGACTGAAGGAAGTGGCAAGCCAGCCCTGGAGGAGCACGGGACGAGATGCCTGTTCTGTGGCAGGAGAACCAAAGGCTGGGAGCTGGATGCAGAAAGACAAGACTTTCCAAGAGGTCCAAGTGAGGTGGACCTGGCTGGTGGCAGAGTGAAGAGAAGCCTGACCGGCGAGAACAGACAGAGATGCGAGTGAGAGTCTGGAGCTGCAGAGCTGTGAGCAACAGAACACCAAGCGCAGCAGCAACACAGAATCTACGCTACACCTCCAGAGGAGACTGCCCCGAGACTTCTCAAATGTAGGGCAAGGGTTGGACCGGTTACCGGGGCAATGCGGGAGCGTAGGGAATTGAAAAGTCTCAAAAAATATCCTGATACAATTTAATACAAACTTTGTAAAGCAGATAAATACTTTCCGAAGAGCTAAAAGGGATAACAGAGAAACTATACAACTTGATACGAACATTGGGAATAAACCTGTGTGGGATAGTACGTGGCAGGAAAGTAAACCAGGGCTGTCCAAGTGGAAAATAGGTGAAAAAAAGACAGGGATACAGCTGAAGCAGAAGAAGAGGGTCTAGGACGTAGATGACAGTGGGGAAGCACCTCCAGTGTACACCGGGGTCTGGGACCCAAACCCACATCAGTGCAAGGATACTTATAACCAGTGGGCTGGAGCCCACAGAAAGTCAGGGAGACCCAGAGAAAGTATAAAAGGAATGCAAAATGAGATGGTCAAGTCTTGCAGGTTAGTGAACCGGGCTCGATACACCATTGAGGATCACAGTATTGAACCATTTGGGAAAGTCTACGGTCAGGTCTGGCAGGGTAGTGAAAAATACTTGATAAGAGACTGGAGAATTACATTTTGTTTCACAGACAGTGGAAGCTGTTCCCCCACCAGGAGATTGAGGAACTACATTTTGTTTAAATAAAGGTTCCCTACAGGAGGCTGCGGACCTGTGTATTGTTAACGAGTTGAAGCACTAACAAGGGGAGGAGGTCCCTTCCAGGAGATTGGGGGAACTGTATTTTTGTTCAAGAGTTGGAGATCCAGGCAGAGGAAAAGGTTTCCTCCAGAAGAGAGCGGGACACTGTCATTTTGTTGCATGGACAGAGCAAGAGATTCCTCCAGAGCGGCGTGGAACTGTATTTTTGTATGAGCTGAAGCAAGAACCAAGAAAAAGGTTCCGTCCAGGAGATTGGAGATCTGTGTTTTCTTTAAGGTGGTTTGAACATTTAAGCAGTGGACCCTGGAACTGCATACTCTCACAAGAACTATGCCTTGGAGTCTACATCCAGAATGAGAGGTGCCTCCTTCTGGATTAACAAGACATCCAGTTTCCCTTAGTTGGTTTGAAAGTGTAAGGGACGGAAATAGGTTTAGGCACAGGATGGTGGACACTTACTTTATGAGCATCCTGACCGGGTCCTTAGTATTTATGTTAAGGTAGGATAACCTCTTATAGTAAATGGGGCAAGATTAGTTTTTCCTTTACCTTTATGGTTATAAATAAAAGTATATACCAACAAATATGCCACCTTCGAGTCATACTCTTACTTCTGCAACCTTGCACTTGATAACACTTCAAAATATTTAATAGGTTGCACTATACATCTGTCATGGTTGCTAAATTCACCGCCGATGCAAATAATGACTGCCCTAAAGGCCAGTTCTCACCGGCTGAGTATATACATATGTTTTGGTTCTGTCCAGATGTGACTTCCTTTTGGTCAGAAGTGGCTGATACTTTGACTGGGATTACAGACATGCCCGCTACAATGGCACCTATTAAATATATGTTGGGAGCTATTGGTAAAAATATCGATTACCAAACGTAGATTCTTTAATGTAGGCTGCTTGATTGCCAAAAAGAGTGTACTGACACTTGGAAATCCAGCAAAGGTCTGGCGCATATTGAATGGTTAAGGGAGCTGAGAAGTGCCAATGAACGATAAGAGTTTTATGCAAGTGTGGTTCCCTCGACTCAGAAGTCTAAGGATAAATGGGAAGGCCTTCGTTCCCATCAACAGGGAAAACGGACTACATGACCCCTATAGTTATGTGGATAATGTGGCCACTATGCCACGATAAAGTGGCAATCTGATTACTCGGATATCGACACATTATTAATTTAAGGTTGGTCTTGTATTTTCATTTGAATGTACAATTTAGTTGCCCTGCCATGGATCCACTACGTTGGGCTGGCTGCATGTTTTACTGCCGACTTTAAAGTTTTTTTTAAACAAATAAAAATATAAAACAAGATTCACGTTTTCATAGGTTGTTCCTGGGCGCAGAAGCCACTTCACTATACCTGACGATGTATCCCTCTCCATCTCCATATAAACAGAAATCGTACGAGTTAGAATGTCATCAGTGTATTGCCACACTCAAGTAGGAAAGACAAACGACCCTGCCCCCTTATTCTGCTGTGCTCTTGCCAATGGTGGACATATACCCCTACACCCACGTGACCTATAATCTTAATTTACTCATCCTGCACAATAAAATCTATGGAGTTTTGGGCGGTCCAATTCATCAGGGAAGAATCGTGCAAAGTTAACCTGCTAGGGGTTAAAATCAATCAGTCATAGTTACAAATAGTGCTGCCCCCCCCCCAAGAAAACAACTGCATAAAGTCTCTCCCGTTACATCGGCGTACTTATTACATTACACATCACATGTTCTGGTGAGAAAACACATGAAACGGCAGACAGGTGCTTCACACGTTACCACGCGCTTTATCAATACCACTAATTTATTATTAAGGAAATGGTGCTCTAATCGCTAGCATCTTTTGGCTGGGGTAGGTGTTTGAAGTGTTTATATCATAATTGAAATGCTGGACACGGATGATAGGGAATACAATAAATATATTTATTAATTACATAAAAGTATATTAAGGGAGTCAATAGGAGAGAGCTGTGTGAGCGCTGTCAGACTCAGCTCAACTGCTATGTATCCATGCAACTCGCGTTCCAAGTTCCATTCTTCATCCTGCTAAACATCACGAGCCATCACGAGAAAGCAGCAGCTCGTAGTACGATTGTGAATGCTACAGTGTTCTGTGTAATCTGTTGTCGCTTTGACAAGCATTCCCTGGCTGGTTTTACACGCCAGCAGACTAACTTTATGCACCACTGCTCTGACAGACTGGACCCTATCTCCAACAGGCACGGACAGGCAGCATTTCCCCAGATCACTAGTGGCTGTGCATCAGTCAATGTTTCAGATAGCTCGGTTTCGGCTCACTAGTCACAACCTTGCGTAAATACTTACTCTTCAATCTAATCTGGGGCTGGCCTCTGCTCTCAACTGGACTGTGAATTATGGCAAATGGTAAACTAGCCCTGTCCTTTCTTACTGTTCCCGATTGCAAATAGACGGCCAGGTCCCAGAGAAGATGGTTTGCTATTTGCTTTGACATACGGGCAGTTGACTTGTGTTTCTAAGTGTTATGCCAGTTGGTTTTATAGCCCTTACACCACTGCCATGCCATACTAGGGCCCATATAAAGAAGAGCAGAGATGAAGGAGAATTAGTGGCAGAGATATCATTAACTTTGTATAACGTCTTTCCAGGTGTTTCTTCCTCCTCTGTGTATGTGTCTTTCATCAGGGTATATACCCCCCACTCGACTGAATATGCCCCTGATGCGTGCATGTCCATCCTGAGCTTAAGTGTCCCTCCGAGTCCCATTTCCTTTCCCGATTAATTTCTCAATCCTGGGTGTATTTAGCAAAACACAAGTGTATATGTCCCTCCTTTGTATATTTGTCCCCAATCTGGGTGCATGCCTCTCCTCAGTGGCCTCCTTCCCCCTCGGTGTCTTGTGTGCAGTTTATATGCCCCTCCACTCTGTGTCTCAGAATGTAGGTAACTGCTCTACAGATACACCACCTCGGTATATCACTGTGTACCTATCCCCATTCGCTGCCCATTAGCCTGCTCACTGTATATAATGTTTTTCTCTCTTCGAAGTTCCTATGTCCCTAGTTGTGTGGGGTGCATTCAAAGACCCAAACAGAAGTCCCTTTCAAATGAACAGCAGGATTTTTAACACTGAAACAAAAACGGCTTGGTCTTTTGTTTTTTTTTAAAGTAAAATTGAAGAGCCAGAAGGAAAAGGGGCCTACCTGTCATTATCATAGGAAAATCAGCATTTTAATTTATAAAAAGGAGGAATCAAAGTTCCCTTTCACATGGAAAACACGATTTTTTTAAACAGTAAAACAAAAACGTCTTAAAAGCAGTTAAAATGTGAAAATATATCATTGCTCACAGAAAAATGTCAGGGAAAAGAAATTATGTGTGGGTTGACAAAAAGCAATGTATATTATGCTTCACATACAAAACACCAGTGGCATTTGAAAAGCCACTTTGTTTCCATGGAAAAATGTCAGCCCAAGACAAACCCTTTTGCTGGCTGTGGGACACTCCACAAAGAAATCCCCCTCTGCCAGCCTGGATGCCACATCTCCCATCTAAGTACCAAATGCAATAAAGTGTCCTCCTAAAGGTGTCGACATTCAGTGCTCTCCAGACGTGCTGGCTCTGAAGGCATTGACTGCAGGAGAAGTTCCCTTTGGCTGGAGCATGACCAATATGTGTGAACAGTGGTGCAACAATTTCAAAAGAGCAAGCTTCCAACACAAAGAGACTGAAAGAAAAAAACCTCCGAGTGCAGGCTGACCCACTGAAAACAAATGGCCGGAAGGCAGAAGAAGGGCCATTTGTTCCACATGAAGATACACAATTAATTTAAAAAGACAATTATCATTTAGGCCTTTTTCTCAGCAATCATAAGGCGGATTGATTTCATTTTCATACAATTTCTGTATGTAATTTACAGGCGATTGTAGCGATATACAATTCCTCCACCTGTGATTCAGAGATCTTTAATGGCTAGTTAAACTAGGTTTCGGACTGATCTGAACATGTTCCAAATCTGAGAGTTGGTGAACGGGTGCAGAATAAAATTAGGGATATGGGTAACTGTTACGCTTTTTATGCAAACGGCAGAAAGGTACCACATGGCCGCACTACATGGTACGGACTTATCTAATTCCCCATGATTAGTTGAATGAGAAAATATGTATATTATGGCAGTTGATAGTAAAATTATGAAGTTGTGACACATACCTAGTTTTTGCCAAAAATTTGAAAGCAGAACAAATGGCGATTACAAATGGGAATTGCCATTGCTCCAGATGCCTAAACCAATCCGGACTTGGACGCTGGGTTTGGTAGGAGAAGGGTAACTGTCCAATCCTAGATGCTGTAATATTGCAGGGTACATCCCCAAAGATTGCAAAATTGGTGGTGTCATCGCTGCTATATGAGGGGGCCTGCACTAGGACAAAGGGACAGGAACACACACAGACAAACAGAATGGCACGTATTCGGTATTGGTATGGGAGCACCTAGAACTTGATGGCATCCTTCTAGGTCGGGAATGATGTGAATTGTATAGCATTTGCTAAATGGACTCTTGAGTACTCCAGTTTCTTTGCGGGACTGGAGGTTCAATATCCTCATAAATGGTCCACTTGTAAGGAGGCCATATTGAAAGAAAACGTCCACTCACCGGAACCCACAAGAGGCCCATACGACTGCATAGAACTTGCAGTGTGGGGAAGATCAGGCGTCTAGGGAGTTTGTGCAGGAGTTAAAGCGGACATTTGCTCAAACTTCCGGGTGGGTGAACACCAATAGTAGGTGGTTCATAACTACATATTTCCATGCTCTCCCCAAATACATGACTCAGTTGGTGCGTGGTGTTCAAGAGCATAGGACCCTGGATTGGGTGATTGAACAGGCCACAAGGATTTATGAGGTCCAGAAGCCTGCTGAGTAAAAAATACTGCCAAACCCCCCAAACCATCTAACACCCCTGCTGCTGCAAAGGTGGCAGAGGTAACAAAACGACCCCTCCAGTGGATCTGGTGATGGGGGCGGCCTAAAAGTAACCCTCCTGCCAACAAGCAAAATGGAATGCAGAATGGACCTCCCAACCTGGCCCAACGATCCCTCTGATACTGCCACCTATACAGGTCCTAGGTACAAGGGTACTAAACCAATCTAGGGGTATGTATACACACTCCCCCGGCCCAAGGGGGTGGGGGGAACTAAGTACTGCTTCGAGAAACTTACCTCTAAACGTCCCTCAGGAGAGATGTATCACTTCACCTCCCAATCTGAACTTTTTCCCCATACATCCCCCAAACCAGAACTTCCAAAACAACCCTCCTCTCTCTCTCTCTCTCTCTCTCTCTCTCTCTCTCTCTCTCTCTCTCTCTCTCCGGTTCCAGGACAATAGATCCCTTGAGAGATTGAGGATGGAAAATTATAGGGGAAATTTCCAGTACCCGTGCTACTCTGGGAGAAGGGACAGTTACCCTTTTCGGGAGCAGCAGATGTATGACTTGAAACCTCCCTACCACCCAGAGACGGTCTCGCAATTGGAGCAACAGGCCCAGCAATATACTGATTAGTTGGGGCTTAGTCCAACTCTCAACCTAACCCTGCTTCCAGGAAATCCCCAACACCCAGGTCTGATGCCCAGGGGGGAAATGACAGGAGGAAATCTCTGACAAACCAGAGGTTCCTGAGAAGGGGGCCGAGTGAAGGGGAGATGCCAAGCCCTAGAGGAATCTTCCTTTCTCACCCAAACAGAACCCCTAAAAACCTCTCAGCCTGAATTGTGGAGGTACTCCGGATTATCCCCTTTTAAAGAGGAGAATCCCATGAGGATTCAGGTAAGCAGACCTTCTATTTCAAAAACAGGGGGATCCCTCCTAAAGACAAATGGGTCCCAAAAGACCCTGGTGGGACAGGGTAAGTACGGAGACCAACTCAGAACCAGAAACTATTGAACTCCGAACAGCGAGCAAGACAGAAGTTAAACAGAGAGGGTGCCTATTCTCCAAACCCGTACGGAGAACTGTTGCCAGGTAACGGGGAACAGCCAAGGAGTCGGTAAAAAGGTGGATTCCCAACAACTCCCTGTGTGGGCTGCAATTTATTTTTTAAAATATTTCTGAACTCCGACACAAAAAACTGCCCAAGATCACATAGTGTCAGAGTTCAATATTAAGAAAATGACCACCAGGCTGTCAAATAACTCACACTTTATTTGCACCTTTGACCAACTAAACTCAGGACGGGGTGGGGGGAGAACCAAATTCTACTCACACCACTTCCCGGACAACACCAACATTTCAACTGGAATGATATTTCCATTGAAGGGACTGCAGAACGGAACATAAAAATTGGACAGCACCGGATGAAACATCTAGAGATAGTTGTGACTCCAGAGGGTACACCTGGTTTACCGGGGAACGATCTCCTGAGGAGGCACCTCTGATCGACTGTGTAAACAAGTCTGCTGGACTTAGACTAACTGCCCTATCAAATTAACAATAAGTACCAATCATGTAAGCTTGAATGGGACCCCGTCATGTAATTGATGAACGTTCTGAGGATGTAGAGTTCCATTTCAAGAATAAGCAAGTCCCAGATATCATTGTCATCTGGTGATGGGAACTCTTCTCCATTCTTGAAAAATCAACCTTCCTCTGAGTTTTAAGTGGCAATCCCACTGGAAGAGAACCCCCTTAGGTTTTACACCCGTCCAAAATCAGGAGAAACATTGAGTCCTGTGAAACCAGAAAAGCAAGAACCCGCTCAAAGTCAGACGGATATTCAGGAGAAGGACGAGCAGTTGTTTTTCCCCATTTAGTTAAATGAGGCGGAGGAGCCGGTGCTCGCCAGAGTATGCCTGAATAATGGAAGGAGCTTCATCAGTGAAGAATTATTCAGGAAACTCCCAAAAGATCAGACCATTCCCACATTTATATTGATTGACAAATGGGAAGTAGGTCTGGAAACCCCAAATTCCAAACATTTCCTGCCTAGCAGGTGTATGCTAAAAATGTTTAATCGCAACTAAAGCATAGACTATAATTGTTGGGTCATAATAGGTGTCCCTTGCATCTTTTATCTGGGAAATGACATTCTCAACCGATTCACAATCAATTTGGCCCCAATTAATAATAAAGCCTGGTCCCGACTGTGGAGTAACCCCATGGGCTTTGACAACACTGAAAAAGCATTCTGGTCGGCTCAGATGCTGCCTTATGCAGTTGAAGTTCAAGTGCGAGAAGAGGTTGCAATCCCAGGGCAGGTGTAACAATTTACCCTCCCCCTCAAAATGACAGAACCTCAAACATTAGGACGCCTATATAAATCTAAATTTCCATCTCCAACAACAAGGCTTGTATTTAAATCAGAAACCTCTAGAAGACCTACAACATGACATAATTTGAATACTGGTGGATAAAAGAGACCCCCTAAGTATCACTTTGGGTGCAGACTCCTTTATTAAAATGGTGGTTGAAGCCCAACATTCTATTGATTTAGGTAATAAAATCATGGGACCAATTCCAAATGACTGTTTCGACATCAGCAACAGTATTTCCTATAGAAAAGATTTTTACTAGGCATGGGGGGAATTTCCTGGTGTACTCTTCCATCCCTACGGTGTAGAAGTGGTGACCTGTGACATTAGGAGGGTGGAGGTAGTACTCAGAGTCAAGGATCACTACCTCGAATCCCCAGTCCAGGTCAACACCATCATAAGAGATCTCTCCACCCAACTGGAGGATACCGCTGAAATTGCCAAAGTCTTTCCAGGTTTCAAGCAGATGGCAGAGGAAAGGATCAATCTTGCTGATGCCTGTGAGACTGAGGAGCAAAGAAAAGCTAAAACAGGTCTTCCTGGAATTCAAAGTTATCTTTTCAGTGGACTCTCATGACTGTGGACGCACATCCATTCATTCAACCACCATTACCACGGACTCCGAGATGGCTCCAGTATTTGTGAAACAATACCGTTTACCTCTCGCGTCCATGAGTCACTCAGAGATTAAGAATTTAGAAACCTGTGGGATAATTCGGCCGATCCACAGTACCTTCAACAACGCGGTACTGGGGATCCTCAAACCAATCGGACACTGTAGACTATGTGCAGACCTTAGCGGGTTGAAAAACGAGTCCACATGTCAAGATGGCCCCTTTCCAACATCGATCGGGGACTGGTCCAGATCCAAGGATCAAAGGTGTACACCGCCATTGACCTGACCAACGATTACAGGGAAGGCCAGTGCAAGCTTGCCTTTACCTTTGGGGGCAGCAGTACATGTGGAAGCAAACCCTCTCTGGATACATAAACTCCAGCAAGGAGTTCAACATCTTTCTACATAAGGTCATGCCCGATTTGTGCGAAAGGGGAAACCTGGCCTATGTGGATGATTTTTTTTATCAAGAGCGCAACTGTGGAGGAATATATAGCAGAAATCCGATGTGTTCTAACCCAGTTGTAGAAATCGGGAGCAAAACTGTCCTTTCAGAAGGCACAGTGGTCTAAGACCTGAGTGAACTTCTTAGGGCTCGAGATCACCCCTGAGGGTCTTATTCCCCAGGCGAAGAAGGTGGAAGCCTTATTGAAATTAAGAGACGCTACCACTCTGCGAGAATTAAGAAGCCTTCTTGGATTTGCTAATTATAGGCAAAGGTTCATTGAAAACTACGCAGATATCACTCGACCGTTGGTCCATTTATTAAAGGCCGGAGTCAAGTGCGAGTGGGGTCCAGAACAATCAAAGGCAGGGAAATAACTGAAAAGAGGCATTTCCCAGGCTCCTTTTTTGGCTTACCTCATAAAAAAACAAGGAGTTCTTCTTGGAGACTGCGTTCTCAGATACTTGCCTAACAGAGGTATTGTACCAAAAGCATGACAAGGTCAACAAAGTCATCCTCTGTGGAAGAAAAATTCAATGACTGCGAGAAGGCACTCCCGGCAACAGTGTGGGTGCTGAAAAAATACCGTCCATTCATACAGGGGGAGCACATCATCGTCGAGACTCCTCAACAAAGTGACAGAATCCAGGCAGGGAACGTTAGTAATTCCAGAATTACTTCCTGGATTCTGTCCATGAAAGGCTTTTCTGTGGATGACCAAAACAAGAAGAGTCCCCTAACGCAAGGGTTGGTGGACTTGCACGATTGTGCTCAAGAAAACAGTTTCGAGGATGAAAGTCGAATAACCAACAACAACATGGGGTGTACTTAACTTCTCCCACACAAGGTCTATGAATAAGACACGTATCAAGGGATCCCCACGGTTTATGTGGATTGGTGCTCCTACCATGTTGACAGCAATGTGGAAAAATAACTGATGGCTGGCATTGGGAATGCCTGGGTGAATGATTCCCTGGAACCCTCTGCTGGTTATAAAATAGGACCCTGAAGTAGTCAGGTTACAGAGTTGATGGCCGTTTATCAAGCCATCCTCACTGCAGTGCACCACCAACTCAATGAACTGGTCATAATCACTGACTCTTATTATGTCAGGAATGGGTTTGTGGACCACCTGATTAACTGGAAGAACCGAGGCATGCTTTGTGCCAACAACAAACCACTAAAGCATGCCAAACTGATCCAGTCAATCGACGATCTGGTGACCTCCAATGAGATGACCATCTATTGGAAGAAGATAAGAGGTCATTCCAAGACAGAGGGGCCCGATAAGACTGGGAATTATCTGGCTGACCAGCTAGCTAAAACCAGAGCTCTGCATGGCTATTTCATAGAAACATAACCCCTGCTGGGTGAAATCCAAATGGCAGCTGTCACCAGGTCACAAACTTGGGCTAACAGCGAACTCTCGACAGCCCAGCGGAGTAAAGATACCCCAGGTGCAGATTTCATCACTGCACAGAAAGAGGACCCGATCATTGGGAAATGTTATCGACACATTGAAGACCCCTGTAAGCTTTCCTCCAACAGAGTCGGATTATAACGGTAAAGAGGATCTCCGGGTGTTGAAGTTTTCCAAGATGTTCCGGATCCAAGGCAGTTTGTTGCGAAGGAGAACACTATCTGGCTGTGACCAGTGGGTGGTACATACCTCATTCCAAAGCCTGAAGTTGAACCACGCCAATGATGCGGCCACTGCCGGTTTCATACGACATTGGAAATCTTGTGCGAGGTTGCCTACTGGCCACACATGGGCCAGGACTTCGACATTTACCTAAAGGGGTGCCTTGTGTGTGCTCAATTTTCAACCCAGTTCACTCACACACACAGAGCTCCACTACAAAAAAGGGGAATGACACTACCTTGGTCAGATTTGCAAGTCAATTTCATCGGGCCAGCGATTCGCTCCTGTAGAGGAAACAAGTACATGTTGACCGTGACATGCTTGTTCACAAAGTGGGTAGAATGTTTTTCAACCCCGAATTGTAAGGCAGAGACAGATGCTGCACTAATGATCAACCACATCTTATCTCGTTTCGGCCTCTCGCAAAGGATTGAGTCGGTCCGAAGAAGCCATTTCACTAGTGAGGTGATGGCCAAGATGAGGGGGGATTCTAGGGGTAAAAAAAACAAATCTCTACATTGCCTACCGACCCCCTCTCAAGCAGGGGATGGGGTAGAGAGATAAAACAATTGTATCTTAAAGAAGTTCATGGCAAAGTCTGGGCCCAGTTATGACATCCCACTACCACTTGTCCTGATGGCCATTAGGTCTACACCCCCTTCTGCAACAAAGATGTCCCCATTTGAGCTCATGGCCGGACAAAACATTGTGTTACCACAGCATCTGCTCCGTAGGACTCAGGAACAGATGCTGATAAATGCGTCCACTACTCATGAGTACATTGAAAATTTAAGGAAACACTTCCAGCATATGTTTGCTTATGCTCAGCGCAATTTAGAAAAGTCAGCTGAAGGAATGAAGGGCCTACTATGATCTAAATACCACGAGAAAGAGTATGAAGTAGGTGACAAGTTATACCTGTACAATTTTCAAAGGAATCAGGCCAAGGAGCAGAAATTCCTCCCATGTTGGCATGTGCCTTTGAAATTGTAGATAAAATATCACCTGTTACTTACAAGTTCTGCATCCCAAAAAGGAGAACAGAACGAAGAAAAATTGGTCCACATCAATCAATTGAAAAGCTGTAACCCCAGACATGCTTTACGACTGGTTGAAGACCCAAGTGAAAGTCGAGTAGAGAAAAGATCTTAAGAATGACAAATATATATAACAGGGAGTCATTTACCTGCTATTATTGTACAAATGAGGAAAATAAAAATATGTTTTGTGAAATAGTCAAAATGTCATGTATTAATTGTATATTGTAAATTCTATGTACATCTTCCTGGTGAAATGTGTGTAAAAAGTACTGATACACTTTTCCCATCTTTTATTAGAGAACTAACCTCCTTAACCTCAAGCTTGGAGGTGAGAGAGGGGTCCAGTGAGAATCCCACTCCCAAAAGAAGGAAGAAAAGGGGGTGCCATGCCATACCCTCCAACCCAGAGACAGAAGGGGAGACCGGAGTACCCACTCCCTAATGAAGGAAATTATATACCTAATGAAATCCCTCTCTGCCCTGCTCTTCCCCAACAAAGAGTCATGGAAGAACGGGACGGGGGCATCAGGGGTGCGGTCAAAGGCCCCAAACAGAAGCCCCTTTCACATGAACAGAAGTATTTTGTATTTTCAACACTGAAACAATGAAGGTTTGGGCTTTGTTTTTTGTTTTTTTAAATAAAATTGAAGAACCGGTCATAATCAAAGATTCCTTTCACATGGAAAACGGAATTTTTCAACAGTGACACAAAAACACATTGCACAGGTGTGTGCAAATAAAAGCAGTTTAAATGTGAATATATATCACTGCTCACAGAAAAATGTCGAGGAGAAGACATGATCTGCGGGTTGACAAAAAGCGATGTATATTATGCTTCATATACAAAACACCAGTGACATTTCATAAGCCACTTTGTTTTCATGGAAAAATGTCAGTCCAAGACAAATCCTTTTGCTGGCTGTGGGACACTTCACAAAGAAATCCCCCTTTGCCAGCTTGGATGTCACATCTCCCATATCATTACCAACTGCAATAAAGTGTCCTGCTAAAGGTGTCGAAATTCAGTGTTCTCCAAACATGCTGGCATTGACTGCAGGAGAAGTTCCGCTTGGATGGAGCATGACCAATATGTTTGAAAATGGAGGCAACAACGTCAAAGAGCAAGCTTCCAACACAAAGAGACTAACAGAAAATAAAGCTCTGGGCAGACACGTTGCTGGGGGGGGGTGAGGGTGTTATAGCCCTGGGTCTTTTGTTTGTAGCCCCAGATAGAAGATCAGGGGCTACAACCAAAAGGCTGGCCAGCCCCAAGTCCCGATAGTTGCGACATTAGTGTAGCCCCTGATCCTTTCCAGACCTAGCAACACCCCTGGCTCTGGGTGCAGGCTTACCCAGTGAAAACAAATGGCTGGAAGGCAGGAGAAGGGCCCTTTGTCCCACATGAAGACTCGCAATTCATTTTAAAGGACTATCATCATTTAGGCCTTTTTCTCAGCAACCATAAGGTGGATTGATTTTATTTGTGTACCAATTTGTATGCAATTTCCAGTCGATTCTAGTGATGTAAAATTCCTCCACCTGCGACATAGGGAACTGTAATGGCCAGTTAAACTAGGTTTCTGGCTGATATGAACATGTTCAAAATGTGAGAGTTGGTGAATGGATGGAGAATAAAATTAGGGATATGGGCAATAACCTACATATTCATAACTGTCATGCTTTTTATGGAAATGGTAGAAAGGTTCCACTTGGCCGTGCTACATGGTACAGACTTAGTAGTCGGCTTATTTGATTCCCCATGATTAGCTGATTCAGAAAATATGTATATTATGGCAGTTGATAGTAAAATTATGAAGGTGTGCTACAGAACTAAAATGTAACTTGCAAATTAAGTAACTTTGGGACTCACCCTAAATTACCAGGGGAATCCAGACGTGGACCCTTTGCTCACTGTTCTCAGAGAGGCACAGCTCCACCTCACTGATGAGGCCCGACTAGGCCAAAACACATGTCTGAGGTTGCTGTTGGTACTCTTATTCAGAGGAGAATTGCCTAGCATTTTGGTGCTGGACTGCCCCTGGGCAGGACAAAGACTGATATGCAGGGATATTTCTCCTCTGTGGAAGGGACAGTGAGATAAAGACTTGGTTGAGACTCTCCCAGGGGCCATTCACCCAAGAACAGTTCAATGGGCCATGTTCGTGCTGGCAGAGAGACTCCCAGACCCCCCCCCCCTTTGTGTTGTAATTTATATAAATACCAATATATTTCCCGTACACTGGCCTGGTTCTCGGCTCATTGTTAGCTCAGGGGGAGGGATCGAAGGCGTATGATATGCGTCTGAAGTAGGGCTGAAGAAAAGAATGCGTTAAAGTTTTTTGCAATACACCTTGAGAGGGCAAGGAAGGAACTCCCCGTGTTGAGGGTGGTCTCTCAATAAACCGTTACAGTTGCTAGACATGTACTCCTCTGTGTACATGATGAAATCACTGTAT
This sequence comes from Ambystoma mexicanum, assembly GCF_040938575.1. Taxonomy (NCBI): domain Eukaryota; kingdom Metazoa; phylum Chordata; class Amphibia; order Caudata; family Ambystomatidae; genus Ambystoma; species Ambystoma mexicanum. The sequence goes on from NC_090926.1 coordinate 284,055,629, forward strand.
TCATCCAACTGCAGCCTACAATGTGCTTTTTGTTTACATTTTTTTTTATTGTACAGTTAAAAATTATTTCAACATTTACAAACACAGGAATAAATACATCACTAAAAAGAACTTAAATGTATAAACATATTCTGATCAAATAAACATGGTGACTTTAAAATTCTATCACAATCCAAGTTAATACACAACTAAAAAATGCAACAAACATGATTAAAGAAAAGTAAATTTATAACATTGCTTTTCTGTTTTAAATGCCACGTAAGAGTTTAAAAGCTGTGTATGCTTTAAGAACCCCAAAACAGCCGATGCAACAGATATTTGATAAACAACCAGTCATCTATGCCATAGTACATCACAATCAATAAAATCCAAATTACTGGCAAACTTACTAAAATATAAAGTGTGTTGTGCATGTAGCGAGGGTCAAAAAATAAATTATGTGATTCAGTGTTTCAACACTATTGACATCTGTAAATAAAAATCTACCAAAGGAAAATTCTGTGTGCAGTTAATTTCCACCTCAAAAGAGTATGCATTATTGTTACCCAGAAACTGAGAAATAAATTTAGACGTATGCTGAGTGTTAAAACCCTGAGACTAAGGAATAGAGCAAGAAGCAAGCTGGGTTCTATCACCAGAGACTGAGGAATAGAGCAAGAAGCAAGCTAGGTGCTATAACTGGAGATTGAGGAATAGAGTAAGACACAAGCTTGATGCGATAACCCTGTGACTGAGAAATATTTATATATTTTTTATTTATTTTATTTTGACAATTTTTTTAACTTAATTTTTATTTGCATTTGTAAAGAGAAGAAGACATTTCAACTAAGCAGAAATTATAGGTATAGATCGCCACTATCAAAAGTCTAGGTTCCCCCCCAAACTCCCCACTACTTATGCCCCTACGTTACCCCCTCCGTCTACCCCCCTTCTCAACCAAACTCATCTAGTGGTGTAGTTCTCCCTCATCGATGTCTCGAAGACTCTTTCCTCATTAGGTCTGCATTTAACCCTTGTCGGCTCCCTCCAGGGCCTCTCACCTTACCCTCTCAAATCAAGCTCCACTTTTTTGCTTATTCAACCTCTGTGGTTTCCTTCATCCAGTCCCCAATTGAGCAACAGAGAGCCCCCGCTCAACTTGAAACTCACTCATCTTGTCCTTTACTGCCGCTGTCAGTCTTTCCATTATCATCATGTGTACTTTCTAGGGGTGTACCAAATAGTTAATTTACTATTCGGCCGAATACGAATCGTTGGTCCAGCTATTCAGCCAGAGCAGAATAGTGAGCCAAATGTTATTTTAGGCAATCATGTTCTAGGGCATAATAAACAACATTTCAATGAATAAACTAAGGAGGCATTATATTTCATGGGTATTCGTGGACACATCTCTGTAAGCTTATTTAAAAAAAGACAAAAATAAATGCAAAACAGATCTGGAAAAAGCCCAAGTCTACTTTATTCTTAAGTCACTCTCTAATAAGAGTAACCTGTAAGGAGAAGGTTATATTTCAGAAAAACAAGGCGTTACACATTTTCTGCTAAGAGGCTACTTCTGTGTTCAGAATAAATATCTCCAGCTCTACTGAACATTCTCTCGCTGTTCACACTAGTAGGAGGAGGTGCCAAGTACACACAAGTAACTTTTGCCAACCCTGGAAATCGAACACTGTTCATTTCCCACCACTCCATAGGTCTGCCGTTTTGGGGAGCAGCGGCTCACTCAAAAAGATAGTGAGCTCAGTGTCCATGGAACTAAGTGATTGGCTGACACCAGCTGTGAACTGCTGAACAACACTGTCCCAGAAGGCCCACATGCCACATGGTGGAATACTCTTCTTGGGTGGTGGCTCGTCCTCTTGCAGGTCAGGGTCTGCAGGTTGCCCCACATGAAGGTGGGCGGTCCGTTCAGAGGACTAAGGCAGTAAAGTGGCTTGCACATTTCACATTGTTGGCCACAACATCATTACTGAAAAATGTTCCTTTGAATCGAGCATCTATACCGGTCACCACATAGTAGATAGGGATAGCCTCAATGTCTTTAAACCTTGCCTCTACAGCCTTCAATAACTGTTTTCACTAGCTTCACAGCAGTGTCCCTAACCTCACCAGAGCTCAGGTCAGACCTTAAAACCTTGACAGCAGTAATCACCAAGGAGATGATTGATGCATGGGAGCAAATCTCCTTTGAAAGCTCTGCAAAGGGTGCCAACAAATAGAGCAAACATTTTCTGTCAAAAGCCACTAGCAGGCAGAAAGATTAGGCACTTTATCGTGCTCTGCACAGTACAAACTTACTGCCCGCCTCTGCCCTACCAGTTGCCCGAGCATCAAAAAGGACGAGTTCCACCATGTTGACACATCTTGGATTAACTGCAATTCAGGGAACCTAAGATCTTTTTGCAGTGCGTGCAAGTGGGACGTGGCGGAACTGGAACGTTTGAAGTGGCCAACAAGTTTTCTTGCATGAGACATGTCTGACACAGATCTTTGCACAAAAAGGGCATCATGGATGTAAAGCTGTAGGGTGTGTGCACCCCACACAAACAGAATCGGTTTTTCTGAAGGCCTTGCACATGTTAGCCGCATTATCAAGAAGAATCACATGCATTTTGGAATGGCTAATTTGCCACCTTTCAAGCATTTCTTGGAATGCTAAGCCTATTTTGGCACCAGTAGGACTTCCTTCAAAAGCCTCACACTGCAAGAAAGCTCCATGCCTTTTCATGTTGCTGGCTAGCCAATGTCCCGTTAAGCTCAAAAGATTTCACAGGTCCAAAGGTCTACAGTAAATGCTATTTTCTCAGCGCTCTGAACCTACAAAGCAATACACTTGCTCATTTTTTCCATACATGTCATGGATGATGGGAGTTGCACAATATTTACATGATGGTACTTTGTACCTAGGCTCTAACCTATGAAGTAAACGCACAAAACAAAACCTACATCCGCAACAACAGAAAAGGGTTGCAAGTCGGAAGCAATAATTTTTCCAATATTGCGATGCACAGCATGTGTGAAAGGGCTGTCCAGAGACCACACTTGCTTTTTGTCCAGACAATCTTGAATGGACAGATGTGACCATGCTCTCTTGCACTTTGCTGGAGTCACACTGCTGTTGCTTCTTCCTATAACAGCCTCTTTTTTTCTTTAATATTGAACATAGTCATTGGGATGCTTGGACTTCAGGTGGTTGTTCTGTGCGAATATGCTGCACTGTCTCGAGTTTTCAGAACCACGAGACAAAACCGCAAGACACACAGAACACACTGCCTTGGAGTTATGATCCATTTTAATGGTCAAGTAATCCCACACAGGGCTGGTTTTCTCTGTGGTGCAACTCATAGCGACAATGAGGGGTTCTGCTGGTTTGACTAGGGATAGGGTTTCTGCTGGGCACATCTCCTAGATGTTGCTTATGGCCTTTAGGTAAATCGGGATCTCGTACTGGTGACAGAAAAAAATTGAAGCAAAAGTCAAACATAAGAGCATGTTTTGGCAGGGCTGTACCGAATGATGGTTCTGAAGCAGTATTCGGGATTTCCTTCAAAATAAAGGAATTTAAAATTATGTAAAAAAGGAAATATGAGCATTCAATGACAAAAAAAACGTTTGGAATTGCCAGGAGTGTGAAGCTATTTATTAACATCCACTGACTGCAGCAAGCATAATATAGCAGTCTCCAATTTATCAGGCATCTGCACAGAGTGGTGATCTCCCAACTCAAGCTTCCCCTGGATAGCAACACCCTCATTGTACTCACCAGGAATGTAGGCACTAGGCAGCAGTGATTTGCATCAAGGTGGAATGGCAAGCCGGTCTTGGAGATGAGCTTCCTTGGTTGGTGCGGTGTCTTTTCTGGGCAGTTGTAGGACTAAAAGTAAAGGATTATGTTATGTGTGAGCGGCTGAGAGCAGGGTGCACCAATGCATACTTACCAACGAAAACTTTACACAGAGGGTTCCAAAGCACCCACCCTTATACTCCTATGACAGACCCAAGGCCCCAAGCACAGCAAACCTCCAGCACTGACCAAAGACCAATGTTGTCCCCTGTCACACCCCACCCCACCTTGCACATCACTCCCCTCTGGCATGAAAGTCCTAACGCCCCCTGGCTGCTTCAATACTGAGGCCAAGCTGGTGGCCCCAGATCCTAATGTGGAACCAAAAACACAAAAAGCTAGTGTGGACCAGTTTTCTGGCATCATAGTTGGGCACCTTTTGGGGCAATGCGGTGGACTAGTTTGATGAGTTACTTTGAAATGCGGCTAATCGTTTTGACCACTGTTGCTGAATGAATATTCTTTCAAATGCAAAATTTCTATTGCATCACATTGTATCCAAAAACACCCCCTTGGGTACTAGTCAAACAGTGTCAGAAAAGGAATCAATAGCCATTTGCAACTGTGAGCCACTTTTTTTGGAGTGGGCAATAGGGCAAATGCCTGAAACAAAAACACAAAAAGCTAGCGTGGGTACTTGGGTACTAGTCAAACAGACTAAATATAATAGGCAAAATAGCTATTTGGAACTGTGAGCCACTTTTTGGGAGTAGCCAATGGGCCTCACCGTGTTGAAGGGGGCCTTTAACAAATCTCGAGACTGCCGGGGTGGACAAAGTGCCCCAGCGGCCTTGTGAGTCTGGGGGTCGCTCCCGGAGATTAGTGCGGCCCCCAAATAATACAAAGAAGGTCAGGGAACTGGTTTTGCACCGGTGGCCCAACGGAAATATTGGGCATTTCGGTGAGGCAGCAGGGGTGCAGGACACCGCAGTGGCCTCTGCGTTCTGGATCATGAGTGCTGGGAGGGAGTCCTGAATATTACTGAGGTAAGCCACTATGTCGTCTGCAAAGGGTAGGAGTTTGCACTTGATCTCTCCCCCCCCCCCACTATGCCCTTAAATTGGTCATTTGTCTGAATCGCGATTGCCAAAAGGTTCCATGGCTAGGGCATAGAGCAGTGGGGATAGGGGGCACCCATGTCTAGTGCCTCTTGTTAGTACGAAGGTATCCGTAAGTCCCCCGTTGGACCGGACCCTTTCCCTGGGCCTGTTGTAAAGTTCTGCCACCGATCTTAAGAAATCGTTCCCAGACCCATCCTTGTCAGGAGCATCAACCCTGTTGAAGGCCTTCTCTGAATCTAGCGAGACAAGGCAGGCGTCTTGCCCCTTCATTTGTGCCCCATGAATCTGGTTCATAGTCTTGCGAATGTTGTCCAACCCTTGTCTCCTCCTTATGAAGCCCACCTGATCTCCATGTATTAGAAGCGGTAATCCCACCTCCAATCTTGTTCCCAAGACCTTCGCCAGGATCTTTACATCCCCATTTAGGAGGAAGATCGGTTGGTAAGAGGAGCACCTGGTGGAGTCCTTCCCCTCCTTAGGGATCACTACGATCATTGCTGGCAGCATCATGGCATGCATTGAACACCTTCACTAGGCATGGGGCTACCAATGACCTGAATAGTTTGTAAAATGTAATCAAAAAGTCATCTTTCCCAGGCGCCAACCCCGACTTCATCCCCTTAATCGCCTGCAGGACCTCATCTACCGTTATGGGGCTCTCAAGACTTTCCACAATTTTCTTTTGGGAGCCCTGGGAGGACAGACCCATCAAAAATTCATCAATCTGGGCTTCATACCCATTCCATTCCGCGGCATAGAGGGTACTGTAGTACTTGGCAAATTTGTTTCCTATGCTAGTGGTGTCATAGACCTTTCCTCATCAGTCTTTATAGCTCCAATGGTCCTCTGCTTTCTCTCCTCCCTCAGTCTCCAGGCAAGGATCTTATCCCTCCTATCCCCTTTCTCAGGATTTCTGTTTCAGAAACAGGAGGTTTTTTTCCTAGTCCTGGGTCAGAATGGCCTTTGTGTTTTAGAACACTGGAGTTCCTTCGCTTCTGTGTGAGATATATACTTTCCCTGGGTGCCCCTCTCCCCCGGCTGTATCTGCTCTATTTTCTGATGGAGCACACTCTCATTCTCCCACCATTTTTCTTCCTAGAGCCTATCCTTATCAGGACCCCCCCGGACAGTTGCCAAAAAGCCCTCCCAGACAGACTGGCTCTCCACTTCTTGCGGTACACCGCCCTATCCTTTAACAGGGAGTCGTTGCATCTCCAGCTTCCCCCGGGGCCTGATGACCTCCTGATTTCCATGGAGAAACTCCCCATATCGTGGTCAGACCACGGAATTGAAGCTACCTGGGATCCCAAAACCTGTGCCTTTAATGTCGAGCCTACCAAGACCAGGTCTATGCACGAGAAGGACTCATGTACTGCCGAGTAAAAGCACGGGTGCGAGGGAGTCGCACAAGCCCAACAAATCATTTATCTGCTTAAAGCGTTCTGAATCTCCCATTTCTGCCCAGGTTGTCGGTTGCTCTCCAGTCCTCTTGTAGTCCCTTTTGGGGTCTAAAACCATATTAAAGTCTCCCCCGACCACCAATTGCCCTTCCACAAATGAAATTATTTTGTCCCTGACCTTCTCCCAAAATTCACATTGTCCCAGGTTCGGAACGTACACCAACCCCACTGGTACCATACTAACCTTTGACAAACACATACCTCCCATTTGGGTCGGCTAATACCGATTCTATCAGAAAGCCCGCAATTGCAACATCTCGCCTCTTCTTAACATCAGAGGCCATAATCACCCCCCCCCCTCCCCCCAGGAGCATAATCTAGGTTCACCACCCTTCGGCCAGTGGGTTTCCTGAAGGCACATCCAATCCAGCCGGGCCCCCTTGAATTCACAGAGAACCAATGATTGTTTGCTCTGTGAGTTGAGGCCCTGAACGTTGAGGGAGCCAATGGTCATTTCACCAAGGCCAGACATCGCCCCTTTTCCGAGGCCTCACATTACTTCACCCTCAGACAGGTCCATGATTGAGCCCCTGCTAACTGGGCCCATACTGTATACCAACACCTGAGAACTGACGCATCTTGAAAGTAACCAACAACAGCCCCTCTTAACTCCCCACCGCACCCCCCACGGCATCCAATCCCGCCCTGATTCATCACCACAGACGGGATTCGGAAATCAACAGAGATCCTCCTAAACCACAGACCAGCTTAACTAGGCTCTTTTCCTCGAGCCCCCTTCCTTTGCCCCCTTTTTCAACACACAACAGAAAAACAACCATATTGCCCCCCAGCCCCATCATCGGGCACCCCAACACTCATATCCAGTCAACCCGCCATTTTATTCAAGTACAAGACGGGGGTGGGGGAAGAGTGCGGTTTCATGAATTTCCTCGAGCCTGGGATTTTGTGCCTGCTTGGCTGCTTTATGCACCATCGCCTGTCTTAGCAACTCTTCTCCTCTCCTTCCATCCTTGGTATATCCCGTCCCAACAGCTCTCCTGTCACCCTATGTATGCCGCACTGGGTTTGCAGTTTGTAGTTATAGCTGTCAACTTCAAAGAATATAGAGAAGGGGAAGCCCCATCTATATCTCAGCGCCTTCTCGTTGAGCCATTTAGTTAGGGGGGGAGGGAGACCTAGGCGCCTCTTTGTCCGCGTACGCGAGGACAGATCATGATAGATCGCAATTTTCACACTTCCCACGGTCACTGTGCCCTGTCCCTCTGCCTTTTCCATGAATTTTTGCCTGTCCGGGTAGTTGTGGAAGCAGGCAAAAACTGAGCGTGGCCCCCTCCCAGCTGCCCCCGCTCTGTGCACCCTTTCGATTTTAGGTTCATCAATGTTCTCGTTTCCAAGACCTTCACCTCCTGATGGATGGTGCTCCTGAGGTCTCTTTCTGTTTCCTCATCCTTCTCTGGGATTCCCAAAAATCTCAAGTTGTTCCTCCTCTCACGGTTTTGAAAATCATCCATTTTCAGGGCAACTTGCTCCTCTCTTCTCTAAAATTCCACCAACCTCATATCCATTTGCGTCTCCATTGTCTCAAGGGAGGTCTGGTTGTTTTCCACTGCCTGGAGTCTCATCCATTTTGTCTGACATTTATCCGATCCACTTTTTCTCCAGTGTCAGCTCTCATCCCCCTGATCTCCTTCAGAAGGGAGGCTACATCTCTCATTTGACATGGTGTCATCCCCTGCCTCCGACATGGTGGGGAACAAAGTGTTACTCTCCACTTGGGGCCTCTTAAATTCAAATTGTCCCAACTTCCCTGTCCAGTCATGGACGACTGGGGGCCTCACTCTTGATCCTGGAGTCTCCCTTGCCTGGCTTACTGGTGGCCGAAGCGCAACCTGGGCTCTCCTCCGTGTTCTGGGCCCCCCTTCACTTTGCTCCCTACGGACAACCCTCCGTGTCTCTTCAAGTCTCCTTCGGACTTACTCCTTGTGTTGTGGTGTGGGCTGTGGATTTAGAGCTCCTTACATCCCTAGGTCCTGGGGGCACGTCACCAGGGACACCAAGGGCGGCTTGTTCTTCTCTTGGCCTGCCTGGGGCCTGTGTCTGGTGTCACTACTTCCCTCTAGTGTCCGTTGCCACACTTGCTTTCCTCCTCCGGGCCTTCACCTAAGCAGGCACACGCCCCGGGTTCTACTCCAGGGCCCTCACCTAGTTACCAGTCTTTGCAGCTGTTTACGTGCCCAGCGTCCAAGGATCTGAGGTAGCCGGGGGGCCGTGGGGTGGGCACTCTCTCCTCCCGAGTGGCTGCGTCACATCTATTGAGGCACCAGCACTCTGGTGGGTCCCTTGCCAGACCTTGCTTGACCTGAGACTTCACTGGCTTCAGTGTTTGCTCTTCCATGTTTCCCGCCCCTTGTGGGGTCTTGGACATTTTTATATATTTTCTTCTCATCCTTTTCTTTTTTTTCTGTTCCTTTCCTAATGTCCCTCAGGCGGGCACACACCCCAGACTCCTACCGGGGGGCCCACACCTGGCAACTGACCCTCGTGGTCAGCCGATGCGCCGCTGGGTGGGAGTGGGTTCCTCTTTCCAATGGGGGGGGGGGACAGGTGGCTTCCAACTTGCTCCCTCACTGGGCTCTTTTTTACCCCCTCCTTCAGTATCCCTTTGTGCACCGTCTTCCTCCCCAGTGGGTGGCTCTGGGGGCGGGGTGGAAGGGGAGTGTCATTCCGGAGGCCCAGGTTCGTTTTCCGTTGCCGTCTCACTTCTCCGCTTCCCTTGTCGCCCTCCATGGGGTCTAGGCCAGTTGCGCTGTCTCCTTGCCGGCGGGATCACTTTCGTTTTCCTGCCGGCCTCACCACGGTTAACTCGGCCTCACTGGTCCTGTTTTTCACCGCTGTTTTTCACCGCTCTTGGATCAGAGTGGAATCCAAGGATTCCGGGACCTCCCAGGCTCCAGTGGCACCGTCAGGGGGAGGGGGAGGGTTTGAGCGGGGGCGCGGTCCGGAGTAAGATTTTCAGTCTGCGTTCATACGCATGCCTCCTGGTGGCCACCCATTTTATACATTTATAAGAGCGCCCAGAGGCATCTAGGCACTAGTTACACAGGATGAAATGAGGGTGGGAGACAAGACGGGAGAAAAGTTAGTTGAAAAGGTGGGCTTTGAGGCGTTTCCTGAAGGTATTGTATGATGGTTCATCTCGCAGGTGGAAGGGGAGATCATTCCAGAGGGCAGGCGCCCAGGCAAGGAAACTATCCCCATCGACTCTTTTCCTGTTGGATCTTGGGGTGACGAGACAGTGTTTGTAGGCTGATCTTCCTGGTCAAGTTGAGGAGTGTTTAGTGATTTTTGTAGCCATCGTTGGAGATGCAACTGTATGTAATGGAGTGTGTCTTGAACTTAATTCTGTCCTTTACCGGGAGCCAGTGAGCAGCCTTTCTGGCCTCAAGATGTGATCATGTCTGCCCAGGTCCAGTGCCACCCAGAGGGCATTCGTTTGTAAAGGTTTCTTTCTAATGTGCCGCAAAGTAGCCAGCTGCAATAGTCAAGTTTGGATCCTATTAGGGCACAGGTTATTTCAAACCGATTCTGGGTGGTGAGGAAGGGTTTGCTGGCAATGATGAGTTTGGTGGCGTAGCCTGAGGTAGACGCAAAATGCTTGACCTATTAGGTCATGGAAAGGGAGGAGTCCAGGTATACACCTAGGGTCTTGATGGATGAGGCTACCGGAATCAGGTGGCCGTCGATGGTGAAGGTTTTGTAGGACTCGTGGAGTTTGGCTAGGCGGGCTTTGGGGCCAATGACGAGACGTTCTGTTTTATCGTCATTAAAGCAGAGGCTGTTGGCGGCCATCCAGGTCGGAATGGTTTTGTAGATAGCGTTTATACGAAGGAGTCGGTGTGTTGGTGGCCAGTTAGAGGGATGAGGATTTGGGTTGCGTCGGTGTAATTGGTGTGGGAAATGTACACCACAAGAGGTAGGTGTGGGGGTGGCAGCAGCCTCCCCAGTGAAGACTAAGTTCTGTCAGCAAGGAAGGAAGAGATCCAGCTGAAGGCTTCTGGGGAGAAGTGGGCTGAGGAGGAAAGAACTTGACATAGGATCGACCAGGTCAAAGGCTGCTGAGAGATTGAGCAGTAGGAGTGAAAGGGAGCCCTGATCGTTGGCAGCATCGAGTTTAACCTGTAAGTCCAGTAGTGTTGTTTTGGTCTCATGTTTTGGGTGGAAACCAGATTGTCAGGAACTTGACTGTCCATGATTTTCAGGAGGAAGAGGATTGTTGCGATGGGTGATAGTTGGTGAGAATGGTTGAGTCAGGGGTAGGTTGGTTTAGCAACGGGGCAATCCATGTTTCTTTGAGCGAGGCAGGGACAGTGCAGGAGGCGAAGGATGTGTTGATGATGGTGTTGATGAGGGGGATTAGGGGGAGGAGTGGTTGAGCACATTCCTTAACTAGTGCTGGAGGGCAGGCATCGCTGTTGCAGCGTGATGGTTTGAGGCCCTTGATGTGTGTGAGGGTGTTAGTGCTGATGGGTTGGAAGTGAAATGGGGAGATCGGGGTGGAGGCAGGAGAGAAGGGTTTTGGGCCTGGTAAGGGTGTCCGTTTTTAATGTTGCTTTGAAGTTGCGCAATTTTGCCAGGGAGGGCGTCTTGGATGCTGTTGCACCAGGAGTTGTCTTTGGTGACGCAGAGTGAGGGAGGCCATGACGGACTCTAGTTCCCTGAAAATGCAAAAGTGTTTGCGGGAGTTGGAGGCAAGCTTTAGACATTCGTTTGTTGTAGATGGTCACTTTAGCGGCTAGTATGGATTGTTTGTATTGCAGGGAGGCGTTGAAGAGCAGAGTTTTGTTGGTAGTGGTAGGGTCTTTGCGCCAGGCAGCTTCAGCTGCTCTTTTAGTAGCTCTGGTTGATCGGAGGCTGGGCATGAACCACGAGTTGAGGTGTGCCGTGTTTTTTGTTTTTATAGCTTTCAGGGGGTCTAATTTGTCGATGGATGACAGTAGTAAGGAGTTGTAATGGTCCACTAGGGAGGATGTAACTTATGTAGGAGGGATGGGCAGGGACAGGAGAGGGATCATGCAATCACTGGTTAAGTTGCGTGAGCAGTGGGTCACGATGGAGGCCAAGCCGACTGTAGGCTTAGTAGGGGTAGCCAGAGTAGGTATGGAGAAGAAGATGGTGGTCAGACCAGGAGCAAGGAAGGTTGGATAGAATGGCGATGTTGCTGTTGTGGTCAACAAGCCAGTCTAGCTTGCAGCCGTGGGAGTGTGTAGGTTGGGTTATGAGCTGCAGCAAGCAGGGTGCTATGACCTAGAGACCGAGGAATACAGCAAGAAGCAAGCTGGGGGCTGTAACCTGAGCCTGAGGAATAGAGCAAGAAGCTTGCTGGGTGCTATAACTGGAAGACTGTAAAGTAGAACAAGGAACGACCTTGACATTATTGCGCTGACAGCTAGGGAAGGTAGTGGGGTGCTGGATCCCTGGGTACACTCAGTCCCAGTGTACATTTCCACCGTATGTATACAAGATGTTTCTTGGAATATGCGTCTCTCATCAGTGTATGGAACAAGTTACTTACCTGTAACTGTTGTTCTCCAGCATGGGTCTGGCATGGATTCACATGCTCATGAATATTCCCCTTCGTCAGGCTGGGAATCCTCGGTAAAGAAAAAATCAGTATCGGTTTCGTTTCTGATCTGTCTTTCGTAGTAGTAACCAATCACTGATCTCTGCGTCATACTAACCACAGCCAATGACTGCCCTCTACCTAAGCCCCGCCTCTGGCAGCCATCTTCAGATTTGGTAGCACGTGAAGTGGCAGTATGACCAAGTGAAGAGCCGCAGAGGGGTAGGCGGGAGGGTTCGCATGTGAATCCATGCCAGACCCATGCTGGAGAACAACAGTTACAGGTAAGTAACTTGTTCCTTCTCCAGCATGGGGTCTGGCATGGAATCACATGCTCATGAATAAAGAATACATAGCAGTACACACATGCACAACCACGGGAGGTGGCAAAGGCTCAACATTAAGCATTACATCAAACTCAACATTAAGCAATTCTTACCTCCTCACCAGGCTCACCTTAGGCGAACAGATTGCGCAGCACTGCTTTGCCGACCCTGGAATCCCGATCGACGCAGTAGAATTTCGTGAAGGTGTGCGTTGACCTCCACGTAGCAGCCCTGCAGATGTCCAGCAAGGGCACACCAGATAGGAACGCTGTGGTAGCTGCGATCGTTCTGGTGGAATGGGCTCTCGGACGGCCAGGCAGCGGTCAGTTTGCCAACCGATGACAGTACATGATACAGCCGGAGAGCCATCTGGAAATGGAGGCCTTTGAGAGAGCCTTCCCCTGATTGACAGGTCCAAAGTTCACAAAAAGTTGTGACGTCTTCCGAAAACACTTTGTGCGGTCCACGTAGAACTTCAGCGCTCTAGCCACATCCAGTGAGTGCAAAGTCCTTTCGGCCGGCGACGAAGGCGACGGGAAGAAAACAGGCAACACCAAGGGTTCGTTGAGGTGGAAGTCCGACGGCACCTTGGGCATGAAGGAGGGGTGAGTCCTGAGCACTACCCTCGTGTCGTGAAAAGTCAAGTACGGGGGTTTGCAGGAAAGGGCCTGGATCTCTCCCACTCTTCGTGCGGAGGTGATGGCCACAAGAAACGCTGTTTTCCACGACAAGAACTTCAACGGAGCCGAGTGCAGAGGCTCGAACGGAGGTCCCATGAGCTTGGTCAGCACCACGTTGAGCTCCCACGCCGGGGCCGGAGCCTTCACCGGCGGGAACGATCTGAACAGTCCCTTCATGAATTCTTTCACCAGACGATGAGACCACAAAGACGTCCGCCCCGTGGTTCTGGTGTATCGGGAGATCGCAGCAAGATGAATCTTGATGGACGCATGCGCCAGTCCAGCCTTGGCCAGCGTCAGAAGGTACGGCAGTACCTGGGGAGCCGTAATCTGTAGAGGGTTAATCTTCTGTGCATGGCACCAGACAGAGAACCTCTTCCATTTGTGTCCGTAGCATTTAATAGTCGAGGACGCCCTGGCCTTTGCAAGAACCTCTCTGCAGTCGGCCGGTATGTCGTATCCTCCAAATTCAAACGCTGCAGGAGCCAGGCCTGCAAGTTCAGCGACTTCGGGTCGTGATGGAGGATGGCGCCTCCTTCCCTGTAGAGAAGATCCGCGTCCACTGGCAGCTTGATTGACAGGGACGCTGACAAGTCCAGAAGGTCCGGGAACCATATCTGCCTCGGCCACGCAGGTGCGACGAGGATCATCCTGCACCGTGACCTCTTGAGCTGGTTGATGAGCCGGATCAGCAATGGCAATGGAGGGAACGCGTATAGAAACAGGCCCTCCCAGGGGAACGAGAAAGCATCGCCCATGCTCCTCGGCTGGGGAAACCTGCTGGCGAACCTCCGGCACTTGGAGTTTGTCGCCGTCGCAAACAGATCGATCTGGGGTGTGCCCCACCGTCAGAAGAGGCGGTCCACTAGATCCTGTCGTAGTTCCCACTTGTGGCACGAGCGCAGCTCTCTGCTGAGCGAGTCGGCGATGGTGTTTTTTATCCCTGCCAGATGAAACGGCACCAGAAACATCCCTTGGGCGACGGCCCAATGCCACAGATCCTGTGCCTCCTTGGACAGGGCTGGGGATCTGGTACCGCCCTGCTTCCTGATGTAGAACATGGTGGTGGTGTTGTCGGTGAAGATCCTCACCACCTGCCCTTGAGGGACGGAAGAAAGGACTTGAGGGCCCAAAACACTGCACGGAGCTCCAGGACGTTGATATGGAGGGACTTCTCCGTCGGAAGCCAAAGGCCTCTCGCGTGCAGATTTTCTGTGTGCGCCCCCCACCCTTCCAGGGAGGCATCCGTGGTCACTGTCTCCTGGTGGCCGGGGGTCTGGAAGTCCATGCCCGCCGTCAGATGCGCGCGGGTGCCCCACCACCGGATCGCTCGTCGGAAACTCTCGTCGAGTGTGATCCTCTCCTCGAAGCTGCCCGTCGTCTGGATCCAGCGCGCGTCCAGGAACTCCTGCAACGGGCGCATCCGGAGACTGCACAGGCGGATGAGATAAATGCAAGAAGACATCATTCCGAGGAGGGACTTCATGGACCTCACCCTGGCCGCGTCCGCAACCAGCATCTGCTGCACCTTGCCCAAGATGGCCCTCGTCCTTTCCTCCGACGGAGAGGCCAGAAGCGACACTATGTCGAGCTTCGCGCCCAGAAAAAGAGCGTCTTGCGCGGGCACCAGGTGGGACTTGGCGTAGTTTATGGAGAATCCCAGGTCCGTGAGTAGTTGGACGGTCCTTGCCGTGTGCTCCACGGCAAGCTCCTTCGTCTTTGCTCGGATGAGCCAGTCGTCCAGGCAGGGGTAGACGTGGATCCCCTCTCGGCGCAGCTGCGCCGCCACCGGTGCGAGGCGCTTGGTGAACACCCTGGGTGCCGACCTCAATCCGAAGGGAAGGGCTCTGAACTGGTAGTGACGCCCTTGGACCACGAACCTGAGAAACTTTCGGTGTCCCTTTAGGATGGGAATATGGAAGTAGGCATCCTCCAAATCCAACGACGACAGGAAATCGCCCTCCTCCAGTTGACCAAGGACGTGTTGGAGGGTGACCATCCGGAACTTCTGTGCCTTGATGAATTTGTTCAGTCGTCGGAGGTCCAGGATGGGACGCCATCCTCCCGTCTTCTTCTTCACGAGGAAGTATCTTGAGTAAACTCCAGAGCCCCGAAGCTCTTTGGGACGAGCTTGATGGCGCCCTTCTTGAGCATCGCCTTTACCTCCAAGAGAAGAGAAGTTGAGGGACGTGATGTTCTTTCCTGGCCACAGGGGGGACACGCGGGCACCTCTTTAGAAACTCGAGCGCGTGACCCTGAGCTAGGGCGTCCAGCACCCAACGGTCGGTGGAGATGGACTCCCACAGGCTGACGAAGCTCGCCAGCCGGCCTCCCACCGGGGTGCTTCGGTGGGGGCCCGACCCCACGGCCGGTTCAGTCCTGCTTCGACGAGGCTTTGCCGCCTTGTCCTCCTTGGCGACGACGGCGGGGTCCGCCTGACTTGCCTCGTCCCCTGTAAGCTTCCTGTGACGACGAATGGGCCGCTTGACGGTAGGTGGAAAATCCGCCGCTGGAACCTTTGGAGGCACCCTGTTTGCCTCCGCCGCTCCGAAAGGGCGGCCGCCGTTGCTGGAGAACCCCAAGAGCCCGGGCCATCTCCGCCTTGATGGCTTGAAGGGAATTGTCCACTGTTTTACCCAAACAGGTTGTTTCCGTCGAACGGCATGTCCAAGACTCTGGTCTGCACGTCCTGACGGAAGTCAGCCTTGAGCCATCCACGCCATCTAAGGCACACGCCGTTGCCCAACTGGCGAAATCCAGTGTCAGCGATGTCCGTCGCAATCGTAATGGCGTGGTCCGACGCCACCTCTCCTTCCTGCAAGATCTCTAGGGCTTCCGCCCTCTTGTCGTCTGGTAGGAAGTCCAGCAGGGGGGCCAGTTTGTACCACAACTCCCTGTCGTAGCGGGCTATGATAGCCAAGGCGTTGGCCGCCTTAATCGTCGTTGCTGCCGACTAGATGACTCTGCGTCCCATCGTGTCTAATTTCTATCCCTCGCCCGTCCGGCGGGGAGGTTGACGTAGAGGCCGCGCGCCCCCCCCCCCCCCGCTTTCTTCCTGGCCGCCGCGGAGACGACCGAGTCCGGGGTCGGCTGTGCCCGAAGGCACAAGGGGGCCACGTCCGGGACCCGGTACTTCTTCTCGTACCGATCCCTTTTAGCCGGCGTCGTGGATGGGTTCTTGAGGAGGGCGAGGCCCTCATCCCAAATATCGTCTAGTAGAGGTACAGCGAGGACCGATTCCTCTTGGTCTCGCGCCGTTGATAAAGGAAACCTTCCTTCTTCTCTTCCGGGCAGAGCTGAAAAAGCTCGGATGCCCTGGCGATCATGGAGTGAACGATCCATTCTCGTCGGGCGGGGAAGCCCAGGTGGGAGGTGACGACGGGAGATCCTCGTCGTAAACCTTGTCGTCTGTACCCGTCGCGGCCGTGTCAGTCCCCGTATCATCCCCAAGTGTCGTGGACGGGGAGGAGGGCTGAACAGGGCGCGATGGCTGAAAAGGAGGTGGAGGATGAATCCTTCTTCTCTTAGGGGGAGGGCTCCCAGAAGGGCCTGGCTCCGGGTCCCCCGTCGGGAGCGGCTCCTCCGTTGGTAGTAACAGCAGTCTCGTCCTTATCTCCGAGCATAAGGACTGTATAGCCAACAAAATGGCCGCTGAGTTGTCTTGCGGCACTGGTTGAGGGAGATCCGACGGGCGATCAGGAGCCCCGTCGGCATCCTCGACGCCCTCGTCGTCTTCCACGTCGGGGTCCCTCCCGACAGGATGGCCTTCTTCCACGCCAGAGCCATGGCCTAAGACTTCGATCAGCTCCTCCTCAGAGGTTGAGGCCGAGTCCACGACGACCTCCTGCCCCCCTTTTTTCTTGTCCGTCGGAGGTTTCACGGGGGTCCTGTCGATGGGCATGAAAGAGGACTCCCTCAGCGGTGGCAGGGAGATTCTGGGCCCCGGGGTCGCCACCACTGGTGTAGCCTCCACAGGCTGAGCCAGGGCTGCCGCGACTGTCTCGATAGAGGCCTTGGCCGGATGGATCAAGGCTTTCAACACCTTAGGTGCGCTCACCCCCTTCTACTTGGGGGGGGAGGGTCACCACCTCGCTCCCCCTCCGATGGGGCCTTAGGGCATGACCAGGGTCTCTCCAGGAGCTTCGCCGGGTGCTCGGCCTTCCTCTTACCCGAGCCAGAGCGTTGGGGGCTCGTGGTTGATGGCGCCGGGGAGGATGCGCCCTGCCTGGCGCCCGTAGAGCCCGACCGTTCGGCGCTCCCGGTGCCAGCGGACTCGCAGTGCTTGGCCTTCTGTTGGACCCCCATCGCCGGGGCACCCTCAAAGGTCTTAGAAGACCGCTCGGACTTCTTCTTCTCGCCTGACGGGCTCTTTCCTTCCAGCCAGTTGGCGAGACGTTGATGGCGGTCCTTCATGGACCGCTCCGACATATTGCCGCAAAACGCACAGTCCTTCTCCACGTGCGTCTTGTCCTCATGTAGGCAGTAAAGGCAAAGGGAGTGTTCGTCCTCCTTAAAGACATTCTGAAGCTGGCATCCAGGGCAGACCCTGAACAGCTTTCCGGGCGTCGAGCTTCCCTTCTCCTGGGCCATGTTCGAGATGGGCCTGAGAAACTTCTGGAGTCCTCCAAAAGCGTGGCTCGACGAAATCTTCACCCTTGAGGGGCGTAGACGAATCCGACACGGGTCCCCGTTGATCGGATGAAGAAACGGTGGAGCTTGAGGCTCTTTTGACCGAAAAAAGAGAAATTTTTCTGAGAAAAAACGTGAAAAATAGCACTAACGTTCGAGAGCAATAGCACGAGGATCCCAACACTTGAACGTGCGGTAAAAATCTGAAGATGGCTGCCAGAGGCGGGGCTTAGGTAGAGGGCAGTCATTGGCTGTGGTCAGTATGAAGCAGAGATCAGTGATTGGTTACTACTACGAAAGACAGATCAGAAACGAAACTGATACTGATTTTTTCTTTACCGAGGATTCCCAGCCTGACGACGGGGGATATTCATGAGCATGTGAATCCATGCCAGACCCCATGCTGGAGAAACAACCATCCTCAATATATGTCTCCACTGAACGTTCATGTCCCTTCTTCAGTGTGTATATGTCAAATGGAGGGGCGATGCCTGCTGCATTCCTCGGTTCAATTTCTATTTACAGTGTATCTGTCCCTCTCCAGCAGTGGCAGCTGGCAAATTTAAAAAGTGGTGTGGCATAAAACCTTTATCCGAACTGGTGCGATCAAGCCCATACGCACTCTGGGGATTTGGGTTGGTTCTCCCCCCAACATTCCGCGCACTCCTAAGAACGGGGTTGAAATGAGTGCATTTTACAACTGAATTCTTGGGAGAAATTGTATAAAAAGCCATCAAAGTTACAGGCATGAAATATTCAAATGCGTCATGTGCAAGGTCACCAGCAGTACACAGGAGCGTTATGTCACAGCAAATAATATGTTCAAATCTTGGTTGCAGAGTAGGCAGATATTCACTCACGTAGTTCCTCCAATAAACAGCACAACATTATATATTCTTGAAACACAATCTCACATGGTCATGCCTTCAAATAAGACTATAAACCGCATAATTATACATATTTGTGAAGCTAATCTTACGCTGAGGGGCCACGTGAGATTGAGTTTCATGAATGGGTATTGTGAGAAACCCGAAGGTGTCTTACTCACGCGTCCCCGGGATCTGTCGTCCAGGTGGCCAGGACATGGCCATCACGATTGGATCCAGTTCCTGGGGGTGGACCAGTGGGGGAGGATCACCTGGGGGAGGGGTCTTTGGGAGTGGAAGTGGGACACCGAGGGTTGAGACGCAGTATCCCCTTCCTTATGACACATTTCCCCTTTCCTACCCTGTAGGATATTTAGAACCTCTAACCCCTCTCCCCCTTTCCCACAAAAACACTTTCTTACACGATAATAGACAACTGACTGACACCAGAGCCGTTTACCGGACATATCCTGGGTCAGGCAGAGTCCGGCAATTGACAATAACCATGCACACCGGATGGACATTTACCTTCCCCACAGGGATAAAAGGCAGAGCACTACAGCACACTTCGAGCAATGCCGAACACACAAGGAGACAGCAACACCAACAAACCGGAAGTTTAAAAGGAGAAGAAAGGTGGCGAGAGCAGGAAGGACGAAGGGGAAACTGCCTTTGCCCTTTTCAACTCACACCCATGAGACCTCAGAAAGGGAATTCTTAAGACTGGGAGTCATGGCTGGCATGCGGAGCAGTAGATGTCAGCGGTGCACGGGTGCCTCCCGCATTGATAGCGCAGGTGGGAAGGCAAGCTGGCTACCGTGGCACTATCCTGGACTCCAGAGATTAAAGAAGTCAACGGGTTCAACACAGCCGCTGAGTCAAAGGAAGCCGATAGCGAACGAACCGAGCTGTGTTGAGCCCATGTTTCCAAGTGGCAACATTTTGAACGCAAGGAATGTGGAAAGAACTGTGTGTTTTGTTTTGAACTATTAAGTTAGCCCAGACAAGTGCCAGATGCAGAGTGGTCAGGCGCCGTAGGAGTGCTCATAGGACTTTCACTGGCCCCTTTAGTTTGTGTTGAAACTGCAAAGACCAGAAGACCCCAGGAAAGGGGAGGGGTGATGCGTCAGAGTGGTCCTACAAGGGTCACGTCTAGGGGTGTCACAGTATTGGTTTTATGGCGGTACGGTAACCTTCTTGCCAAATGGCGGTATATCATGGTTATTGGGGTATAGCAGATGGAGATAACTAATCTTAAGAAATATTTTCATAAAAAGGTCATAAATTGTCAGATTCATCATCACAAACAAAAACCGCCACCGAAGGCCAGAATAGGGTTTTTCAACTTCCAATGAAATGCCACCCCTTGCTTCCACCAAACACAACCCAAACACGCGTTTGGAGAGGGAGGGGAGGAGACCTGCTGCGACTGACAAAGCAAACTTAATAGCTTTTCTTAAGTGGCCATTTAGGCTTTTAGCTTCTCCACTGGCTACTGGTGAAGATGAACATCTTGATAATCTGCATGCCACAGAGAAAGGTAGGCTGATGGTAGTATGTGCTCGTGTGCATATACACACACACACACGTAGACACACTCTCTCTCCTTACGATACAGCCTTTAGTTTACTTGCGAGCCAAAAGGTGTTCAGTAATCACAGACATGTTACACCCTTTGGTATGGCAGTAGGAAATACCCACAGAGATTAGTGAATTTCGCAGTGTGGCTTATTATATGTAAATTCAATGATAGAGCCAGGGAATTCCCTCATTGTCATATTTTAGAAAACATTATCCATTATAAATATGTAAACCCCAAAGTAAATCCTTTTCCTGCTTGGCACTGTATTTTTTCTCCCTATTGCTAACATATTGATTTTGTGTCAGACACATTTGGTTTACTCAATGGCATTTAAAGCTGTTCCAACTGAAACTACTTGTACAAAAAAAAACTTTTTTACATTACCTTTTTGCATTTGAAGCTCTTTAACTATACCATTAAGTCAATGCTTTTTTGTTAACTTACACATATGCAGCCACGATTTTCTAGCTGTAGCAAGGTAGCATTTTGAAACTTGTCTCTACACAAATTTAGCTGATCCTTTAGCTGGTCCTCAAGGAATCTAAGGCGGCTGCAGAAAGGGTCTTTCATGGCGCTCACTCGAATGAATGAATGAAAGAGCGTCTAGTGAAGTGTTCAAATGTAGATTTTGAGCAATGAGCTTGCTGCTCAGTCACAGGTCATCGCTTTGAAAATCGGCCTTGACCCGCATTATTTTGGAACTACATGGAATGGGCATCATGACCCCTCGCTGCGATCAGTCATAAAAGTTTGTTTTGATAACGCTTTATCACATTAAAGGGAGAAAAGGCACTCATGTGGGGTCTGAAAGCCCATGTCATTGTTTTTCATTAGTCAAAATGTCTTTGCCAACACAGACTCACCAAAAAAGTTACATGTTGATCAAATCACTATAGCTGGTTTACCATTTGCCTGGTGTATTATGATGGTCTGATGTTGGACTCACCACGGACCATGTAATCCTAAAAGGGACAGCGTTCAGTGGGCGCTGTTTATTTCTTTCTTGATTCTTGCAATACATGTTCATTTACCTTCTTAAAAGATAGTGGCACGAAAAACATTTGAAAATGACAAAGTTAAAATATATAATCGGCACAGATATGGCATAGACCACCACCTCACCACAGCCCCATCATTACCGTTTTCCCCAGGTCGGAGCGCAGTAGGGCCTTTGTGATGTGAGTTGAGACGGAGGAATGCTTTTATGGGTGGTGTCACAAATTGAGAATAGACCTGAGAAATCTCTCACCCCCATTGCTCTGGATACTTCAAATTGAAAGTAGAATCTGTCCGGCCTACTTAAGTCCAGTACCATATGCAGAAGGCAGGTGAAGGATCAAGCAAAGCAACAACTCAATGTGCAAATCTACACGGAGTACAGTGGGGTGGGCAGTTTATTTGCTAGCAAAAAGCACTGATAGGCCCTGTGTTCACAGAGTCTACAGAACTGAGGTTTCTTGTGGACATGCATCAAAATGGCATCCAGTTCATTCACCCTTTGAATTCTGGGATGTGTAGTTCCCCATCTTTCAAATTGGTGGGGAAACTACAAATCCCAGAATTGTAAGCTAAAGAACTGGATGGCTATCTGATCCATGACCATGAGAAACTTAAGTTCCTTGAATCTGAACCTTGGGGAGAGTAACTCGAGATGCATCACTTCACTAGTCGTCTTTTTTTACAATTTGCACAGCCCAAGCAAGAGCTATTCCAAAGTGCGTTTGCTCCGTGCAGTAGGACCTTAACTTACTGAAGTAATGGCACATGCTGCCGGGCTGAATCGATACGTCTGCTCCTGCTGGCCGCGTGGTTGCTAAGCAACGTGCTCCTGGCTCCACTGTTTTCCAGGCCCTCAGCTCAGCCGCGTGATGTCCCTGTGGTCTTGCTAAATGCAAATTGAAAAAGGGGACAATCACCATAGAAGATCTGACCTGTAGCGTAGCAGCATGACTTTGTGAAAACGTTTAAAAGCTGTAGGCTGGCTTTTAAATAAATGATCTGAAACAAAATATCTTTGTTCTAGTTTGCCCATGAAATTCAGGTCTGGCACTGTCTATGAACTGGAGTCTCCGGTATGCTTACAGAGCCAGTCAGTCAGCTCATCGTTACCAGCTTTGCATGGGGAACTCAAAGGTTCAGGCACTGGGCAGATTTCAACACAATTTGGTCAAAGTCGGCTGCTGATCTTTGACCAGACTCTACTGATCACAGAGAAAGTGCAGTCACAGCAGCAAAGCTGCGTCTACTAATGTGGCCTCACTTTCCCTATGCTCTTGTCTGCCAAACAAGGCCCCTTGGCAGACACCACATCCCACAGTGCAAGGCCAAGACTGCGCAGCATTTGCTTACTGCAGCCTTTCCAAATCAGATTGAAAAGCACACTTAATAGCCGCAAGGCCTAAAACGGTCTAAACAACGTGACTGTTATTATGGTTCAATTAAGTTGTTTACGGTATCTATACCGTTATACCGTTACACCCCTAGTCACGTCAAATCCTTTGTACAATCGAAAGACACTCACCCATTGCCAGGAGAAAGCTTGGGGAAGGGAACCCCGCTTTCCAATAAGTTTGTGAACTGTGAACTAAAGCAAGTGTGAACCAGTCAGAGGGATGCCAAAAGAAAGCTGGGAGAAGGAAACCCCTGCTTTCTGATGAAGATGACCAATACATGAACAGTGTTAAAGAAAGGCTGTAGTGAACCCAATGGAGGGAGGCCCATTTGTGCAAGTAGGATCCGAGCCTGGGGGAGGGAGATCCTAGGGACAAAGAAGCAATCGCCCAAGGTGCAAGATCACAGAGAGAAGTTTGTTTTCATGTGTGTCAGAGCAGCTATATGAACCCGACGGAGGGATGCCAAGGGGAGAGCTAACGAAAGTGAATCCCGTACTGTGATATAGCAAATTGAAATGTGCATCTGACAAGAGTGAACTGGTCGAGGGTTGTCCACAGTGAAAATTTGTTCAAAAAGGAAGTTGAAACTCTAGAAAATTGCAAGTTACACTTGAAAGACCGTAGTGAACCCAACAGAGGGAGTCCCGAGTTGTAAAGAGGATCCGAGCCAGGTGGGGGGAGATCCTAGGGGCAAAGAGCAATCGCCCAGAGGGCAAGATTACCGAAAGAATCGCTGTTTGATTGTCATCATGAATCAGCAGGCCTTCTGAGAAAAGAGACTTTTGCAGGAAAGACTTAGCCTCTGAAGGTTTTTGATACTGGTGAATTGGAAGTGTGAATCTCACACTGACGAGGCCCAGGAGTGTGCTGTGCTCAGAAGTCCCACCTTGTCCCATGCTTAAAACGTGGGGAAGGGAGACCCAGCCATACCACCCGGACTCATTTTGTGAACACTTCTTTCTTTTCTGGTGAACATTATCCCACATTCTTTTTGTGACTTACTAGTAAGGATTGGCAATACGTTTTTTAGTATAGGCCCTTTTATTTGACAAGACGCCACTAGGACTGCCTTATTATTTGATGGTCATAGCTTGCACCCATTTTAGATTTAGCATTCGGTTAGGTGTTTATTTCACCCATTATAAAGTTCAATAAACACCCTTGAAATGCGATCACTTGTGTTGGTCTTTACTGTTGTCACCATGAGTACCTTACAGTATAATTGTGTTGTTTACATAATTGTGTTGTTTGAAGGCATAATCACTTGAGAATGGGCTTCAAGAATGTATGTAATTGCGTTGTTTAAATTGATTTCAAAAACAATATTCACAGTATTAACAGTGGCCCAACTTTACGCTAAAAATAACTGTGACTTTGTGTAAGAGACAGTGCTATTCATACATTTTAGACAGATTTTCTAATAGTCTATGTAGGCATGAATAAGAGTAATAATTAGAGACCATCTAACGATTTGCATTAGAATATGTTTGCATCATTGATAATACAGTTTCAAGAAAGATTATGCAATGTATTTGTAATGTTTAACTAGCTGCCATTTCACAAATAATACTGGATAATTGTATACATTCCTTCTACCATAGTATTGACTAGAGAAGACAGGAAGCATTCCTTGTCAACACACTAATACAAGTGCTGCCACTTTTTCAAAACAAGCATTGGCAATGCCACAGTTTTGGATTTTGTGTAGGCATGGGAGAGGCACTTGCCAGGCACTGCCGTAGTGGTATCAACTGGCTATTGATGGTTGCAGGTGCAGAATGGTGCGAGTAACTAGGCATTTAAAGCCAGTGAATAACAAGACAAAACTGTTGGCTCTGCCAATGCTCGTTTTAGTAGGACTTCAGTGAAGGACACACATAGTGCTTATAAATAGATCATAAATGTAACTAAGCTTTAGAAGGGGAGTTTCATAATTGCTTGCTTTCTTTGCCTAATAAGAAATTTGGTAGGGAAATGGGGCTGTGTGCGAGTTTTCACTCAAAAACGTTCCATCACAACTTCAATTACTTAAAGACTTGCATATTACAATAGGCAGTGCTAATAAAAAAAGAATCAACTTAAAAAAGTAATTTCCCAGTCTTTCCAAATCAATCCCTGCTCCATCAATTAACAGTTGAAGCCCACTTAGCCAGATAGTGTTCCGCGGCTAGTGTGCTGAAAGCAAGGTAGATGCATATTTGTCTCTCCTTTTGTTCTGCGGGGTGGGCCCTGAACGAGACATTATGGGCACTGCAGGTGGTGGAGAGAGGAGGAGGGAGAGAGCACTGTTTTCAGTGCTGTGCCAGTACCTTGTACCTTTTGGGCAAAGCCTCTGTATTTTCTTTGTCTATATCATCCAACCTGCTGCACTTAAAGGCAGCAGGGACGCTCAACACACCCTTCATGGTTTTCAGCACTTGTGCTGTGCATTGCATGGCAACACAAAGTGCATTTTCATATGGGTCCGTTTGCTTGATATCACGCAGAATGCATTATGTTTGGACATCCAATGGGCGAATGCAGAATTGGAGAGGCCTGTCTCGCTGGCCCAGCGCCTGGTGGGGCAGGGACTCCTTCTGTCCTCCCCCACCTGCACCTCCTCTGGGGTCCATCCCTCAACTGTATTTCTCCCCTCTCCGTGTATTGGTGA
The DNA here is from genome assembly GCF_040938575.1 of Ambystoma mexicanum. Lineage (NCBI taxonomy): Eukaryota > Metazoa > Chordata > Amphibia > Caudata > Ambystomatidae > Ambystoma > Ambystoma mexicanum. Next base: position 284,080,701 of record NC_090926.1, read on the forward strand.
ATGTGAAAGGGAGAGCCAGCGAATCAATAAGAGCCCCCAGCAATTGGGCTGCTTCTCACGAGAGGGGGTAGTGGCTGTCTGGGGCTGCACAGGTCTATAGAAGCCCCATAGGGTGACAGCTGTAACCCACGGTCAGGGGACTGCTGCCTTTCACCACCCCAGATGACATGTACGGCGATGAATAAGGTATCAGGGATGAGGACCAGATGCCTCCACTCCTATCCTTTCCCCGTCTCTTATTTGTAATGCCAACGTCTGGGGGTTGTTAGTCCAAAGCCTCAAACTGCGGTCTACAGGGTGTGTGCATATGGTGAAGGGTGTGGTGTGGGGTCAGAACCGCCAGAGCCACACCCTATTCCGTGGTCCACTTGAATTGTAAAGGCGGAACTTACAAGTTTGCATAGAAATATGTTAAAAGGTATACAAAACATAGAAGATAAAGGAATGCCTGTCAGTTTTAAGCTAGCAATTATATATTTAGCATTGCATACTTACACAAACCACAAGTGTAAATGCGCACCTCTGGTGTAACATCGGCTTTGAGTAAGGATTCCAGTATGTATTCGGCTAAAGCCGAATAGCTGGTGTTCAGCTGAAATCCTGCTGAATACTTATTTGAAGCCAAAGTTCGGTACACCCCTACTTTGTAGTACTGAGCACTTTAGTATAAATCCATCCTTTACTCTATCAGCGATTGATTTTTTGACCTTTTCAAACAATATAAATATTACCCAATTTTGTTGAAAAATGTGTTATCATGAACATGCTACGCCTACTGAGATGAATAAGGCGAACAGCTTTAGCAGCCCTCGTTTTAAATCATTGGACATGATTTATCACACTACGAATTACACCATTCACTATTTTTTTTTATTTTCTTGCAAGAAAGCCCTGTGAATAAACGTTTGCCTGTTCATCTACTGAGAATTAGAACTGCCGTTTCTTTGCCACATTAAGAATAAACAGGTACATTTCAAGAAACAGCCCGATGGTCACTGCATAATAATTCTTTTTTAATGTGCCATATAATCCATGTACAAAACTCGTTGAAACCCCCACGCAAAGATCTCTTAAAAACTATTCTATTGACAAAACGCCTTGAAAAACGCGTTTACAGATGGACTATTTAGTCCTATTTAAAGATATTGAGGGGAATCTCACAAAGTCTTCCTAGGAGCTTTTTGGCAAACTTGCGAACTCTTGTCTTTAGCATATGCTGATATTTTCCCTTGAAACAGGCTCCGATATTGTTAATATGCAGGTGCAACATTATAAACATTATAGGAAATATAGGCTTCATGAATATTATGAATGTGGATGCTTCTGACATTTTATTTGAGGGTCTCTGCTATTTTGAATTGGATTTCGTTTCTGCCGCATACTTGAGAGCCCTTGAGCTGCCGAGTATGTGGCAAGATGGCCTAGCAGCACAAATATTAGCGATTATTCTAAAAGTTAGGGCTCTGTTAAACTTTCTCACAAAACCTTGAGCACACTGAAATAACGTTTTTTGTCCTTGCCATAGGCAGACAAGTATGCGATAATATCAAGGACATCTTCTAACGTGGGAGCGCAGCGGGTTTTGGGAATAGCATGGGTTGCCAAGATGTCTTGTCACATTGGAGAGAATGGCGCTGTATCTAGTTTGCTGTTGTGTAGGGCAGATTTCACGCTTCTTACTAACTGATTAGGTCATCTCCGGTGGGATGCGCAGACTTTTACATGTTAGTGTACTAACCAATCGGGGTAAGCCATTTTATACTGACTTTGATTTGTATAGGCAGGGACTAATAGAAGGATGGGATTTGTACATACCTAATGTCTAGAATGCATTCGAGTTCTCAACTTTTCTGTCTCATGAGACGGACTGACTTCACGGCCGTTGATGGAGTTGCATTATAAAGTTGTTTTTCTACAAATTGTGCTCCTCTTCATTTTTCCAGAAATGCATACTTGCCAACATTCTGTGACCAAAAAGAAGTAGGATTTTTCAAGTTTCAAATATAATAATTTGCATAACAATGACATCACGGGAAAATACAAAACATACATTGTTGCCACCATTGGAGCATTCTAAAATACACAACCCACCTAACAGCACAACATGGAAAGATGTTCAAATACTAAAAATGTATAATTCTGAATGGTAACTTAACACCAAATTCAATCGCACAGAAGGTAATCAAACAGAGCTGGTAGGCAAGGTTTACAACTGCTCTGTAGCAGCAGCCAGGGCAATACATATGTATTCCTGCAGTGCAAGTTGAACACTGAATGACATGGAGACTGATACCCCCGCAGTCTGATCGGCAGATGCTGTGTGATGGTGTTGCACTCTGCCACTTGCCTTCACTGGCGGTTCACCTAAGGGTTGTACCGGCAAGAGTGCAGGACAGTCACGTAGCTGTCGGGTCAGTGGATTGGTCTGAGCCCAAAGTAATCACCCACCAGCCCACTGTACATACAGACTAATTAATGTGTTGCATGCTTTGTGCCTTAGAGTCACATACATTACCTGCCACTGTAAAAAGCAGTAGGATCTGTCACCCAAATCTGTAAGCGGTAGGATTGCTTAAAAAGCAGTAGCCTACTGCCTAAATCTGTAGGGTTGGCAAGTAGGGAAATGACTGCGTCCCTTTAATATCCAGGAATGGACAAGCCATTAAACAGAGCAGGCGGGGCACCCTGTTGCGCGAATCTGAAGATGGCAGACGCCTGAGAAGCTCTGGCTTCGGCGACAATATCCTGGGTAAATATCCTCGGCACGGGCCCTTTCCTGATTCCTGGAGCCACCCTACAGATGTGCCAAGTAAGGGGGCATATTTTGGAGCCGGTATTTTGCGCATCCGTGCAGCCCTGTTGCCTGCTGAAACCCCGAGCTGAGAGGCAGGTGGACAGAGTGGGGGAGGGGGAGAGCCGAGCTGTTGGCAGGAGAGCGCCGCTGCAGGGCAGGCCTGGCGGAGAACCTGTGCGGATCGCTTGCGTGGGGACTAGAGGTGGTCCCTGTCACGCTCGGCTGACCCGACACCCAGTGCTCCCCAGAGTTCGGTGGCGACCAGCTGTGGAGACCAGCCCGACGTGTGCCATGAGGTGCTGTGCCGGCGGAGGAGATTGAGACAGACCATGGACGCGGCTGTAGCTAAGGAGCCTTAACAGTGCTACAACGATCTGTCTGCCTGTCCCGCGGCCGGCCATTACCTGCATGCATGCTCCTTCATGATCCGGAGGGGGACCGCTATACAGTTGAGCACGCAGGTGAGCCCGCTTCCCCTTGCTAGGGGGGGGGAGGGGTCCTGCTCTCCAGGCGCCATACTTGCGCGGCTTCCCTTTGAAACTGTGATACCTGCTGCTCTAAACTAACGAAAACTGGCTGCTGCCTAGTCCTCATTAATTGTTTTATTCACTCCAGTCCTGTGTGAAGATTGTCTTTGGGGCTATCTGGCCACCCCTGGAACACTGTTGCACTACTAGGACGTGGTGGGGGTGTTCACCGGCTTTGCTCGTCCTGTGAGTGGTGCCTTTGCGCCGGTGAACTTAATCGCTTTCACCTGGAAGGACTTTTGACAGCACTTCGTTGCATCTCCGGCGCTGGAGAGCGGCATTGCGGTGGAGGCACGGCCTGACTTGATGTAAGGGGTACTGTGGTGAAGCGCTCCCCTTTTGTGGCATCGGCCCCAGGCGCAGTCATCTGGGTGTCAATTGGGACTCATTGTACAGGACTGGAGGGCGGGCAATATTGGTCGATGACTATGCCTGCATTCGTCAGGAGATAACCTCTGCCTGGCCAAGACTCTCAATGTAGATCTGCATTGCACTACTGGCTCTCCCCCCAGCGAAGCGAGTGGCTGAGACCTGGAAGACTGCAACCTGAAAGCATATCTGGTGTCACTAACTTTCGCTGGCCGAGTTTTGGGGCTGATATGATCCCTCCCAAGCAGCCTGTTGTTTATATCAGGAGCTTCATCAGTGGCACAGCAACCTCTGCCCGGCACTCTTATGGGTAATTCCAAGAAACAAGCAAGGATGGACCAATTTACACGTGTGGATCCGTCCCAGCATCCACTATCCCTAAGCCATGACCAGACGCCAGTTCAGTTTGATGCGGCAGCTTTGAACCAGACGCTGCTGGCTCTAAAGACTAGTACCGACGCTCTGAGGGCAAAGATTGATGCCTTATCCTGCAAGGTGGATACCTCTGCCATTCAAATAGAGAAACTCTGTGGCCGCATGGCTGAAGCGGAACAGCGGATAGGGGATGAAGAGGACAAGGTTGCTACGTTGCAACGAGAGATGGCAGTGATGCTGCAAACGGTGAAGAAAGTGCTTGCCAAGAACGAAGATTTGGAGGGGCGCTCGAGACGTAATAACATTTGCATACTGGGCGTTCTGGAGTCCACCTCAATTGATAACATGGGGAAGTGTGTGGAAACCTTACTGGGTGAAATACTTGATAACCCTCCTCTCACATCGATGTTTATGGTGGAGAGGGTGCACCGTTCGATGGCTGCTAGACCGCCTCCCGGGGCCGCTGAGCACCCGATCATCGCCAGGATCTTCTGTTATAGAGACCGTGATGCCCTCCTTCGAGCTGCCAGGGAAAAAGGGGAACTGCGGTGGGGTTCCCCAACGAACCGACTGTTCCCTGATTTTAGCCCAAATGTCCAGGATCAACGTAAGACATTCCAGAACATAAAAGGCATCCTTCGTGCAAAGGGAGTGAAATATGCTATGCTGTAACCGGCCAAACTTTGCATCCAGCATGGAGGATCCACTGTCTCCTTCACCTCAGCGGAGTCAGCGGAACAATTTGCCAGGAATCTTCCTGATCGGGGTGGATCACCAGGGCGATCTCCTCAGTGTTCATGATCTGTCTCTGCACGGAGGCAGGTGGTTTCAGCCCATGGTCTCCCCTTTCTTAAGTTGATATCTCCCGATCCGGGGGGCTAGTTGGTCGTAAGTGCCATAATATTTGCCGTGGCCGCTTGGAGCATGTAATTCGCCCCTAGCGCCCCAGTTTCTGCAGTCACCGCGGTGTGTTGATCAGTGTTAGATGTGTTGTGGTCGTTTTTTTGGGGAGGGAACGGGAGCCGGTAGGTTCAAGTTTCTGGCGTGGGATGATTGTTATCAGTTTCTAGTTTTCAATCAAGCCCTTATTGCCCTTCACGGTGCACTCAACCATGCCATATTCAAGTGATACAAATAACCCGCTATAGTTCCAATATGACAGCACCACCCCGGTCGCCGCCATATTTCAGAATGGCCAAATAATCTTAACTGCGTTACATGATAAGCCCGGGTTAACCTTCTCAGTGCTGTCTTGGAATATTCGGGGGCTGACTAACCAGAAAAAGACACGGCTGATAGTATATCTGCACCATGGTTCTTACTGTAATTTGCTATGTCTTCAGGAAACTCATTTGGCCAGGGGTGCTCCTCTCCCGGCTCTGACAGGGTGGGTCTCCCATATATATAACTCCTCGTACTCCTCGCACTCTAGAGGTGTGGCCATTTATATTCATAAAACTCTGCAGTATAGGCTGCATGAACAGATTCGGGAAGACGAGGGGAGATTCCTACTTTTGGCAGGTGAAACGTTTGGTCTCCGGCTACTGATTATAAATGTCTATTCACCCAACATGGACTCACCTGAGTTCTTTCGTCAGTGCGCTAGGCATCTCCACAAATTCACTGGGTATGAGATACTATGGGTTGGCGATTTCAACCTGGCCCTCACCCTAAATATGGATAGGTCTGTTACAACACAATCCACCCCCGCCCCGCAGGCAGTGAAAGCGTGGGCAAATATCTCACAGGATTTTGGTTTGCACGATGTGTGGCGCAGACTGCATCCCAATGACAGGGAATATACCTTCTTCTCAGGAGTTTATAGCAGCTCTTCTAGAATTGACTACGTGATGTCAACATCCTCTATTCTTAGAGTGGCTACGGAGGCCACTATACTCCCTAGGACCTGTCCGATCATTCCCCCATGTTAGTTTGGTTTGATTTGGTGGAATGCCCCTCTAGCCAGCTTTGCTGACATTTCAGAGCTACTGCCCTTAGAGACCCAGTGTTTCTAGCCGGCATAGAAAAGGACATATACACATATTTTCAAACTAATGTGGGTTCCGTCCCAGACCCTGATACGATTTGGGAAGCCTTTAAGGTATGTATACGGGGCTGCTGTATGACAAGGGAAGGAGGGATACTGAAGGCGTTAAGGCGGTCTCTGAACGGCTTAGAGGATATTATACGGGAGGGAGAAAGACGGCAGAGTATTCGGCATACCCCCGAACTTCGCCGGGAGCTGAAAGCACATAGGTAGGCGGTTCAGGAATTGGCAGATAGTGAAGATAGATATATGGGTGATCCAATCTTGGCGACTAAATATGGAGAGGGGGGTAGACCGAGTAAGACTTTAGCTTGGGCCATTAGGAAGGAACGTCTCTCCACCAATATAGTTGAAATTGAGGGCCGGGATGGGGATCGAATAAGGGATCCCAAAGGGTTCAAGGATGCATTCATGGAATTCTATGATCGCTTATATATCGCACGCCCTACCCCCTGACACGACGCGTTGCTCAGCTATCTAGATGAGGTGGCTTTGGGATGGCTAGACCCTGAACAAGGCCGTGCTCTCAACGCCCCCATCACCGAGGAGGAGGTTCGTAGTGCCATCAAATCTCTCCCTAACGGCAAAGCCCCGGGTGTAGATGGTATTACAGCTGAATTTTATAAGACGTACATTGATCTGGTTACCCCTCATCTGCTGGCGATGTTTGGTGGTGCGCTGGCCAAGGGTGTCCTTCCGGACTCTACAAGGTCTGAGTTAATTACTGTGTTGTTGAAGCCTGGGAAAGGATTCCCCTTCACTTATCCTCTTACAGGCCACTGTCGCTCATTAATCTTCACAGACCGCTTACACCCACACATGCCTGGCCTGGTGTTACCGGACCAAGCTGGATTCATTTCTGGGCGCTCTAATCAGAATAACTTGCGCCGACTCCTTACCCTTATGCATAATATCAACCCAGACGTTCCGATGGCTGTGGTTGCCCTAGATGGCAAGAAGGCGTTTGATTCTGTTGAATGGTCCTTCCTTTGAGGTGCTTCGGCGATCGGGCATGGGTCTAACCTATCTCATATACGAATGGCTTTATGTCAGCTCATATATATCCTACGCGTGGCACTAGGCAAGGTTGTCCCTTCTCCCCGGTCCTGTTCGCCCTTGCGATGGAACCCCTGGCCTGCCATATCCAGGAGCGCACACACCCGTCTATTATATCGTTATATGCAGACGATATCCTTCTTTATGTTAAAAATCCCCACCAAAATCTCCCACCATTAGTGACGGAGGTGAATAGGTTTGGGGAGCTGTCTGGGCTCCGGATCAATTGGGAGAAGTCGGGGGTCCTCCCCCTAACTTCAGCTGTCCAGAGAACCGACATAGGCAACGAGTTCAAGTGGTCTCCGTATGGCTTCAGATACTTGGGCGTTACGATTTCCACCATCAGAGAGCATGTGTATAAAACCAATTATGTAATGCAGCTAGATGATCTGGAACAAAAGGTAGAGAGCTGGATCCTGCCTCCGATATCCCAGGCCGCCCGTATAGCGCTGGCCAAAATGGTAATGCTTCCTAAGTTGTTATACGTATATAATAATGTCCCAGTGTCGCCCACAGCGAGTTACTGGGCCTGTGTTAGGAAATTGATGACACTATTAGTATGGGCGGGCAGACAGCCTAGATTAGCGTATGATACTCTGGCTCAACCGTATGAAACGGGAGGCTTGCAGTACCCCGATCTTTATTTTTACTTCTTAGCTGCGCAAGCACAATATATATCCGAATGGAATGTGGTGGACTATCAGGCCCCGCATGTTCAGATAGCTGGGACAGTTTCCCATCCGGACTCTCTAATGGGTATGCTGTGGGGAGACAGAGATCCGGTCCCGCAGAGTGAGATCCAGCCTGTTTCAATAACATGCCGGGCGTGGGCAGAGATATGTCGGATACTGTGAGCCTCGACTTCTTTCACCCCTGAGCTGCCAATATATAATATAGCAGGAGTTCAGTTAACGCACGAGAGGTCCTTCAGGGACCGATTTCAGACTCTGTGCTTTTATACCCTGGGGGACTTGGTGTGGGACAGTCGCTTTGTAACGTGGGAGGCGTTAAGTTCTGGGGGCGTGCATGATTCTGTAACTATTACATTACTTCAGACTACGATGTACCCTTAGAGCCAAATGGCCCGATTTCCCACTTGCACCGGCCCCCCACCCAGCGCAAAGCTCAATTATTCGCCCCATATCGAGTAGGAAGGTGGCATCGAATATATAAACTGGTAAGAGGGGGAAGAATAGTACAGAATCTTGGGTATAGAATTAAGTGGGAAGCAGCTCTGGGGAAGGAGTTGAGTGAGGAACAGTAGAAGTCTGTATGTATGCAAACACGATATAGATCATTAAACTCTCGATACAGACTGATTCATTATAAGTTTGTGCACCAAATGTACTACTCCCCCTACTCTTTAAGTAAGTTCTATCCTGAGAGCCCATCTGTGTGCAAAAGATGTAATGCTGATTGTGCAGATTTTTATCATGTTAGTTGGAGTTGCCTGAACATTCGATCCATCTGGGACAATATAGAAGCAGCCTTGTCCGAAATGCTCACTTCAACGCGGGCTTATACCCCAGAACTATGGCTCCTTGCCCTGGTCGAGGGGGGCACTCGCACTGAAAAGAGGCTCTTAAGCATGGCTTCTGGGATATCTAATTGCTAGGTCCTGGGGAAAGACCAGCCCCCCCACATTCACGAGATGGCTGGAATGCATGGCTCTTTGCGAGCGGAGGGAAGCTACATTACCAACTACTAGCCAGCCGTTTGACTGTTGGTCACCGTTTAGACGCTATCAGTTGGCGCAGGCAGCGCGGACCTCAGACTCTATTCCGGATTGACTAAATTGGGGATCAATACCGGAGTGTAATGTTGTGAATGGGTGGGAAAATCTCTGCAATTGCTGTCATGAGGGAACATTATTAATTTGATGCAATATTGTTCACTTGAATGGATGTTATATCAAGTTTGTGGATGTACATGATGGGTCTATTGTGTAGGGCAGTGGGTTGAATTGGGTAATTTTGGGATGGGAATGTTTGATACCCGATTGGGTATGTGTTTATTGAAAAACAAAGAAAGTTTACACACAAAAAAAAACAGAGCAGGCATACACCTGTCTAGCCTGTAGTTTTAAAGCCTCCATGGCAATGTCCTCGGCTGGTAGAGGTGCCTCACTGTATGCGAACACTCAGTCCTCTTTCCTCTAATCAAGTGCTAGCTGCCTCAACAAAGCCAAAACAATGCAATCATACTTTGTTAGCATGCGTACCTGCGACACTTCATGTAGCATCTGCCTCCCACAATCGTCGTCATTACAAACCGATGGCTGTTCACTAGTGATTCACTGCACATGATCGATTATCAGATACGTTCATTTTTTTTTACCATGGGTCCACGCCGAGTGCTTGTCTTGTGTACATGCTCTGAACGTACAATGGCACTAATTTGAGAGGCATCCTTAAAAACGCATTGCTCGCAAACACATCCACTGCATTAACCAAATCTTATTTTCTCCAGCGTTTCTGAAAGCAGAAACATTTCATGTAGCGCGACTATTTGGAGCAATATATTTCAAGAGTTTTCAAAGTGGGCTTAAGTCTCTCATGCTGCCCGAGCTGCTGGAGGCCTCCTACTCCGCATCATATAGAATAGTTGCACACAATTTGCACTTGCGTCCCTGTTTTCTAAGGGTTACAGTTACGCTTGCTGACGTGCATGCATATGATTGATTTTCATAATATATGATATGATATGGCATTTGTAACGCGCCTATACACAGGTGTTTCAAGGCGCGACGAGGCAGGGAGGGGAGGAAACAAGGGGAAACAGACAACGATCCTACTAGGCCAGGTGTCATTCGGATCACACAAGTGCAAGGGTGGGGGAGGGGGAAAAGTGCAAGGGGAAGGGGAGGGGGGGGGGGGGGGAGTGCAGTACAAGGTAAGTGGCGTAAAGTAATAAATAAATAGGGCCAACTGGTGGCAAGGTAAGTGCAGAGCAAGTGCTGGAAAAGGGGGGGCTGTAGGGATACAGAGACAGTCCCGCAGTGCAGAGGGGTTCCAGGGCATCAGTGCAAGTGGAGAGTGGCTGGACGATAACTATATTCCTTTTCACAAATGAAAGGTGCTGTGCTGATAACATTGCAACATAAATACAAATAAGACTACATTACAGGCATAGTTACACAATGATACCCTATGGTTGCTTTGTAACAGCGAGCACTGTATTGCATTTTAAGTGCATACAGTGGTAACTGCACACGAGCCCATTCTGCGGCGTCGTAACAGCACCTTCTTACCCTGCAGTCTTTCAGGCAAACAGATGACCTTTTCCGTTAAATCTTCCTCGTTTCTTTAACTCCCTTGTCGCCCCTGTTGACTCTCGCGCAGCGTCCACCGATCGCTTGTACTTCCCTCTCCACGCTGATGTGCTAGAGGGCGGAACACCGTGGAAACCTTCCCTCAACCCTCACACACATGGCAGACACGAGAGCCTTGACAGCAGCCGGCTACTTTCATTCGGTTCCATGGGCGTGCCTTCTGGTTTAGGACTCTCCGAACACGTGGTCACATACAGTGACTCCTCGCACTCATATAGGCGAGTCTGTTGCCGTTATGTGCATAGGCTCAAAACAGGCTGATGTTTTGTGGACGGTTCTGCATACAATTGTCTGAGGCACTCTTGAAAATGTGGCTCACGATCTCAAATGGTAATTCATTCCTTTTTGACTGTTTGAGAAGTACACAAAAGGAGGGTTTTTTTTGGTAATGTGTTGCAAATTGTGTGTATTTCACAGCTTTTCTGCAACGTGTGGCACCTCCCCTTGGGGAAGCGTGGTGCTCTGCCGGATGTTTGTACGGTCGGCAGCATCAGAGCAACGCTGGAAAGGGACGTATGCATGTAAAGGACGTATGCATCTAAAAATAAAATAAACGCAAGAAATATTTTTAAGAGTCAAAAAGAAGGTTAATCCTGACATCTGTCCCCTTGACCCGATCATGGCCACGTTACGAGTTTGGAAGATGGTATTCTTGCACATAGATACTGCAAAACCTGACTACCGTTGGTTATAGTCCTGGGTATTTTGGTTGTAGCCTCAGATAGAATCCCAGGGAAAACAACCAAAAGGCTAGCTAGCCCCGAGTCCAGACCGTCTCGAAATTAGTGTAGCACCGGATCTTTTCCAGACCTAGCAACACCCCTGACTCCCAATACTTGGAAACTGGGCCAGGGGAACACAAGAGGGGGACATCTGCAATACTATAGACATGCAAGCAGCCAGATCGTCTAGATGGCCAATCTATCCAAACGAACCTCCTGAAACCCTCAGCGTTGCATACGTAGCAAACTCTGGAAACGGAAGACGCATTCTATCTGCACTTTACAAACTGGTGCAGAACTCCTTCCCGGCCTAGCAATCCAAAGCTAGAAGCAACTGGTCCCGGGAACTTGGCTTCGACCTCGCTGATGAGCAATGGACCCAAATGTGCACCCACACCAAGAAAGTTTCCATTAACTTCAGATTTAAGTTTATACAATTTAAAATCTTGAATAGACTACTATAAACCCGCTAGACTCTCTAAAATGGCCAACTCACAGCCCCGGTGTTGCCCTAAATGTATGTTGGATGGGGTAATCCACTTACACATGCTCTGGGAATGGCCACTATTGCAGAATTATTGGTCCCAAGTCATGGGTACGATATCTGAAGTTATTGACACCACACTAGAACATGTACCCATGGGGCCGTTCTTTGGCATCTGGCCTGTGATTAGTGGCAGGGATCCCTGAGCTTTCACTAATACTGCCTGCATGATTGCTAAGAAAACTATTCTGCTACGCTGGAAAGAAACGCCCCGGTGCAAGAAGGAATGGTTAAATACATTGACCTGGTCACAAGACTGGGAAGAAAAGTATGTATCTACTCTTCCAGCTAGTTCTAGACCACAGGATTCGTGGGCCAGCTTTATATCTTACCTGTATGACAAAACCCACATTGATAACCATCGACTGGCTGTCTGTGTAACCCTGGTATAGCACCGTCGCAAAGTTAGACCAATGTTGTTTACAGTGTACCTCATGTTTTGCAATTTCACTGAATGTACCAATGAATGCTCTAGGGGTCATGGCCTTGTCATGTATTCTGCTTTGCTCTGTCAGAACTGGTTTGTTTACAAAAAAAGAAAAAGAGGGTTAATCCGTTTAACATTAGTGTTCTTGTTAAATCATATCTTGCAAATATTTGAAATTTGCTCTAGATATAAATAGTAAAAATTTGGTTATTGCATGGGAATGCATTATTTTATTTGGAAGATGCATGGTATATTTACCATTCAAAGATGGCCTTGGAGACAGTCATCCAAGATGGCGGTCACCATGGAAGAGCTCAAAGAGTTTCTGTGCTAAAGTGTGCAAAAAGGGGGGCGTTTTGCCCACAGATGGGTGGACATTAGGGGTGTCACGGTATTAGTTTTATGACGGTACGATAACCTTCTTGCCAAATGACGGTATATCATGGTTATCGCGGTATAGCAGGTGGAGTTAACTAATCTTAACAAATATTTTCTAAAAGGTCATAAATTGACAGATTTATCATCACAAACAAAACCAGGCAACCAGGGCCAGAATTGGGCTTTTCAACATACTTTCCACTGAAATGCCTTGCTTCCACCAAACACAAACACATATGTGGAGAGGAGGGGGGGGGCTGCTGCAACTGGCAAAGCAAATTGAATAGCTTTTCTTAAGTGGTCATTTAGGCTTTATGCTCCCCCACTGGCTACTGGTGAAGATGAACATGTTGCCATCTTGATAACCTGCATGCCACCGATCAATGGAGGCCGATGGTAGTATACGCTTGTATATGTGTACACACACACACACACACACACACACACACACACACACACACACACACACCGTTACAGCCTTTAGTTTACTTGCGGGCCAAAAGGTGTTCAGTACTCACGGACATGTTACCCTTTGGTATGGCAGCAGGGAATACCCACAGAGATGAGTGAATTTCGCAGTGTGGCTTATTATATGTAAATTCAATGATAGAACCAGGGAAATCCCCCATTGGCATATGTTTAGAGAACATTATCCATTATAAATATATAAACCCCAAAGCCGCCAACCCAAAGTAAACCCTTTTCCTTCTTGGCACTGTATCTATTCTTTCTATTGCTAACATAAGGATTTTGTATCAGGCACGTGTGATTCATGGAATGGCATTAAAAACTGCTCCAACTGAAACTACTTGGCAGACGGCACATCCAACAGTGCAAGACCAAGACTGCGCAGCACTTGCTTACTGCAGCCTTTCCAAATCAGATTGAAAAGCACACTTTACGGTATGAACGGTATAACGGTATAAACAATGTGACGGTTATTATTGTTCAATTAAGTGGTTCACAGTATCTTTAACGGTATACCGTTATACCGTTACATCCCTAGTGGACATGGGAGAAAGTCCTATTGATTTAACTTGAAAATGGGCGTAAATGGGTGGGACACATATGCCAAACAACACATATCGATCATCATACGCCAACCTGCATTGAAAAGCATCATAACAAACCTGGACCCAAAGCCCCTATTTCAAGCTCTCATGGTAAAGCTCCTATTTTAATGACAATAGCGTCGGCTTTATAGGTAGCACTTTCAGCGCCACCTAATAGCCAAATCTAAAGAGAATTGAGATACAGTCTTCTCCCAAAGCTGCTTGGAGAGCATCTCCCATGGCTCAGTGTCCAGCCCCACTAAGCAGGTCGAAAGACAAGCGCCTGGTGAAGTAACCATGGGCCCATCAGACAATCAGCATGGACACCCATCAGACTATCAACTTGCATCCATCTGGCGGAAAAGCCTTTTGAAGAGACTCCAAGATGCGAAGTAGCGTTCAACAAAACAACTCAACAATTACATGAAAATTCATAATGCTGCTGCAGTTCTCATCATTGGCGCTCACAAGTATGGTTAGTTATGTTTCATACTGCACACAACACAACCGTGCTGGTCTTAAAGCGCTAAGCCTTGTCGGTGGCAAGAGAGTGGACTCTTGGGTGAAAAGGAAACAGAGCCAAGGAGAGAGGAAAAGGGGAAAAGTCCAGGAAACACAAACCGCACAGACTTAACTAGTATGATCTCCTTCTGGCCTCATCTGCATTTGGATTTAGCATCCGGCCTGTCACATGGACTATAGAGGCATGACTTGCAATCTTCTGATCTTGCAGAGATAATCCAGACAGCTCTAAGCAAGCAATTTTGAGAATGGATATTGGAAATCCCAGCACTTGATCAGGGGTCTTCACCTTGAGGAGCCACACCACTGCCGACATATCATATAATTAACATGACACTTGGTTCACTCTGTCAGTCCAGAAAAACCAAACGCCCCTTGAGGGTCCGGAAATGAATGATAATTGGTTGGCCAAAGACCAACCGCCTCATTTACAGTGTAAGAATATATATTCATTAGCCATTAGTTATTACGTAGCTATTAGTTTAACTAGAGTGAAGCCATTTTAAGATGACCAGAATCGCCATTTTGTTTTCTCTCTCTGCTCTCTCCAACGTTGCCACTTAGCCTTGGACCATTGAAGTGAAATAATATCTACAGCAAAGCAGTTTTACATGAGGCAAAGGAACATGTTGAAACATTACACTGGAGAGCCAGACAGGAATGCCCGATTCCCTCCCTCACATATCCTTGAAGACAGGGAGCAAGGCATTTAATCAGTACACGAATGCCAGCGAGTCTCCTGAAAGAATATCAATGTACGAAACTAGCATTTAAAGAGTTGAATTATGATCTTCTTTACAGCCCCCCTTTCTGAGCCCAGTGAGGCCCCGGAGAGCGGGCTGACTTCTAGAGCGAGAATCGAAACTTAGAGATAGTGAGGCCTGATATGTGCCAGTCTTCTACGCGCAGCTTGCCCATGAAAAACAGAAACGCTGTGTTCTCGCAAACAAAGAATGGTGTCTGTAAAACTGGAGATTGCAAACTGTTAGCAAATATGGTGGTCTAAGGTGTCATATTTGTCACGATGGTCAATCATCGCCTCTAATTCAAAGGGAAATTAATTGGGGGCAGCATCAAATGTGTCATTACTGATTGTAAGGTGCTCTGTTTGTATATATGTAACTGAAGTACGTCTCGCACTCTCTTGCGTCCCCCGAGGTCTGTTAGACACACGTCGCGGGGCGTGGGACCACTTGGCCACCTGGGAATTCTTTGTGTTGCAATTTTGGGAACGGAACCTCGTGACTGGCGTATCTATTCATGTGTGGTGACCGTGCCTTGTTTCCACATCCGAGGGGCCCCTTCAACGCAACCACTCCTAAAAAATCAAAGAGTAGCTCATTTGAGCAAAAGGAATTGAATGAATGACTGAATGAACAATTGTATACCTGAGACCAGCATCCAAGCGCGGACCGGCATTCAAACCTGTGTTGCTCTGCGTTGTTTCGCTTCCAGGACTGAGCTATCCTCCCAGCATGCCTGAAAGAAGCACAGTCCCGGCTGTCTGAGCATGGAGACAACGGAGAGCTGCTTCGGTAAACAAGATGCATATCCCACATAGAACTACAGAGACGCCAAAGGCAGGACAGGACTTCTGCCTGACTTCCTAATGGCTGTAAGGCCTTTTGAAGCCTCTGGATCAGTATGGTACCAACACCTACCGGTAACCATCATCAGAACGAATCAAAGGGGCAAAGACAGACGGAGTTGAGAAGCCAGGTGAGATGGCAGAAGGAGTGAAGAAGCCAAGTGAGATGGCATAAGTTGAGGGGCTGGATGAGATGGACACGAGGTTTGAGGCATCACTAGGGCAGAGCAAGCTGGGTGCTAGATCCCCTGAAGGCACAGGGTCGGCTGCAGAGCGAGCGTTGAGCTAAACCCTTGAAATATACCTAGTGCTTAATAGCAAGCCAGATGCCAAGTCCATGAGAGTCACTGTGCATGCTGCAAAGCAAGGTGGGAACTATTATAACCCTGGCAGGCAGAGAGCAAGCTGTGCAATGAGCTGGGCACTTTATACCAGAGACCGTGGAATAGATCAAAACATATGCTGGGTGTTATAACCCTGAGACCGAGGTACAACGCCAGAAGCAAGCTGGGTGCTATAACCCTGAGACTGAGGAATCGTGCAAGAAGAATGCTGGGTGCTGTAACCCTGAGACTGAGGAATAGTGCAAGAAGAATGCTGGGTGCTATAACCCTGAGACTAAGGTACAACGCAAGAAGCAAGCTGGGTGCTATAACCTCCGAGACGGACGAATAGAGCAAGAAGAATGCTATGTGCTATAACCCTGAGACTGAAGAATAGTGCAAGAAGAATGCTGGGTGCTATAACCCCGAGACTGAGGAATAGAGCAAGAAGAATGCTGGGTGCTATAACCCTGAGACTGAGGAATAGAGCAAGAAGAATGCTGGGTGCTATAACCCCGAGACTGAGGAATAGAGCAAGAAGAATACTGGGTGCTATAACCCTGAGACTGAGGTACAATGCAAGAAGCAAGCTGGATGCTATAACGGGAAGACTGTATAGTCGAACAAGGAGTGTGCTTGGCACTATAACCCAGGGTCCACTAGGGAAGCTAGTGGGTGCTGGAACCCTGGTTGGAGTGGTGTCCCTAGGGCACCATAAGTGCCCCAATTGACTGTACCTTATCATAGCAGGAAGAGGAGGGAAACCCGATGGGTTGGTGGGTCGATAACGCTCCAAGGTTATTTCACGACGCTGACTATACCAATACATATTTGCAGAACGAGTTCTTGGTCATCACGTGTTTTGTTGATTGCCCAACCTGAAAGATCAAAGGTAAAGTTTGTCATGCTGGGATTCGAGCCTGTGATCTGTGCTTAGACTGCTGATATCAGCAGAAGGCGTTCCAGCTTACTGAGCTGTGTACTGGAAATACTGTACATTTCTGTGGTAGGAACACGGACGCACTGGCTCGATTGGAAATTGTGCCATGCAAGGTAAAAACAGCCCTCTACTGCTGCGTTCCCAATGGTCCATGTTACTAGGATTGGAAACTACATTTTCTGCATTATTTCATTATTTCTTGTATTTGAATTTATATAGTTCCGTGTTTCTGGATTACTGACGAATTACATTTCACACACGCAATTTGTTTACATTCTTTCCTTTCCTGTAGTGTGCATTATACAATGCAGTACACACTCGTCCATGTTTGTAAGGCTACTCCCCGTCTACAGAGATCAAACCCTTATAAAATAAAAATAAAAAAAAGGTTCCTTGTTTGCTGTGCTTCTTAGGCCACTCTTCCAAATAAATACTGCTGTGCAAACCTTAGTGATCACAATAGGTTTTCCTGGTGAATTAATTCACTACGACACCCATACAGCTCTTCAAATGCACTTCACTGCAGGTCTACAGCATCTACTTCTCTGTATTGGGACACACAAAGCTCTGCAGATGCACCCCAGGCCAGATTTTCAGCACGCATTATTTTTCACAGTACTGTGACTCAGAGCTCTGCTAATGCACCTCAATACTGACATGCAGTGTCCTTATTTAGCGCAGCTGAAAAACACAGCTCTGCCAATGCAACGTAATCCTCCCAGCACACCCAGCTGGTCTCAGTCTAGATAGGAAAGACAGACATTGGTCTCCCACTGCCAAGTTTACTGTGTTGCTGGCTGGCACATTCACTCCTTGGCATAGGCTTTCGACCCTGCCTGTGAGCCATAATCCAAACGTTTGATTGTAAGAACAAGAAATTACAAGGAAGGAAACGGGGAGCGAGCTCTGTGAGCCAGCACATCTTAAGTTAGATAGGTAGGCAGGGGGGACAAGAATACAGGGCAACATATTACTACACTGAAAAAGGGGATTTCAACACACCGAGGCATAGTTAAAATACTTCACGTTTGGTTGCAGGTAGGTAAAGAAACTAAAACGTTGAAATTCGAAATTTGTGCTCGCTGGTGGTACAGGTCTCCCTTAGAATAATAAGGTAAAATAGGCTAGCATTTAGATGGATTAGATACATAGCATTTGCAATGTGCACATCCACACGGAACCAGGTAGAACGAACTGCATCTAGGTGCATGCTGAACATGACGGGCAAAATGAGAAACTGGAGAAGGAGCCATTTATTGGAAAAGGAACATTTTTTCCTGAACACACATAGGGAATCGGTTGAGAAAAAAAAATCTTGTCATCTCTTTTGTGGTGCAACGATGACGTGGAATGGAGAGTAAGCATTTAATCTCCGATGGCAAACTTCTAACTGGGTTACACAGATTGATCTTCGTGCAAAGGTAAATTGGGGTCATTTCAAAAGTGCACTTACTAAGATTTTGAAGATAACGTGCTGATGGACTGGGAGCCAGTGGAGATCAAGGCGATAGGAGGAACTAGAACAACATTTGGGAAGTCGAAAAATAAGTCGAAAAGCAGAGTTTGAACAACTTGCAGCGTACGTAAAAGCTTATCAGAAATGGCAATATATAAAGCATTAGCAAAGTCCAAAATGTGAGTTTATGAGTGCACCATCAACCAACTCCTGATTATCTTTAGGAATTAAGTGGAGGGTCTGCCCAAGTAGATGAAGATGGAAGAACGCCGATCTGACCACTACATTTACTTGATGCAAGAACGACAAATCAGATTCCTAGATCGCGCCCAAATTCCTCACCATGCTGGAGAAAGATGTGCGTAATCCAAAAAGGGTTTGAGGAAGGAGAGAGCAATGAGGATCATTAAGGAGATATTTAGGACCCAACGGCATGACTTCCGTCTTAGTTGGATTCACCTGGAGACCATAACAAATCATCCATTGGTGTAACTCACCAAAGTCTTCGATTACATGGGAAAAGACACCTCTGTGAACCCAGATACTTAAACATATCAGGGTATCATTGGCATAAGAACGATAATGCAGCTGGAAATTCCAAAGGATACTCATTAAAAGGTTGTAGGTTAATGTTAAAAAGCAACAGGGAGAAAGGGGCACCACAGCCTTCCTTGATAGGATTAGATACAAAGAAGCCAACCTGGACCATTTGAGATCGATCTACAAGGAAACTCCTAAACAATGATAAGGTGTCATCGGATATAGCCATCAAGATTTCTAAACGTGAGAATAGGATGGTTTACATTGTGAAACCCTGAAGGAAGGTCAAGTATGACCAATAATGAGATGCCCTTCATCAGCATATGCCAAAATATCATCCGCTACAGCGACCAAGGCAGATTCAGTCCCATGATTCGGACGGAAGCTGGATTGTCGCAGATCTAGGATACCATTCTATTCTATAAATTGTTGTAGTTGTATAGTAGCCACTTTTTCAGAAAACAGGCCATCCAAGGAGATTGAGCAATAAAGCAAACGTTACTCATTTGTGTGGGATCAAGGATAGCCTTCTACAAAAGTGGAGAAATGAACACAGATTTAATTGGAGCTGACATGACTCCTTGACAGGAGATGTTGAGTAACCATTTTGTTAAGACCCAGGGCCAGGTGACAAGCAGCCAAAGCTTAGAGGACATCTCAAATAAACCAGAGATTTAAGAACCTGCAACAAAGGTAGAATTACCTGTTCAGTCACCTCTTGAAATTCAAATAAGAGCGCTGCAGGAGTCCCGCCTGTCATATCCTGGAGATCCAAGGATAAACTCTCTTTTTCCAACGTATCCTAAATATGTGTAATTTTAGAGAGGAAATTCCGATTACAGTCATTGGCCAATTACTACAAAAAGAGTAGGAAATTGTACAAAACAGCTTGGGAAGACTGGTGTTTTTATGATGGTAAAAAGTAGGTTGGGCTCATTACTTGCAAATGTTTCCGGAAAAATGATATTCCCCATTCCCATTTCAGTCCCATAGGACTCAATGGGAATGGGGAAGAGGCACCGGCACGTAAATAACGGTGCCGATGCCTCCGTTACGGTCTGCTTACCGTGGTCGCTGTGTCCCACAGGGCAGACCTGCCAGGCACAGCGACTCCGGCACGCAGACTCGTAGTGTGCCAGTCCGTTAACAACTGTACCGGTAGACTTACCGGCACCGTTGTTACCGGAACGGCACACTTGTAATGAGGCCCAATATTTCTCTCACTCATTCAGACACATGTTTTTATTTTCAACACTTACCTGAGCAGACCGCAGCAGTGATTGTCTCTGGCAGGCCCAGGTTTTATCCCTCTTCCTCTAACATCACTACATTGGGTCTATTCCTTTATCAGGCAGAGGGTCTTGTCAGCATGCTGACCTGGCCTCAGAGGGGCAGAGGGAGGGGTGGAGAGCCATTCAAGATCCCCCCAGGGCTGTTCAGAACTGCGCCCCCGAGGAATATTGAAGGGCTGACATCACCCATGGTCGGTCAGTGCCTTGCACAGAGCTCTCTATATGAGTGAAGGCATTGGGGCTTTATTTGCTGGTCCTCACCAAGGTAAAGTGCTGTGCAGGGCATAAGGGACATCGCCAGTCTTTGCATTTGCCAAGAATTTATATGTTCTAGATTCCTTGCAAATGCAAACACTAAAATTGCATTATTATCATTATTATGGAACAAGTTAAAATCACTCGCTCCATAATGCAAATGCATTTTAATGCATATTTCTTTATTTTTAGGTCTTTTATTTGCAGGACCTGGAGGGACCTGAAAATGTATAGGTAGTGTGGGTGTTAGGGGCGCCACCCTAGTGCCCGCATGGGCGAGCCTCAGTGCTTTAAGTGGGCCGGGGCCTACCGGGGCCGGGCCCCGGCAGTCTCCAAAAAGTGGGGCTGAGCCGGGGCCCTGCCGGGGCCCCGTCCCACCGCCCGCAACATTGGCAGGATGCATTATCCCGTCGCGGCCGCAGCCGCGACGGGATAATGCATGCGCCTGCCATGAAGTCAGGCGATCTGACAGAAGTGGCAGCCAGCCACAGCGATGCTGTAACTGGCTGCCACTTCTGACAGTCATAGTAACTGCATCTGGTGACCCCTCGCGCGAGAGGTCACCAGAGGCAGTTACTGTTCCTTTGTTTCCCCAGGTCGCCGAGGCGTCTTTAACCCTCGGCGAACCTGGGGATTCCTCGACATATTTCGAGGTTTATAAAAGATGGCTTTGAAAGTACACATTTCAAGCCATCTTTTATAAAGCTTTGCGGACGGACAATTTTGTCCGTAGTCAAAGCTTTATAAAAGATAGCTTGAATTGTGTACTTGCAAAGCCATGTTTTATAAACCCGAAAACATGGCCTGAAAACTAGGCAAACCGTAAGGTCTGCACACAAATATATATACATGTTATATATCTGTGTGCGTACCTTACTATGGTTTGTGTACTTTGCAGGCCATCTTTTCTAAACATAGAAATATGTAACATATGTAATGTTACATATTTCTATGTTTAGAAAAGATGGCCTGCAAAGTACACAAACCATAGTAAGGTACGCACACAGATATATAACATGTATATATATTTGTGTGCAGACCTTACGATTTGCGTGCTTTTTAGGCCACGCCCCTCCCAGAAGCCACGCCCCCAAATGAGGGCCCCCTCTCGATTTCTTACCCCACTTAAAGCCCTGGCGAGCCTCCACTGTTACTCTCCGCCAGACAAGTACAGAACCATGCCCCAGCCCTACCGTTATCAGTCACACACCTCTGGCACTGACCTTTCTGCAGGGAGCGGTTTATTTTATAAGTGGCAGCGCGCGCAGGACGCTTATCAAAGGTGGACTATGCCTTCGCAGTGCAGATCATTTACAGCTTTCAGAGAATATGTGGAAAGTGCTGGTCTAATCAGGAAAACTAGAAGAAAAGTGGGAAATGGGCAGTCAGAGAAGGAGGGGTAGACAAGGAGGAACGGGTTTTGAGAGGGGATGCTCCAGGTTCACCTTATCTTATCGTGGGCAGGCCTCATCATATAAGAGACTGGCTTTATCTGGACTTTATCGCCTCGCCTCGCCTCATCTCATCTCATCTCTGCTAAGACTTCTCATATCACATACAGTTCTCATCCGAGCCCGCCGCTTTCCGTTCCTGAGAAAGGATTCGAGAGCAAGACCCGATGCCACCCTTATCAGAGCCAGGGGAGAGGAAACAGAGTTTATAGTATCAAAGAAAATAATCAGGGTTTAAAAAAAAAAATCCAGTCATTCAATGTGCCATAATGTATGAGAGACATTATCGAGGCAGGCGCCATCAACATCAGAGATAGGCCCTCTGTCAATGCCTTGTTGGGTATGAGCTAAGCCTTACCTGGCCATTATCATATAGTAAACAGAGCTTTTAAACATTTGTATTAGTATTCTTTTTTTAAAAAGAAATACACACAACATATAAAAATAAAACGTATAATGCATTTCGACTCCATTATTAAAACCTTGTATGCATGGGCTTTACAAAATACGAACCTAGCTGAGAAGCAATGGCAGCCTATTCATAGGGGACACACCCAGGCAGTGGCTTCTTCAGGAGTCAAATTTAAGGGGGGCCAAGGGGGCACAGATAAAAGTAGGGGGGCCGCCTATAAAAGGCCAATGTGTATGCTTTTCCTAAACTGATGCGGGCAAAGTAGTACAAAGTAGCCTGGGGGAGGTGAAAATCGTGTATTTATACAGCAAGCAATTCTGTTGTACATATGTATATATCTTGATTTTAATGATATTGGGCCTCATTCCGAGTACGGCGCTAACCAATGGCGCTATTAACGCCTTGGTTGACGCCGTACCCGGACCGGCAGAGCCTTGGTGGATGGCGGAATTACCGCCCCATTCCAAGGTTGGCGGGGCGGTAATTCCCCATTCACCAAGGCTCTTCCCCATTCCCAAATTAGCCCCCATAGGGCTCAATGGGAATGGGGAAGATGCAAATAACGGTGACCGTTCATTACGGTCACCGTTATTGGCTTGGAGGCCCCTTTGCGCCCTCGACTTTAACACCTGCTCAAAGCAGGCGTTAAGGGCGAGGGCGCAAAGGGAACTCGGAGTATGGCGGTAAGGGATTACCGCCACCGGTCTCGTTACCGGTGGCCGCTATCCCTTACCGCCATACTCGGAATGAGGCCCATTGTCTAGTCCTATATTGATATAACTCCAAATCTTGGTATACCGCCCAGCCCTACCCCCAGTAGACTTGCCCAGCAGCAGACGATGCTGGGGGAATGGGAGGGATCCCTTAAAGGGGAAGTTTGCTCAAAAATGGTATTGTCCCGATCATTCAGGCATATATTTTTAAGCATAGCGTAATCAACATTTTTCCTATGCATTTTCCCTTAGTTTTCCTCAATTTATTACGGATGCGAAAACAATGGGTTGTGTGCTGCCAACTTGTGCCAATCTTATCCGTTGATGCATCGCCCTAAGTTCATGTGCCCTCGTGACAAGAATACTGATCGCACGCCCCTCAAACTGACATCACTAGTCCAAACTATATGCTCCACCTATTTTCATGACGTTCGTGGCCAAAGTAGCCAAATGTACCCTGTCATCACCCACACCATAACGTTACTTTATGCATTACCAGGAAGATAAACACACACATCCTGTCACAGCTCGTAACTTTTCTTTCTGGTCCCAAAAAGGAGAGCAAAACATTAATTTTTAAGAAAACATCAATAGTCTGCAATGTAACAAGTGCTTTTATTTTGCAAAGAACGCTCACAAGAGAAGCTCTTGTCCACAAAATGTACGATAAATTTTTGGAATAAAACGTATAGCTAGCAAACATCGCATGCTTTCGAATGTTCTCTAAAACCTCGTCATGATACGCTGATTGCGATCAATCAATCCCTGTACTCCAATTCTTGTGTGTCCTTATGTCACACCAGCAAAATGTTCTAGTGACACACATGCTGTTCAGTTTGTGAGAAGATATGGATTCTTTGAACTTTCAAGTGCAAAGCGTTCGCTTCAGCACGTTGTTACATCGTGAACGCTCACTGGTTGCTCCTTTAGCTGGCACCGCCAAAGTGGAGATTGGTCCCCGTCAGTCGTCCCACAGAACGGTAATCAAATAAGCACTGTTTATGATTATAGCTGGAAAATATGGCATGCGCAGAATGGTACAATATAGCTGGGTACATAAGAGAAAAAAGAATATATTTTAGTAGCCTTTCTGTAATCGAATACAAGTTACCATATAATTCAGAACCGAATGAAACCTAACCGTAAACATAAACCACACAGAATGAACACAGACATGACAACATGGGGGAGTAGTTGAGACCACGACGTGCCTGAAAGGTTAGCACTGTGAAGTCGGTATAGCTCCCAATGGGATGGAGAACCAAATGCACCCACTTCACATAGCGGCCCCTACCAGAAAATAAGGACAGATATCGTACCGTTTTAAGTTGAACCACAGACCAATGACATTTTGTGGTAAGATTAGTGTTCCAAAAGAGAACCAAGTGCCCACGGAAAAGGTTCATCCCCGCCCTTCCCCCAAACTCCCACTTTATGGTGCACAAAGGATGCAACGATGACAACAAACCAGGATATCCCAAGGGACAAAGCAGTGTAGATATCATTAGCCTGCATACAGGTTGTGGCTGCGGGTCTTCACGGAATAATTATCACAATATGGCCCATCAAACAACCCATAACGCTGCTCAGAATATATTGGTGTGCAAGGCCAGTAAGCAATATGTTAAAAAAAATATATCATACCTCTATTCACTCCTCTTTAAACTATACACAAATAGCAATCATTACTAGACGGATAAACAAACCGCGAGTTACGCACTCGCTTTTTTATAGTGCACAGTAGAAATATCATTCAACATAATATAACGTACTGTACTAGGTCAATACTTGTAGCCAAATCGCACATCCGCACGTTGCTGAATTAGTGATTATGCACACAGCACACGTGCCGTTTTTAAATCGCACAAATATGTATAGCTGAGCTTACATAATTTCAGGAAGTTACATTCTCTCATTGTCACGCTGAGTAACTGCTCCGAACAACAGATTGCAGAAATGGAAGCTACATTTTCGTATGTCCACTTCAATATAGTAAATATTCTTTTTTGTTGGTATTCGACACATTGTGTCCTTCGAACAGTTGCTGACTTTCATTCAAGGCCAAATAAAAAAGCAGCAAGTTTTCAGTGATTGAAGCCAGAGAGGGGTAGGTTTTGATTTTGGGAACTAATGCCACAAATAAAACACCACCAAAAAAAACTGGACAAGATGCTGCTTCGGTCAAGTGGTTCAGAAAACCAAGGACAGTAACAACAAACAGCTATGTAAAATATGTTTTGCGACAGGAACGTAAGAACAATCAAGAAAATGTGTTGCAGTTACCTCCCGGGATTTATCATCTCTGTAAGAAAATTCAATCGAAACCCCACCTCTCCCTCGTCCGGCACTGTTTCATGGCACAAAGCATACTCCTACTCCTAGTATGCTATATGCCAACCGCCCATCATTACCAATTCCCTGTTCTGCTCTTGAACCATTTGTTTGCTACTTACACTTCTGGCATATATTGCACGGCTCTTACTATAATTCAAGCATTTCCGTTCATGCTCCCTTGCGCACCTGAAGCAGCACTCTCTACCATCAAGCGAGACAGGGTGACATTGCATGCTCATATTAAATAGGTCTCCAGTGTGTTCATTTTCATGTCAAGTTGCCACACGACGCACAAGGTGAACATTTGTATCGCGCATTCTACAACAAAATTCTATTTCAAAGCGCCACAAGTCGGGAACGCAGGTTTGTGAAAAATAATTCTGAAACGTTAAGTTACATTCAGACGCCAACTAGGCCTTGTGCCAATTGTCCGTGCTGGTGCTTAGGGGGTGGAAGGTGGAGCCTCTGGGTGTACAAGTGCTGGAGGAGGGTGTTAAGATGAATTTCTAAACTCTGACCTGATGAGCAGAAGTTTAGGAGGCCACCATCGGTTTAGTGAAACAGGGGAACTTTCAGGACAAGTCAGACCAATCTAGGGAGCTTGCCAGGCGGTCAAGACTAAGTCTCAGGAGGGGTAAGAGTGATCGGAAGCCCACAATGAGCGCACACACAGCAACAAACCACAAATTACTCCTAGACAAGTGTATATGAAAGCTATCCATACAATTATTGTTGACTGGACCAATAGACACAAGTAAACTTTAGTTATGCGAAAACAGTTACCACACAATTCTCTAATATACAGTATATATACAATAGGTTTCCTAATGCGACAAATGAGGAAAACACAGCCACAACCTGTAAAGAGAAGGATTGGTTAACACACTAGTAGCATTAGACAATTCTTCAGACTCGTTCCCCAACTTTCTAGTCCAATCCAGACAAGTGTGGTCATTTCCAGGGAGCCTTGTGCTCAACAGTACAGTTGTGCATAAGAAGCGCACAATCGCACAGCTGAAGAAAAAAGCGATTCTTTTGGATAAGGCTGTAGCAAGTCAGGAAGAGGCTTGAGGCCATGAAGAATTGGTCCCCACTATTCGAGTAGGATGTGCCCTTGTAAGCAGAACAGTTTTCGGAAGGTGAGAATAGCTAGGGAGCGCAGGCTAACCCAGCCAAGACCGAATACTTTTATGGGATATTTGTGTGTAAAGGGATCGGTTGTGTCTGGGGGAAACCGGCAAGTGATACAAGTACTCGCCGACCCTCAGCACAGTCCGGACCAAACTGTCAGTTTAGTCGTGGTTGCTAGTAGGTTTGAGTACTATTGACTCAAGAGGATGGGCCAGGGAACCTGTGGGAATCATGAGCATCAGAACAGTGTTAACTGTGGCAGTTGGGTCATTTCCGGGGAAGGAAAGCAGTGTCGAAGGGTACAGTTTTTACCAGTTTGCAGAACTGTAGGGGGTGCTACAGAAGTGTGACATGGGCATGGATCCTTTTGGGAAGACAAGCACCTGCGAGGCAGAGAGACCTGCCATCCACTCTCAGATTGGAGAAGTATTTGTCTGTCATGGACTAGGAATTAGAGGAGCATACAGCTGTATGAGAAAACTATTTTAGGGAAGGAAAGTAGGAATCTTGCATGGTCTCAGGACCAAGAACGGTTTGGTACTTTTGCAGAGGGTCTTGATTTTGATCCATGTAGCCAACTGGAGCCATAAAATAGATTTTATGTCTGCAGTCGCACGCTTTTTACCCATTTCCATTGCTCGTTCAGCAAACCTATAGTGTCCACTATAAAAAACATATCCCTTATTGGAACGACTTATTGCAACTGCTAACAGGAGGCCATCAGCGCAAGTGCCATGGATTGCATGTGTGCATGGGGTTTGGGTCTCGCATTGGGTTTGACAGACACCAATCCTCAGTGTACCTTTCACAGATGGGAAATATATATTTGCATATCAGTCTTTCTCCCACCCAAATGGGCAGTCCAGCACCGAAATGCTCGGGAAATTCCCTTGTGAACAAGAGTACCAAGAGCAATTCCAGACATGCGTCTTCTAGACAGAGGATAAGAAATATAAGTTAAGGAAAGGTAAACGATATACATGAATGAATCATAAACCTGCTTATATAGTCGTAAATACATTTTTTAATACATTATCTAGCATTGAAATTGCAAGTGTAATACCATTAGATTGTTTCTGTACAATGTCCAAACATTCGGGAACATATGGAAAATTTTATTATGAGCAGATTTTGAAGACAGCTAGAGATCATCTAAATCTGGAAATCAACCTTTCAACAAGTTCCAATTTTGGAGGACAAGGCTCTTTGCAATGTTCTGTGGCATAATATGTGTCCTGGGAACGAAATCAGGAGCCATTCCACGAGTATGCATGGCCAACACAGTCAATGTCAGACATTTCACAAATTCAAACTTAATTTCCAGGTAGATTGGGTTGGCCACCCGTTGGTTGCTTAGTTTTGTAAAGGCCATGAGGTAACTTCCTGCAGTGTTCGCTTGTTCCCTCCCAACGTTCTCTTTGTGCAAGTAAAACTAGTCATGTTCTGGCCTCTATACAGCCCGTGCTGAAATGCAACCTTTTGGACCTGAACTTTAGGCACATATTATGGAACACCTCCAAATCTCCAGTATGAATTCGTTGAGTCCCTCAGGTCTCTTGAAAGCGTTTTTTCGTACACAATCTTCTCAAGTGCTTTGTGTGGAAGGGAAAACGGCACCAACCACTTCTTCTTGCGTTCCTGCTCCTTTGATAAAGGTCCATGTGCACATTTGTGGAAATGTTGGTTTTCTCTCCATGTGTGTATGTTGGAACAATGGTGCATTTTTTAGCACCATTTTTCAAGTAGAATTTCTACAGATCCATCACAAGTTTTCTAGCTCCACCAAAGGTGGTTGCTGATAGACTGAGACCACTTTAAAAGGTTTTCTGAAACCTTATTTTTACCAGCAGCTGTCATTTTTTTAATTGATTGATTTGGCAACGTGCCATACATCAAATTGATGCTGAATGTGTGGAAACTGCTCTCGTATGGCCTTGGCTATTGAAACGTGCCTGTCAGTGGCTATCAGGTCTATTTGCATTCCCCTGGATTCCAGATGTTTGATGGATTTAATGAAACCATGTTTCTGCATGGCCACAGACAATATACGTTGTGACCCCTGCATGATGACCAAACTCAATTTCTTTTACTTTCCAGGTGTTAAAAGTGGTAAGTGCAGTACTTAGCAGAAAATCCTGGAGTGTCACACTGTCCATCACCAGCTAGCCTGACATCTTTGCCAGAGAATGCACTGTCCATTGACATCTGTTCGAGTTTCCAGGTATCACTAACAGCGGGGAAGAAGAATTCACTCTGATATTTGTAGTACTGGGTTTTAGCAAGGAACTCAAGTCCCACAAATTGACAGAAACTGGAATTCATACTGAAAGGCGATCCACTGAACAGTAAAGCTACTGAACGAACCCCTTAGCGAAAGCACAGGCATAGGCCTGCTCATACTGCCTATAGGGCAATAGGGCCAGGGCTGAACCAAAAACTTAATATGCTTGGGTTGGCCATTTTTTTTTATCAAAGTGGCCAACTTTTTTGGGCAATATGGGCCAGTTTGATGAGTTACTTCAATATGCGGCTAGTAGTAGTGAACACTGTTGGTGCATGTATATTTTTTTAAATGCACAATTTTCATCACCTTTTCATCCGAATACTCCCCTTTGGGTAATATTCAAACAGTGTTAAAAAAAGAATGACTAGAGTTCGAACTGTGGCAGACGTTTTCATTGGTGCCCCAGACAATCTTATGGCCCAGTACGCATGTTCATAGGTGCCAAATGCCATTGATACTAGGGAAGAGGATGGATGGGAATGAGGTGAGCACAAAAGTCCCGGAACACCTCTCAATGGAGAAAAAAAAAACATATGTTGAGTGCAGGGACGGGGTCTTGAAGAGGGGAGACTGGAGACAGTGAGTGGGTCTAGCCTGGCCATGTGGACAACCAATATTACAGAATACAGGACGCATTCTTTGAGGGTAGTCGCAGCCACATCAGCATGGCATAGAGGCATGGGCGCACAAGTAGTCAACAAGAGAGGAGGTTGAAAATTACATTGTTTCACAAGATATATAAAACCAGAGCTAACCTAAGCAATATCTTTTAACAGATAAAAAAAACCCTACAAATCTGCATGTATCGTGTGACATTCCTTTGTCGGTAGGACTGGAAAGTGGCCAGAAGAGACCAGAAGCAAACTACCATTTATAAACATCATCACATCCTGGTGGGAGAATAGTCTATTCTGACTCGGAGCGTTTCTGACAATAATGAAACACACCTATCAGTAAATGGGATGGAATTATTCCATACTAGAAACAAGCAGATGTGAATAGAGCTGTTGGAGAGCAAGGGTCTTTTGAGTGAACCCGAGTGGTCCTGGACCCACTCAGGTGTGGTGGCGATGGGCTGGCAAGGAAGCTGCCAGCAAGTGCAAGAGTGCTCACCAGACAAGATGCAGGTCCCCAACACACAGACCTGAGAGCCCACAATGGGGACACTCAGTGAGCCAAGGCGGGCCAGTTCCCGTTTCCCGGTCCAAGTACCCAAAAAGTACAGAACTAGGATAACGCTGCACACCCGACACCGGGTCTGGGGTGGCCATGTGAACAATGGTCCCTGTGTGAAATAACCCTTTGTGGTGCATATGGTGTTGGGCAACTTGAGTGTTCCCACCCAGCCCCCTTGTGAGCGCACAGTCATAGGCGTGAACTGCCATAGATACTGGAGGGGGTATGGATGGGCATGAGTCGAGCGCAAAAAGGCCGGAACACTGCTGAGGGGGATGCAGAATTATTTCGATTGCAGGGACCAGGTCTTAAAGAGTGGAGTCTGGAGAGGTTATGTGAACAATGGTCCCTTTGTGAAATAACCCTTTGTGGTACACATCGTGTTTGGCACCTTCATCGTTCCCACCCACCCACTACTGGAAGGGGAATACTGGAGGGGGGATGGATGGGGACGAGGAGAGCGCAAAAGGGCACCAACCATTCTTTCATGACCCTCAGACGATTGGGCGTGTTCTTGACTCACTGAAAAATTCAAACAACTATTCATATGAACTCATTTGTATTTTATTTTGTATGGTGATGTTGATGGCACAAAAACTACAAATTATATACTTGAGGTTGCAGAACAGTGTGTGGAAATCCCCTGTACTGTCCACTGTCACTGGGGAATTTGGCTCCAACAACACAGGCGGGTATTACTCGGCGAACGTGGAATCCAAGCCTCCCATGAAGCCACCATGTAAACGAACGGTAGGCCACCAGCCTGTACCACCTCTGAAAGAGAAAAAAATATTTTAATAGAATGAGCCAGATAAGTGTCCCACCTTACTTGAAAATTCATTCTAAATTCGATGGCATAGTTGCCCTTAGAAAAGCAATTATCTGGAAGCATGTACTTGGGCTTTGTCTCGACACAATACAACAATCAACACCCCTTCAAGCCAGAATGATTTGGGCCATACAGAAATATTGTTTTTTAGTCGAAAGTGAAAGACACGTAAGCGATGAACACTCCAATATGCAATAAGTGTGACAAATGCATTCCATTTATAGACTAGATTCATGTATCAGTGATTGTTCAAAGTTACGACAATGTAGGAGAACAACTTGAAATGTTAGTCGTCCCAGTGGTCAGAATTACATCACATCTCGAGTATACTTACTCGTTACTTGGATTGTGAAGGCAAACTGTTGCGCGAAGTTTGTGCATTAGCACCATCATAATCCTCAACACAGAGCTTGTGAGGCAGGCTGCCCTGAAGTCATGCAGCTCGGTAACAGATAGCGGTGGTGTGTCTTCTTCGGCTATGTAGGACAAGCATCCAGAGTTTTCTTGGCAGCAGCAGTTCTCCACCTTGGTTGGCATGACCTCACAACGATTGCAGGTACACCAGGTGTAAACGTCTTCAATGCAACTAGGCACAGGCTCCAGTGATTCATCTTCCCAACTATCGTCCGATTCCCCATCGTTTCCGCTTCTTTCTCTTTCAATTAGTTCCTCTGTGGAATATTCTGGCTTGTACTTGTAGGGCTGTATTGTTGCCATAGTTCCTGGAAATTGAAAAATAAAAACGTTTTTGTTTGTATGTAGCAACTACTTGTAAAGAAGGAGAAGAAAATACATTGCAATGTTAAAAATACCTGTAGAGCAAATAAATGCACAATCGGCACAAACTATGTATGACATTTTGAAGTGATATAAGGTTGGGTGAAGACATCGATACATTATATGACAAATACTTAAATAAAACACAAGTAGAGTTAAATCAGTTCCGCTATTGTAAGTACCTGTTCGCGGGGCGTGGTACTGGGGCGATAGCTGAACAGAGCAGAACCGAGTCACGGGTGATCAAAACTAAATACAATGAGACGATTGAAAAAGCATCTTCAATGTTGCCTGCTCAGAAAGGGTCTGTTTATACTTGTAGAGGGAAGAGGCATCCTGGCATTTCCATGGAGACACGTCAATAGCTTGCGCATAAAGAACGTGACACGAGCAGTGCATTGGCGTTGTGAAAAGGGTGTAATCATCTAGTGATGTCAGTTTGAGGGGCGGGCGATCTGTATTCTTGCCGCAGGGGCACTTGAACTTAGGGAGATGCATTAATGGATAAGACTAGCACAAGATGGCTGCGCCCAACCCGTTGTTTTCACATGTGTAAAAGTGAGGAAAACTAAGATAAGATGCATAGGAAAAAATGTTAAGACTGATTATAGTATGCCTAAAAATACATGCTCGAACGATCGGGACAATAAAACCTTTGAGTGAACGTCTTTAATGACTCTTTATCACTTTCTTTCTTGTGGCAGAGCATTTAAAGGGGAGCGATTTACCAGTGATGGCCCATTTAAGAGACCATTCATTTGGACAGACTTTCTTAACACACACACCACCAGTTCACGTCTGGTTTCGGGCCTTCATGGGCAATTTGTTCAGTTGTTGCCTGTTGTCATTGGCTGGTAATGGACACCTGCCATTGTATGCACTATGAAATGCGAGTGTCCATATTGTGTCCCGATCGCATCTGCTGTAGGTGGCCTTTCACAAGTGTGCCATTAATACCCACGGTTCGCAATGCTTGTGCATCTCGCATCTGGCTGCGGGTGCTTTTCTGGAAGGTCTGAAGATCGCAATTGTAGCAAGAGCACTGAGACTAACCAGAGCGGGCATGTGAACTAGAGGAGCACAGAGTGTGTGCTATAACAGCGGTTAACCAGCAACAAGATATGATCCTTTAAAGCAGTGTCTTCTGCAGAGATGGAGCCACTATGATATCTCAAGGTCAGTGTGTCTCCTTGACGCCAGAAGAAAGAAACCGGGCTGAGCAAACGCATGAAAACGCGCAAGTGACGGCTGGGGAAAGGAGGACAGCAGATTACATCACCAAGCCCCCTGCAGTGAAGCTGGGGGCTCAGCCCGGAAAACCTAGTCTGGAGTGAGCTACTCGCTCAGACCCCAATTTGAATTTCAACAATTGGCAGCCAGTGATTAAAAACACTTAGATAAACAGCGTTTCTAACATTACATATAATGGCATAACAAGGCATAAAAGCTGGATAAAGGCTGTTTTGCAGTGATGTAAGCAAATACCAACTGGGATGATTCCAAATAGAGAAAGGTTGTCCTCAGGTATTCAGTGGCCTGTTGAGCATGATCTGGCAAAACTGCCTGAAATCCTTCTACATCCAACTTTAAATAACCACACGTCTACACACAGCCCACCCCACAACAACAAAGGTTACACAATGAAATGCACACTACCCTGAACACACAACTGCATAACAAATTTCCCTAAACAGCCCAGTAGTCCATCACAGATATAGCAACATAACTCTCCACAGTCCTTAAACACTACTCTGGCAGCAACCAAAATCACAGAAACAAGTTACCTAGAGCACACACTAACCACTGCTCCAGACAACACACACAATATATAAAATAGAGCTATGAACATATCAAATTTGCAACAAAATAACCTTATCCTGCTCCTAAGTTAGCCCCATATGCCACCTCTTGAGATCCTAAAACGCCAAACTGAAAATTGTAGACTTTATGCCATACCAGACTGAATAACATAGCATAACGGGGCATAGGAAAGAGCTCCACTAATTCGCCTGTGGGGCAATATTCTGGACAGTCTAAGGTTAGTACCTGCTATACCTTATTGGGTAAATTGGTGAGCACATTATAGTAATGTAGTTTAGCAATAGAAACTACACGCAGTACTATTACGATTTGCTATTTACCTCGGGAATACAGATGGACATGTGAATATAGAGTTTTTGGGCAGAAGACAAAGCCCTGAGGATGGATATTTTGTATATCCGAAAGGCGTTGGCAAAATGTAACAAATGTGTTTGAGCTGACTGTAAGAATACAGTGGTTTATTTAGTGGAGAATTGTTTGATACTCTCCTAAGGATTTGTAAAGCCTCCAAGTATGAAATGTTCAGTGTTACTTTTACATTAAAGCCAAGGAATTGGACGTGATACCACCTGATTAAAAAAAGAAGAATGTGAGCCTTTCTAATATTGAAATCCATTTGTGTAAATATTTGTTTAAGCTTTGCTTCCTATAAAGTATCATTTAATTCAACTTACCTGCATGAAAAACATAAAGGGACTTTGTCCAACTAGAGTGCATGTGGGTTACCTGTTGACAACAACAGGCTAGTTTGTACATAAGCAGTATTCTGGACAGTTCATGCCACTTTGGTGAATGACAGTAAAAGGGGAAGAAAATTAATATTGGCTCTGCTGAGGCAAGTCTCCTTTATTAGAAGAGGTTACATTATTTTCCCGGGATCCCACATTTTGACAGTGAAGGTGGGATTTTAAAGCATTCTACATTTTAGGTACTTGAACACATACCTTCTAAGCTGCACCAGATCCAAATATTTACCTTTTGGATTTCATGGCCTACAATTAGGTCTTGCAGAAAAGCGCTATAAATGTTCCCATGGGCATCCGTGAGAAAGCTATCCCATCCTGTTTTTGCTTGGAATTATTATACTTGCAGTTTTGTCTTACTTACCCATTTGAAATGTAGGAAAACTACCAGTTCCAGAATCCAAAGGGAAACAACGGGACTGGGTGATCTCACGCATGGCCACAGGAAACTTGACAGCCCTGATAGTTTACTTGCAAAAAACACATCTTCTAGGAAAGCAAACTTACAATGTTTAAATTCTTAGAGAACACGTTCAGCCAAAATAACGCGGTTTTAGGTTTAGCATCCACACACTGACTAGCAAGCTACAAGTCCCAAAATGCAAGCTGAAATAATCGTTTTTAACACCACTGCTATTCTTTAAATACTTTGAGAATCACACAAAAAAGGAGTGGTAATGTCATCTGGATACAGATTACCCTGACAAACTCCCAGCTTGCTCTTAGTATTAGCAATAGTTGCTATGTATGCAAGGGGAATCCCTTTTTTGCATGTCAACCACAGACATGACAACTTTAAAAGGGAGCTTTTTCTTCTTTTGCTTATGTTTGGGCATTTGACACTGATGGCACCCCTAAGTCCTATCCGACTTAGATTCCGATACTCTGATTCACAATCTGTGTAAAGCAAAGGAAAGCCTACATCCAATGGATTGGATAAGAACCATGGATAAAATGATGAGTGCTAAGGTAACCTCATCCCCCCTGCTAATCGATGAACCAAGGTCTCTCTTCCCGCAATATCTAATGAAATCTCCTGATGCGCGTACAAGGATCAACTTTAAGACTTGGACTTAATCTATTGCCTACTTTGGAAATCCTCCATGTTCGCTTTGGCGATCTCTATCCCTCAGATTTATGTGATAAGTGCAGCGCTAAAGTAACCCAGTCAATTTGTCATCTTGTGTGTTGGGACCTGGCCAATGAGAGTCTCAAGATTTAAGCGCTTTGTGCATGATCCTAATTTTCTTTGTTTAGACATATTCTGGGACAGACTAATATCTGGTAATTAAACGTTTCCTACATTCAAAGTCGTGTCGTCTTAAAAGAGCTTCATTTGTTGGACAATGGGGTTATCTCGAATGGAATACATTGAAGATGTTTTTAGTTTTATTCTCCGTCTACAACTTTAATTATTTGTATGCATTGTTGTACATTCTGTTTTGATGTTCTATGTATGTACTTGGTTGTGCTTATATTTTATGCTGTGTAAAAAGTCCTTTTTTTGGCAAATGCTCAATAAAAATTTACAAAAAATATGGGACCCCTTTTGGACAGATACAAATCTGTAAGGGGCATTTCAAATGTAAAGGTCCTATCAGTACTAAATGCCTAAACATATGCAAAAAGAAGAGAGCATTCAGATTGGGACTGGGAACACAGGATCCAGAGGAGCACCCCCCTGGCTCCACCCTAGCAATGCCACTGCACCTAGGGGGTTATAAGTAAAAGTGTTGGAGTAGGACTGGATCTAGGATGCATACGAGGGGCTCCAGGGGGAAGAATTAAGATTGAGTGGCGCAATTGACGACTGGCCACATGATGAAGAGGGACAGTCTTATCTGTGTGGGCAACTTGTTCCAGAGACAGGGTGCACAGCAGGAAAAGGCCTATTTATTGCTTTTCCCCCCTTCTTGCAGCTCTTGGTTTCCAACCTGGTTATGTGGTTTCTGGTGGTGCACTATCCTCTGGAGATGGTGAGCTTCTTAGCAAGTTAGAATGGCGTTTTGGTTCTGTCTGCTTTATAGGTGACGAAGGTGGTCTTGATCATGATGCATGCTTGAAGAACTAAGCCTTTGAAGCTGCTTTAGAATGTGGGTGAGGTGATTGGAAAGCGTCTGTTTTTCATGGACAGTATCTTTAGGCACTTGGGCTATATCCCCCAAACACCAGGGATGGTCGCAGCCTTCCAGTGTCGTGCACTTGGTGGTAATGGGATGCGTGGCACCAGAAGGGGAGCAAGAGAGTTCCAGGTGTCTGGAGTGGGGCAAGAGTACATAAATGGATTTGGCCTGCCTCTAAGTGCTGCTGTGCTGACCTGGGTCGGGAAGAGTGGGGATGTTTCCTAATGCTCCCCAGGGGGAGCATGGGGAAGGAATCAAGATTTTCTTCATTTTCTCAGGTGTTGCAGTGCGCACCGGTCACCCCCTACCTCTGTCTAATGGTTTCCCCAGATTGCCTTACTGCCAGCTGGCTGTAGTTCCGGAGAGCTTAGAACAAGAGCGGAAACTAGAGCATTAGTCTGCTACAAGTGGTATTATGAGAAGGGCTTGTCGGACCTGCTTGCAGACAGAGAAGGTAATTGATGTACGGACGGCCCAAGATGGCATCAGCGAGAGAAAAACTTTTTTTTGTTTTAAGGGAATGAGGATTCCCAATAATTTGCACGTTTGCTTTTATTAGACCAATAAGTTATGTAAGGAAGGCATGGTTATCAGAAGTACGACAGACACAAGTACAATCTAACAGTGTTTATTGAACAGTATATGGGTGAGAAAAATACCTAATCTAAACCTAAATCTAAGATGGGTGCAAGCTTCGACCATCAAAGTAAAGAAAACGCAGTCCTTGTGGTGTTGTGTCAAAACAAAATGGCCTATACCAATAAACCTATTGCCATAATGATATGTATAACAAAGAGAGTATAGTGCAAACTGAAATGTCCAAAAGGATTTCGGTAGTTCAGGACTGCTGAACTAATGCACTTCATTCCCCACATTACATCACAGGACAAGGCAGGATAGTGGCATGACTGTGAACATTGCTTGAGTCTATAGGCACCAGGAAGCAGTTTCTTCAGAAAAGGCAGGATCCCTCGAATCAATTTCTTTCTCTTGGCCTCAAGACTTTTCCCAATCTCTCAAAAAGTGAGATTCCCCTCTTCCCTCACTATCTCGTGATACCCTTTTGTTGGGTTCACCTTCATCTTTAAACCACAGTTCAGTCACTTTATCAAAACGTGGGATTCACTTTCCCTTGCTTTCACTTGGCATCCCTCCATCGGGTTCACTGTAGCCTTTAAGTCACAGTTCAGTTAACTTTACCAGTGGTACGAGCTAATGACACTCAAGAGCTCTCAATGTCCTTTTAAACAGCTATTTGGTTCACTTTCACCGATTCACTCAGGTCCCCTTCCTGCGGGCTCAGACCTTCCTCTGCAGGCAGTTCTGGCTTCCCTCAATCAGGCACGAGCCTTCAAACTGCTAGCATTACCTCTGTTGCTTTGCAATTTTTCACGCTTTCACTTCAAAGTACTTGCCAGTTCAAAACAGAGACTTCCCATAGGGGATCACGTCTCGCCGGGTCACTCTGTTATATTGTAGCAAGTGCTTTAACTTTCAACAATCGGGCTTCTCTTTCTCACGGCTGCCGTCCTATGCGCAACCCACAATACTGGATACAGTTTAAAGGTTCGTACCGGCCTCCTCTCCAGAGGCCTTCTGGTATCTGCAGTTCTTAATTAGCATCACAAGGCTAAGCATTCTTTAGGTTAGCTTTATATTTTGTTTCAAAGACTTTCGGCTGTACGAGGGGGGCTTGTTCCCTTAACTTTACCCTTGACTATTCGCTTCCTTTCTCGGTTATTTTCTTTCACAGCTTCTTTGACACGCACAATCTCGGCATTCTTAGTTCTTGCTACAATGTGCTTTCGCTTGCAGTTTCTCAACAATCCGAGGAGCACTTCAAACGTTAATGTCCTTTTCATTTATCAACACAAGCCAGCCTCCCATGTCACTCACCGGCAGATATAGTTTATCAAGACCTTCTGTGTAGTCAAGGCTTATGGCTCAGCTAGTCTCCTTTCAGGTACTCACGCCACACATGAAGAGGTACCACCGTGGCCTTCTGCAAGAGAGAGAGAGGGGGGTGTGTGTGTGTGTGTATATATATATATATATATATATATATATATATATATATATATGCAACTTTCCCTCCATAGTTTCTATGGATGCTAAATCTGCTTGCTTTGTTTTTGAAGGGAAGTAAAGCCTTCAGCTTCACTTCGCTTGTTATCAGGAAACTGATCAGTCCTTCAGACCGTCAATACTGGGAAACTAGGTTTCCCTTTATTCTTTTACATTTTTGCAACTTTTTAACCTTGCACACTGCATTTTACAATGTAGTGCAATGGGGCTACTTTTGCATCACCATAGCTTTTTACACATTTGGGACAAGCCAGTGGCAGCAGATCTATTTTGGCCATTTTTGCAAAATCTGCATGCACATTTGCGTTTATCGCATATAGCTGCTAAACGTGGCTAGTGCCCTAAAAAGGCCATGCCACAAGATTGTTGCTTGTTTTTTTCCCATATTGTAGTTTGGCCTTCTTCCTACTTGCCAGGTCAGAAAATCCCATACAAGGTCATACACTTGCCCAGGAAAGTTGCTGCTTTCGCAGACTGGTGCTGCCTTTATGTGTGTTGCCCAGGAAGGGGGTGGGACCGTCTGGTCCCATTCCACATCCATTGAGCCAGAGTCTAGGTGTAGGGGATGAGTGAAACCAGTAGTTGGCCTACTGGATGTTTGAATGGTGCAGATCCTTACCATTGGCGGGTTTGGAGTTACTTCCAGGCTGGATTTTGGATAAGAGGACTCCTCCTGCAGTAATTGCTTCAGATCAGAGTTGGAGCCAAGAACCCCTCATAGATTAACAGCCGACTGAAGATCCGAAGAAGACTCCTGAATAGGCTTGGCTTCCCTTCCCCGAGTCTGTCCCAGTGAAGCCCTGTTTGACTTAGGCCAATGTGATCACTGAAGACTTGACTGGTGCTTCAGCCCTTAGGCATTGGGATTAGTTGGTCCCACTAGTCTTCGACAATCAAGCCGTCCAGAGCCTTCAGAAGTGTCCCTGGACAACCCGGTGGACTGACCAGCGCTCTCATGGGCTACCTCGCCAGAAGCATTGCCGTTCCACGGTTGCATTGGGAACTTCAGTGGTCGCCAGATCATTGTACAGGTCACCTTCCCAGGGAATTTCAGCAACTCAGCATCAAGGGATCATGTTCAGAGAAGCTTCTTTAACCGCGACTGGAAGGACGTCTGTTATCGCCTGTGTGGTGAGGCCATCGCTGTAACTCCCCTTTCCCCTGTCGTGGGAAGTGTCCTGAAGAGGCCTGCATCAGTGAATCTTGCTTTTCTTCATCATCAGGGTTGCATCTTGAACCTGGACTGGAAGAATCCTAGCACCCACAGTTCCTGAGCACCTCTCACCAGAGCCAACAGTGGAAAATCCAACCTCCAGAGACCCGCAGTCGACCCACCACGTCATCTGGGAAAAATCAAAGTCAGGGGGTAAGTAAATGCAAAGCATTTGCCCCGCCTGTCCTTCATAGGATAATATTGGGAACCAGTGACTTTGTATCCTAATTTTCCATTCCACTGCCTTTTGGTCGTCGAACCTGGGTAGTACTTCCTGAAAGATAAGAACACAATTTACTTACCTAGTAACCTTGTTTGATATCTTGTTTGAACTATCACCAAAACAAGTAAAATTAGAAGTTACCTATGGAGACTACAATCTGAGGAGAAATGCGGCGCCTGTGACTTTTGGGCACAAGACCCCATTCTTACCCCCTCCCACTTCCTGGTCCTCCTCTCCCTTCCCGCCTCCCTGCCCGCCCACACCGCCCTCTGATTGGCTGACTGGTCTGCCTCCCTCTGGCCTACTCGACGGCTGCTCCCCCCGCTCGCTTCTTTGTTCATCCGAGTGTGGGAGAGCAGTCACCGGCAGCCTGAGGGATCTGCGGGCTAAGGGAAGCCCTGCCTAGCCCTTGCGGGCCTCCGTGAGTCCATTTGTTGGTGTATTGTTATTTTGCATTCGCGCTTTGAGCGTGTTGTTGTGCCCGCTTAACCCCTCCCACTTCCTGGTCCTCCTCTCCCTTCCCGCCTGCCTGCCCGCCCA
The DNA here is from genome assembly GCF_040938575.1 of Ambystoma mexicanum. NCBI lineage: Eukaryota > Metazoa > Chordata > Amphibia > Caudata > Ambystomatidae > Ambystoma > Ambystoma mexicanum. The sequence goes on from NC_090926.1 coordinate 284,121,094, forward strand.
GACCCCCATCCCCTTCCCCTCCTCCCTCTGCCTATATCCATCCCCTTCCTGGGCAGCCCCCCTGCCCGGCAGCCCCCTCGGCTAAGGGCCCCTTAGGCAAAGGGCGGCTCCTACGGTTGCGGCTCCCTGTGTGTCTGCAGGTTTCCGCAGGGGACGCCAGGCGCCTGTACTTCTATCTCCACCTTCTCCCAGCCCATCCCATCTTTTTCCTGGTCACTTCGTTCACATGGTGTCTTCACCTCACTGTGTCCCACAGTGGTGGTAAACTAGGGATTTCCACACGCCCCCCCCCCCCCCTCGCAGGATTCTCAATCTTAGGTGGCCTCTGTACCTAATACGCACTCATTGTTCTGAAATGTGGTAAACTTGGGCTTGCCGCTCACTTTCTGCCTGCGTGCTCTCGTTTCGTCTGTCTCCCCCCCCCCCCACTCCCTCCTTCTCCATGGTGCTCTCTATCTCGCCTATCTTCTCTAACTGCTTCTCTATTGACTATCCTGCTCTCCTCACTAAATCTGGTAGGAAAAAGTTTAAAAAAGGACATCCTTGTCTCCAACCCAGGCCTCCCTATCGCTGACACCTACTCTAGTGCCTGCTCCAAGGAAACTCTTACTGACATCCTCTTTTTCGTGCCTTCGCCTGACCTATGGACCCTTCATATGGTCTCTGTGCTCTCTCCTTTCTTCTCTTCTCCCATTAATGGTGGCACCCGTTGGGATGTCCTCTTGGCCTCCTTCCACTCCTCTTAGGCCATCATTAATGTCTACGCTAATGGGACCGTCTTGGTCCAAGGTCCTCAGGCCAACCTTCACCTCTTTGATAGACGCTTCCTCGCCTCATCAACTTCCTTTCCTCTCCTGCTGTCCCCCCTCCTCTGTCCTCGGCTACCTTGCCTCTACCCTCCCTCCCTCCCTGCCCCCCCTCGTGCTCCTTCTTCACCTCCCTCTTCTACACCTCAGCAGGGCGTACCTCTGATCTGTACCCCTCCCCGGAGGTCATTCAAGGATGGCATCCTTCTCCACATTGCCACTCTTAACTCTCGCTCTGCCATCAAGCATTCTTCTGATATCTGTCACCTTCTTGAGGAACTGGACCTTGACGTCCTCGGTCTCACTGAGACTTGGTTCACGGCCAGCTCTGTCACCAGCATTGACACACTCCTACCTGACGGTTACAAGATCCTCTCCGTGCCCAGACCCAACCGTGCAGGGGGGGAGGGTGTAGCCCTCATCTTCCCGGAGTGGATTCCTGCCACTGTCACTCCTACGCAGACCTACTCCTCTTTTGAATGCCTTGTCTGCCATCTCTCTCTCTCTCTCTCCTAGCCATTCCCTTACCGTGGCTACCATCTATCGGCCACATGGTCAAATCTCCTCCTTCCTCTGAGTGGGCTGACCTCTCCTCCTCACTCCTGTCCTCAACCACTCAACTCCTCTTTCTTGGTGACTTCAACATCCACTTGGATGCTTCCTGTCCCCCCACGGGACTCTTTCGTGACCTCTGTGACTCTCTCTCACTGTCTATTCTCCCGTCTGGACCTACTCATTCTGCAGGGCACACTCTTGATGCTCTGATCTCTTCCGACCTTCCCCTCTCCGTCCCTCTCCCCACTCCTCTCTCCTGGAGTGATCACTTTCTCCTATCCTCCCACCTCACCCTCCCTACCCCACAGGCAAAGCCATCCTCATCACTGCCACCCACCTTCTCGGTCATCCGACCCATAAAGCGCGTGCCAGTTGAAGCTTTCGCTGCCACCTTCTCGCCCCCACCTCCCCCTTCGGCTGACTCCCACCCTGACACAGCCCTCTCCATGCTCCACTCTGCTATATCTGATACTCTTGATATCCTTGCCCCTGTCATGAGAATCCGCCTGAAGCCCAAAGCCAAATGTAACTCCTGGTATGACTCGGTTCTCGTCACCCTTAAGCGCAAGTGCAGGGTGGCAGAGAGGAAATGGCGTGCCTCATGTTCATCCTATGACAAACTGGCCTGCCGCCTGCTCCAAAGGCAATACCGTCTCTCCGTTCTCACCAAGAAGAGAGCCCTTATCCAAGCCCGCATCTCTGCGGCATCTAACAACTCGGCCGAACTCTTTAAAATCTGCAAGGAGCTTGCCAACCCTGCTGCTGTCTCTACCTCTCCTGTCCCCTCCCAGGCCCTCTGCACTGCACTGGCCTCTCACTTCATCTCTAAAACTCAGGACATCCTGTCCTCACTCTCCTCCTATTACCTCCCTCCCTCTCTTCCCGGCTCTTCCTCTGGCCCTTCTGCAGCCACCCCTCCTCCCTCCTTCTCTGCCTTTCCCCTTTTTTCTGCTGACAAGGTTTCCAGACAAGTCCAATCTATGAAAGTCTCGTCTAAACAGGTTCACCCCTGTTCCTCCAAAACTATCAAGGATCACATCGACTCCCTGGCTCCGGCCCTGGCTGACTTTTGTAACCACTCCTTCGCCTCTGGAGTCTTCCCATCCCCCCTTAAGCACTCCCTTGTGCACCCTCTTCTTAAGAAACCCTCTTCTGACCCCTCCTGCCCGGTTAACTATCGCCCAATCTCCATCACTCCCTTCTTGGGCAAGCTCCTGGAGAAACTGGCCATCTCCCAGCTTAACCTCCATGCTGAATCTGTTGGAAGTCTTCATGACCATCAATCTGGCTTCAGAGCCGCCAGAAGCACGGAAACTGCTCTCCTGAACATCCGTGAGGACCTGCTCTTGAATCTCGACTCCAACACTCCGTGTTCTCATCCTGCTCGATCTCTCTTCTGCCTTTGACACTGTCAACCATGACATCCTGCTCAACCGTCTCCGTGATAACCTGGGTATCACTGGTCAGGCTCTGGCATGGCGGACCTCTTTCCTCTCCAATCAACCCTCCCAGGTCCAACTGGGGTCCTTCCTCTCTGACATCTTTTTCTCCACCTGTGGTGTCCCCCAGGGATCTAATCTTTCCCCCTGGCTGTTCAACCAGTATCTGGCACTCCTTGCCCACCGCATCGCCGCTCTCTGCCCCAACTTTCAGTGCTATGCGGACGATACCCAGCTCATTTTCAGGCTACCCTCGGCCTCCTCCTCTCCTTCCCTCATCTCTGACTGTCTTTCTGCTATCCAGGAATGGTGTGCCGCCAATGACCTCTGCATTAATGCCAGTAAGACTGAGATTCTACTCATCGGCACACCCACCCCCTCCTTCCCTCCAGCTCTGTGGCAGGCCTCTCTTGGCCCTCTTCCTGCTCCTACCTGCAAGGCAAAAAACCTTGGGGTGATCTTCGACTCCACACTCTCCTTCTCTCCTCATATATCGGACATCTCTAAGAAGTCACACTAAGAGCTGCACCTCTTCAGAGGTATTCTTCCCTTCCTCTCCTTCCCCAGAAGCTGTCTCCCGAGCCCTGGTTCTCTCAAAGCTGGACTACTGTAACAGCCTCTATCTTAATCTGCCTGCCTCCACTCTCTGCCCTCTGCAACTCATCCAGAACAGGACTGCGAGACTTGTCCTTGGCCTCAAGCCCAGGGACCGTATCTCTCCAGGACTGAAATCTCTACACTGGCTCCCAGTGGCTGCGAGGATAAAGTTCAAAACCCTCTTCATTGTCCACAAGGCCTTCTGGGGCCTAGGGCCTAAATACCTTCAACTCTCTCTTCCTAAATATCTCCATTCCCAAACCCTTCGCTCATCTGTCTCCAACTCCCTCAGGGACAGCCGCTTCTCGAAGCTACGAGCTGGGGGTAGATCTCTCTCCGCGGCAAGGGCCTCCCTCTGGAACAGCCTTCCTGCATCCCTGAAACTTGAGAAGAACCATCTCCGGTTCCGGAAGCACCTCAAAACCTTCCTCTTTGCTTCTGCTTTCTCTCTCCCTCTCCCCTGCTAATTCTTCGCTGAAACTGCACTGAATCTGCAACTGGGCCACTCTCACCGACCCCGGTCCTGGGCCCAGCCACTCTCCACTTGCACTGCCTCCCTGGCAACCCCTGCACTGCGGGACTGTCTCTGTATCCCTACAGCCCCCCCTTCCCAGCACTTTTCTGCACTTACCTTGCACTTGCCACCAGCTGGCCCTCTTTATTATTTTATTGTTATTCTACTTACCTTGTACTGCACTCCCCCCCCTCCCCTTCCCCATGCACTTTCTCCCTTCCCCCTACCCCTGCACTTGCGCGATCTGAATGACACCTGGCCTATTAGGATCGTTGTCTGTCTTCCCCTTGTTCCCCCCTCCCTGCCTCGCCGCGCCTTGAAACACTTGTGTATAGGCGCGTTACAAATGCCATATCATATCATTTCTTAGCGACTGGACTGCTGACGTTAGGAAAATTCACTTGGGACTTGGTTCCATTTTACTACATAACTTACCTCCTGTGATGATTAAGTCATTTGAATGCATGTTTAGAACCTATGGTGAATGTATAGAAGTTTGAGTATTGTGTAAAAATATCACCTGGTAGTTTCATTTTTTAGCGTGTGTAAAGGCCTAGAATAAACATTTGTATACATACCTGTTTAAATTGAATTATTATATGCTATATTGTGTGGACTCATTGAAGGCCACTGAACCCACTCGCAGTCTCCTGAGAATAGCAGTGACTGCCCTTCATTGGGTTTTGGCCAACCTCTCAAGAGTTCACTGTTCACTATAACTAGTGTGGACTCCTAGAATTTGTCCACCAGGCCATATTCTAGAAATGCACCTCAACAGGTACCTTGAGTGGAGCATGGTGCAGTCATTGCCGTTGGGGTGTATGGGTGTTTTATGAAGCCCGTAGGTGGACAGGAGCAGGAACAATTAGATCTCTGATTTCCTGAGGAGCTCAGCGTGCAGTTTCTGTGCAAGTCCCATTCTGGCTATTGTACTTTTTCTATGGACTAATGTCTAATGTTGGTTGTGTTCTAGTTTTGCTGCAAAACCAATAAAAACAGAAAGAAAAAAAGAAAAGTCCTAGGGCCTCATTACAAGGCTGGCGGAATGAGTTTAACGGCACCGGAAATGGTGCCGGTGCCGTTAAACCCACTCCGCCCTATTACGAGGTTCCCGCGCGGGACCCAGAAAGGACGTCTGGTCAGAGCAGACTTCCTTTCCGGGTCCCGCGAGGGTACCAGGGAGCTAACAACTGGCCCTTTATTAATGGGCCCGTTGTTAGCTCCCTCCCCATTCCCATTAGGGCTCAAATGGGAATGGGGATTAATTTTTACCGGATCCATGGAATTGGCAAATACCGGGTAATTGCCCATTCCATGGACCCGGTAAAATTTAATTCCCGGCGGCAGCTGTGCCCTCAATAAGGGCACGGCTACCACCAGCGTCCTAATGAGGCCCCTAGTCTGGCTGTAGGTGTGAGAATTTTCTTAGCCCAGTGACAAGCATGCTGGATGGCTTTTGGGGGGGGCAAGGTTACATCTGGGACTCTGCGAGTGGAACTTTCCCACCATCCAGGTGGGAGATTACCAGGACGTGGCCACCATTTCAGATGTTGGGTCAGGAATGAAAGGTTAGACTTATCGGAGGAGTGCAAGCTGGTACAATGCTGATTGGCTGTTGCTTACATTGTGCTTTTTAATTCGAGGTCCCAGTTGGTGGTAAATCCCCTAAATGCCGTCCTCCCTACTAGATTACTGAAAATAACAATGATCACAGGAAGGAATGGTGTACACACCAACTACAAGTGTTAAGAGAAAATGGCATGCTCATTACTCTCATATGCTGCTAAACTAGAATAGATGTGATTTCTGCAGTCTTAAAAAATCCAATTCTGAATGTAAAAAAAATGGTATGATCAAGAACAGTTCTGGGTTAAAAAAATGTTTACAAATTAATCACAGAATTCTGTGTTCATATGGCATTAACAAATTAAATTACTCCATCACTTAAGTGTGAGGTTATTGCCAACTATTTCAAGAAGAAAATAATGAGAATTCACAAGGCAAAAAGGTCATCGTATGTGACAGTACTGATCTGGATTCTAATTGTCTTGGAATATTGGCCCTTGGTGGGCACTTCGGCATCTCATGACATACGCTCCCCTACAGACTTTTCACAATTAGTCTCAACCAGTAAATTTTCAGGATCTCGGATGGACAGGTGTGCTGTGAGGAGCTAGGAATAAGACTCTGACACAATGGATTCATTGTTTCAGTAAAAAAGTCTATTTATTGAGGGAAATGCCTCACTGTCCATGCACTAAGAGGCGTTTCCCTACCTAAAACCAAAACTAAGGGTCCCTCAATATCAGAAGGGCCAAAGCAAAACCGTTCCGTGTCCAAAGTACTATTCTTGTCCTCACATTCTAACAAAATACACTCTCAGCTGAAAAGTGTAATGTCTTTGGCCTCGAGTGGTTTATAAAATGTTCAAAAAGGAAAATGTGTAACTCCAACACAAAGGTTACAGAAGGATAGAGTTCCTTGTTCCAGAGTGTTGTTCCCTTCCCCTGGATTGCTGTTCCCTCTGTTGTATATTCAAAAGTTATCAGTTCCTTGAGTTTCTCTTGTTCCACAATACAACTCATACACAAAACAACTTGGCTCTCATGGTGGCAACAGTAAAGACCGACACAAGTGATCACAGTTCAAGGGTGTTTATTAAACAGTATAATGGGTGAGAAAAACACGTAATCTAAATCTAAGATGGAAGTGAGCTACAACCATCAAATAATAATAAAGCAGTCCTAGTGGTGTCTTGTTAAATAAAAAGGGCCTATACTAAAAAACATACTGCTAATCCTTGCAACTAAGTTACAAAATAGTGTGGGATAATGTTCTCAGGAAAAGAAAGAAGTGTTCACCAAATAATAAGTCAGGATGGTATGGCTGGGTCTCCCTTCCCCACGTTTTTAGCACAGGTCAAGGCAGAACCTTTGAGCACAACACACTCCCGGGCCTCAAGCACAAGGTTACAGTGCCTTTCAATGATGCCAGGACCTTCCGGGGCCAAGTCCCTTTCCTGAAAAAGTATCTTGCCTTAGAAGGCCGGCTGTACCAAAACAGTTCCTTTGGAAATCTTTTCACGTAGGGCAACTGCTCTTCGCCTCTTGGATTCCCCTCAGCCAGGTTCTGGTCCTTCTTGCAACGTTAGCCTCCCTCAATCGGGTTCACTACAGCCTTTCACTCAAAAACACATCACTTAACAGTTTCAATGTCCTTTTCACCAATTATCCATTGTGGACATCCCTCAGCCGGGTTCACACTTGTCGTCACAATTTCCATGGGCATATGACATGCATTACTTCCGTAATAGCATTTCTGATGATTGTATCTGCTTAGATTCACATGCTGTGCATATAGTCCGACATCTAGTGGTAGCCGCAGAGTATTGCATCTGGTATTTCGAGGATCAAAAGGGGACGTCGGCATAGGCGTGTCGGTAACACCATCACTAACGTGATGTGTAGTGTACCCAGAAATCCTCACGCGTCGAGGTCCCTCCGATTGTATTTTTTCTGCCGTGAGGGAGCCTTAGGACTATCGTGAGCGAGTACAGAAAGAGAAGTAGTAAGACGTCTATGTTCCTTCCATCCGAGCAGGGAGGAAGGGTGGGCGCATGTGATTCTAAGCAGATACAATCATCAGAAATGCTATTACGGTAACTAATGCATGTCTTCTGATGCTATTAATCTGCTTAGAATCACATGCTGTGCATAGACTAGCGAGCAGTACCCTGAGTTGGAGGTGGGATATGAGAAGGAATAGTAGTGAAAATATGTCTTAGTACTGATTGTCCCACCTGAGAATCAGACCTAGAGTGGGTGTCTAGGCGATAGTGTTTTGTAAAGGTGTGTACAGAACTCCAGGTTGCCGCTTTGCAAATGGACTACAGAGCAACGTTTGCAATGAATGCTATGGAACCCCTGTGCCCAGAGTAGAATGTGCTCTAGACTTGAAGGGCAGTTCTCTCTTGGCAAGTTTGTAGCAGAGTGTGATGCAGTTGTCAATCCATTTAGAGATGGCCGATTTAGAGACCGGGTCCCCTTCTCTACCAGCTGCCACTGAAACGAAAAACTGGTTTGTTTTCCATAGTGGTTTAGTTCTTTCCAGATAGTACATGATTGCCCTGCGCACATCTAGTGTGTGTGTAGGCTTCTTTCTGCCACGTTAGTAGGGTTCTCGAAGAATGTAGGCAGTTCTATAGACTGGTTCACATGGAACTTTGAAATGAATTTAGGTGCAAACCTTAGGTGAGTGCGCAGAACTTCCTTATCTCTGTGAATTGTGACAAAAGGGTCTAGAATAGAAAGGGCATGTAGTTCGCCAACTCTTCATATGGAAGGGACTGCCACTAGGAAGGCTGTATTGTAAGTGAGTGCTTTTATTCTTGCTTTGTGCATAGGCTCAAAGGGAGACCCCCATAAATCTTGTTAGTACCACATTTAGGTCCTAGCTGGGAACTGGGTTGGAAATGGGAGGACACATTCTCTTAACCCCTTCCATAAAAGCTTTAATCACTGGGATCTTCCACCAAGACACTTTCGACTGGGACGTAGTGTAGGCTAAAAGTGCAGCTAAGTGAACCTTTAGTGAATTGACTACAGGACCTGAGTCCAGCAGGTGAGTCAGGTATAACACAATACGTGTAGAGGAACATTCAACGGGATTGATACCCTTGGTACTGCACCATATGACAAAGCGTTTCCATTTATTGGAGTAACAATGTCTGGTGTTAGGCTTCCTTGCCTCTCTGAGTATATACATGCATCTCTGAGGAAGCTGGAGATACCCAAACTCTAAGATTTCAGGAGCCAGGCCGATAAGTGGAGCATTTGCGGGCATGGATGGAGCGTTTCCCCGCCTGTCCTGAGACAACATGTTGTAAGGGCAAGGCAGTTTCATTGGAGGAAAGAGACATTTCCATCAGATGGGAGAACCAGTGTTGGCGTGCCCATAACAGAGCCACCAGAATCATGGTAACTGTTTCCTGGTGCATCTTGTGCACAATCTTGTTGAGTAGGAGAGTTGAGGGAAAAGCATAAACAAATCTCCCTGACCATGTTATCCAGAGACCGTTCCTCTTGGGATTGGTTCTGAGGGTGCCTGGAGGCGTAATCTGGGCATTGTGAGTTTTCCAGAGTTGCAAATAAGTTAATCTCTGGGAAACCCCATTCTGCAAAAACGTTGGAGACGATGTCTTCGTGTAGTCGCCATTCGTACTCTAAGGGCAGTAGGAAGTCCCGGGTGATCACATCTTCCAGAGGACTGAGTTCCCCTGGAACGTGTTGAGACAATAGAAACATCTTGTGTTTGAGAGCCCACTTCCAAATGTTGTGAGATAGTTTGGATAGCCCTGGAGAATGAGTACCCCCCTGCTTGTTCAGATAGTACATGGCTGTGGTGCTGTCCTTGAGGATCAGTACTGTTTTTCCCTGTAGATGAGTCTGAAAGACTTTCAGGGCTTTGAACACTGCTAGTAGCTCCAACAGGTTTATGTGGTTGGAAGCTACCGCTGGGGGCCAAACCCTGTGCGCCATCTGATGAATAAGGTAAACCCCCCAGCCCGTGAGGGATCTGTCCGTCGTGAGTGGCTTCTACTGCAGGGGGGGCGAAGGTCTTCCCCTTCAAGAGGTTTTCCCTAGACCACCACCTCAGAAAGGGAAGGAACAAGTTACTTACCTGTAACTGTTGTTCTCCAGCATGGGTCTGGCATGGATTCACATGCTCATGAATATTCCCCGTCGCCAGGCTGGGAAATCCTTGGTAAAGAAAAAATCAGTATCAGTTTTGTTTCTGATGTGTCTGTCTTAGTAGTAACCAATCACTGGTCTCTGGGTCATACTGCCCCCAGCCAATGACTGCCCTCTCCCTAAGCCCCGCCTCTGGCAGCCATCTTCAGATTTGGTAGCACGTAAAGTGGCAGTATGACCAAGAGAAGAGCCGCAGAGGGGTAGGAGGGAGGATCAGTTCCAGGTAAGTAACTTGTTCCTTCTCCAGCATAGGGTCTGGCATGGATTCACATGCTCATGAATATAAGAATACATATCAGTACACATGCACAACCACGGGAGGTGGCAAAAGGCTCAACATTAAGCATTACATAAACTCAACATTAAGCAACTCTTATCTCCCCACCAGGCCCACCTTTTGGCGAACAGGTTGGGCAGCACTGCTTGGCCCACTCTGGACTCCTCCCTGGAATCCCGGTCGACGCAGTAGAATCTCGTGAAGGTGTGCGTCGACCTCCACGTAGCAGCCCTGCAGATGTCCAGCAGGGGCACACCAGACAAGAACGCCATAGTAGCAGCGACCGCTCTGGTCGAATGGGCTCTCGGACGGCCGGGCAACGGTCGGTTTGCCAACCGGTGACAGTGCATGATGCAGCTGGAGAGCCATCTGGAAATGGAAGCCTTCGAGAGAGCCTTCCAAAGTTCACAAACAGCTAGGATGTCTTCCGAAAACTCTTCATTCGGTCCACGTAGAACTTAAGCGCTCTAGCTACTTCCAGCGAGTGCAAAGTCCTCTCGGCCGGCGACAAAGGCTACGGGAAGAAAACTGGTAACACCAAGGGCTCGTTAAGATGGAAGTCTGACGGCACCTTGGGCATGAAGGAGGGGTGCGTCCTCAGCACCACCCTCGTATCGTGAAAAGTCAAGTATGTGGGCTTGCAGTATAGGGCCTGAATCTCTCCCACGCGTCGTGCGGAGATGATGGCCACCAGGAATGCTGTCTTCCACGACAGGAACTTCAAAGAAGCCGAATGGTGGCCCCATGAGCCTGGTCAGCACCACGTTGAGCTCCCATGCCGGGGCTGGAGCCTTCACCGGCGGCAACTATCACAACAGTCCTTTCATAAATTCCTTCACCAGCCGATGAGACCACAAGGACGGCCGTCCTGTAGTTCTGGTGTATCGGGAGATCGCTGCCAGATGTATCTTGATGGAGGCGTGAGCTAGTTCAGCCTTGGCCAGCGACAGTAGGTATGGTTGCACTTGAGGTACCGTAATCCAGAGGGTTGATCTTCTGTGCACGGCACCAGACAGAGAACCTCTTCCACTTATGTCCGTAGCACTTAAGAGTTGAGGACGCCCTGGCCTTTGCAAGAACCTCTCTGCAGTCAGCCAGGATATCGTACCCTCCAAACTCTAGTGCTGCAGGAGCCAGGCCTGCAAGTTCAGCAACTCCGGGTCGTGATGAAGGATGGCGCCTCCTTCTCTGGAAAGAAGATCTGCGTCCGTCGGCAGCTTGACCGGTGGGGACGCTGACAAGTCCAGAAGATCCGGGAACCAGATCTGCCTCGGCCACGCCGGTGCAATGAGGATCATCTTGCACCGGGACCTCTTGAGCTGGTTGAAGAGCCAGAGCAGCAACGGCAACAGAGGGAACGCATATAGGAACAGGCCGTCCCAGGGGAACGAGAAGGCATCGCCCATGCTCCTCGGCTGGGGAAACCTGCTGGCGAACCTCTGGCATTTGGAGTTCGTCGCCGTCGCAAACAGGTCGATCTGGGGTTTGCCCCATCGCTGAAAGAGTCGATTCACTTGATCCTGGCGTGGTTCCCACTCGTGGCATGAGCGCAGCTCTCTGCTGAGTGAGTCGGCGATGGTGTTTTTTAACCCTTCCAGACGAAACGTCACCAGAAACATCCCTTGGGCAACTGCCCAATGTCACAGATCCTGGGTTTCCTTGGATAGGGCAGGGGGTCTGGTTCCGCCCCCTGCTTCCGAATGTAGAACATCGTGGTGGTGTTGTCGGTGAAGATCCTCACCGCCTTGCCCTTGAGGGACGGGAGAAAGGACCTGAGGGCCCAGAACACTGCACGGAGCTCCAGGATGTTGATGTGGAATGGCTTCTCCTCCGGGAGCCAGAGGCCTCTCGTGTGAAGCTCTCCGGTGTGCGCTCCCCACCCCTCCAGGGAGGCATCCGTCGTCACCGTCACCTGGTGGGCCAGTGAAAGTCTGAAAGTATGTCCCTGCCGCCAGATGAGCGTGGGTGCCCCACCACCGGATCGCTCGTCGAAAGGTCTCGTTGAGAGGGATCCTGTCCTCGAAGCTGCCTGTCGCTTGGATCCAGCGGGCGTCAAGGAACTCCTGTAGAGGGCGCTTCCGAAGCCTGCACAGGCACACAAGTTTTATGCAAGAGGACATCATCCCGAGGAGGGACTTGATGGACCTCACCCTGGCCACGTCCGTGGCCAGCAGACGCTGCACCTTGCCCAGGATGGCCTTTGTCCTTTCCTCCGACGGCGAGGCCAGACGCGCCACTGTGTCGAGCTTTGCTCCCAGAAACAGTGCGACTTGCGAGGGGACCAGGTGGGATTTCGGGAAGTTGATGGAGAACCCCAGGTCCGTGAGCAGCTGGACGGTCTTCGCTGTGTGTTCTACGGCGAGCTCATTTGTCCCTGCACGGATGAGCCAATGGTCCAGGTAGGGACAGACATGGATCCCCTGCAGGCGCAGCCACGCCGCCACTGGTGCAAGGCAAAAACTGTGGGCGCCGACTTCAATCCGAAAGGGAGGGCCTTGAAGTGGTAGTGCCGTCCTTGGACCACGAACCTGAGGAACTTTCGGTGTCCTTTTAGAATGGGGATGTGAAGTATGCATCGTCCAAATCCAACGACGACAGGAGGGTGACCATCCGGAACTTCTGTGCCTTCATGTACTTGTTCAGTCGTCGCAGGTCCAGGATGGGCCGTCATCCTCCTGTCTTCTTTTTCACAAGGAAGTACCTGGAGTATACTGCGGAGCCTCTTCGGGACGAGCTCAATGGAACCTTTCTTGATCATCGCCCTTACCTCCAGTAGTAGTTGAGAGACGTGGTTTTCCTTCCTGGCCTCGGGAGGAATGCGGGGGCACTTTTTTTTAGAAACTCAAGGGCATGCCCCTGGGCCAGGGCGTCCAGCACCAAACGGTCGGTGGAGATGGACTCCCACACGCTGACGGAATTCGCCAGCCGGCCTCTCACCGGGGTGCTTCAGTGAGGGCCCGACGCCACGGTCGGTTCAGTCTTGCTTGGAGGACGCCTTGGCGCCTTGGTCCACCCGACTTGCCTCGTCCCCTATAGGCTTCATGCGACGAGGAGCGGGCTGTCTGGCGGTACATAGAGGAGCCACCGCCAAATCCCTTGGAGGCACCTTGCTTGCCTCCGGAGTTCCGAAAGGACGTCCGTCGTTGCTGGAGAACTCCTAGGGCCCGGGCCGTCTCCGTGTCCGCCTTGATGGCTTGGAGGGACTCATCCACTGTTTTCCCAAACAGGTTGTTTCCGTCGAAGGGCATGTCCAACACCTTGGTTTGTACGTCCTGGCTGTAATCTGCCGCCTTGAGCCACCTTCGCCGTCTAAGGCAAACGCTGTTGCCTAGCTGGCGGAAACCGGTGTCGGCAATGTCCGTTGCCACCGTTATGGTGTGGTCCAACGCCACCTCACCTTCCTGCAAGATCTCCAGGGCCTCCGCCCTCGTCGTCCAGTAGGAAGTCCAACGGGGGGGGGGCGATCTTGCACCACAATTCCCTGTCGTAGCGGGCCATGATCGCAAGGGCGTTGGATGCCTTAATCGTTGTTGCCGCTGACGAGATAACTCGTCGTCCCATTGCATACAGCTTCTTTCCTTTGCCGTCCGGCGGGGAAGTTGACGTTGAGGCTGATGGCCCCCCCGCTTTCTTCTTGGCCGCCGCTAAGACAACTGAGTCAGGGGTCGGTTGCGCCGTAAGGCACAGGGGGGCCTCGTCGGGGACCCGGTACTTCTTCTCGTACCGATCCCTCTTAGCAGGCGTCGTAGACGGGTTCTTGAGAAGGGCGAGTCACTCGTCCCAGATGTCATCCAGCAGAGGCACGGCGAGGACCGTCTTCCTCTTGGCCTCGCGCCGTTGGTAAAGGAACCCCTCCTTCTTCTCTTCGGGGCAGAGCTGGAAAAGCTTGGATACCCTGGCAATTATAGCGTGGAAGGATCCAATCTCGTCGGGCGGGGAGGCCCGAGTCGGAGGCGATGGGAGATCTGTCCCGTCGTCACCGCCGTCGTCGTCATCCATGCCCATCGTGGCCGTGTCTGTTCCCGTGTCATCCCCAGGGACGGGGGACGGGGGCAAAGGTTGAGCAGGCCGAGAGGGCTGAAAAGGCGGGGCTGGATGGGTCTGTCTCCTGGTTCTGGCTCCTCCGTCGGGCCTGGCTCCGGCTCCTCTGTCAGTGGTAGGGGCAATCTCGTCCTTATCTCCGTACATAAGGATTGTATTGCCAACAAAAGGGCCGTCGAGTTGTCCTGCGGCTCCGGCAGCGACGGTTGACTTGGAACCTCGCCGGCGCCGCCGGCGCTCTCGTCGTCCTCTTCGTCAGGATCCTTCCCATGGGACCGGGCCTCCTCAAAGCCCTCGTCGAGGCCCTCCAAGACTTAAACCAGCTCCTCCTCGGAGGCTGTGTCCTTATCCACGATGGCCACCGCCCCCCCCCCCTTCTTTTTTGACCGGGGTCTTCACAGGGGCCTTCTCGATGGGCCTGAAAGAGGCTTCCCCCCCGCGTTGGCAGGGAAACTCTGGGCTCAGAGGTCGCCTCCACTGATGTAGCCTCCACAGGCTGCGTCAGTGCCGCCGAATACTTCCTCGATAGAGGCCTTCACCACCTTCTGTGGGCCTGTGGCTGTCACCTTGGGGGGAGGGTCACCGCTTCGCTCCCCCTCAGCTGGATCCTTCGAGACCGACCGGGGCCTCTCCAGAAGCTTCGCCAGGTTCTCGGGTTTCCTCTTCCCCTTGGCTCGTGGTTGATGGCGCCGGAGAGGATGCGCCCTGGCCGGCTGCCGAGGAGCCCGACCGTTCGGCGCTCCCGGTGTCACGCAGACTCGCGGTGCTTTGCCTTCTGTTGGGCCCCCGTCACCGGGGCGCCCTCACAGGACTTAGAAGACCGCTCAGACTTCTTCTTCTCACCGGACGGGCTCTTTCCTTCCAGCCAGTTGGAAAGGCGAAGATGTCGATCCTTCATGGTCCGCTCTGACATGTTCCTGCAAAACGCACAGTTCTTCTCCACGTGCGTTTTGTCCTCATGAAGGCAGTAGAGGCATTTCGAATGACCCCATGCTGGAGAACGAGGGCTACCGAGACAACCACTACATCGTCCCATAGTCCGCTGGACTGACACCACTGGCTGTTTAGTCACTCTTGCATGGGGCGCATGCGCAATTGTATGTGAGGAACCAAGTAAATGCAGGACGCCATCATACCTAGCAGTCACATGGCCTTGCGCACCGTCACCTGGCGATCGGCTACATACTGAGGGATTTGAAACAGCATGTTTTGAACCCTCTCGTGGGAGGGGAAGACAAGCCAGTCTCCTGTCTGAATAAGAGCCCCTAGAAACTGCTTGACTTGGCCGGGGTCTAGGCTGGATATCTTCTCGTTTATGGAGAATCTCAGACTGAATAAAAAGTTGACCGTCCTTTGAGTATTTCCTAGGCATGTTTCGTAGGAGTCCCCTGTTATGAGCCAGTCATCGAGGTAAGGATTATCTGGTATGGATTGCCTAAAGGTGAGCCGCTGCCACGGCCAGTACCTTTGTAAATACCCTTGGGGCTGAGGCAATGCCGAACGGAAGGACCTTGCACTGATAGTGCTTGCCCTCTATCATGAACCTTAGGTACTTTCTGTGTGCTGGCAACATTGAAATAGGAAAGTATGCATCTTTCATGTCCAATGTTGCCAAGTAATCCCCCTTCATGAGAAGAAGAATTACTTCTTGCAGCGTCACCATACAAAACTTTTGGGGTTTGACAAACTTGTTTGCTGGGCGCAAGTCTAGAACAGGGCGCATGGTTAGATCCTTTTTGGGTACAAGGAAGAACACTAAATAAATACCCTGGTTTACCTGTAGAACTGGGACAACTTCAATAGCGCCCTTTTCCTGCAGGATCTTGACCTCTTGTTGCAGGATCTGTAGGTGTTCCGGTGTCAGGTGCCTGGATCTTGGGGGTCTCTACCGAGGTGGCCGGCTGAACTCTATACAGTACCCATGGGTGACGGTCTTGAGCACCCACTGGTCCAATCTGATCCCCCTCCCATGCATGCAGGAATGATGTTAACCGTCCCCCGACCGGGGAGGCATGGGAGGGGGCACGGACTCGAGAGTCATTTTTGGCCAGAGGCTGGGGAGTCTCTATGGGTGGCATTGCGACCCCTTCCCTTTCCCCGACGTTGTCCTCTGTAAGTAGTGGTGGTGTTAGAACCTTGTCCTGAGCTGTACTCCAATGGATTCGTTTTGGCTTAGAGGTGGTGCTAAAGCACCAACTTCTAGCCACTACTAAAAATGATACATGTTGAAGACCATGACCCCATTTCACTTTCTAGTCCCGCCTCCTCCCTTACGAGCTTACGAGTTCCCTTCACCTGGCTGAACCATTTAAAAAGGTGTCCTGCACGAGGCAAGGAACCAGCAGTATTCTCATTGTTCCCAGGGGTGCAACAGACACGTTGGGATGAGGCATTTGGGCTCTCAGGCAGCCTCCTCACAGGGACGTCTATTCTTGTCAATGTAATGGGCCCACCGGGTGCTTTAAAGCATAGGAAACAGGCCGCACTCAAGTTGGCCAACCCAAACTTCTGAGATGGTTCAACCTGATGTACATATCTCTGGACCAAGATGCAGCTCCGTGCAGGCAGTGAGCAGATGGACTGGGCACCAGTGGGCAATGTGAGGACCAAAGAAGCCACAATTGGCAGTAAGCAGGGAGTACTAATTAATTCTCTGTTAGCCAAATGCAGGACAAGCCGGCAAGTAGAATAACAAATTCCATTTCCTGCTATATTGAAGGAACTGGCATCAGAGGGGCCAAGTTCTGTAACGGTCAGATTGCGTTGTGTGAGTTTTCAGGATCCCAAGTAATTGAAAGTACTGGCGCTGAGTCTGTACATTTTACAGCTTGGAAAGGTGGTCTCCCTTTCTCTTCCTTTCATCAGACCCATCAAACAACATTGGACTTCCCTAGGCTACATCCTCAATTGAAATCCTCCAGTCATCAGACTGTGATTTCCCAGATTCAACCCCCACCCAAGCATCTCCAGCTTGGGTGCAACAGGCAGCGCGAGATGCCAGCGCCTTGAGGGGTGCCCAAGCAATGAACATCACACCTTTGTTGCACCATCTACATAACAGTGCCTCCCAGTTTTAAGCCCCAGCTGCCTTTAGCTTAGGCAAGGTGAATTTTAGAGGATACCTCCGTTTGTTGCGAGAGTATGGTTATCTGATGCCTTGATTTCCAAAAGGTGAGGCAACACTTTCTAGCAGGAGGATTTTAGTCCTTCATCATGGGTTTCTTCTTGACTAAATTTCTCACATGTTCCGAGGTACACAAAAGTATACAGGCATTTTTGCCATTAGACAGTGTAGCAGTAGCATACGTAACTTCAACATATACTGGAAGACAGCCTCCAGTGGCAGCAGCTATTAGCAGTGGCCAAATGAAAGGTTATTACCCCCCTAAACGATGGTGGTGTTCAACCAGGGGTAAAGACACATGGCTTGGGAACACCACTCCCATCCAGAAGAGAAGGTGCCAATTACTAACCAGAGCCTTCAAAAGGGAACCCCCAAGGCTTCAACATCAGGGTTTAGCATACAGGAAAAACATAAAAGGAAAAAAGTTCCAGGGAACTAGAAGGTGGTACTGAGGGAAGCAACTTCTTACTTGGCATATACAATAGCTGCTCGGCTTATAGTGTGTGTGCCTTTCGGAAAAGAGTAAGAGGGCTGGGTCCCAGCGGAGAAGATGCCAATCATGGTGATCTACGTGGACAGGCTGGCATTGCAAAATGACTGGACTGAGGCTCACAATGAATGCATTGTGCAAGCAACACTACTTATCAGCACAGCATCATGTTTGCAAGCTCATGACACTAGAACTCTGGACAAAAGGAAGGGGGAGCCGGCCCCTGTTCATTTCCAGTACCCAGACAAATAACTAAGACGCATGGACTGAGGATACACTGCTGGCAACTGCCATCACTCTGCTCTAGGAGCTGAGCTTCGTTTTATCTGCTATGTCCTCCACTCATATGGCTTGGTTTGTATTTGTAACATCCTCAACTCACATCCCTTTGTTTCGTCTATTACTCGCATAGTTCTGCATCCTGTGCTCATATCCCACAATTACACTGCTCACATCTAACTTTCTTCATTGTATTATCCACTTACATTACATAACTTCCCTCTTGAATCTGCTTGCACAACCATACATTGGGTCTTGCATGTACAACCCGTGTGTCTACCATTCACACACCCACATTTTGTTCCCAGCCATTGCCCGCGTTTCATCTTCCACTCACATCGACCCCAGTTTGCCTTCAATGTTGTTTTCCTCTCCTTGGACTGCTCGGATGGCATTTCAGGAGATGACTGAACCACCAATTGTTGATTCCTTCTAGTGCCTGACATTTCATCCGGTGTTCGACAGTTCCTTCTTCCGAGGGCTTTGATTGGAAGTCTGGCCTCTTGCAGCAATTTAACATTCAGCATGAGAGGCGTTACTAGACAAAGGGACAGGTGACCCGAGTCATTTGTCTGGCAGGTTACAGTCTCTTAACCATTACTTTACCCATCTCAGATCCAATTCTTATAAAGTCCCAAGCCTTATAAGGTCTGTTTCAAATCATAGATTGGTTTGCCCTTAAGGGAGATATTATTGGCACCTTATCCTCTTTCATGCCGCTTTCATGATAACTATTTCCTCGACAATCCACCTTCACTCAAAGGCGGCCTGACCGTAAACAGCATATGCGCTTACTGCACATACGGGGGCATTGTCCAGGAAGT
Source organism: Ambystoma mexicanum (assembly GCF_040938575.1). NCBI lineage: Eukaryota > Metazoa > Chordata > Amphibia > Caudata > Ambystomatidae > Ambystoma > Ambystoma mexicanum. The sequence continues at coordinate 284,139,790 of NC_090926.1, forward strand.
GGTGTAAGATGGGTGTGCCAGTTAAGGATGACGGCCGGGGGCTGGGGTGGCGTGTAGTGTGCTGTGGTGGGGTGTGTGTGTAGGGGGGAGAATGGGATGGGGCAGGCGAGCAGGCGTGGGTGTCCACTGCGAGACACAGGATAAGGAGTTGGAGGAGGGGGGCAGACAAGAGAATGTGCATTGCGCCTAGGAAGAGGGTGCACAATGAAAATGTTTCCCCAAAGCACTGAAACCAGGATTGAGAACCGGCTTCAGTGAAAATGGCCCGAGTGGAAACATCATAGCTCCCCTTACCGCAGCAGAGTCAAACATTATCTGGTCCTCCTTATACTGGCACAAGTACTTATCTGGCTCTTATCATAGCCAGGCTTTATCAGTTAGCCTTGAGACTTCTAACAGCCAGAAATCACCAGCGGGATGCACCCTCTCCAAGTCTCTTCTGGGACAGGGCTCATCCAAAACAGGACATATCGTGGTCCTACTGCAACCAGTCCTTATTCAACCATCATCATAGTTCAGCTTTGAGACTCAACTCATCTGTCAGCTGTAGATAAACTGGCACGAGCTTGCTAGAGCATATTATTGCCATACTTTACAGACTGTAGTTGACAAAAGATACCACAGTGATATTACACAACACTCCCTTCAGGCCTCAGAGCTAGTCTTCACCTGGAGTACCTTAAAAACTGGGTTGAGGAACTAATTGGACGTGCCAATGAAAAGTCAAAGAGACAAGGTTTCTACAAAAATGTACTCTGTATTTACAACCCAAAATAGGTATGCCGACTGCATAGATAACAGGCAATCCGTTAAACATATGGGTTATCAGGATGCATGACATCAAAAAATGCAATCAGCTGGACCTCAGAAGGCGTGCTTTCCTCCAAGTAGCCAGAACCAAGCAGCTTTTCAAAATGGATTCTCTATGATGTGGCTGTAAGCCCAGAAGAGTCTAATGGGGCACCCTCTTCCTCAGTAACCAAGGAAATTAAGAGCTCGAGAGACTTTTGCCTTTGGGGGAGTGGGAGATAGGTTTCAACTTCAGGTCACCACCGCCTCACCAACAAGGAGTGAGCAGGACAGCTACACATGGTGTCTTACAAGGCTATAGACAGAGCTAGCTGTCAGTGCACAGGTCAATCTAATCCTCCTCCCGAATTACTTGTCTGCACATACAGAATCACTAACCCGGGCAGCAGGATAGACCGTCATCCCAAGAGGTTGCAAGTGCACAAAGTCTTGGTCTCTGCCTCGAATAGCCAGTTATTCGTTTTGGAACTCATGGGAGAGAGCGAGTGAGGGAGAGGCGGTAATCCCACTATCAAAAAAGGAAGCCAACATTAAGAACAAACGGAATAGACCCAAAGCTCCCAGGTTATGATGAACAGAACTATGACAAAGATGCTGGCGTCTCAAAGATTTCTCACATGGTCACATCTCTCAGGCAGGTTTCCGCACTAGTTCGGCAGGCTTGCCACAGCCTTTGTTCCTTTGCATGCAACACCACTCATCATGCATACAGATTTTACCAAGCCATGAGAACACCTTCCCCTCGTCTCATCCTGGGCCCACAGGCCACCTAAGCCTTCCCGTTCCCTTGGGCATCCTACAAGCATTTGGAGTTCCTCTACAAGAAAGGGGAGTACAGGGAGCGAGAAGCCACAATCCAGGCACTGCTGGTGAAGAAAACCAATATGTACCAACATCCCATATGTAACAGCTCCAACCCAAACCCCACAATGCACCCGACAGCTTAACGTGTATACGTGGCCATTATCTTGCATGGGACTATTCACCTGCTACTCAGGGCAGTTGACCCGGGATAGAACCTGTGTTGCTCCATGTCGTCTTGCTTCCAAAACGAGCGTAACTCCTGAGCTATCCTCCCGAGACATCTGAGCAAACAAAAGAAGAGGACAATCCAGTATCTGAATTCGTGCGAACCCCGTGGTCGAACTTTTGCTCTATTCCTTTGGCTGCTTACACTGACCTGCACAGGGCCCCAACCTTGGAGGGGGCCCCACAAGGCTAGCTGAACTGAAGAAGTAAGATTCAATTTTTCGCCAGATTTAAATAGCACAGTTCAGGATATTTTATGGTGTGCTGCTGAGGCTCTAAACCCAGTGCCTTTCTGTTTTGACAAGTACATTCTGCCTTGATCAATTCATTATGGATTGCTTTCTGTGTTCACTGTGGTTGGTATACATAGTTTGTGTGTTCCGTATGGCACAACTCTATAGCATTCTTTCCTTCCTGTGGGAATTATGTTGATCATGTGCAATAGGCAACGGTGAAATGCATATTGATAAATTGAGTGCCACAATGATTCAGAAGTTAGCTCAGTGTGTGAAGCACCCATTGTCGAGGTATGTGTTCATATGCAAAATTTGAATATCACATTCCAGCAAGGCTGGCTGAGCCTTTCCTATGTCTGAAGTTTATAAACCTGCCTGCATATGTACTTGCTTTTGCAGAACAACACCTGCTATTATCAGCAATGTACATGTACCAGATAGGGGTTGCTTTAAAAACGAACATATCATCAATATGGTAAAGGTCTAGAAATTGGTTCGTTCAGATGGGGTGTTGTAAAACCTAGGCAATCGCTTCCAACGATGGCATAAACTGTTAGTCTAAGAGGTGAATAAGTATCCAAATTCAACACTATGGAACAACAACGTTCATGTTTGTATCCTGGATTTGCCAGCAGACCATACAGTGATCTTGGTCAAATCATCTAATATATCTAGCATTACTGTGCTGCCTTCCGTGAGAATTGCATGCTTCTCGTATCATTTAGCCCATTACTTGATCTTTCTTCTTCTGTAGGCCGTGTGGGTGGAAGGGTTGGTAGACAGAAGAGAGCTGACCATACGTTGCAGGCCTCAGGCAAGCATATTTTAAGGTCTGCTTGTTTGACACAAAAAACGTTTTGCTTTTCGGTAAAAGTCACAGGTTTTTATGCACGTTTATAAATGAAAATGACAAGCCACACAAGCCATTGTTTTGGAAGTATTTAAAGATTTAAAATACAAAGAGAAACTGAGATTAAATCTGGTAAATCACACCGATTGGTATGCTGGTTCTTATTTACTTCCCTTGATGATGGAGAGAATGAAGCTAGAATAATTCCCATTTTGCATAACACCCATCTATAATATTTTGTTTAAAAATGGTCATGTTTGGTAAAGTTTCCAAGTCTGTTTTTTTTATAAAATTAGATGGTTTTAGTTCATGGTAAGAAGTGGAAAAGAACGTGTTAAAATGCAGAAATTGCAAAGTTAGCACAAATCCCAGCTTCATCCCTTAACCAATGTGTGATCCTGGGCAGCTCATTTAATCTTATATTGCCTAACCTCTCAATATTGCCAGTCCATAAACCTTTCAAAATGGTCAGCCCTTCTGAGCGATTTCCTTCTCATGGTATGATCTTCATAAAAGCCTTATTCATGTTTCCCTGTGTAATAGTGAGCATATTTATATTGCACACCACAGGCATTTGTTCCTTTGATATCTAATGGCAACACTAATTGAAAACCAAAGCCCACTTCTAATCTCAGTCTCTCTGGATTAAGACACCTTCCTGGTAGCTTCTATTCTGCCTCCACTATCCATGCTGTGGTATGTGTAGCATTCTCCTTCCTTCCAACTGGTGGTCTCTATCCATGCATGAATACTTTTGCATTCTGTGAGGCAGCTAATGTGAGTTCTCGGTCCATTATGGGTTACATGTACCTTTTACATACGGTCCTGCATTAATACTATTCCTGGATGTTATTGATAAAAAAGTATCCTGTATGTACTAGAACAGTAACGCCTTTGTAGACTGCTAATGTTGGTCTTCAAATGCTACTTGTTTATCATTCTGATTAGAGCAAGAATGAAGAGGCAAGGGGACTTAAAGGGGGAGTAAACATGCTTATAATGCTGCGAGACAGCATATCAACCTATAGGTTGTGAGCGCGCCGTGTGGGGGGCACGACCAGTATTCTTGATCCCTTAATTCCTTTGTTTTGGTGGAGGGGGGGCCCAAAGATGTCTGTGTCCAAGGCCTCAAAAGTGCTTAAGATGGCCCTGCGTCAGCTGATGGCTGTTTCTGCTCAGCTTGCCCGTGACGCTTCTACCTAGAATTCATAAAGCCTCGGAAGCACAATCTGTGAGGAGTCTGCAAGACCAGAGGCCCCAGAGAGAAAACGCAGCCGCAGCAGACTAGAACTGAGAGGCGCTTTAAGGCACCTGAATGGCCCACCTCGACAACCTGCTATTAGGGATGCAGGACCACCAACTGGCACTGTGGCTTTTACAAGACGGACCCTCACGGATGCCTAGATGTGTACCTTCTTTTGCACGTGTACAGTGTACAGGCCTGATAAGGCAAAGTGGGAATTTGGCCTTTTATCGGTTTTCATTGTCAAGCACAACTGGCCCCATTATCTTCAACCCGGAACTAATTCGGGTGAAAGCGAGAAGGGATTAGCTGTTAAAATACCCCTTCGTTTGTTGATGCATCACTCAGTCTAACCTCAATGTTTTCATAGCACTTCAGCTAGACGCCACCTAATCCGGATTTATCATCAGCCCTCGGCCATCCATAGCGTGCTTTTGGCATATCAGTCTCAGTCGGTATTTGCAGAGAACACCCGTTTTACTGTTCTGCCAAATTATCAGTTCCGCTACATCAAAATAAATACAGTAACCGATGTAGCATTACCCATGCAGTATTTCTACATGCGGTATTACTGAAGTTCCGCAATGAAGTCAAAGGAGACTCCAAAATGGGGAATTACTGCAGGGGCCACATGACTAGGTTATGTGGACCCTTCCAATTACAGCATGGAGTAAAGATAATCGAGTCTGGTTTTATTACTGAAGCAAACTTTGCCAAACTCAATGAGGCGCCAAATCTCAAAAACAGCAACACAAACCAAGGTCTCCCTAAATTTACTGAAATGAGTAACAGGGAGATTTTTCTTAAACCAAGGATTTCAAGTAGATCTTCTTCCTTCGGTTCCAAGGAATCCCTCATGTTTCACTGGGCTCTCTAAGTTGTACAGCGGTACAGCAGCCCAGGCTTTACTCTTAAGAGGTGGGAGGGTGATTAACTGACAGTGGGTGGCATTACTTATTTTAGAGGCATACCCCAGTTCTTAATTTCTAAATGGAAACTGAAGCCACATCTTTGCATCTCAATACTATGCTTAGACCTTTTTCTCTCACTCACTGGACTCCGGAGTGTCACCGACAATGGCGCCAAAAAGGCACTTGTGACGATAGAGCCGTTAACAAAACTCAGCACATAACAAAAGCGCTTGATAGGATAGCAACAACCAGACATGCGAGTACTGCCCCTTACAAATGGTGACTATACATTGCATAAGGCATTAACTGACATTACTTGGGCATTTGAAGCTAAACTTGGCATAGTTACAAAGGAGTGTGGGAATCCCTCTACTGAGAACGAACATGAGTCAAATACCCTGTTCTATGGAAATGCTTCCACTCAGGAGGGTCTACAAGCACGTTTGAGCTCACAGCACCCTCCACAGAGGGGAAATATCCATGCGCATATCAATCTTTGTCCCATCCACCTTACCAGAGACATGATTGAAAGGCCCATTAGAAGGCCCAATAAAACAGGGACTCCAGTTCCTCAGAAACTCTTTCCCTTTCCTTGCCAGAGATGCTTCCAGAAATGGGGGCAGGGCTTACAAGCCCTTTTGAAGCCTCCCTAAGCACTCCCATGCCACGCCCCCTTTGACTGGGTGAAGAGCCAATCCTGGGAGGGGATGGGGTATTTAAGGAGGTGCGTGAGTGTGCATGTGTGGGTCAGTTGGGTGGGACAGGCGGTGGAGAAGGACTTCCAAGAGACCAGAGGAGGTGAAAGCAGAAAGCAGTGCAGAAACTATTGGTGAGAGGGGGTCTGTGGAGTGAGAGCGAGAGAGCGGCGAGAGAGAGCAGAGAGCGAGAGATCGGCGAGAGAGAGCGGCGAGAGAGGGAGAAGTGGAGCATAGGTGGTGGCGGAGCTAGTAGTAGTAACTGGGAGTAAAGACAGAAGGTGGTGGGAGTAGTAAGAGAAAGACAGAACGTTAGAGTGACAGTCAGTAATAGAGGGGTGAGCAGGGCACCATATCCCTTAAGGACAGTGGTAGTAAAGAGGTGGTGGTAGTAGCAGACTAAGGAGAGTAGGGGAGATAGGGGAGATAGGGAGGCGTTGGAGTAAAGTGACAGGGAGGAGAGACGGATGTTTAGATACAAGTGGTAATAGGAATAGGAGTGAGAATGGAATTAAGATCGAAGGGTGGAGGTAGGAAGGCGGCATGAGAGTTTGGAGGGACACTGATGTGGTGGGAGGAGAAAAGTGCAAAGGACCAGTATAGCGAAGTGTCAGGATCGACAGTCTGACAGAAGTGATGCTGGGCGAGAGAAGGCACCATTCCCCATTTTCTGAGACTACTAAACAGGAATAGGAGAGGGCAAGATTACAGTTCACTAGGGAGTCAGACAGACAACATCTTAGGGTAAACGCCTGAAGGCTAGAGAAGTGAAAGACAGATAAGGGTTATTGATCGTTGAGTTACTAACAACCAACCCGGTAGGGACGTTTGGGGTTGGGAAGCGGGAGCCAGACCCAGGGAAGACGAGAGAGGAAAGAGTCCGCTCTAGCGCCAAACCCAAAGGGCCCAGAAAGCCCAATGAACTTGAGATAACCGTCATTCTAACTATTTGTTATATAATTAACACCCTTTGACTTTTCGATGAGACTCAGTGTGATTCTTTGGGACGGACCCTCCCCCCCGTCGCAACACAAAAAAATGATTTAATTCAAAAGCAAAATCAGATGGCTGTATCAGTGCTTATTTTTTTCAATATTTACCTTCCTCTCACATAGGCTCTTTTTAGCAGCCCCTTCTCATTACCAATGACTACGTTAATGTTAATGTTTAAGGTATTTGTATAGCGCACCGTCACCAATGGAGTTGGTCTCCAAGCGCTCAGGCGGATCTGTAAACAAAAGGTGGACGGGGTGGGTTAGTGGGTGAAGTGAGAGGTGGTGTACCGTTGGCAGCTTCAGTTCGGTTTTCACTGTGCGCTGAGCTTGGCTGTGCAAGTAGGATCGAAGCGGATCATCATGTGCTGTTGTTGCGATCTATGTGTTGGTTGCATGTTGTTGGTGTGTGGTGAAGGCCTGTGCGGTTTGCTGTGAGAGGTGGTTGTGTGGGTTTTGTGTGCAATAAGTAAGCAGAAATTAGAGGTTTTGGTTAGTGGGTTTTATGTCTCATAATCCCTGTAGTTTAGTTTATATATCAGGTAGTCATATTGGGTCTCTCTAGGTTTACTGGATTGTCTAGTTTTTATGGTGATACTGTGGCTGGTTTAGCAGATTAATTGGCCTCGTACCCCTGGTTCGGTGAGCATTGTCCCTAGATCGATAGTGGTGTTTTATTATCATTAACCAGCTTCTTGCCATCTATTTACTGTCGGTAGTCCGTTGTGTGGTATAACTTCTCTTCCCTTCCCTTTCCTGACTATCTAGTATCAGGGCCGGGGGATGAGGTTGGCCTCCAGCTAAGTTATTAAGCTTGGTACACCCGGGGGGCGGGCATAATCCTGCTTAGGTAGTGGAAATACATCATCTATCCCCGTTCTGTCCTATGTATTACTGTTCATGGTCCATTGCTGCCTGCGCCCTCAAGGGTTGCCAGGTGCCATTGCTGGGTAATACCTTGCTCTCCCTTCCGATTGATCTGTGGGAATTCTTGTTATGATAGATGAGGTTTGTTTTTAATAGATAAGTGGATATGTTACATGTCCGTATATCCTTATTTTAATAAGGGTTGATGATTAAGGGAGTCACGGTAGGCTCTTCTCTCGGCCTAGTTCCTCTGTGTATGTCCTTATGGGCATTCTTTCTGGTTATGGGGTGAAGAGCCATGATTTGAGGTGTTTCTTGAATTGTAGGTGATCTCTTGTGTTCCGCATGTTCTTTGGTAGTTTGTTCCAAGTTTTTGGGGCGAGGCGAGAAAAAGAGGATCCTCCGAGATCTCTTGTTGTACGATTTGGGTTCCAAACTGATGTCGCTGCTGGATCTGAGCGGCCTTGCAGTGTGATGTACGTTTAGTTTTCTTGTGTCGTGGATTGCTAAGTGGGTTATGCACATTAATTTGAACTTGATCCGATGTTTGATGGGTATGGGTAGCCAGTGTAACGGGTTCAGCGCTGGTGTGATGTGTTCTCTTCGAGGTAGTTTAAGGAGCAGTCTAGCTGCCATATTTTGTATGCGTTGGAGTTTATTTAGGAGTCATTGTGGGAGGCTTAGATATAGGCTGTTGGTGTAGTCTAATCTGGACATGATGAGGGCAATGACGGCAGTTGTTTTGTTGGTGAATGAGAGGAATGGTAGGATCTTTTAACCGATCGCAGGAGAAAGAAGGATTTCTTGATTAGGGCGTTTACTTCTGGTTCTAGAGTGAGTTTGTTGTCCATCAGGACTCCCAGGTTTTTTACAGTTGATGATGGGGCTGGGGCTTCACCAAGTTCAGTTGACCATGGGATGTAGAGGTGGTCTTTTCCGCTTTTTGTGATGATCATTATTTCTGTTTTGCTGGGTTGAGTTTGAGGTAGTTTAAGTTCACCCAGTTGTATATTTCACGAAGGCAGTTCTCTAGTGTTGCATTTTCTTCTTGTATGGCTTGTATTTTGTAGATTATTTGTGTGTCGTCAGCGTAGTTCTACCAGGTGCGGCCATGTCTTTCGATGATTTTAATTAGCTGTGATAGGTAGATGTTGAATAGAAGTGGCGAGAAGGATGATCCATGTGGGACTCCGCATGATGATTCTCGAGGGCTCGATTTGTAGGGTGGTTTCATCCATATTGTTTCTGTTCTATTAGTTAGGAAGAATCTGACCCAAAGTAAGGCATTGTCGGTGATTCCGAATTCTTTCAGTCTCGCGATGGTTAACTGTGCCAAAAGCTGCAGAGAGGTCTAGTAGTATCAGAGCGGTGCTGTTTGAGTCTGCATTCACCTTTAGATCATCCCAGATTGAAATAAGTGCTGTTTCTGTTCCTCTCATCGGTTTGAAGCCTACTTGTGTCTGGTTCAATGAGTGATTTTCTTCAATGAAGTCTTGGGTTGTTCTGTATATGTATACTATGGTAAAGCAGGTTATGTATGGCTGTCTACCTTCTCCCTGAAGCAGATATTGATGGTACAATAAGCACACTTCAATGGTTCAGCAAGTGCTAAACTCTGGAGTGAGTCCCCTTATCAACTGCATCAAAGCTGTACCTGGCTTGACAATGGAGGTGGGGAGCGTGGTCAGTGGTAGAGGGATGGGACCTCAAGTTTGCTGAATAACTGCAAGTGGCCCACAGATAATATAAGGAGTATCCCTGTAGGCCACCATGTGTTTCACTGGGCTTTGCTGGTGGTCATACTGCGTAGTACCAAACCCATCCTCCCATCTTCTAAGGACAGTGGTCGAAGTGAGTGGGAGCGGTGCTCCACTACTTTTTTTAATGACCTTTTACAGCTCCCATACTTTTATTTTAAAAAGAAACCGTTCCGGAATGGTTTCTTTTAAAAATAAAAGTGTAGGAAGAAGTTTTAACCTTCGCTTTCAGTGTACTGCACTGAACGTTCCCTTAAAAGGAAGGTGCAAGTGTTTGGGGGGTGTATTGTGTGTGTGAGGGGTTGTGGCAATGGGGTTTGTGGGGAGTGGGTGCAGGCCAGAAGGGAACATAGTTCCACTACTTCTTTTCGTACACTTCTACCACTGTTTAAGGACCTATACATCTTTAGGCTTAGAACTTTAAAATACCCACTCTCATATCTGCAATTATATAAAAAATGCAATCAACAATTGCTTAATGAAACGATATTCATTTTACCAGACACATTTACAAAGTGTTCAGCCACGCCATTTCTAAACATTATACCTGTTCACTCCATTGCCACTCTTCTTACCCTTGCAAAATGATCCCATTGCATGCGCAGTCTCTCCTGGCCTCACAGGTTATAAAGCTAACTATGAGAATACAGAGCATACACCAGGCAGGAGCATCACCATTGGGAAACAACAACATGAACAAATTAGATCACCCCCTGCCATCCTGGTTTCTAAAAGGCACATATAAACTCCTGAAAATAAAAACAGCTAGAGGAAATAATTCTTTATTCTCGCTTACCAAATACGGTCCATAGTGGCACGACGTGTGGCTTAAGATCCAGAATAATGTCATGATTGAGTAGTTTTCGTTACATATGGTAATCTAACACACAAAAGACAAACGTGGGTGTCACCCTTAAAACTAAAAGGGTGTGCCTGCATCTTTGCAATAGATTTTATATTGTGAATCGGGGCAAAAATTAGTGTTTTATGGTCTGAACTTTCCCATTTGGGTCTATTGGTGCCAAGGATTAAGCCAGCAACGTCATAGTTACCGACCTGCAAGACTCAAGACTCAAGACAAGACTGGGGCACAGAAAAAGTTTAGTGGGTTTTTTTCTGCGCACTAGCCAACTGAAATGCCATCTCAATTCCCGATTAGGACGACCCCAATGCTTTTGCAGTTCTGGCAGGACCACAAGATCGTGCTCTTCAAGGAGTACCTAGGGAAATCTGGGACCCTCAGCTCTGACTCCCAGGAACTGTGGGACAAGATCTCCCATGTCCACAGCTCGACCATGTCCCTTCTGGGGCCGGCTTGCACTTTAATCATAATACTCAACCAAGATTATACAGCGCTCCATTGCTTTCTCATTAGGTTCACAGCAGGTCTCAAAATGTGCACTCGCCACTAACCATTTTGGGAAGTCAGAATCAGAAGACTGACATAGTGGCATTTTGGGCAAAGGAATTCTTTATTGGAATACCAAAAATCTAATATGTTCCTATGTTTCTCTGCCCTACTCTCAAAGAAAAGAAATGTGCGTCAAAGAGTGCTCATCGAGATGTCATAAACTAATCAAAGTCTGCCGTCCAGAAAACTATTCTTGCCCGATTCCTGTTCCTATCACTGTAAACTAAAAAGTACCCAACTTTAACAAATGGTACAATAAAGGCCATTGCTCAAACAAAAGAATGATGGCTGGTTTCTGATCCTCACCATGATGTCTCCGTCAGAAAAGGGTTTTTTGCTGGATTGTACAGTTGGAAAAACATCAAATGTCTCTTCCATCTTCCCCTCCTCGAGTTGTGCATCAGTCTTTTGTTGGTCTTTCTCTCCCTCTCTCCCTCGCTCTCTCTCTCTCTCCCTCTCGGTTGCCAGGCACTCTCAATTGTGGGTCATCGTCCACACTTGGAAACCAAAGAATCCTATGGTGCTTTCTCCACTCAGCTTCTTCCTGGTGTTTTCTCCTATCTGGGGTCTTGGGTCTGTGGTTTCTCTCAGCCCACCTTGGGCCCTGGTTTTCTTTCACCCCACCCTGGTGTTAGCTTTTTCTCGCCCTGCCATGGGCTCGGATTCCGGTTACCCCGCATTTCGGTCTTGATCACTCTCACCTGCCTTGGGGTCTGGATTGGCCTTGGCACCCAGCTCCCTGGAGCGACCGCGTATCTGTCACTGCGTGGTGCTCCTGCAGCCAGGAGTTCACTTAGGCTGATGCAGTTGCTCCCTACTGGCTTTCTCCAGGGATTCTGTGTATGCTGGAGCTGGTGCTCCCTTCCCACGTCAGGTCCGCACTGCGCTGCTGGTTCAGGTATACTCTACTGCTGGAGATTCCCATGGGCTGGGCTTCTCCAGTCCTGGCGCCGGCAAGATCGTCTCACGTTTTGTGGGCTTGGCAGCGGGGCTGGGGAGGGGGGAATACGTCATGGTGTGCGTGTGCTTGCTTCCCTTTACTACACCAGCCTTGCGGAGGAGGTCTTCCTCCTCTGCAGTTCTACGGGTATCTCACTTCCTCAGGTCCAATGCTGATTGGGTCTCAGCTTCCATGCAACGCATGGGCTTATTTCCCATTCTCCATTCCGAGTCAGGGCAGTGCCAGAAAAGGTTCCGAAACCATATTTACCATTTGGGTAGGCAGTTGCAAGTTATTACATAGGTTAACTTCCATATAACCAACAAACCTATAAACTTCCTGAGACAAGGGAAGGTAACATATGCCGGTTTATGGATTGCCTGTCCTCCAAGGGGTCCCGCTTGTCCTGTGCACTAGGGGGTGTAAAGCTTAATGGGCTCACTTCCCTAGTCCGAAACAGGGCGAGGAGACAAATTCCCATGATTCGTAACACCATTGACTTGTGATAATTGACAGTTGGTGAGTAAGAAATGGTGTGCTGTGTATGTGGAGAATTGAGAGGGTGAATTACTGTTTATGCCTGGCAACATTCGTATTTTTACCCTGGCTTACGACAGATTAGCCCAAATACAAATACGTTGGTAGGAAAACGAGCGAAATAAATCAACCAGGACGAGATGGCGGACTACAGAGGGACCACACTACAATAGCAGAGAGAAGGGGGGATTGGAAATCTTCTCTATCACAGAGTGCTATTTCTACGGCATTATTAAATTCAATCCAAAATGTTTCAGGTATTTTTAAACGTGGCTTTACAATGCCTTTTCATTTAGATAAAGTCATTTTGAGAATCACCGTTTATTATAAATCCACCCTCTGCGTGAACAAAATGATTGCACTAGTGATGAAAAGCATCCTATTCCTATTCAGGACCTGCAAGAAACCTAAGCATGCGGCCAATGTGCTCCATTCAGGACATAGGGCTTTTTCTTATTTTCAATATATTGCATATCTAGAATTGCACATATAAAAAAACGTTTCCACTTACGATTCCCAAGTGTGAACATTTTGGCACTGCTGGTCAAAGGGCATGTGACACATTTACCTTTACCCACCTCTTCCCAGTATTGCGGCACCACCAATAAATTGCTTTTGGTTTCAGCTCCTTCGTGGAGAGCACTATACCTTGGGCTGAAAAGTGAACATTCCCTTTCCAGTTCCAAGTATTTTAGAACAGTGGTCCTGGGAGACGCAATTTCCGGTTGCATGGTATCCAACATCAGGAAGATTTAAAAGTGGAAGTTCTAGGTATGGCATTCAGTAGGACAGCATCAGGAAAGTTATAAAGTGTAGACTCCAGTTGCAGGCACTCCACTAGCTCAGTGCATCGCAACTTGACTGGAAGATGAAGAAAGGAAAGAGACGGTTACAAGAAGCTACTTCCACCGCTTCCGAGTGAGCATGAACAGTTAGGTCACTACAGTGTACATGTGTGCTAAAATAACTCAATATCTCCACATAAGGACACTCATGTAGCCTTTGCACATAATGCCAGTATAAAGGCCATTCCACTGGAAAAGGGCATCTCTGGATTTCTGTAACTGTTCCATATTCTACCAAGCAACCAAGGATATGTGTTGCTAGCAGTGGACTATTTCTGCACGTGAGAAGTCGAGCTTGTGGGATCAGCTGGATTTCCATGACATTTTTAGTTAAGAGATTTACCAAGCAGAGTCAAGCAGTGCCAATGTGGCACAGTGTGTTTCTCAAGACATGGTGGAGATTTGGGGGAAGTCTGGGATTAATTGCAGAACAGCGCTCTACCACCCCGAGCGGACTGGACTTGCTAAAATCACCAATAGACTAATCAATAGGAAAGTGCACAAGGACGTCCAGCAGCAGCTTACGTGTGCTCAGGAGAAGATGACAAAAGGCTGCTCTGAGCATTGTTGCCAGGTGAGAGATACTATGAAGGTGCACAAAATTGGGTTGTCCTCTGAGGCCTCTCCAGATTTGTGAAAACGTAGCAAATTGGAAATATGCGACTATTCAGTTAGATGAAGTAATTTAACAAGGTGGTTGGCAAACAAAAGATTTCGTTTTCTTAGGTTATGTTATTGGGGTTTATACCACACTCCATGGACATCTGCATGCCAAGCAATGCTTCCAAACACAAAATGTAGAAAAGGAGCAGTAGTAAGAGGAGCAATCATGGCCCCAAATACTTTACAATACTATTGTAATAAGGCTAAGACTTCAACTGTTAAGATGGATTTCTAAACTCTGACCTGGTGGACAGAACTTTAGGAGGCCACCCTAGTTTAGTGGAGCAGGGGAACCTTCTGGACGAGCCAGACCAATCAAGGTAGCTTGGTGGCGGTCAAGACAGTCTCAGGAGGGGTGAGAGTGATTGAAAGGCCAGAAAGAGCACACAAAGTAACAAGCCACAGATTACTCTTAGGTGTGAATCAAAAATACATATACGTTTATTATAGGCCTTATAATCAAACACAGATAACTACAAGTAATAAGAAACAATTAACCCACAAGCGTATCACTAAATTACATTAATGCAATTGCTTTTAGCTGAATGCAAGGTGGAGGAAAACACATTCACAACCTGTAACAGAAGGGGGTTAACACAAGTATTGCATTGGGCGATCTTCAGAATCCAAATCCTAACTTAAGCAGTCCAACCTTACGAAGTGGGGAGCCTTGCGCTCAAACGTACTGCAGTGCATTTACAATGCACGGTCGTGATCAAGAGCAAAAATGGTACATCTTCAGGGGGCTGTAGCAGTTCAGGAAGGGGCTTGAGATGAATAGTAAGGTCCCTTTATTCAAGGAGGATGTGCCTTTGCAGGTAGAGCGACTTTCGACATTCAGGAATAGCTAGGGAGCGCAGGATAACCCAGCCGAGTGAGGACCTTTTAAGGCATTCTCTTGGTAATAATGTATAGGCTGTGCCAGGGGCCACTGGTAAGTGAAGCAAGTGCTCATCGCCCCTCAGCACAGGTTGGGCCAAACTTGTCAGTTTAGTCGAGGTCGCTTGTAGGTCCGAGCTCTGCAGTTTAACAGCAAACTGGCTTTCAGCGGCTGCCGGTCAGGACAATCTTCCGTGATGGGACAGTAGCCTTTTCTAAGCTTGTGAAGAAGAGAGGAAGAACATTCCAATGCAGCAGACTTCAGGACACAGGAGGGCAGATATTCAAAGCATCTATAGTGACTGCCACCACAATGTAGTGATGTGGGAAATCACAAAGGCTTGCAGTGTGGTGCACTATTTTTGTTCACAACCCAGAGGAGATAGGACTATGAAATTTTGCAGGAGAGGACCAAGGACCATGAGCTAACGATTCCCCCAAGTCTCCAGTGTCGGGACATCGATGCTCCTACGTGTACCCAGGGGTAGATCTGGTCAGTTCATTGTACGGCCCAGGAATGCTTCTAAGAAGGCTCTTTTGTCTGGTAATCAGGAGGTGCCGAGAGTAGTTGTTCCACCTACTCCAAAAGTGTCAAAGCGCCTCTGCAGACCTTCAGGATCGATGACAAAAGCAGGGGTCCAACGGGACAGCAGTGGGCTCATGTTGCCAAACCTTCCAGTGCGTCTCCGGCAAGTCCACGGTTCTGCTTCAGTGTTTCAGGATACTTGGCTCCTTCTGTAGTTCAGAGTGAATTTTAGTTGATCGACCTGGAACGGATGCAGAGCCCCTTCTCTTATGCAAGATTTGTTTTGCGCTCAAATCTGGTATAGCCAATGGGAGATCTGCTCTCTAGCATGCAAGCCAGGCGTGGGCCAATCATGGCCCATGGTGGTCACAGTCATTTAGGCACACCAAATTTCCCGCCACCAGTAATATGGATTGGGACCAGACCGTCCCAGTCCTCTTCCTGGGCACTAGCTCACGTGACATGCAGAAGCCCACAAAAGATTTGTTTTTCACGGGAGGCTGTATACCCAAATAGGGAAGCCCTGGGTCAGCTCGTCCTGGGTGAAGGCTACAGACAAGATGACCAAAGGACAGAACAAAACACTTTGTGGCACAGCCATTTTCGGTACTGGCCACTGCCAGGGACCAAAAACGATAAACGCGGTATGGTTTAATAAAAAGAAGTAAAATTACCAGTACAGTAAACTGCTGCTACCAGTTTGTCCTAGGCACACTTGTAAAACCACTAAAAAATCCTTAGAGGGTGTCTAGGGGCATAAAATGAAAAGACCCCTGTGCGCGATACATTAAGGTGCTTGGTGCACAGATGAAGTTACCAAGAAATAGCAACATAGTCATTGACTAAGGGAAACAGTTTCCCAGTACTGACAGTCTGAAGGACATGTCAGTTTACCCATAACAGATTAGCAAAAGCCCATGGCAGTACAGCTGAGTCAGGTTAGGTCAGTCACACAAAAGCAAAAGTTTAGTGAGTCCATAATATGGAGGGAAAAATGAACTTAAGGAAATATTTCTTAACATCAACCAGTTGAAGAAAAAGTGTCGTAGCCCCACCAACGGTTTGGATATTTACAGCATGCAAATGAATTCACTGACAGTTTGATAATGTAGGTTTATAATTATGTACAGTTGGAAACCTGGAAGTGACAGAAAAAGGAAATTATGGATCGGAATAAGGCGATGGGTCATTGCAGACGTAGTTTCAAGGGTAAAAAGGTGCTGTTTGAGGGAAGATTTGAAATGTCAATGGTGGGTGATGTTTTTGTGTCAGTAAGGAAGTGAATTTCAGTGGCAGCGGGCATCACGTGGTCAGATGCAACAGATCACACAACACCGAAGGATTAATTGAGCACTATTACCCTCTTTTGTGGTTAGGGTTTGAGAAAAATCAACGTGCACCCTTTTTATGCACCAACACAAAATAATGTAGCGTGATATGCAACATTCACACTTTGTTCATTAAACATAGCGCACACATGTCATATCCTTAAAAGCAATTCCACACGAAAATCATTTGCAGTTGGTAAACTTAATATAACTAGGCTTTCTTTCCATGCACCTACAAAAAACATTCCATTTTCCATGCGTACTTTGTGAACATGTTTGCAGATTTGTTCCTGTTTTAATAAATGGTTCTGGTTGTCTTTGTGTCATGTTACTAATAGTGTTGCATATGCATACGGGTGTGGAGATTTTTTTTTTCCTTGGTGGCTGGGGCGTTAATATTGTTTTTTGCCAGGGTGCTATATGGGTTATGGCTGCTGGCTTCCTTGTCACCAAGAAAGACGCCATTATAGGAACACAATACAAGATTACACTTCACATAATCACAAGTTTTATAACAAGCAGACACACAATTAAGTTTGCACATTTATTTGTTGAGGTGTTTTAAATCAAAGTTGGGCTGTATATATCTTCCAACTCCTATTGATTCCGAAGGGCAAAGATTGTACTAATTATGGCCACAATAGTGAGTGTTGGAGTTGCCGCCTGCTTGAGACATTCGAGCTCGGAGATTTGGCGCACAATGATGAGGAGAGACCAGGTTTGGTGTCGCCATCGACAGGACACAGCGCATGACGTTATCACAGTAAAGGCAGAGAGGTTGTAACCCGGCACGGGTCACCGTGGCTTAAAAGGGAGGGGAAGCAGAGCACTGCATGCACAGAAAGGTGTTGTAGAGATACGGGAAAGCGGAAAAGGAAGGCTGCGATGTGCAAACCAAGGGGTCTGATGGCGTAGATTATCTATTAACTACCCCTTTTCCGGTACCCCTTTCAGGTTGTGTAACAGGGCTCTTACACAACACCTAGCAGTGAACCAAAATGATATCCACAAAGCCAGCATGGCCAAGACCACTCATTCCAGGAAAGCATACAGCGACCCTCTCTGAAAGCAGTCCTCTTCAACACTAGTGCAAGTGCCCAGACAGGAGCAAGGTGTTCCAGCAGCACACTTAGACACGATGACGCCACTTGGGGAAGCCATTGTTTGCATTAATAGGCATCTTTCCAAAACGCTCAGGCCCCATTACTGGCACCTAGGATCACTAATGCAAAAGTGTGTTCAGGCAACTGGTGCCTTATCGTCCCATCACACGCCTTTCTTCGCTTGAGAAAGGAGCCCACGTTTAGTTTAATATTTCCTTTTGTATTCCGTTGCCATGGTCAACATTTACCTTTCACTGCTTATTTACATATGCTGGTCCGATGGCGCAGAGCAGGCGTCACCTGGTAACAGTGGAAAAAGGCAATACGTGAACACGATTTTTTGAAGAATGGGGTTCCGGCCTATATGCAAGTCAGAAGGTGCCTTATGATGGAGGAAGCAGAGTGGAACATCACAGAACACCAGAGACCCTCGACTGTGTTAAAGTTATTGCAAAGATGCACAATTCACAGCGAAGGCTGCCACGCATCCTTTTGTTTAGAACATGGACAAGTTGTTTGACTTTAAAGTCAGTATGGTAACCGGGAGGTCCAACTATAAAAAGGGACCTATGCAGTCGATGAGGGCACAAAAACCAAGCAGATATCAAGCAAAGGGGCATCCTGGAATCCTCACTGTCGGCGATTGTTGATGCGTAGGGGCAAACACAAGAGTAAAGGTCTTTTTTTCAGTAGACCGTCCCTCCTGCTATAACTTCAGCCACTTCAGCTTTCACCTGGCAGGACTCCAAGCATGTTGAATAAGTCTGCAACCATGACCTCTTGTTCGATAGTCATATAACCCTCACACCTCAAGTAAATGCTGTAGTCAAGAATACATTTACATCAACACTTGCTCAGAGGGATTCGTCCCCTCCAACTGCTTCGAGGGCACAAAAAAAACAAACACAGTTTGTGAGGTAAGTAGTGACATCAATACTGGACCCATTTCAATAGCACCTACACAGGGCTCCTCGCAAAAGCACTATCAGAACCCACAAGAGTTCAGAAACATGCTACGCGAGTAACATTTTGAGTGAGTGAACAAGATCTTATTAGCAGTGGTGGACTGGCCTACATGGAACTCTGGAGATTACCCAGTGGACCTCTTGTGTGGGTACCGTGTTTTTCTGCTCGTCTTTCCCTCTCTCCCATGCGCACTGCCTCTACCTTCCATCTCCCCCCCTAGATTTCCTTCCAAATATTCTTGTCAGAGAACACATCCAAGTCCTAGTAGAGGGGTCGGCTTGCTCATAGGATAGGGCCACTTTGAAAAACATTTCCATGGCCACTTTTGGTCCTATTCTACCCCCGCTTAATAGTCCCTTCACTGGCTCCCACTAAACAAACGTTTCCAATTCAAAAGCTCAGATTTGGTCCATAAAACAAAACATGGCCTGACAATAGAATACCTCACAAAGGTCTTCAAGCCTTACAAACCAACCTGAAACAGGAGATGGGCATCCCTAAAACGTACTATCCATCAGCAAGTTTAGATACAAGAGATCGCTTCATATACAGGGATCATCTCTCTGGAACGGGATCATCCCTTTGGAATGCTCTGCAGCAAAACCTGAGAAGTGAACCAGTCTCCCTAAAATTCAGGAAAACAAAAACCCAACTCACCCCTTCTGCACTGCTGATGACCAGCTCCGATTCTACTAGCTTTTCTGCATCCTAATGGTCAGTCTCCTCAACCCGTCTCTCTCAGTTCGTGCCATTAACATTCATCAAACAGCTTTTAGATCTTATCTTTCACCAAACTAGGGTGTTCCTAGCAACTGTGGCCCTCCAGGATTAGACCCATAACTCTGTCCTTTTCCTCACAGTGCTCCGATGAGGCAGCATAGGGCATGTAGCACTAAACCAAACCCTAAATAAAATACAATTAACATTAAGGTCTCCTGAGCGGTTGGAGCCCATTTTCTGGGAAGCACAAGGAACTCGAAAGCCAACCTTGCTGAGAGCTGTTGGACATTCCACTTCTTTAAACCTCTTTCCAAAAAGCCCTCACAGATGCTCCAAAGCTGCTCACAAGAAGTAGCCTCTCTCGATATATATGTTAATGTTATGTTAATTATGGGGGTCTTGTACCGCGCACTGCTGCCACTTCCGTGGTCTCTTGGTGCTCTAGCGGATCTGCAATGGAAGCAGGGTTGTTGGTGGGATTGAGGGGGAAAAGAGCAAGAGAGCTTTGACGTACTGTTGGGAGCTTCAGTTCGGAGAAAACGTTCTTTGAGCGTGAGTGCGTTTTCAGTTGGTAGCCATCATGTGGTGGTGAAGTATGATTGTGCATGTTGAATGTTGTGAAGTGCGTGCGATAGGGGGAAGGAGGGAGTGTGTGTGTGTGTGTGTGTGGTGAGTTTTTAGTATGGTTAGTTTGGAGCAACACATTTCCTACCACCAACAACATTAGGTAATAAGAGTGGTGGGGCTTTACTGGAGTACAGTTATGGCGGTGCTCCCCACCCACACCACACTTATCTTTTGTGTTGCTGTAAGTTGTCAGAGTTAGGCGCCCTGGGGCAAACAGGAGCTAACACGGAATGGAGTTGCTTAGGAGGGAGCTGCCCTTTGCCTCTGGCCCTTGGCCAATGGCTGCCTGGGAAAAGCTGCCCTGGGCAGTCCCATGAAGGTGTGTCCCCATCATGTGACCAGAGGGAATCCTCCCAGCCTTACTGTGGTCACATGGCCATGTTGCCGGGCCAATCGCCGTTAGGGAGGGCGGGTTTACGGGGGGTGGGGGGGATACAAAATAAAGTAAACTGGAAGCGGGCATCAGAAGGGAGGTGGATGGAGACCAAAGGCCATGGGGGGGCTAGGGAATTACTTACCCATTGTTGCTGGATGCACAGCATGATGATTTGTTCTTACTTGAGCCTTCTTCTACCTGCCTGGGTGGGGGAGGTCTTGATGAGTGTCCCTGGTCTTCGTCCTGCAGTGTGCCTGCCTGGAACCAGTTTGTGCTGGGAGGCTGGCTGTCACCATTAGAGAGCCACCTCCCAAGTTTGAATGAATAAATGTCTGGTGATTGGTGGACTCAGCCAGTTTTCCCGCATAAAAGACGAGGATCCTGGAGCAGAAACTCAGTCGATCACTGGAACAGAAGATCCAAAGAAGTAAATCTGCAGCCACCTCTGGGGCCATCTCAGTAACCACTGCTGTATCGACATCTACTTCTCAGTGACAGGGGGCCCTAAAGTGGACTATTTCCTCCCTTGGACTGGTGGGTCTAACCAGTCCTAAGGCGAACTGCATTTTGCGACCTCCACAGCTCGCAACTCACCAACATTCGGGGCCCTCTGTCATTTTGCATTGCAACATCAACCAAAGCAGAGTTTTGTCCAAACTCCACAGACTGCATCATGCTCCTGAAAAGTCCCTTAGCCAGGACTGAGAAGTGGAGCAAAGTCTACTGCACTACAACAGTCTTTCACCCAAGCCTTGTAAAGGGCACCAGTGAGCCAGTGCTGTGACGATCCCCTGCTGGACGTCCAACTACTCGAGGGCAACCATCAGATCCATTGCAAGTTCTTATCTTCTGTCGCCAAAAAACCCTAACCGGGGTCTGCTTTCACCTCTCCTTGGGGACAGTCCTGCTACACAAGTTTCTTCACCGATACAGACACAGACACACACACCTTTTGTTTCAGATGGTTACACCTTTAAGCAGTCACAGTCTCAGTGGTAGCCCTACCTATTATCCCCACCAAAAATATTGCCGTACATAGGGTCGTTTGTCTCGCCATAGGCACTATTTTTGGGAGGAATAATTTGTGGGAGCGGGGGTTGAGTGGGTGTCCCCCACACATTAAAAAATAATGCGGGTTGCATGGGTGTCCCC
Organism: Ambystoma mexicanum; assembly: GCF_040938575.1. NCBI lineage: Eukaryota > Metazoa > Chordata > Amphibia > Caudata > Ambystomatidae > Ambystoma > Ambystoma mexicanum. The sequence goes on from NC_090926.1 coordinate 284,161,253, forward strand.
CGCAGGGTCCATGGCTCAATAATCGCCGCAAAAATATGGCGATTTATTTTTTTGTATCACAATATTTTTGCGGGGATATTAACACATGGAACCGTCTCAGTGTGTGCATGCTTCATCTCCAATATAAACGTATTAGAGAGTCAACATACATACACAAAGCAGCTTGCCTATTGGCACCTACAAACATGCAAATGTGATCTACCAAGGAAGAAATGTAAGTGTCAAATCTGCACTTTCAGGATTGTGTTCTTACTGGTTTTCTTTGCTTGGTCCCTTGTTCCCTGAATGCATGGTGTGATGTCATGAATGGAATGCTACAAGAGTGACTGGAATGTTTGAGGTTGAATGTGATTCCATCCAGGGCAGTTGGAAGATGGTGCCTAGGTGGTGGAAGCCAGTGGTCTCCCCTCTGTACTTCCTACATCCTGATCTCACCTGATAAACATGGTAACATGATTAAAGTAACCTGAACAATCTACCTGTGGCCTACATCAGTGTCCTTCATATTTAAATGTAACAACTGGTGACGAGGATGGGATTTGGCAAGGACCCAGGAGAACTCAGAAGAAGACAGGTACGGAAAGTGTATGAGAGGAGAAATGAGACTGCTGTGGGGGGATTTCACTGAGAGAAAGGGGACCCACTGCCCCTTTATGTCCCTCCACCCAGTGGAAGATAAATGGCACAGGATAGTTGCCAGGAGACTCTTGGCACCAGATCAGAAGGCCTATGGCAGATAAAATGCAAGAGCGCACAGGCAGGGTGCTTGCGAGGACCCAGGGCATCAAAGCAGGCACCAGAGATCGACCGGGGGGGGGGGGGGACTTGTGTGGCTGTGGTCTATGCCCAGAGGGATGCAGAAGCGCCTAGGACTATTGCTGGCCAGAGGGCCCAAAGCCCAGTCCAGATATCCTCCCAACTGAGAGGGCTTGATTGGAAAACATGGAAAGGACTGATGCGAGCCAGGCCTCACTTGCCTTGGATGTGTCGATACCTGCTGCAGCCATTGGATGTCCAGAGCTTGGTTGAGCTCAAGCGTTATTCAAGTCTGGGGACGTCATAGTGGCTGCTGGGGGTGATGTTGAGGCCCTGGAACGCCGCCATCGAACGCCACCAACAGTGTAAGCACTGACATCCACCTTCAAGGGAAGGATCGCTTCCGGTTGTTGATGACGTGAAGCCGGTTGTTGATGACGTGAAGAAGACAGGACCTTGCAGCCTGCTCTGTAGTACAGGGAAGTTGGGATTTGGAGTGTTCCGCTGCAGTACCGGCCCAGTCTCTGTGCCTGATCGGCGCCCAATGGTTCATGGAACGTTCGTGAGGCTTTCCCATTAAAAGAGACTGTGCACGGTCGCTGCCTCCTCAGATACTCCACTGACGCAGCGCATGAACCCAAGCCCAGAGTTATAGAGGTGCTAAAACAAGACAGACACAAAATATGAACAAGAGGAGTCGGGAAGAAGAAAATGGAGATATTGCACGGAGACCAGAGACCAAGATTTGGCAACTACACAAGTCATCTTAACTACACAGAGTAGATGAAAAACCGAACCACGGCGCATTTAAGGCTTCAAAAACACACATCAAACCTGAGGCACTGAAGAAATCAGCACAGACTCCCTACCAATCCTACTAAAGGTGTGGCTGAGCAAGTTACCCATCTAAGCCCCCCTCCTTCCTACCAGTCCTGAGGAAAGCATCCTAACAACAACAGTAGTTACTCCTTGTTCATGCTGGAAACACAGTGTCGACTAGGTGTTGATAGGTGTATGGTCAAGAAAGCTACACTCCAAGTCACCTCAAGTACTAACCCTCTCACTGTGTTTCATAACGTAATATGACTGTATAATAGGACATACCAGTGTGGGCACCAGAGAAATTGTTTTGTCTAACTTGGTAACACATGAAAAATATGTTAAACAGCCTCCAGTAGGTTTTTACAAAAAATGAAGATATGAGAAAAATAAAGATTCCGTTTGTATAACGAAACAGTGGTGATCTATTAAATGCATGTACGGATAAAATTGACACATCTGCCAATTGTGTTGTGAAATAACACCTGTAAGTGTCAAAAATGGAGGGGCCCGAGTCCTCACCATATTGTCTAGTTTATCACCCTCATGACAGGCCCCCCCTACAACAAAAAAAAGAGGGCCCCCACACACCATGTATATAAACCAAACGTTCCTGAGATGCCAGGCTGCTAATAAAGGGAAAAAAGGGTACTCATTTTGCAGGACACTGGCCCCGTGGAAACATGATAAAAGAGGATAGTTTTCACTTTGCCACGATATACAAATTGAACCCTGCCTGTCGTGTGATGGGTGCACTGCATTCTTGTTTGGGTCTGGCGGTTTTCTGCAGCGTTCATCGAGGAGCTCATCCGCCTTCCTGTTTGGCATCAGGACGATCAGTGTACTGGGCCGAGAAGAGAAACACGTTTGTTGTAATTGGATTGATGACATATGTAAAAATGCATCGAGTGCGACGAGGATTGTAATTTTGGTGGCTTTATGGTGACCTTTAGCATGGAAATGCACTAGGTGCGCTCGCATGGTAAATGTTTGTATTCTTGCATTTTCTTTCAGTAAAGTAAATATTTAGCATTTGTGTCGCATAATGGTGGCGAGTTAGCAGGTGTGCATTGAAAGGATTTCGTTTTAGCAACATCACATTCAGCTGGGGTGGAGAATAGTTGGAATGGGTCTTTTGGATTCTCAGTAAAAGTGGCAGGCTGGCGAAAGATGCTGCAGGCTACATTTTATAATGTATACATGTAGCATTTCTGCTGAAATGGATATGCTTACAAAGATGACCCCTCAGTGGATGTTTGTTATGTGCATTAGGAGGATTTATGACATGTGCTGTGTCACAGTAGAAGTCATGATTTAATTGTAGATTTAAAAAAACATTTTTGAGGAATTGTAGGTTCTAGGTTGCATCTTGCCAATTTGTTACATGGACTTCCAGAGTGATCTTACATTTAATGTCTATTCATTCTTGCTAGCGTGTATGCTGATGTGAAGGTACGAGTATGAAAGTCAAGTTTGGTCTGATTAGTTTTAATCACTTGAAGATTTCTCAGCTTTAGGGTTGTTCAAACCAGCAACACGGACTGTTAGCACATAATGTTTGTCATGTTACGATTAATGCTTTGCAGCAGGGTTACATGGTGTACGAGTTACATGGTTGTGGGATGTTTCGTTGAAAAGTGAAACAACATGCAAACTGTGGATGCTGTGTGGAAATCACCATGATCTTTACAACTGGTTTGGGTAGGGCCCTGCCCACACTGGTTGGTTGAGTATACTATTGTTTTTGTAAGTTTTCACACCAGTGTGTGTAATGGGGTGTGTTATGGAGTATCTAGTGGAAAAGAGCGACTGCAGTGCTTGCTGGATGGTGTGAGGTTTTGGATTCATAGTTTGCATGGTTGATGTGGGTTTTTTCAGTGCTTTTTTTGGTGCTTAGCGTAATGCAACCAGTGGGAAAACACTACATTTGTGGTTTGCTGGTTGAGAACAGCTCCAGTTGTGGGACCAGTATCCAGTGGTGAAGGCTGTCACTGGATGGAGGGCTTCTCCGAAGTTGGTTTTTACATGTACATGGGGTTTGTATGTTCCTGTGTGGATGCAAAAATAGGAATTGATGGTTGGTTTGTGTGAACTCCATCTAGGATTATCTAATTCTATCCAAGTTTTTTTGGGGTGGGTTTCTGGAATCATTCTGGATCCTCATTCAGCTGATTCTGGAAGACTCGGCAACCATCAACATCTCCTTGTGCCGGTGCTTAGCTGGGAAGTCTTCTCCGTAGAATTTGACGTAGGCGTCTCAGGGTGTCTGGCCAACACTCTGGGGGTTCTGGTTTGTTTGGGTGTTTATCGACAATGTTTATTCTCGCTTGGCACAGCACAGTTTCCAAAGTGTTGGGAGTGAGGAGTGTGTGTCAGGTGAGAATGTTGTTTAGTATGGTTTTGATTAAGTAGGCATCCAGCTTGTGTGTCATCTGGTTGGAATGGTTTGCGATGATGGTTAGTTCTGTTTTGCAGAGGTGTAGTGGGCCACATGCCAGCCACAAGCAGTTTGTGCTTGGGCAGGCAGCCCCGAGGTTCGCAGGTGACAGACGCAAGGTGTTATTGGTTGTTCATGATGGTTTGGAGTGTGGTTTGATGGCCCAATGAGGTCCAGGTAGCGTTCCAGTGTGGCAGGCTGGTGACCCGCCGGTGGCAGTGGTGGGTGGAAGGTGTTGGTGATGTTTTGGGTGGTTGTGGTTTGTTGCAATGTTGGTCTGGTGCCGCTGCCTGTGTGTTAGTTAGGCCTGGTTGTACAACCACCCTCCTGCTGGCTGAGCGGATATGCATGTGTCAGGTGTGCAGATGTGTATGGTATGTGTGCCGTGCTGTCTGGTTGTAGTGTGCCTTTTGCGGTGGAACGGAGGGCAGGTGTGTTATGACTGGTTTTCTTTGCTTGGTTCCTGTTCCCTGAATGCATGGTGGGATGTCATGAATGTAATGCTACGAGAGTGAATGGAATGTTGGAGGTTGAATGTGATTCCACCCAGGGCAGTTGGAAGATGTAGCCTGGGCGATGGGAGCCAGTGGGCTCCCCTCTGTACTTCCTATCTCCTGATGTTCCCGATGTCACTGGATAAACCTTGTAACATGGCTAAGGAAACCTGAACAATCTAACTGCGGCCTACATTAGTATCCTTCATATTTAAATGTAATAATTATGATCTTTGCAATGTAGCTTGTATGCATGCCTCTGCATCGAACAAAATGAACACGCTTTGAAATTTTACCAGGATTGGAACCTGTGATGTGGATGCTACATGCTTATCTCCCGAATAGGTGCTAGTGTTCCAGCTGAGCCAGCATATCGGATTTGCATGAGTATAACGCCACTACAATACAACCAGCAGCTGAATACACTTCACATACTGCTCACCAATACATCTGAATCCTGATCTGAGTCACACACACTGGACTTTGTCATTAACAGTACCTCATGGAAATATTTCTGCAAAAGGATATGACACACGGGATTAGAAATTGAATAGTTCGAAGCTGTAGCCACAATGACCTGCCAAAAGGCGTGACTTAATAGAGCAGAAAGTAATAGCAGAGTTGAGTGGTCGGGGTGCAGCCTTAAAGAGACATGCAGTACTGGTCATACATAGTGAGCTATATTTTCAGTATTGCGAATCCAAACAGTAAAAACAAGTTCTCCTCCAAAAGGCCAAACAAATTGCCAGGTTCTTAAATGGTGAATTCTTTGTTTGCGAACCAAAGTGATCAGCCCCGGAGACTGAAACCAGATGGAGAATAGGTGGAAGCAGACATCGCCACCAAAAGCAGTTACATTCAAGTGAAGGTGGAGAATGGTCATGGGACTATGAACCAGTCAATCATTTCAAGTCTTCTCCCACTCCATTTGCCTGTCCAGCCATATTCCTTACTCAATGAACGGGTCTTCCAGCTTTTACAGGTTTTCAGCCAGTGCACGTGGAGCAAGGTCACCTGATCCTGGCCCTGCCCATCAGCTAGTAAGCAGTGCTTTTGTTGTGGTGCTCTTTTTGACTGTTCTGCCCGACCGCCATAACCACTTAACACTTAGCTCTCAGGGCAACTCTCTCATGGGAGTCCGAAGCAAAGGTCAAATCCTGTTTAGTCTTGTTAGGAGCTGGAAACGGCCAGGACCCTCATATACCACAATCTAGGTAAGTAAGGTGTATACCATGAGGCTCACCCCAAGAAAGTTGTAGAACATGCAGTCCCCCTCCCACTTGCTGCACAGCCCATCACTGGGCAACACAAATACGGATGTTAACGTGGATGCCACACTACAGCAACCGCATTCACATTCCCTTTGAACCAACCCACACAACATAGCCTACAAGAACCCAGAAGATGATACTCATCAATGCCCATTCAAGAAGCTTACAGGCAGCCGACATCCCCATCTAATTATAATTGTTCTTTTGTAACGCGCTTAATACCAGCAAGGGGTGTCCAAGCGTGGGATCGGGAATCAAACCTGTGTTGCGATGCGTTGTCTGACAAAACTGCATTGGAGTACAAATTCTGTGTTCTGGATTTCCTCTCAACCCCAGTCAATGGCTGCTGTATCAATTTATAGACAGGATTCCGAGGACCGGCGGTGTTAGCAATAATACTCAAATCACCCTAGGCTAGCACCAGATTTGAAATGACTTGCATCAGCTCTGATCCCAACACCAAAGCAGACAATGCTGCGCTCATCTCACCACGTAAATTGACATGGATTACCTTTGAAACATTTGCAATAAAAAACCCAACAAAGACTCTTGCATTCTTCAAAGCCGTTCTCAGTGTCCATCCTCAAGACGCCCTGCAGTAAACCGCCCAGCCTGTTCTAGTAATAATCAATGTACCCTTCACTGAAAGCACCTTCCCAACACCCTTCAAACAGGACAGATCCTGCACCTGCTAAAAAAAAAAAATACAGGACCCATCTGGCCTCAGCAGCTACCACCCATCCCATTCGTTTCCTGGCCAAGAATCTTAGTAGAATCCCGGACATTCAAGTTCAGGCATGTCGACACCAGCAGCCTCATACAGAACTATGAATCAGGCTTGAAACAGACAGCACAGAGAAAGGCACCATTCAAATGGTAAACGATGCACTCGGCATCCTGACAGTTGATGACAGTCAACCTTGCCTACTGGTACGCCTCCATCTCTCTGCAGACTTCAACTAAGTAGACAAGCCCTCATCCGTATACGGCAATACATGGAATCAGCAAGAATCTCCCTACCCAGAAGACCCCCATAATGTTTTCCAGATGGATACCTCCAGATTAGTAGTTACAGTCACATACTGAGTACCACAAGAATCCATCCCATCAATTATGATCTCCAACTATAGATGGGGCCTATGCGAAACATCTCCGCCTACCACATCTCTCACAGCTACCAATGCACAGTCATAGAGGGTACAAAATTCTACCTGAAATTGTTATTCATTGAAGACAGACTCAGGGTTTTGGCACTGAACATTTGTTTTAGGGCAGGGAGTAGGAAGATGGTGATGTTAATATTAGTGCTTTCCTTAAGTACCTTAATTCAGGAGGGAGGTCAGTTCCTAAACCATCATGGAGGCGAGACTTATGGTTGGAATACCAAGCATGCTTGGAGTGCAACTGGCATTCTCCAATTTACTTTCATCAGAAAATCGCAGGTCTGCTGGGATCCTGCTAATGGGGCCCTTTGGGGAATTATCCGCCTCCCTGCGAAGGTCAAGACCAGAGAATATTCCAGAGACGCATTTGCTCCATGAGATCAGAAACCAGTACTATGGTAGCAGCACAGTGTAGCTCTACAAGTCGGCCTCGCGAAGAGACTAACAATAATCTCCCCCAAAGAACGATTGATTTACCTTGTGCTGAGCATGGCGTCACCGATTAACCCAAAGCCCCCTTTTAATGCCCGACGCATTCTATTGGAAGCTTCGAAAGACAAGGGGCTGCAGAGTTTGCCTAAAAGAATTAATTCCGGCCTTAGTGTAGTGTCCTCTTCTGTGGCACTTCGGCCATGCAGATAGAAGTGTTGCTACAACTCATATTCCATTCTGAGCTCACGCACTGAAGTTCACCCCCCATGTTCAATAGAAAAAAGAAAACACATTAAAACATTTTTTTTATGTATGCGTTATAGTTCTCAAGGAACTTCACATATATACACAAATCATGAAACAAGTACCATATTACCAAGTTGAAATCCCAAACTTTCTGTTAATACATGTGATACGCGTATAAAAGACAGTTTCAAATTTGCATTTAACAAAAACCGTAAAAAACATTTTAGAAGTCTCCCCTGGATAATATTAAAATTGAAAATACATAGCAAAGTTGGTACACTCTAATAAGCTCTCTACAAGAGACATACTTTACTGGGTGCTAACATTTCTTTCATGAAGCAGATAGCAGCTAGGGATCATTTGAAGGATTTATCCATATAAATGCGTTGCCAGACCCAACCCATATAAGTCGTTCTAAATTCCTTCAAAAGGTGCAACAACTGAGCTTCACGTGCCTTGGACAATTCAGGGCAACTTGCCAATAGATGGTAAAGAGTTTCTGTAATGTTCTCCTTTTTACAGAATCAACAGTGTATCAAACTTCGATCTATTCCCCCACGGGCACCCAATACTTAATTTGTGGCAAGCAAATTCAAACGGAAGCGCAAGCACTGGGAACGCTATTATTGCTTCTACATTTCCTCTGGTAATATGGTCAAGTATAGAAAAAAGAAAACTAATTAAAAGCAAGAATTTGGCTGTCATAACTGTCAGCTTGATGCAGTGATTCATTCATGACAGCAATGAGAGTGTATACCTGGGTATTTTCATTACATCGTGAAACCCTGCTTGCCCAGGAAACTCCCTCTTTAATTCCCGTAAGGAAGGTCAACACCTTCCACCATGGCAAATCAACCCTCCCCAGAATGACCAGTGAAAGCGGATGATTCAAAGACAGTACCAACATGACAATGGCCCGCTCCTACAAGGGTACTGGTGGATCATGGACATGCTCATGCTGAGCTCGATTTCTTTTTTTTTAAGTTCATATACATCTTTTCACAATGAATCTAACAAACATGTATTCATTAATGCATTAATTGCATTAATTAAAAACATGTTCAACTTAATTCATTTCGTTCAGTGATTCAAATAAATTACATCAGTACTTCATTAATTTGCTTGAACCTTATGACATCTCATGTCAAGCATAAAAATCATAGTTTGAAAGAACATAATCTTATTTCATATCATGCTTCATATTAAATTCACATTTTCAACCGTTTTTTCTATATGCAGCCAGATGTGATACAGTGCAAAGAAGTTGACCCAGAGAGCAAGTCAAGAAATCTGTGGATTTAAGCGTGCCATAATCATTGACAAACTGCTCAAGATTACACACATACAAAGAGTGAAGCTTCACACATTCCGTGAATGCATGCTTGGCCGTTTCGAATTCATGGCTTAGCTTGCATACTCGACCGAACCTTGCTCCAGGGGGCAAGATCAACTGAGAAACACAGTGTTTAAGGAAAGGAAGTTGGTTAATGCGCAGCAAAAGGATTAACTTACGCACTGCTGGGTTTGGGTATTAGATCGGGTAGGGCTGTGCCCTCTTAAACTTGTACACTACACTGGAGACATATCATAAAATGTGAGAAATTGTTGTTCTAATCCCAAAGCTCGAGTTTCCTTTTAAATGATTCCTGGAGAACGCTCGTTTTTTCAATATCATACGGAGGGACCCAGTCTAATAGTTCGAAGAATGCCAAGTTTAATTCTTCAAAGTTCGTACATTTGCTCGTAACCTCAGAATTATAGCTTGCTCCTACTTTCATCAGCAGTGGGCATTTAGGTGTGACCCTTGACTTAATGTAGAGTTCACCACGCGTTCGCAACAAGTGGCTACGCAATTAAATTAGACCTAGTTCTAATCTAAGAGATACTCCATACGAGTAAACGGTGGTAAGCCTAGAAACATGAGCTAGAACTGCCATCTAATCGATTCAACCTTCCAGTCCGTGCAATACCGTAGGGCAGAAACATTGTTTCTATAAGGTCAAAAGGCCCAGCCCAGCGACCTGTTTTTCATTTTGAATTTGTTTGTTTTAAGCGCCTCCAGTGTTTTCTCCATTTCTCCCCTGCCTGCTTCCTTTCCCACCAACCCATAGTCCTTGCAGACTCCCGCCTCCCCTCCCTCCCACGGCACCCTCATTGGTTCTCAGAGGCCTGCCATCCACCTCCAACAAGGGTGCAGGCCTTGCAGGCTCGGAGCCCAAATCAGCTGGCTCCTTGTATCCCAGTCTCCCGCCCAGCGCACCCCAATTGGCCCGTGAATACCTTCCCCGGGAACAGCTTTGCCCAGGCAACTCTCGTCCAAGGACCAGAGGCAAAGGGCAGCTCCTCCACTAAGCTGCCCCACTCCATGTTTGCCCGAGTTCGCCTGGGAAGCCTGCCGCAGTCAACCAGCTGCCACTGATAAGGTAGTTGTGGTGTGGGCAGGGAGTACAGTCCTTACTGTACTCCAGTAAAACTCCTCCACTTTTATTAACCAAGATCATATACCTACATGAATTTAGCCCAATTGTGTAAAGGTAGCCATATTCTGCATTAGCAATTACAAGGACTAGCCACGCGTCACATTTAGATAGAACTGTGAAGACAAACCCCGCGTCTCCCTTAGATTAGTGAACATTAGCCATGCATCAAATTTAGACAGAATTGCGAAGATTAGCCACGAGCACATTTAGAAAGAATTGTGAAGATTAGCCACATGTCTCAATTAGATTTGTGAACATTAGCCATGCATCACACTTATAAAGATTGTGGAATTTAACCATTCGCGTCACTAGATATCATTTTGAAGATGGATCATGCATCACATCTAGACAGAATTGTGTATATTGGCCACATCGAAGAACTTATAGAGTAGCCAATGTACTAACCAGCCAGCTCCTACTCCCTCTAACACACAACCCAAGTACTATGCACGCCCACTGGGCTAGCCAACCTATACACAAACACACACCCAACACAAGTAACACTTGCATAGGATACAACAAACAACCAGACACTCAACCTTACCCATACAACAAGCCAGTGCGCACAACCTTAAATACACATCAAACACCCAGACACACCCCCAACATTACACTCGCATAGAAAATCCAGGCATTGAGCCATAACCGTACGGATACAAGCCATTGCACGCAATCAACCATATGCAAGCCATCACACACAGATGCCAGTTTTTCCTGGTTCTGGACCTATTCTACCATCACTAACCAACCCCGTCCTCTTTCTTCCAGAGCCACGTGAGCGACTGGGGACTGTCCCTGGGTGGCAGCAGTGTGCGATACAAATCAACATAAGAGAACAAGACTAATCTGCAGTACGCCCTACAAACCTATCGAACAGGTACGTCAACTGTTGTGCCTTTCTATTTTTTACAGCCATTATCGGGGCGCAATCAGCTAAAGCGCCCACCTGTAATCCCAGATAAGGATAGCTATTAGTATACTCAATGGGGCCAAAAGATGTAAACATTGCAAGTCTTAATTCCTGTACTCACAACTAGCATCGCCTTTGTCTTATCTAAATGTACTGCCAAGTCATTTTCAGTGGCATAAACCCATAATTCATTTAAAGTTTTTTTTCATACCCGTATAGGTGTGTTCGAACAAGACAAGATCATCAGCATATAGCATGCTAACGACTTGTTGGTCTCCTATCTTTGGTGGGCAATTATCAATATTATGAAGCATGGGGTAAAATATAGCCCCTCAATGCCAGAAATAAAGAGGCTAGAGTGATTTGTGAAATCCCATTGAAGTATAAGTCCAGCACAGAAATGGTGATGTCAGACAAGAGCCCTACTGAACCAAAAACAGGCCTAAATCTCAAAGGAAAGAAAGTGGGCTTAAATCCCAAAAGTGTGAAGATATGTGCAATGCATTTCAGCAAGGAAAAGACAGACATGTGGCTGACAATGCTATTTTACTAAATCCCTGGAGAGCTGCACTTTTACTTAGAGACAGAGAGCAGCGTGTACAATATAGACTGTGATCCCGAAATCTTAATTGAAACCAAGCTTCTGGCAATTCTAAGAAATAAAAGAACTTCCTTTTCCCCCTCATCCAAATGACAGTATGCTAAGAGAAATGCTGTGAGATGAAAGAAGTACATTAGATATGGATATAAGGCTCGTGTGCCTTATAAAATGCATTGTGTGCGGGTTTAAAAGCCATTGCTTGCAGAATTATACATGCAGCCGGTCATTTCTCCCAAAGATGAAACTTTAACCTCCAAGACCTTGCCTTTGCTAGTCCTGGAGAGGGAGGTCTGAGTGTCAACCATCAATTGGGGCCATTGCTTAAAAATATAGTAAGAAATACACTGCCTAGATTTAGACCACGGTGGAAACAGATAAGGCCACGACTGTTCTTTCAGCAGAAGTGACCTTGAGGTCACAATTCCCATAAAATGTACATTAGTGTTGCAGCAGGTGCCCTTACAAGGCCAAGAAGGGAGGAGCATACATAAACACGAGCCAGCCTCTGGTTGTTCACATACTTAAGGATAAATGCAACTTAAAAGAACAACGGAAAAGGAGGGAATTTAGTTAATAGAAAAATACATATTATTGCATAAAAGAGCAGCGTATATGCTACACAGCGGTCATTCCAGGCTTTTATTATAGGCGACAGTAACCCCCTTTGAACCATGCCAAAACGATGTTGGTGTGATAAACATAACTAAAGTTATTAATGGAAATTTGATTTGGGCCTTCCCTTGATTCAGAGAGATTTGAAAGTTGGTGTGAGGGTGAAGGACACAATTGGAGTGGCATATTTTTCACTAATACGGATGCTGAGTAAATGAAGAAAAAAATGTATCTATGCATAGGAAGGGCGTGTCGACTAAAGACTAGCATCATCTGATTTGCCTTAAAATGTAGTTCTTAAAAACATATCCATACATGTAAAGATTTGAAAAATTAGGGTACTTGTCATATTGAGAGATTTTTAGAGTTCAAACAGGCCAAGCCCACGTCAGTTTGAGATGACAAAGCTTTCTCCTCCCACAGCTTTCCTAACTCGCACCCCTCATCTCCTTGTCCTATTAGCACACAGGTGGGTAGAAAAAACCAACCAATCCCTTTCTAGGAATCATGACAAGTTTTTGATGTCATTTGCCCTACAAGTAGACCAGTTTGCATTAGAACTGGGCTTTTTCCACTTATTCGTGGAGGTAACCTGCTGCTGAACTTTTGCGATAAACATCCAAGCATAGAGGCACCAAATCTTGCATTGGAGACAGGGACCAGGAGACATAGAAACTGACTGGGGCCCCTTGGAGGAGCCAGAGGGGAATATCCAGGACTGACACCCATGCTGTCCCAGAGGTTGCCTGATGTCCGTTAAGTAAAACTATTCCCAAAGCCATATATGGTGTAGGCCCTGCATTTTCAAGCATTATTTTAGTTATTCACCACAGCAAAATATCCTGCTTGACTGTGTAGATCCTTAGTGTATTTAAAGTAAATCAATTAATTAATTCCCCTATAGAAAACACAGGATGTGTTTTGTTGGCATTCAAAACTAACAAGCTCTTCCCAGTTTTTTGAGCTGGTATAGACAAAGATTTGCCAAAAAGAATCAATCCCAAAACCCTGTTTCCAAGTGAGCGTGCAGGGTGCAAAATGAAATTGCCCCTTTGTTCCCATTGTGCTCTGACCAAAACCCCAAAGCCCTGCAGTTCTTTTTAGGCATGGCAAAAAGAAAGTTCCCATTGCTTTCCTTTCTCTCATATTGCATCTGTGGTAATAAGTTAAAAAAATTATTTTGCCCCTTGAATCCCTTTTTCCAAAGAGTGCATTTTATCAGAATCCCAAAACGATTTTCCCTCATTGTGTTCCCACTCTCTGCCACTGGCCTTCCATTCAGAGGGGTCAAGTCTAATTGATGTTTGGAGGCTGGGGGTTGCTGGGAGACAAGTATTATAACCAAATCAGCAATCACTATGTGATTTTAATTGTTCTATTCTGCATTGGTGAGCGATTTGAAAAGAAAGCTGTGGGAAATTGTGACTGCATATCTTAGTATTATCTCTGTGTTAGTGCCATTACAGAAGTCATTTTTGTTCTTTTGTTGCCACAGCATTGGTGGCTGATGCTAGCGCATTTGTCAAATTTGGTTAAAATAAATTAATAAATATATATTCTTACTACACACCGGCCTGGTTCCTAGTCCATTGTGGCACCGGGTATTTGTTGAGGTTGGGTGCAAGACGAGTTTGAGGTCTTACCAAAGGCAACCTTAACAAACTAATAGTGCTTTATTGTGAACCAAATTCATTGGGGGGGGCGGGGGGAGGAACTCCCCGAGTTTAATGTGACTGCGTAATAAACCGCGACAGAATTCTAGTGGAAAAAAATCGGCGAGATACATGTTCAACAATAGGAGAGCCAGCATACAACCCTGCTCGACTCCCCTGTTGATAGGCATCGGACCAGTCAAAAGACCTTCATTACTCCAACAAAGTTGCACCCGAGTGTCACAGTGCAATAGTTTGATTATATGCAACAAGCCCATCGGGCAGCCCATTTTTTTCAATTTGTGCCACAATTTACCCAGTCAAACGCTGCCCGAATGTCTACGTATGTCACATACAGTGCCGGTATCCCCTTTCGTTTGGCTCCGTTAGTTAATATATCGAGAAACCTTATATTGTGCAGTGTAGAGGACCCAGGGTGAAAACCCATCTGGAAGTCGTCCAGAATGTCATTGCCTCTACCCAGGTTTGCAATTCTTTTAGAACAAACGAGGCAAATACTTTCCCTGTAACATCAAGCATGGACAGCAGTCTATGATTGGCAGGAGAAGTGTGGTATTAAGATAGACTGTCGCCATGAATCAGGGCTGATATGCTCTGTACATACTTTATCATAGAAAAGCTCCACAATTGTCGCCAAAACCTCCGAGTCTTTCTTAAGGACCACGTTCGCCAATCCGTTTGAGCCAGGGGCTTTGGAACTTTTTAACTTTGCAATAGCCTCTCTAATCTGTTCTTGGGTCACACCAATAGGCCATTGCGCTGCACACTTATAATCCACCAACCTGGTCAATGCTGTAGTCTACATAATGTCAATTATATATCTCATTCAAATACATTCACTAATGGGATTAGCTGTAAAATTGTTTTTTAGTACCTTTGGCTGTTGCCAACATTTGCCAAATAGCGTGTGTGTTTCTGCTTTTTAGGACAGATGGCATATGCTGCCATTGGGTGTTTTTTTTATAGAAAGCTTCCACCGTTTTATCCAGTTGTAATATCTATTCTTGGCTTTCTTAATATTCACTATCGCGTTACTAGAACAGATAGATAACTTTTTAATAATCCCAATTTCTTTTTTCGCATAGCGTGCTTAGTGTCTCTATATTCTTTATCGAATAATTTCTCATTCGATTTGTTAGTAACAACAATTGGATGGCCTTTACACACTGCTAGACTTGCTGCAGTATTCTTAAGCCAATTTTCCCTTTCATTAGCTGTTAATTATTTATACATAGCCAATCTACAGTGGAAAGCGTCTGTAACAATTGCAGATGCCTTTTTTATATTTTCGCTATACCACATTATACGATTTGCGGCGTGGTTGGGTTCCACATCCCCAATTCCAACAGGCGTCGTTTTCTCAGAGTCGATCCTCAAAGTTAGTGCCAGAACTGAGTGATCACTATATTCATTAGGTGGAACATTAAACTCACCAATATACTCCAGTAGGCCATGGCTACTGAAAATATACCCTAAGGTCGCCCAGTGAGAGCCATTTGTCCATGTCCCGATCCCAGGCAATCTCTCCTAGTGCGATCATTCAATAGTGCCATACCCCATTCCTTTAGAAAATCTACCCCTGTTCGTTAGCAGTTTTCTGTATTAGCAAACCTTTTTCCCTGATGTTCGCGAAAGTAGTAACTACATCACCATCCCTACATCATGTATTTATATCTCCTACGAGCACTATTATTTCATGCTCAAGAGATCCTATCCACTCTAACTATCATATCGAAGTAATTACAAATCTCATCAGTCTGATTTCTTAACATTGGATTGTGGTGGCAAAAATCCCAATAACCATTCCCATCCACGCACATTGTCAATCTTAATGGGTATAGAGGCTGCAGCTTTCTTACTCTACAGTGGTATAACCTTCAACTCCCCTTTACATCTGTCACAATGGGCAGACACTGGAGAATCCCACAATTCCATATCCAAAATATATCCCAAATTAAGTAGGGCGTTTTGGTGAGAGTGCATCAAGGTTGTCATATCGGGCAGAAAGCAATGAATATGTGCAATTTTCTCACCCCCACGATCAAGAGGCTCCACTAAATCACCAGTGTTAGGGACACAATGTTGGAATTGTGTGCAGAAGATTTCATAGTTCTGAGCCATTAATTTGCTTCTTTGATTGATCATTAGGGTGAACCCCAATCGTAAACATCTTAGGGTCCAGGGTCCAGTGCACCAAGATTATTTCCGAACGTAGTACTGCTCAACTTGTTTAAGTATGCCTCACAATCGTTTCTTTCCACTACCTTAGCACCTTTATTGCTAGAATCAATAACAATGGCACGAGGGAGAGGTGCTCGTGGGGTGGCAGTGATTGCTTCTTTTTCAATATTTCCTTCTTTGGCCATGTCGTCTTTCACAAGCCAGCCGGTGAGAGTTCTCTTTTAGCCTTTTTTTCCCCCCGGGACTTTCGCTTTCTTAATTTTAGTCCCACATGTTGACATTTCTTGGTATTAGCCGTTTTGTGCATTCGACATTGCTTCCGTTTTGCCAGCTGCATCCCTTTGCTTGCTTGCTAATTAACCATTGAGGCGAGTTCATCTCAAGAACCCCGCTTTCCTGACTTCCCACCAGCTTCACCTGGGACAGGATAAGACATTAATGCCTCTTCTCTTGGTGCTCAGGTTGTTGCCTACCCTCTGAGCTACTTGATGTTGTATGCTCGTCCTTCAGTCCTCCAGCTTCAACTCTCTGCTGATCATATGTTTCTCCAAGCAGAGAGTGGGGGGGTAGATCTCTCTCTTGGGCAGGAGCCTCCCTCTGGAACAACCTCCCTCCCCCTCTCTGACTTGAGCCAGATCTCCTTGAGTCTCGGAAGCTTCTCAAGAACTTCCTTTTCTCCTCCTCCTTCCCTCTCCCCTGCTAGTCTCCTCCTGCTGCTACGACTGGATGCCTGTTCCCCTTATGATTGAGTCTCTTCAGGATCAGGCCTTCCTTTGTCCAGTCTTCCCCTCTCACCCCTTCCTACCAGAACTACCCTTCCCAAACTAGCCTTCCTAGGCTGCCCCCCTCTCACCATGGACACCTACCCCTTGCTCCCCCTGGCACTTGCCCTCCTGGGAGACCCTTAGCACTTGCCCAACCCCTTGCACCCCCTCCCTCCAGCACTTCTCCCTCCTTCACCCGCTCCATACCGCATCTCTTGTCCACACTGCCCCCTCTCCCTGCACTTCTTGATACTGCACTTGCACGATCTGAATGTCACAAGCACAATTTGTTTCACATTACAGGATGTTAGAACATCATGCAATCAAGTTTCACAAACATTAACCCTCTCCTGCCTACTAGCTTAAGTTATTACCCTGTCGTCTTTTTCCACTACTTGTTCCCCATTTTCATTCCTCACAGGCCAGAATTTGGAAATCCATGGCAGGGCACAATACGCCACATTTAGGATAAGCCTAGGCTCTAGGACACTTCTGCGCTGGTGATCTGGTGCAGAATAACAACATTGCAACACAGGATAACATCAAGCTACTGTGGAAGATCCTGCTGAATCGCAAAGTAAATCACTAGAGCCCTAGTTTGACCCTCCGGAATTACTACAGCATTGTCTACACAGACATCCACTAAAAAAAGTAAGCGGAGCATCAGGGATCCAGAGCCAAGCTGCCTAGATTTGCATGAACCTTAGCTAGAAGGCTATAACACCTGGGCGCTGAAGGCCTTCCATTGGCTTGGGATTGTATAGCAAATCAATTTTAAGATGTTGTGTTTCATGATCAAGGCCAGGGGTGGCATCAGGGCCTTTCAACCATTTCCGTTTAAATGGGTCCTGGTTCTGGGGGACCCGAGCAGCTACCCCATGTTGGCAGTCTTATGACACACAAACACATCCTTTAACTCAGGACATTGCGTGCACGTCAGAGGCTGCATTTGCTGGCGTCATCAGGCCATTGCTTCCCGCTTACCTCCTTCTTGCTTTTTTTTTTTTAACTCTGGTTTCCCAGACATTAGCACCCTGCTGTCAAAGAGTTATTAGTAGCTTTTCAGCAGACATCTATTGTTTCAGGGACCCACTGTTTGTCCCATGATAATATGCAGCTATACTTTTGACCCCACGGGTGCCTCAGACGGTTTTTCCTAGTTGCAAGGCTAGGTGGGTCCCCAAATACCAGGTTGAAATGGGCCCCCAACAGTCCTCATCTGATCTTCAGGCGGCCCTTATAAAGGCATACCAGGTCACAGGCCCTAAAAACTTCTACAGTATGCCCCCGCCACAAGCCAACACAGACCCACAGGTACAGAAACTCAAGAGAACAGAACCAGTTCAGATGCAGCCGTAACAGGCAGAGAAGCAAAACTATCACAGTACAGTTTCTGTATCTGAATTGATGCACAACGCCCAACCTAATAAGAGGTAACTGAGAAAGTAATTATTTTTGCATCAAACTCCTCCCACACATCTTGCCAAAAAGCAGAAAGGTGGGTGGATGACAGTTGACAGGGTCCCCTGAGCAATTTCTCAGATGCTTATGCACCTAATGGGATCTAATGCATATTTCGAAATAATTAAGTGCTGCCAAGTAGCATCGAGGTGACATGTCAGCACTTTATAAGACACAGATTGCAGCCAACACCCGTATCCATATGCACGTCCCTTTAGAGCTATTCTCGATATAGGGCCCTACACAACGTATGTTTTGGGCGAAGTTTGGAAAAAGTAACTGAACAGAAATGAAGAATACAGAGACCCGCACGCAAAATGCGTTTAGAAGAGGTGTATGTATACGTGTTGTGCGAGCCACGTGTTATATGTTTCTGAACATTTAGAAGGATAGCGCGTGGTGTTGTGGTGAGTCTGGTATGAAAGGGAGATGATGTAGTGTAGTCTTGTCTTGCCACTGGCGTGGGTGCTTGCTGTGCTCAGGAGAATGTTGGGTGGATCTGTGTGTGAATGTTCTGAGAGTGTCAGTTGGGGGCCTGAGCTGGGTTGAATGGCTGGCCGGTGGGTCAGCTCCTTTGTAGGTAATGTTGTACCTTCCCATGTTCCCGTCTATGTCTACACGTGCTGTAAATACAAGAAGAGTAACTGGAGTAATGTACAGTTTGTACATATGTGAAATAAAGCCTACCTGCAACCAATCTAGACTACATCTGGTCTGTGATTCAGTAGTCCACACTGAATGTCTAGTATAAGGCTTTACAACACGTAGGTTTCGAATGTAAGCAAATGTGTGCAAAGTTCGACTGGGACAATAATAATACTTTGGCACCAAAACAACGAAGAAATGTCCGCTCATCAACGAACGGCCCCATCACTGAGCAGAAGGTAGTCCGCCTCAAAGTATCCAATTGTTGAACTGGCCCACACAACACCGTCCCACACAGACTGGCTGGAGAATTGAAATGCCATACAGAACAGCTGTGATTACGTGAAGAATATCTTATATACAAGTCGCTTATGGAGCGCGAAGTGCACGGGCCGATTTCAGATTGCCGCATAATTGTTTAATAAACTGTTTGTTGAGGCTGTGCAACGCTATGTTGCATGCCGCCTGTGTTCAGGGCAGCTTGCATACTTTACAGGTTAGCCACATACAACCTCCTGTCTCAATCAGCAACTCTGACCCATCGTAATGTAAACTTGCAACTTTCCATCCGTCATCACTTCTCCAACCTACAGATTCCGTAGACCCCCGCCCCCTCCCCTTAGAGCCCCAACCACAAAGCTCCCTTCTTGCTTTTCCCTCACAGCAGCAAAATACTTCTTGCAGTCTTCAGCCACAGCGCCCACCCTCCCAGCTCCTTCCTCACCTCGGCCGCCGTCTGCCTCTGAGGTCTGGGCGCCCTGGCTGGCTCCGGTGGGATGCCCGTGCTCTCACAATCGCTGTGGCAAGGCCCGGCAAATTCCGGTCCTCGCTCGCCAAGGCAAAGATCCTGTCCCGGTTATTTTCGAGGCTGGCAGCCGCTAGGAAGCAAACACCACACCAGGGCGCCGCCTCTCTGTGCAGCCAATCCCAGGGCACAAGCAGCCCCGGTGCAGCCAATCCCAACGTCCGTCGAACAACCGGTTCAGCAAACCCAGCTCGGTGCCTCACTGCAGCAATCCATTACTGAGACAGGGGAGGACTGGTTGCGCTGGACCTTGCTTTGCTGCTGCGTCACAGCCAGCTTGACCGTCAACTGCTGCTTCGAACTCCGCTTGCACTCCTGAGCTCGACCCACCACGGCGACAGAGCTTGAACACTAACTGCTCCAGAACTTGACCGACGACAGAGCTGACTGACAAGCGCTACTCTTTCCTGCTTCAATTAACTTGACGACAACAAAACTCCCCTTTAAGCTGCTAAGTTCACATTAGTGATGTGTCCAAGTGTCATACCCTAACAGTGGCATTCCATTTTAAAATTTTCAAAACTCCGTGCATAATAAACTACAAGTATTCCAAATAAGGGATATGAGAAGGCGAACTTATATCCTCAGAGTACAATACGTTTTTTTGGCTTACTGCACAAAAACCCAGACTCATTTAAAGTGGAAAAGGTTGCTTTAATGTGACAGGCCAAAGCTTACAATTAAACGCTTACCTGGCTCCATGGCCTTATAGACTAACAAAATATTTTAAACAACCAATTAAATAATTAAACATTTTCATTCTCCCCAACAATTAAATAATTAAATAAATCCACTTCCTCCCTAACTATCCCTTGGACCCTACCGTCTCCTTACCCCTTCTCCAGGCGTCCCGCTTTCTCCCCAGGGCCATGCCCCTTCAGACTCAATACCTGTTCCCCCGGGGTAGCCCGCTTGTGCAAACAGCACCACCCCATCCTTTCCCGCGCCATTCCCCCATTGTGCTTCCCTCCCCCCACATCTAAAGGGGCCATGCCCCCGGCACCAGAAAAACCCTCCACCGAGGTGTTCTTTCTGCCCCACCCCCCCACCAGTTCTCTTTACCTCCAACTCCTTAACCAATCTCCCAGCCAAGAGCCCAAGTCTGCCAGATAATGATTATTCCCATAAACCGACAAGTGTACACCATCCTCTCTAAATATCATTAAACCTTCATACACTATTTCTTTATGGACCAAACCTGTACCGCCACCGATGCACAAAATTCTACCATCTCTCTGTTTACCCCTTCCTTGCCCGCTCTATCGCTTCCTCATTTCTCACTCCTCTCCACTCCGCGGCAACTACTTAGTCCCCACTACAGATGCTTGAGGCACACTTCTCGGACCCATAACAAAAACCCTTTTATTTTCCTAAGAAGAGCCACACCCATATCCCTTAACGGATCATTTTCCCCAGCACCCTGCACCGGGGGCCCACATGCCCACTCGTCCATGCAGGCCCTTTTCTTTATTACTCCTTTTCGCCACTGCACCAGGGGCCAAACCTGTGCCCCCGTCCATGCAGTCCATTCCATATAACTAATCTTCAAGCTTCTTGCGTCCATTACCCCGTTTCCCACCTGCACCAGGGGCCCTAGTGCACCCCCGTCCATGCAGGCCCCTTTTCTACCATACTCCTCTCCACCGCTGCACCAGGGGCCAAACCTGCGCCCCCGTCCATGCAGTCCATTCCATATAAATTCCTCTTCCAGAACCTTGCTTTGTTGCTCCATTTTTCCCCCAGCTGCACCAGGGGCCCTATTGCACCCCCGTCCATGCAGCCCCATCTCATTACCTCCCCCTGCTGCACCAGAGGCGCTCCCGCACCCCCGTCCATGCAGCCTAAAGCTTACTCACCTTGTCATGCGGCAAGCGTGAGGGCTTCACCAGCGTCATCCATGCCCTCCAAACGACGGCCACCACCCCTTAACAGTTTCCAGTTACATCCCCCCTGCGGCCCTCCCCTGCCCTACCTAAGCGTCTTCCTTCTCACCCTTCTCCTACCTCCTTTGGATCCCCCAAAACCTCATCAAACCTTGTGCCCCCCCTCCATTTCCGATAAACTGAGCCCGACCTACCAGAACACCCCAATTTACCTGGCATGCGGTCCTTCCCCCCCACCTCCTTGCCCCGCTCCTCACTCTGACCCACTGTCCCCTGCCTGAAAGCAATCTGTAACCGGATGCCGACCCGCACAACTGTTGCACTCGTGTTTAAATTTGCACATCCACCTCGTGCAGCCTTCTTTATTGAACGCCCAACATGCTGCTGAGGGCTGACCCCTGTCTCCTACCCCCGCCCCTTCCAGGACGGGACGACCAAGAAAGGGCCAGTAAGGCACTGGTAAACCGCTTGCCGTGTGTACCGTTGGAGCTGTCCTCGTCGGCGCCATCCATTGCAACCAGAGATCCATATCTATCTCCCCCCACACCGCCTGACTGTCCTCCGCCAACCTTGCTCTAAACTCCTTGTCATACCGCACCCATGCGAAGCCCCCAAAACTCGTAAATGCCTTCCTAACTACATCCATATATTTCAGTAGAGCCACGCATCGCTCCGGGAATTTCTCACAATATACGCTGGCGTAAATGATAAATGCTGACGTCCAATTCTCAATAGTCACTGGGACCCTTGTGCGCGAAGCTAGTTCCCTCTCTTCTTCCTTAGACCCCTCCTTTGCTCTCACTTCACTATGGAGCAGCTTAAAAACATCTACAAATTCCCCCGCCTGAATCTTCTCCCTGGTCGCTGCCATTAAGTGCGCCCCAAAGGTTTTGTGATACCCATGTATGGCAGTTTTTTCGCCTTTCCTTTCACTTCCACCTCGTTTTCTTTTGCAACCTGTACCTCGAGCGCCAATGGCTCCACCACCTTGTCCGTTTGAACCTCTACTGAGCAATTGCCCTTCTCATCCCCCAGAGTTCCAATGACCTTTACACCAACCTCTTTCCTTACCCCTTGCAGACCAGACCCTTCATTTCCCATCCCCATTCTCGTGTCCCCTCTCTGCCATGCAGATGACCATTCCCTCTCCCGCTCACCTCTTTCCACACAGCCCGTCTGCGGTCTGGCGTCCACTCCGATGCTCCTCATCTCTTTTCTTAACAGGCTCCTACTACGGGGACAAAACATGTCAGCAGTCTCACCCAGCCAATTGTTCCCCCGACCTCTTGCCATCCGACCGCCCTGCACCTGTCTTTCCCAATCCCACCTCAAACCTTTCTCTCCTCCCCCTTCTCCTTACAGTCCTATAGCCTTCTTCCTCCAACTGCCCCACATAATCCTCCAATCCAGCTTCATCACCCCTTAAATACCATTGTGGATGCGAGCTCATGCTTGAGTTGAGTCGGTCTTCTTCTTGCGAGCCCGGGGCGTCCGCCCCGCCACTCCTTTGACGTCTTCTCGGTGGGGCTGCAGAAACACCTGCCTGGTCCTCTTCTCTCGGGCGAGGTGTGCAGTCCTCCACCCTGTAATCCTCCTTGCTAGGGGCTGTGCTGCACCCTCTAGGCTCTCCTTGCGCCGACCGAGGAGGGGCCGTTCTTAAACCCTCTCCCTCCTCTTGAACAGCGGGGGCTGCGCAGCACCCTCCGCCCTCACTCCTCCTAACCGGGAGGGCCGTTCCGCGCCCTTCCCTAACCTCAATTGATGGGGACCTCTCCTTCTACCACCTGCACTCTTCCGCAGGTATTTAGCCCCTTTTCCCCTTTGCCCTGTCCCCCCACACTGTGCCCCATCACCGCCCCCACCGTGGCTCTCTTGACCCACCCCTTCTTGAGCACTCCTCACATCCCCTAACTCCCCCTGGTTATTATTAACTCCCTCCTTCTCTGGCTCCCCACCCGAAATCATTACTCCCCTCGACGCTCTCCTATCAATCTCCCTTCTCGTCTTCCTGCCCCTGGATTCCCACACCTCTCCTCTCCCCGCCGCGGGGGTGCAAGCCACCAACTGCCGGCGAGAGCCCCATCTGCTGCTGCTCTACGCTACGGCCTACCCCTGCCTACCTCCCCCTCCCCTGTGACTTCCACTACCGCCCTTCCAATTGGGCCTTAGATACCCTGCTAATGATTTCCAGGGCCTCCCTCAGAGCTCTAGCATCCACCAGACCCTTCTTACTGGCTCCCCGACCCAGCATTGGGCACCAATATTCTGGATGTGCACCAAAAATATGCCTCTTGCAGCTCAACTAGCTAAGCCCCCGAGCCAGCACCTATCCATGGACCAATACCCCTAGCCTGGGCAAACCAACAACGAAAATTGAGCTATAAAATTAATATCCCTGAAAAACTGAATTAAAGTCTATAACTCCCAGATAAAATATAGAAATAATTATAAACCTAACACCGGTGCGCACACGCACCTTTGACTCTCTCTACTGACTTGGACTTCAGTTCCCAAGGGCGTTCAACCTACCGGCGCCTTACAGACCATACCCCTGGTACATAAGGCGCTATATAAATGCAAAGTAACATAACATAACCATATTATTTATTTATTTATTTATTTATTTTTTAATTACCCCCCATCTGAAAATAACCCCTACCCTAAAAAGCCCCCTCCCCCAACTTCTAACCTACCACAAGGGAAAAAACACACAAAAAAAAAAAACAGGAGCCCACGTTACTAAGGGGCTGAAAAACGAGATTAATACACTGCCCCCTAGCGGCTCGCGGCCGCATAGCACTAGTGCAGAAATTAAAGCGGACCCTTTAAGGGAACTGCAGTGCCCCCTTTACACGGGCGAATGCTACCGTGCACACTATGCGCGTAGCAAACTGACAAGCTGGATGAAATATGGCCATACCGGGGGGGGGCTGGCTGACCCCAAGCAGCTAGGACAGCGCTGCCAGATGGCCACAGGGCACGGCCCAGAAGATTCCTGCAGCTGATAACACAAGCTGCCTCAAATAAAAGCACGCTCTCCTGACCGGACCTACTCGCTTGACAAAACAAAGCTGAATGAACACCCCCATCCGCAGAGAACAATTTATGGCTAAGATAAGCCAATGAAAACTCAGGTAAACAGGGGAGGGTGTCTTATATACGGCACCCCTGACTATATGTAATTAAAATAAAATATTATTATTTTTTTTTAATTATAATTACTAATGCCCAACCTTCCACTATGACTAACCCACAACCCTGCCTCACCTGATCTACCCTAGACACACTAGGCCCATCTACCTCAGGGAAGGCTTAGGAGCAGGCGACCAGGACATCAATCTCACGTCCCAACCGTCGCCTGCCTCCCGAACCTTCCCTGACAGCTTAAATACCCCTTGGTGGCGCTCTCCCCCCCACGGCCAACTCGCTGGCCGTGTGCAGCGCCAAAATACACCCCGGGGGGAAACGCTTTGCGTTCCCCCCGGGGCCCCCTTTTTCAGGCTCACATATGCATTCGGCTACTCAGAGTCTTCTATTCAGAATGTGGAAAATAAAGCTACACTAGTACTCCTTGCGCTTAAAGTGTTATAAGGCAGGGGACCAGAAACTTTGGCTCTACAAATGTTTTGGACTACAACTCCCCTCGCCCCGAGCCAGTGTAGTCCGGGAGGGATCATGTGAGTTATAGTCCAAAACATCTGGATAGCCGCAGGTTGCATACCCCTGCAATAAGAATATATGTATGCTCAATTTGATTTATAATGTGATTGTGTTATACATAAATCAATTTAGTAACTTCAAAAACAAAACGTAAGAAATTGTTGTAACAAGCCACATAAGTTATGTGGTTAAGTGCGGAGTCAGGCCCGGCCTTAGGGCGGGGCGAGCCGGGCGACCGCCCGGGGCACCACGCCCCCCAGGGCGCCATTAGCCCCCACCACGCCAGCTCAGGAGAGTTTTTCAAGGGCTCCCTCGTGCTGGCGTAGCGGGGGAAGGCGCAGCAGGTGGGCGCATTCAATGTCAATCGGGTGCTTAGCACCCGATTGACACCAAATGCGCCCCTCTGCTGCACGCGCCTTAACCAACAAAAGGCACCGTTAGCCCCACGCCAGTTTGGGGGAGTCTTTCATAGTGGCGGCAGGCGCCTCATTGTTGGTCAATGCGCCCGCGGCAGCGGAGCACATTTAGGATCAATAGGGTGCTAATGCACCCTATTAATAGAATTGCCTCCTCGCCAGAGCGAGAAGGTTTAAAAAAAAAAAATGACACTCCGTGGCCACGGCCCCTGTTGACCAGGGGCACGCGGGGAAGGGGCGGGCACCAATTCGCCCAGGGCGCTGCTGCCCCTAAGGCCGGTCCTGTGCGGAGTGCACAGAAGTGCAGTTGCTGCAGGCAGGTGCGCAACATCATTGAGCTACCCGGGCTGCACCCCCCCAAATGTTAGCTGAGTGGCGGGGCTTCGGTGCCCTTTAACAGTTAAAAGGATCAGGAACATGCTTCTGCGCACATTTTGTTTCTTCCAAGGCAAATCTGCCCGACTCGGATGATTAAGCACTGCCCGTTTCCCAGAGTCACAGTCTCCCTGAGACACATGGGCTGCGTCCCTGATGAACTTGACAACACTTTTCTTTTATCATCAGCAGCATAGCCTTTCTTATGCAGGATGGTGAATTTCCAAATGAAAGACCACCAGTCACCTTGCAAATCTATGACAGTTAAAGCAAACAACACATTAAAGCACCCTTTGAAAATGTGTTCATACCCATAACGTCTAATAGCTTGATATGCTAAAAAGTAAAGTTTGCTTTGATGTCCTTAGAGGTTTGTGACGAATCTCCAAACCTAAGTGATTTATGACGCAATTTATTTTATTTTGTGTCTTAAAGCGCTGAAAATAAAGTGGGTAAATAGATATTTTGCCTTTTGCATCTTATAGTTTTCCATTCAGGATGTGGAAAATAAAGGTACACTGATATTATTTTGGCACAACATGCTGCTATAAGGATTTACATGTCATGATGCTTTACTATGCGATTTGTGTAGTTTGTAAGTAAACTCTATAGAACAGTATTATTGTAGGTCTTGACACCCAAAACTTAAATATTTGTTCCAAGTAAAGCGTGGAATAAGGTGACTGTGCCCAAATTGCAGAGTCGGTTAAAATCCCTGCAGAAATTAGAGTGCTTATAAGTGATTACATTTACACCCTTGTAGAAGAGGTCCCAAGCACGACCCACACTCCAGCCATTCATTTTGAAGTACCAGGAATGTTCACGCTGAAATATGTGACGTATGATGAGCAAATAAACCAGCAGAGAGCCGCAGTTGGGCTCTGTCCAGTACCTATCAGAAAAACAGCACCTGTTGAAGTACCGCCACCTAAGAAAACTTGGACAGTGAGGTACCCATTGAGAAAACCATATCGACAAATGAAACAGAACGAAGATTGTAAAAATGCCATCCCTGAAGAAGCTAAACAGATACTGAAGGAAGACGAATGGTGACGTCACAAGAACCTGGACTGACTCACATTTAGAAGATATTACGACCTGCAAATGATGAAAAGAGACGAGACACCATGGATAAGTGACATCATGAGTCTAAAGTGAAATAACTATGTCAAATGTCAGAATCTTATCCCATGAGCACGATGAAGATATTCTATTAGTTTAAACGTGTACATATACATGGAACCGAAAGAAGCAAAGAATCATGAGGCTTGCTTATGCTTAGTAGTAAAATAGATTGCGGCAAGCGCCACCTATACATATCTACCCCAAAAGGAGCACTTTATATATGTATACTTCCACTATGCACATGAGCAGAATCAACCAAAGGTTACTAAAGGTCTCAAGAGGAGAGCTCAACAGCAAACCAAAACCGAGAATTAAAGACAGAAACTCAGACGAGGGCAAATCATGCCAAGAAGCCAAGGTCATATCGGCTGAAATAGACCAACAGTGGATACAATTTATGAAAGAAGAACAGAATATCCTGTTCAGAAAGTTCAAGATAACCAGAGGAGGCAGATGGCTGGTATAATTAAATCAAATACTCAAATTGCATGATGAATAAGACGATTTCACAGTGTCGAACTCAGGTGACCAGCCAAGTGAGACTGGATGAAACATTCACACCTACGCATGGCCTTGTGCCATGCACAGATATCTTAATTTTCCAGACCAAGAAGCAGTCTCGAAGCCAACCACAAAGAAATAATTGACACATGACCACTAAGGTGATGATTGATTGTAGCAATAATTGGAGGAAAGCTGGGGGTGCAGAAAAACTCCCTGCACCTGGCCGACCATTCTGCACGCTACTAAGCAAGTGGAAAAGTATGAGTGGGGTTGTTGCCAATCCAATGATAGTGGACCAAGTAATCAAGGGTCATATAGTGAGTAGAACCAATGAGATGTACTTTTAGTGATGTTTACAGTAGCCATTTAGAAGGAAGGGCTTAGATGCCCCACCTGACACTGTTTATCCAATCCCCTCACTTTGTTACCATATATAGATATATTACCTATATTAAAGTTACCTTCCTAGGACCAACAAAATGGCATGCAACATTTTAAGCATTACACGTCAGTGATGACAAGGTTTTAGTGTAAATGATGTGTTTTTTATGACGTTCATTGGAGATGTTGAAGCGGGAAGGAAGATGGAGCGATTGTTGATATTCATGAACTCCCCGTTTTTTTGTACTTGTCATTAAACAGACTCCCTTTGCCAAACCGTTGAGTTGTCATTATTGATTTGATGCGAGAGTATTAATCTCAACACACCGGTCCTATCCTATTACATCCACTCGCATGCCAGTAAAGAATGAGGTATCTGATTTGATCCTTGTTTCTTTTGACTACTAGATTCAAGTTGCTACGTGTGCTACAAAAGTACCGTTGTCCCAGCAATGGCTTAACACGGCAGTCTGTGTAACTGCAGTATAGCCACACACAGAAGGATCTTCACGCCCTACGTGCTTAAAGATTTGTTACGAACATTATTTACCTCTGCCGTCTACGACATTGCTGTTGGCCCATCCCTGTGGGCAGACACGCTTGGTTCTATACCACTTGCCACACCAATAAGGTAAAATTAAACTACATTCCCTTTTTGTTGTTATTGATTGACATTTCATATCACTTATGGGGTATTCTTATTTTGTCTTTTCTATTCACCATCCATTGAAAATACTTCTGATCGGTATGTTACAATTTCTTTTTATTCTTTTTATTTTTTACAACAAATGTGCTTATTATGATGTTGATGTGTTTGTACATGTTCACTTTGATGAATAGACTTGCCCTGAAGAAGGAAATCGTTTCCGAAATGCATTGGCATATTTCAGCCTGAATTATGTATGGATTGTGGCAATTGCTCCCTCACTAAGAATTCATTAGTGAAATTTTCTGTTCTTGTTTTGAACTTCGTTTGGATAAATAATCACTTTGGATACTCAACCATGAAACAGACTCATCTATATTTTTTTGACTAAGCATTATACATTTTGGATACCTATTCATATCGCTTTGAGCTTTGAATTTTGAATAACTACGTACCCAGATTGGGCCCCAAAGAGAGTGGCTGTGTGACCAAGTATTGCTACTTGGTCTTTAGCTTCTGTTGTATTTTTTAAGTCAGGGTGCCTCCAGACTTATCACAGCCAGCTCCTTTAGAACTATTATTTTGAACATCAAACGTTTCTTCTTTTTACATTGACTCTAATGTTTAGAGTAATTTTTGAATTTTGTGGTGCCCACTCATCTCTCCGTTTGACGTGGTCAATAAGCCTTGATGCCGGAAGGCATTTCAGCCTTGCCACACCAGCCGTAGTACAGATATTTTGGGGGGGGGGGGGGTGTTTGTTTGTTTGTGTGTCGGGTCTTTGTCCTGCTTGTATGTTGAAATGCGGGTGTGGGGTGTGTGTCGGGTCTGCCTGAATGTGTTTGTGTGCAAGTGCAGTGTATGTTGAGATGCGTGGGGGGGGGGTGTGTCGGGTCTGCCTGAATGTGTTTGTGTGCAAGTGCAGTGTATGTTGAGATGCGGAGGGGGGTGCGTGTGTCGGGTCTGCCTGAATGTGTTTTTGTGCAAGTACAGTGTATGTTTAGATGTGGAGGCAGGGTGCGTGTGTCGGGTCTGCCTGAATGTGTCTGTGTGCAAGTGCAATGTATGTTGGGATGCGGAGGGGGTGTGTGTGTCAGGTCTGCCTGAATGTGTTTGTGTGCAAGTGCAGTGTATGTTGAGATGCAGGGGTGGGGGGTTCGGGTCTGTATGGGTGCATGCTTGTGAGTTTGTATGGTAATTGGGAGGGTGGAGGGTTTGGGTCTGTATGGGTGCATGCTTGTGAGTTTGTATGTTGAGTTGGGGGTGGGGGGACTCGGGGTTGTATGGGTGCATGGTGTATGCTTGCGAGTTTCTATGCTGAGTTGGGGGTGGGGGGGTTTGTGTCTGTATGGCTGCATGGAGTATGCTTGTGAGTTTGTGTTCTGAGTTGGGGGTGGTGGGGCTCGGATTTGTATGGGTGCATGGTGTATGCTTGTGAGTTTCTATGCTGTGTTGGGGAGTGGGGGGTTCGTGTCTGTATGGGTGCATAGTGTATTGGTGTAAGCTTGTGAGTTTGTGTGCTGAGTTGCGGGGGCTCGGGTTTGTATGGGTGGATGGTGCATGGTTGCAAGTTTCTATGCTGAGTTGGGAGGTAGGGGGTTTGTGTCTGTATGGCTGCATGGTGTATGCTTGTGGGTCTGTGTGCTGAGTTGGGGGTGGTGGGGCTCGGGTGTGTATGGGTTCATGGTGTATGCTTGTGAGTTTCTATGCTGTGTTGGGGGCTGGGGGGTTCATGTCTGTGTGGGTGCTGAGTTTGTGTGCTGAGTTGCGGGGGTTCGGGTCTGTATGGGTGCATGGTGTATTGGTGTATGCTTGTGAGTTTGTGTGCTGAGTTGGGGCTTGAGGGGCTCGGGTTTGTATGGCTGCATGGTGTATGTTAAATGTTAAAGGTGTTTGTACCACGCACTGTCACCAACGGAATTTGTCCCCAGGCGCTCTGGCGGATCTGTAAATGATAAGGTGGGGAAGGAGTAGGATAGTGAGAGGAGTGGTGTTCTGTTGGCAGCTTCAACTCGGTATACACCAGATGCTGAGCTTTGGTGCGGGTATCGGGTCTGTGATAGGCCGCATGCGCTGTTGGTCCGGCTTATGTGTTGTTGCAGTGTTGTGAAGTGCATGCGGATTGTTGTGCGAGAGATGGTTGTGTGAGTTTGAGTGAGATAAGTATGCAGAGTTTGAGCTTATATTGGTTAGAGGGTTACCTGACCTTTGGCATGCTAGCATTTGCAGTTCTGTCCCAGTGTGGCACCAGTTGACCCCCACAACTCTATCTGGATGCGGCGCGGGCCAATGTCTAGAATTCTATCTGGGCGTGGGCAAGCCAACATTCACAGTCCCGTCCAGATGCGGCGCAAGCTAGCATCTAGGAATCTGTCCAGGTGTGGGCATGCTGTCATGCGCAGGCTGGTGTTCACAATCCCAAGTGTGGCCCACGCCAATATTCAAGTTTCATCTAGGCGCGGGCTTGCTATCCTTCAATCAGTCCCATCTAGATGCGACGCAGGCCAATGTATGCTTGCAAGTTTCTATGCTTAGTTGGGGGTGGGGGGTGTGGGTCTATATAGGTGCATCGTGTATTGGTGTATGCTTGTGAGTGTGTGTGTGCTGAGTTGTGGATGGGGGTCCGGGTCTGTATGGGTGCATGGTGTATTGGTGTATGCTTGTAAGTTTGTTTGATGAGTTTGGGGTGGGTTGTTCGGGTCTGTATGGGTGCATGGTATATGCTTGTGAGTTTGTGTGCTGAGTTGGTTGTAGGGGAGCTCGGGATTGTATGGGTGCATGGTGTATGCTTGCGAGTTTCTATGCTGAGTTTTCGTGTCTGTATGGGTGCATGGTGTATGCTTGTGAGTTTGTGTGCTGAGCTGGGGGTGGGGGGGCTCGGGTTTGTATGGATGCATGGTGTATGCTTGCAAGTTTCTATGCTGAGTTGGGGTCTGGGGGGTTCGGGTCTGTATGAGTGCATGGTGTATTGGTGCATGCTTGTAAGTTTGTGTGCTGAGTTGGGGGTGGGTGGTTCGGGTCTGTATCGGTGCATGGTGTATGCTTGTGAGTTTGTGTGCTGAGTTGGGGGTTGGGGGCTTGGGTTTTTATGGGTGCATGGGGTATGCTTGCGAGTTTCTGTGCTGAGTTGGGGGTGGGGGGGCTCGGGTCTGTATGTGTGCATAGTGTATTGGTGTATGCTTGTGAGTTTGTGTGCCGAATTGGGAGGTGGGTGGTTCGGGTCTGTATGGGTGCATGGTGTATGCTTGTGAGTTTATCGCTGAGTTGGGGGTCGGGGGGCTTGGGTTTGTATGGGTGCATGGTATATGCTTGCGAGTTTCTATGTTGAGTTGGGGGGGTGGGGGTTCGTGTCTGTATAGGTGCATAGTGTATGGATGCATAGTGTATTGGTGTATGCTTGTGAGTTTGTGTGCTGAGTTGGGGGTTTGGGGGTTCGGGTTTGTATGTGTGCATGGTGTATGCTTGCGAGTTTCTATGCTGAGTTGGGAATGGAGGGTTCGGGTCTGTATGGGTACATGGTGTATGCTTGTTAGTCTGCATGCAGGGGTGGTTGTGGGGGGGGTTGGGGTCTGTATGAGTATATATGCATGGTGCATGCTTGGTAGCATGGGGCATAGTGTTTGGTTGAGGGGTGGTAGCCATGGGGCATATTGTTTGCTTGAGGGGTGGGTGCCATGGGGCATAGTGTTTGCTTGAGGGGTGGGGACCATGGGGCACAGTGTTTGGTTGAGGGGTGGGGGCCATGGGGCATAGTGTTTGCTTGAAGGGTGGGTGCCATGTGGCATAGTGTTTGGTTGGGGTGGGGGTCAATGGGCATAGTGTTTGGGGGTGGGGGTCATGGGGCATAGTGTTTGGGGGCAGGGGCCATAGGGTTTGGTTGAGGGGTGGGAGCCATGGGGCATAGTGTTTGGTTGAGGGGTGGGCTCCATGGGGCATAGTGTTTCGTTAGGGTGGGAGTCATGGTGCATAGTGTTTGGGGAGTGGGGGCCATGGGGCATAGTGTTTGGTTGGGGGTCATGGGGCATAGTGTTTGGTTGAGGGGTGGGGGCCATGGGGCATAGTGTTTGGTTGAGGGGTGGGCACCATGGGGCATAGTGTTTGGTTGAGGGGTGGGCGCCATGGAGCATAGTGCTTGGTTGGGGTGGGGGTCATGGGGCATAGTGTTTGGGGGTGGGGGCAATGGGGTATAATGTTTGGTTGGGGGGTGGGGGCCATGGGGCTTAGTGTTTGGTTGAGGGGTGGGCGCATGGGGCATAGTGTTTGGTTGGGGCTGGGGGTCATGGGGCATAGTGTTTGGGGGTGGGGGCCATGGGGCATAATGTTTGGTTGGGGTTCATGGGGCATAGTGTTGGTTTGAGGGGTGGGGGTCATGGGGCATAGTGTTTGGTTGAGGGGTGGCAGCCATGGGGCATAGTGTTTGGTTGGGGCCTGGGGGCCATGGGGCATAGTGTTTGGGTGAGGGGTGGGGGCCATGGGGCATAGTGGTTGGTTGGGGGTCATGGGGCATAGTGTTTGGTTGAGGGGTGGGGGCCATGGGGCATAGTGTTTGGTTGAGGGGTGGGCGCCATGGGGCATAGTGTTTGGTTGAGGGGTGGGTGCCATGGAGCAAAGTGCTTGGTTGGGATGGGGGTCATGGGGCATAGTGTTTGGGGGTGGGGGCCATGAGGCATAATGTTTGGTTGGGGGTCATGGGGCATAGTGTTTGTGTGAGGGGTGGGGGTCATGGGGCATAGTGTTTGGTTGAGGGGTGGGGGCCATGGGGCATAGTGTTTGGTTGAGGGGTGGGTGCCATGGGGCATAGTGTTTGGTTGGGACCTGGGGGCCATGGGGCATAGTGTTTGGTTGAGGGGTGGGGGTCATGGGGCATAGTGTTTGGTTGGGGGTGAGGGCCATGGGGCATAGTGTCGCACTCCAAGAGTGAACCCAATAATAAAGCTAAAACAGGCACAGTTAGGAGATGTACATCCTTTGCTTTTTGTGGAAACCTGACTCAATGAAGGCTGTACTCCTCTTGGGCAAACCAAACAGCAAAGTATAGCAGTCCAAAATAACAGAATGTCCAATGAAAGGTCAATAAAATATATATAATTTAATTAAACAGACAATATTCAATAACTAAATAGAAATAAATGATAACAATGGAAAATGTGTAGTACAAAATGTAAGTTTGAAATACAAATAAAAATCATTATACCTCAAAAACGTATTCTTTTTCCATGTGTTTAATAAAAATGGGGGGTTGAAAAAGCCTCCTGCCACGCCCCGCTGTGCCTACCACCCCACCCACATTTACTTTTCGGCCCACTGTAGCCAACATGTAAGGTACTTTCGGCCCTCTGTCAAAATCAGTTGTGCACCCCTGGGTTAGAGGGACCGCCCACAAAATATTTATGCCATGGCCCTAGGAAGGATCGCTATCTAAAACGATCCTGCAACACATGACGAAATATTTGCACGCCACGTACACTGGCAAAAAGTTAGACAAACGCCTAGCTAGTTTAGAGCTTTGGAAGATGTACCAAGAGGACAAGGAGGAGGAGCCGCCACTAGATTGGATACTTAACGTATGCACAAAGGGGGGTGAAACGCCTTCTGCGCCACCCGCCCCGGCTGAACCAAAAAACGAAGCCAGTAAAGACAAAGGATTACACCCGTTGAGGGAACTTAAAACAGCCACGGGATATAGCAACCCAGCATATGAGTCACCTACGCAAAGTAGTGACGAAAACCCAGACAAAGATAGAGATAGAGATATCACAGCCAAAGTCCCGAAGGACAAGGACAGGCGCGAGAAAGAAAGAGGAGACCAGGCACATGCAAGTACATCTCTAGATACAGATAGAAAGGTCAGATTCTATTGAAACTCGATGGTAAAGGAATTGAGGACGTGAGATAAAAGGGAGAGCCAGACGATTCAAAAGGAAAAGAGAAGGAAAGGAAAAATTATTGAGAGATGAGAGGATAAGGAAAAAAGATAGACAGAGACGAGAGCAGTTGTATCGAGAGAAGCAAGAAAGGAAACTCGATCATAAGCCAAGAACAGCTAACGATCAGAGCAGGCAGGAACAACAAAGAATAGAGGAAGAAGAACAAAAAATAAAGGAGAAGAGAATAAAAAGACGAAGGGATGAGGAAATTCCAAGGGCAAATGAACGTAGAGATGCAAAGAAACAGGAAGAAGATAGGGTCATAGAGGAAGCGAGGAAACGCAGAGAATTTGATGACGACAACGAACGCAAGCAGAGACAGAGAGCACAGGATCTTGATTATCTAGAGAGAGAGGTTAAGAACCCGATACAGTAGTAGATTGGGAAGACATAGAAGAATTCTTTCCTGAGTATGATTCAGTACCAGGTACGTCTAGGGCAAATATCAAATATGACTTCGATACCAGAAGCATCAGAGAAACGATCGATAGAATATATGATGAAATGGGGCTAGAACAAGTATCCCAAGGGAGAGGAGAGGACGAACGTCTTGAGAGCACTCAGTTGTATGACACTGAGGACGCCTCCGGAAGTAGCAGAAATAGCGAGTTGTCCCTAGACAGGTTGACACTAAATAGACATGAGGAAGATGAGAAGAGTTACACGAGTTGGGCACAGACAATATCAGACGCAGAAAGAGAGGAATATGGGGAAAAGGAAGAAGAGAGAAGACGTGAAAAACGCTTCTCTGGAGGAAAAGGGATAAGATGGTCAGATTCTAGCGAGTCTGAACCTAAGGCATCAGAGTCAGCCACACAATCGGACAGACATGAAGGAGTATAATACGGTCAGAGGTGGGTGTCTCCACCGCCCTATGTGAGCCGACTAAGGACATTGCCAGGTAGACGGCGATGCAGGACTATCACCTCTGCAGTGGATAGAAAAATGATTAGAGAGGAAAAGGAGTGCCATGTATTACAATTCCCGTTGCTCGAAAAAGGAGGAACGAGGCCACAGTATATACCCTGGCCACACAGGGATCGAGAAAATCAGAAAAATAAGCTTCCAATGTTAACATCGGGAGCCAAAAAATGGATACATGAGCTAGAAAAAATGACGGGAGGGAACACGTTAGCTATAGGGGATATCAAGGGTCTTTTAATCGCCATACTTGGTGATAGAGCTGACAATGTGTGGACACGGGCAGGTTATCCTGGCTTGACTACAATTAATACTGCGCATGATGGAGCTCCATTTAACAATTGCAGAGCCGCGGTATGGAAAGCATTACGATTGCTATACCCAGATACTTCTGACATGGGAGTTATAATGACACAAAAAATGAAGGAGTCAGAGGATCCTTTGCTTTACATTCAGAATTTCCAAGATACCTGGGTATTGGAAACTCAGGAATCTTGGGGGAAATCTATACCCGTGTTTTACCATATATTATGCCAAGGGCTGCCAGATCAGGTACAGAAGCAACTCAAGAAGTTGGTAGGAATCAATGCCAAACCGTGGTCTGAAATACAATTGACCATATCTCACTATTGCAGATTGCTGCAAGAGAAGAATCGCAAAAATGAGGCTGCACGAAAAGCCAAAGAGGCAAAATTAGTGCAAAAAAAATTGTCAAAATATGCCATTGAAGGGGCAATGATACCTAGTACAGAAGGATCGAACATACACAGCAGGTCAATAATCAACAGCAGGTTAATCAGGGCAGTAATGGATTCTATCCTATTGGGAGAGGCTTTCGAGGAAGAGTGTGGCAGAGTAATCAGGGAGGTTTTCAAAACATGCAAAATGGAAATCAGGATTTGTCAAATGAGCAAATAATCAGACCACTGCCAATATGTTGGACGTGTGGGATGACAGGGCATCTAGCGCACATGCAGAAGTCAAGGCATGGTGGGAAATGGCCAAGGAACAAGAGTAGGAATGGTGAATCCACCTGTGTTCTTACAGCAGGGTGGAAATGGAGTTGCATAGAATCACATGGTGCAACAGCAAGCGCCGGGAGCACAGCAAAGCTCGCAACCTCAGAATATGACAACTTTTCCAC
Organism: Ambystoma mexicanum; assembly: GCF_040938575.1. Lineage (NCBI taxonomy): Eukaryota > Metazoa > Chordata > Amphibia > Caudata > Ambystomatidae > Ambystoma > Ambystoma mexicanum. The sequence continues at coordinate 284,197,985 of NC_090926.1, forward strand.
AAGGACATGCAACTGTTACAGATAACAAGTACGGGACAGGTACTGAATTCTGGAATGAGAAATAACACTGGTGATGGAGGAAGTCCATTCACTTAGCATGGGACAAAGTTATATATGGATTAGGACAGCTCACTGGGAAACCTGATGTGCTCTATCCTATCAGTGACACCGAACCCTCACGAGGAACCTAGGGTAGATGTCGTTATAGGGGAAAAGAATATTCCTTCTTAGTTGACACAGGTGCAACACGCTTGTGTATACGTGAAGGCAAGTTTTCTTTGTCCGGCGATGCCATAAATACTCAGGGCTTCACAAGAGCAACAAGTCGTGTTCCTTTTACAAATGAACTTCCAGTCTCTATAGGAAAATGTGACATGAATATGCCACTGCTATATTCAAGGCAAATCCCAGTAAATATATTGGGACGAGACCTAATGACGAAGTTAAACATGACAATCTCGTTCACGGATAAGGGCTTAGTATGTTCGACTCCAGGAATGCATTATTTGAACATATGCGAAATGATTAGAGCTTATGCGGGACAAACAGCTACGAGGGCTGTCCCATTGGAACCAGAAGTATTTGCGTGTGGAGTGCCTGTATTAATAGCAGGGCTACCAGGCCTCACAGACAAAACCATGAGGACCCCTGATGAGTTTCTATTCAGGCCAAGAATACCTATGCATGAAGAAAAGAGACAAGTATTTCACTTGACAATACACACAGCCATAGTGTGAGGGAAAATGGCATTGTTTGATGGTTGTGATGATGAAGGCAGACAATGTTGCACAGTAATCGCCATTGAGGAAGGGTACAGATTGACTGATGTCATGGATGACGATCTGTTTGACGAACAAACAGGTGTAGATGAAACTACAGTGAGGTTAATCTTGTTTTCTGGATGAGAATGATCAAAAGAGAGGTGCCCCAGAGAATGATGCTGGCCCAAAACCGTCCTGAATATTTTGATGATGATAGGGCCCAGGTGCCTATCTCAGTGTGGACCACATGCCCCTATGACGTAGGCTTGTTAAAAGGAGTAGGAGAAGTGAGGATTAAATTGAAACCAGGAGCAATTTTACCAAAAGCATGACAATATCCCATGTCTAGGGAGGGGATTTTCAAGACAATTTCTGCCATGATGGAACAGGGCATCTTAGTGACGTCAGAGTCGTCATGCAATACCACAGTGTACCCTATCAAAAAATCAAAGGGAGGGTCTTGGCATTTAATCCAGGACCGTAGGCCAATACATTATATTGTAAAGAATGAGTTCCCTCTAGTCCCTAACCCGTCCACAATCCTATGTAATACACCCATTGAGGCACAATATTTCACGGTGATTGACTTGAAAAATACATTTTTCTCAATCCCATTGTAAAAAGACTCACAGGATATGACGTCATTTACGTTCAGACAGATGCGTATGAAAAGCACGAGGTTACCCCAGGGGTACTGTGAGTCTCCTTCGATTTTCAACAGAGTCCTGCAGATGGACTTAAGCAATATTGCATTAGAAAGTGTTGTCTTGCAATATGTGGACATCTTAATTTGCAGCACGGCAGAGGAGACGTGCAGACACAATTCTATTCAGCTATTGACTATATTGGCTGAGAAGGGATATAAAGTTGACAAAGTGACGTTACAATATTGTCAACAAGAAGTGCTCTACATAGGCCAGCTGATCTCACATGAGGGGAAAAGGGTTACCCCTGAAAGGGCTGAGGCCATATTGAACACAGCCAAGCCACACACGATAAACAGATTCAGGGTTTTCTAGGCCTTTGCAATTATGTCAGGCATGGGTCCTTGACTACAGCTCGTATACCAAACCCTTGTTACAAGCCCTAAATAAAGCACTGGTGACAAAAGAAAAAAATGGAATCGACTGAGACCATTGAAGAAGGGTTTGTTGAACTCAAAAAAGCCATCTGCACGGCACCAGTTTTAGGAATTCCCAATTATGCAAAGGAATTCTACCTGTTTTCACACACGAATGGCAGTATCATGACAGCAGTACTCACACAGAGAACCACGTTGGGGTATAAGCTCCTGGCGTACTACAGTAGAAATCTAGACCCAGTGATGAGAGGTCACTTCCCTTGCGAACAAAGTTTAGCTGCCACAGCTTTTGCCATAGAGAAGGCTACAACCATTGTGATGGGATGCTCAATGACACTGTTCGTCGAGCATGCATTATTTGCTATTCTAGAGAAACCGAAAGGCACACTAACATCTCAGAGAGCTTTTGCTTATGAAGTGATCATATCAAATCCATTGATTAAAATAATTTGATGCAAAATAGTGAACCCAGCTATGTTTATAGCAGAGCCAGTTACTGACGAAGAGCCCATCCATGACTGTATGAACTATGAAGAATTCAATGACAAAATTCCCAGGGTGAAAGAGAATGCATTGGCAGAAAGAGAAATTGTCTTTGTTGACGTTTCCTCGAGAATCGATCAAAATGATGGGCAAAGATATACAGGCACTGCTGTGGTAAAGCACACAGCAAATGGAGAATTCTGAGTACTCATTAGTGCACGATTACATCACATTATTCAGCGCAAGCTGCAGAATTATTCGTGTTGATGCTGTCATGATGCATACCACCGGGCATCCAGACCACGTCCATCAGCCCCGGGAGCAGGCATCATGTCGCCTTGAGAAAACCCAGCAACCCCTGCTAGGGGCTGTCTGTGTTCAGTCCTGGCGCCTATGGCGCCAGGCTCATATGGGACATCAGTCCTGGCGCCATAGGCGCCAGTGTCACCCACAGGCGTTCCGACTGGCAGTTTCTTCCGCGCTGGGTTTTGGGACGTAGGTACGGGAGGTACTAGTCCCTCCTTTGTGTCTGTTACTTTTTCCTCCTTGTAGCGCGGGGCCGCTGGGAGTATATCTTCTCTCCCGGCCCAGCGGTCCCTGCGTTGCAACTATCCTTTGGAAGCTCTCGCTCTTCTGGGTTTCTTCGCTCCTGCCTCGCTCTGTCCAGGCTTCTGTCACTCGCGCCCTCCAGTGAGTGTTCCTCTTACCTTCTCTCCCCTCCAGTTTTCTCTGCTGCCGCCGCTCCCTCGGCGGTTACTGTTTCTCTTCTTTTGGCAGCCTTGTCCCCGCGGATAGGCGCCGCCCCTTTCCCTATGCTTTTCTTTTCTCTCTCCGCTACTTGTCTGGCGCTTTTCTCCATTGCCTACCTCTCCTCCGGTCCTCGCCCCGCTTGTTGCATTGGCTGGTGGGCGTTCCGTGGAGCCCTGTCCTCCGGCTCCCCACTGCAGGACTCCCCTGTTCCGCTGCAGTGTTGCCTTCAGTTACTCATACGGATCCAGTCTATTACCTCATCTGAAAGTCTACTTTCCGCTGGAACTACACCTTCCGTGCTACAGACCAGAGGAGTCCAAGGGTTTTTCCCCATTCGGGATTTTTCCCCTATTTCGGCTTGGTTCCGGAAGGGAGGTCCTCGGACAGCTGTTCTCCTCAGCGGTCACGGTGGCCTCCCTCCGTGGCAAGCAAGCTCATCGGAAAAAGGAGAAGGATTATCTACTTCGACGGCATCTGCAGGACCCCGACAGCAATTCCCGCAGTTCAGGTGAGGAGAGTTCGACAGAAGGGGGAGAAAAGGGAAACCAGGCACTTAAACTGTCATAGATTGCAACGCCAAAGAAAGACACAATGTCAACCGAAGGGCAAGAGCTTTGGAAGGCAATTCAAGCTATGTCTCAGGAACTTCAGGGAGTCAAAGCTGAGAACGCCCTCCTTAGACAAATGGTATCCACCAGGGAACCCCCTCCTCCAGAACTACCGCCTACAACACTATCCTCGGGAAAGTTTGATGGTGCCCCCAAGAAAGTGAAGGAATTCCTAGAGGCGTGTACTGTCTACTTTACTTTCCGACCCCGCACTTTCTCTACAGACCAAGCGAAGGTCGGCTTCCTAATCTCGAACATGACGGGCAACACTCTGACTTGGGCCACTCCCCTAGTCACAAGCAACAATGCCATTCTCCAAGATTACGCAGCGTTCCAAAATTCTCTGAGACAGACTTTCGAACGCCCAGAGTTGTCATTTACTGCTTCTGAAGAGTTGTTGGATGTAAAGCAAGGTTCTTTGGACGTCCTGTCATATATCTCTGCTTTCAAAACAGTAGCTTCTGGCACAGGCTGGCCAGAACCGGCACAAGATGCCATTTTCAGGAGGGGTCTAAAAGAGGAGATTAAGGATGAGTTAGCCAGATCTACTCGCTCACCTACTTTCTCAGACCTGCTAACTGCTGCACTACATATCGAGTATCGCCTACAGGAAAGGAAGACGCAAACAACGAGGCTCAGGATTCCTCCCGGATTCTCGGGCATACTCTCCCCCTAGTCGCTCTCCCGCTGCCGCTTCAGAGGAACCGATGCAGATTGGCTCCACAAGAGCACCTCTGACTGCTGCCGAAAGACGGCGAAGAAGAGAAAAGGGACTTTGCTTTGCGCTTACTGTGGGTCGGATCAACACCTTCTAAAGGACTGCACAGAACTGCCTAACAAGAGGCAGGGAAACGAGCACCCTCGGCATCAATAGGGACTAGTGTCCGGGGGTTCCAGTTCTGTCTACTTGTCCCTATGTTTCTCTAACAGTTTCTTCTTCTGACTCCAAGGAAGATTCCAGACTCGTGTAGTTTCAGCTATCATCATGATAGCAGGCAAGAAGGTGGAGACTCTCGCATTATTGGACTGCGGAGCAGCAGGAAACTTCGTTGATACCCTATGGGCCAATAAGGTCAGTCTACGCAGGATACCCCGGAAGGAAGGTCAGAAAATAGAAGGAGTTGACGGCTCTCCACTATCATCCGGACTCATCACCCATACCACTGAAGAGCTATCCTTAACAGTTTTTCAGCACTCGGAAGTGATAAGGTTCGACATCATCCGGGCTGCACATTTTCCAATAATTTTGGGAATCACATGGCTTCGCAGACACAATCCCCAAATCGATTGGACAAATAACCAGCTGAGTTTCTGTTCTGCATACTGCACCGAACACTGTCTTCCACAGAAGAGTCAGAAGGGCCTTCAATCCATTACGGCTCACACCTCCAACTGTGTGGGGGTTTTTGCACTACCCAATTTTTGCTTGAAATACTCCGAAGTATTCCAAGAAAGCCTTCACTCCAAACTGCCACCCCATCAGCCCGAGGACTGTACCATAGATTTGGTACCCAATGCACTAGTTCCATTTGGCAGAATGTTCTCTCTAACACTTACGGAGAAGCTTGTGTTACGAAACTATTTGGACACGAATATGAAGAATGGGCTGATTCAGCCTTCGAAATCCCCTGCAGGGGCTCCCTTATTTTTCATCAAGAAAAGGGATTCTACTGATCTTAGACCCTGTATAGACTACAGAGGTCTAAATAAGGTGACTATCCAAGATCGTTATCCCATGCCATTGATCTCCGATATCATCGAGGCTGTACAAGGAGCCAGAATTTTTACCAAACTCGACCTCAGAAACGCATACCATCTGCTCAGAATCTCCAAGGGTGACGAATGGAAGACAGCATTCCGCACCCCATTCGGCCTGTACGAGTATAAGGTGATGCCATTTGGACTGGTTAACGCTCCTGCAGCGTTTCAAAGATTTATGGACAGAATGTTTTCTGACATGCTTTCCACTTCCGTCATCATATATTTGGATGATATCCTGGTCTACTCCTCAAACTTACAGGAACACATCGTTCATGTCACTCAAGTTCTTGAACGTCTACAAAAGAACAAGCTATTGGTTAAAGCCGAGAAGTGCAAATTTGCAGTACCTTCTGTGCAGTATCTGGGCTACAGGTTATCAGAAGAAGGGATAGACATGGATCAAAGGAAGGTTCAGGCCATTCTCGAATGGCCCGCCCCCACTTCTGTCCGAGAGGTGCAGAGGTTCCTGGGGCTCTCCAACTATTACCGAAGGTTCATCCCCAACTTCTCGGAAGTGGTGTACCCCATCACTCACCTACTTAAGAAGGAGGCCTCTCCGTTCCGCTGGTCAACCGATACCGAGAACAGTTTCAAGTTGCTCAAACATCTCTTCTGCTCAGCTCCGATTCTCCGACACCCGGACCAAACTCAGCCTTTCATCCTAGAGACCGATGCCTCTGCAATCGCCATCGGAGCGGTACTACTTAGGCTGTCGGTGGCGTGGAACATCCGGTAGCTTACTTATCCAAGACACTCTCACCCAGTCAATTGAATTATTCTGTCCTAGAAAAAGAGCTGTTGGCAATGAAATTGGCTTGCGATGAATGGCGCCATCTGCTCATCGGGGCCCGACATCCCTTCCTTATCAGGACTGACCACAAAAACCTGAAAGCCCTCCAGGAAATGGAGTGTTCTAATTCCAGGCAAGCACGGTGGGCCTATCTTTTCTCGCAATATGATTACCAGATTTCTTACATTCCCGGGTCACTAAACCGTCTGGCAGACGCCCTATCCCGCAAGGACTCCAGCAAGGAAAGGGCCTCGTTATCCGCTGAACCCATGTTTCATCGCAATCGGATATTGGCCCTTGTTAGTTCTTTCCTACAAGAGGTTAAAACCGCTATGGTTCAGGAACTTCCCCAATTACCGTTACACTCCGACTCTCCCTACCATGAGAAGGACGGCTGGCTGTTCTTCAAGAAATGACTGTATGTTCTGGAAGGCCCACTGCGGAAGAAGATTCTAGATTGGTGTCACACTTCTCGCCTTGCAGGTCACCGCGGGGGAATCAACACCCTCAAGCTCATCTCGAGGAATTTTTCCTGGCCCACCGTGAGAAGAGATACCCTGGACTTTGTGAAGACCTGTCCTATTTGTGCTCGGTCTAAATATCCTATAGGGAAACCGTTGGGGTTACTTACCCAAGTTGAGATGCCTACTCGCCCCTGGGGGTTGGTTTCTACGGATTTCATTGTAGACCTACCGGAATACGAATCCTGTACCTGCATCATGGTCACGGTAGATGCGTTCTCCAGGATGGCACATTTCTCTCCTCTTTCTGGTGTTCCTACAGCCACCAGGATGGCTGAGGTGTTTACACGAGACATCTTCAGACTTCACGGTTTACCTGACAAAATCATCTCTGATCGGGGTAGTCAGTACACCTCGAGATTCTGGACAGCCCTGTGTACCCGATTGGGGATTGAGAGAGCACTCTCTTCGGGATTCCATCCCCAATCCAACGGGATGACGGAATGCCTGAACGCTGCTCTCGAACTATATCTGAGATGTTACGTCACTCAGCATCAGGACAATTGGGTTTCTCTACTCCCTACTGCAGAATTCTCGTATGACAATACCAGACACGCTGCCATTGGTCTCTCGCCATTCTTTTGTACTTATGGGGTCCACCCTAAGTCCATTCTTCCGGAGGTTCCCAGTTTCACCAACTCCCCAGCGGCCGAAGAGGTATTGGATCAGATCAAGGATGCCCATGCCACGGCATTGCGGAGTTTAGAGAACAGCAGGAGACGATCGAAGATCGGAGCAGATAAACACTGCAAAGAATGTCCAGATTGGAAGCCAGGCGACAAGGTGTGGTTGTCCACCCGGTTTTTACTCAGATGGACAAGGCCCTCTAAACTCTCCCCTCGCTTTCTGGGTCCTTTTCCCATTCTTCTCAAGATCAATCCTGTGGCTTACCGTCTTCGGCTGCCTCCTTCTCTGAATCGCATTCACCCTGTATTTCATTCATCTCTCCTTAAACCTTTCTATTCCGATTCTCATCACAGACCAGTGCCCAGACACACTCCCTCACAGACACCCAATCAAGCAGAATTTGAGGTCTCCAACATTAGAGACTCTAGGTTCTACCGAGGGAGGTTGCAATACCTTTTGTCCTGGAAGGGTTATCCGGAGTCGGAGGACTCTTGGGAACCTGCTTCTCAGGTGCATGCTCCTCGCTTGCTCGCCAGATTCCACCGCCTGCACCCGGGGAAGCCTGGGGTTGTGCGGACTGGAAGGGGGCATACTGTCACCCGCAGGCGTTCCGACTGGCGGTTTCTTCCGCGCTGGGTTTTGGGACGTAGGTACGGGAGGTACTAGTCCCTCCTTTGTGTCCGTTACCTTTTCCTCCTTGTAGCGCGGGGCCGCTGGGAGTATATCTTCTCTCCCGGCCCAGCGGTCCCTGCGTTGCAACTATCCTTTGGAAGCTCTCGCTCTTCCGGGTTTCTTCGCTCCTGCCTCGCTCTGTCCAGGCTTCTGTCACTCGCGTCCTCCAGCGAGTGTTCCTCTTACCTTCTCTCCCCTCCAGTTTTCTCTGCTGCCGCCTCTCCCTCGGCAGTTACTGTTTCTCTTCTTTTGGCGGCCCCGTCCCCGCGGATAGGCGCCGCCCCTTTCCCTACGCTTTTCTTTTCTCTCTCCGCTACTTGTCTGGCACTTTTCTCCATTGCCTACCTCTCCTCCGGTCCTCGCCCCGCTTGTTGCATTGACTGGTGGGCGTTCTGTGGAGCCCTGTCCTCCGGCTCCCCACTGCAGGACTCCCCTGTTCCGCTGCAGTGTTGCCTTCAGTTACTCATACGGATCCAGTCTATTACCAACCTCCTACTCATCTGAAAGTCTACTTTCCGCTGGAACTACGCCTTCCGTGCTGCAGACCAGAGGGGTCCAAGGGTTTTTCGCCATTCAGGGTTTTTCCCCTATTTCGGCTTGGTTCCGGAAGGGAGGTCCTCGGACAGCTGGTCTCCTCAGCGGTCATGGTGGCCTCCCTCCCTGACAAGCAAGCTCATCGGAAAAAGGAGAAGGATTATCTACTTCGACCGCGTCTGCAGGACCCCGACAGCAATTCCGGCAGTTCAGGTGAGGAGAGTTCGACAGAAGGGGGAGAAAAGGGAAACCAGGCATTTAAACTGTCACAGCCAGGCTCATAGGTGCACACTTACCTGATGCAGACCATGCTGCAAGAAGATCCAAGCCCATATGAGGCCTAGAAGGGCCTACTTTGCCTTAGGGACTATTTTGTTACTCGGGTCGGGGAGGAATACCTACCTGGGACTACTTTGGAGGCTATTTAAACCACGCCCGAAGAGCAGCACATGCTTCGCGTTATTCTGCATCCAGCAGCTTAACGCTCACCGTGCCAGAAGCAGCATCCAGCCTTCTGCCACGACCACCTCGAACTCGAGCACCTAGAAAGAAGGGAAGAAGCAAAGGTTAGAACAAGAGTATTACCTGATTTCTTACCTGATTCCGGATTCATCGCATTATTAAACCAGAGGAAAGACTTTGTTTTAAACGCATCGCATCACCAGCAGCAGCACCACGCCATACTCACCGTTCCACGCAGCATTCCTTCGATCCGGCGCTGTCTCCATCTTTACATCGCCAAATCCCGGCACCTAAGGGGGACAAGAAACAACAAGGTGAGCAGAGAGAACAGACAGAGACAATCTCTTTAGCCGCCATATGCTTACCTGATTTTACCGCCGGAGGTATAATTCTTCAGCACGCCACATCTTCTAATGCCGCATCTGTAAGATAAGGAGAAAGCAGCAAGTTTAACCCTTGGCATTATTTACCAGACAATTTTGGGTAACACAGACTTTTACCGGAGCGCTTTCAGCTGTCAATCTTCTTATTGGGTCAAAGCTGCAAGATAAAAAGAGGAATTGGACAGGAGTGAATTCCAGACATTTTGAACTCTTACGAACTATATACTTACGGCTCTTCGCCAGAATCTTTTGGAGTCAGGATTCGTCTACAACTCTTCCAATATCTTCAGGCCAGTGAAGTAACTGGTCATCAACGCGCCCCTGCGTGCTTCGCAGGATGGAGGGCTCATCCTTCAAGAATATAAGGTGAGATTGCTGAGAGGGCGCTTCAGAGGTGATTAGTGGGGAGGACAGTGGGGGTGCTACCACTTGAATCCACAAGTGGCTAAATCTATCTCTCCACTTGTAGGAGAATATTTCTACGGGCAAAGCAGACAAGATTAGGAGGGCAGATCCAGTCAGTCATCGCTGCACTACGCATCACGTGGGTGGAGGCCGCAGCAGTCCGGGTCCGACCGATGCCCCGTGGGAGCCAGGTGAGCGTAACAGAACGCAAAGCCTATCTACAAATCCCCACCCGGGCGTTATGGAAACCTCAGAAACCGACCAACTGGCACAACTATTGGGGGAACTTAGGGCGGAAGTGTACTCCGTCCGCCAAGAGACTAATGCCCTCAGAAGAGAACTAATTGTATCGAAGGAGCGCACAGATGATCTCGCTAGACAACTGCTGCAAACTCAAGCTGGACAAGCACCATTACCTGGTTCCGGGGGAAACCCAGCTCCTGTGTTATCGAGTAACCCTGTGCAAATAAACCTACCAGGAAATATTCCATTAGCTCCACCCGAACGCTTTGCCGGAGATCCCAAAAGGTTCGCTGTGTTTATGAACCAATGCCGCTTGCACTTTTTATGCAGACCAGGAGCTTTCCCAAACGATCAAGCCAAGGTAGCCTTTGTATTATCATATCTCAGCAGCAGTGCAGCTGATTGGTCAATTCCACTAGTTACTCAGGATGACCCAATTCTTCGGGATTTTCAGGGCTTTCAAACGAACATGGAAAGACCTAGAAAGAAGGGAAGAAGCAAAGGTTAAAACAAGAGTATTACCTGATTTCTTACCTGATTCCGGATTCATCGCATCTTCAAACCAGAGGAAAGACTTTGTTTTAAACGCGTCGCATCGCCAGCAGCAGCACCGCGCCATACTCACCGTTCCACGCAGCATCCCTGCGATCTGGCGCTGTCTCCATCTTTACATCGCCGAATCCCGACACCTAAGGGGGACAAGGAATCACAAGGTGAGCAGAGGGAACAGACAGAGACAATCTCTTTAGCCGCCATATGCTTACCTGATTTTACCGCCGGAGGAATAATTCTTCAGCACGCCACATCTTCTAATGCCGCACCTGTAAGATAAGGAGAAAGCAGCAAGTTTAACCCTTGGCATTACTTACCGGACAGTTTTGGGTAACACAGACTTTTACCGGAGCGCTTTCAGCTGTCAATCTTCTTATTGGGTCAAAGCTGCAAGATAAAAGACGAATTGGACAGGAGTGAATTCCAGACATTTTGAACTCTTACGAACTATATACTTACGGCTCTTCGCCAGGACCTTTTGGAGTCAGGATTCGTCTACAACTCTTCCAATATCTTCAGGCCAGTGAAGTAACTGGTCATCAACGCGCCCCTGCGTGCTTCGCAGGATGGAGGGCTCATCCTTCAAGAATATAAGGTGAGATTGCTGAGAGGGCGCTTCAGAGGTGATTAGTGGAGAGGACAGTGGGGGCGCTACCACTTGAATCCACAAGTGGCTAAATCTATCTCTCCACTTGTAGGAGAATATTTCTACAAAGCAGACAAGATTAAGAGGGCAGATCCAGTCAGTCATCGCTGCACTATGCATCACGTGGGTGGAGGCCGCAGCAGTCCGGGTCCGACCGACGCCCCCGTGGGAGCCAGGTGAGCGTAACAGGTACTCGCTATTGAGAATCACGCAGACCAGGAAGTAATGGTGTACAGTGACTCCACCTATGTGACGTCGACAGTGCACGCAGGCCTAGCACACTGGTAAAGGAGGGTCTACCTCTGATCTGAAGGCACGCCAGTGCAGCACACAGCCTTATTGGAAAGGCTCATTAGGGCACCACAGCTCCCAGTGGGCATGGCGGTCGTGAAATGCAAAGCCCACACGAAAGGGGCAGATTTTATCTCACAAGTAAATCAAGCAGCAGACACGGAAGCCAAGCGTAAAGCAACTAAGGACGAAATAATAATGAATGTGGAAATAACTGATGTGCATGAGAAGATGATTGTTGCACGAAGCAAACCTGAGGGTTATAGTAACATGGGCCAAACCCAGTGTCATGATCACTGCTTCCAAGGAGCTAGGACCAGCCCAACGTCCTTGGAAGCAGGCCCCCAACCTTCATCCTAGGCACCAGCCGGTCCCCACTGGGACCTTTTGGACCTTGTCCTGGCGCCGGTGGCACCAGGCTCATCAAAGTCACTGGTCCCGGCACTGGAAGCGCCGGGCTCATAATTTGTATGAAGATGCTTGGGTGGACTTACCTGCAGCAGACCATGCTGCTTACTTACCAGCCACATAGGAATCCTCGGTGAGCCGGGACTACTTTCTTACCTGGGTGGGGCAAGCTCCACTCCCTGGATACAACACTGGAACTCTTCTGGAACAGGAAATCTTTTCTTACCTAGGCAAGGCCGTGGAGGAAGACGCCTCATCACTCCAAGGCTATTTAAACCACACCCGATTGATGAAACGTGCTTCACGTTATTCTGCATCTGCAGCAGAACGCTCACTGTGTCTGTTCCAGTTTTCTTCTTTCCGATCCTGAACCTGTAAGAACAAACGCTTACCATTCCTGTATCCAGCCTTCAGTAGCACCTGCAAAGACAAGAAACAACAGGTTAGCACGGCAACCTTCACGCGCAGCGCTTTCCTCACCTGATCCATCGGCAGCTATCATCTCTTCACGCTGCTCCTCCGCCTGTGAAGACAAAAGCATAGTTATTCCTGTGTGGAATTACTTACCGGCACTCCGGGAATTCCGGTTTTCTTCAACGCTGCAATCCTGCACCTGAAAGACAAAAGAAGAGACATTAGACAGGTATTTTACTTACGCGCCATCGCGCCCGCCACAATAGGGCGCCTGCAAATACTCCGGCGTTTCCAGCGTCTCTTCAACACCCGAACTCACAACTGCAAGGGAAAAGAGACAGTTAGAGAGCTTTTGAAAAGCAGGCAACCGGCATTTACTTACGCATTTCCAAGCGCGTCATTCCAAGACTCTGGCTCGAACTTCGGCTTTCTTCACACCATCTTCTACCTCAAGAGACCTGCAAGACAAATAGAAAAAGCATTATACAGAGCCCTGTTCCACATTAACGTGCCCACGCACCTAAAGACTGTAAGGACTTAAAAGGTGTCCGGAAACTCACCGTTCGTGCAGTTAACGACGGTAGCAATCCTCTGATGTCAAGAGGCCTACGTTTCACCCAGTGAAGGAACTGGCAACGGCACCCTGCACCAGACGCAGATGGAGAGTCCAGCATTCACCTATCTAAGGTGAGCACGTTGACCTTGGGGCTCCACGGAAAAGCGAGGAAGGGAAAGGGAGAGAGATACCCGACAACCCCAGATCATTAACCCCATATTCTTTCACCTGCAGATATCTCACTCTTCGAGTTAAACACACAGTGCGAAGAGGCTCAGCCCCGGAAGCCAATCGAGTCCTGCACTTCACTTTTCGAGTCACAGACACCATCCTGCCAAGACCGGCGCCTCCGTGGGAATCAGGTGAGCGTTACAGAACGCGAAGCCCACTGCAAAACTCCTACCCAGGCGCATTGGAAACCTCGGATACTGATCAATTGGCCCAGTTGCTTGGGGAACTGAGAGCAGAAGTACATGCAGCTCGTCAGGAAACAAACGCTCTAAGAAGAGAGCTGATAATATCCAAGGAGCGAACAGAGGACCTCGCTAGGCAATTGCTACAAACGCAGGCAGGACAAACACCTTTGCCCGCTCCAGGAGGAAATTATCCTTCAGCATCTTCCTCAAATCCAGTGCAAATCAATCTACCCGGTAATGTGCCCATGGCTCCGCCCGAACGCTTTTCTGGTGACCCAAAGAGATTTGCAGTGTTCATTAACCAGTGCCGCCTACACTTCTTATGTAGACCAGCTGCCTTCCCAACAGATCAGGCCAAGGTGGCTTTTGTGCTTTCTTATCTCAGTGCCGCAGATTGGTCGATCCCTTTAGTCACTCAGGATGATCCAGTTCTTCATGATTTCCAGGCCTTCCAGTCCAGCATGGAGAAACTGTTCGCAAGACATGCACAAGGGCTGGCCTTGGACAATGAACTCCTTTCGTTACGACAGGGTAATCAAGACCTCTTGACTTACATTGCCTCATTCAACAGACTTATAGTGGAAACTCAATGGCCTGAGGATAAAAGAATAACGCTTTTCTACAGAGGCCTGCGTGGAGAGCTCAAGGATGTGTTAGCTCAAGTTGTGAATCCTCCACAAGAATGCTCAGACTATATTGACTTAGTTGTTCAATTGGACCACAGATTACAGAACAGAAAGGCTGATCGTTCCAAATTTGATACCAGAGTGTTTTCTAAACCGCAGACCTCCACTAGGGGAGCTGACACCGTGGAACCCATGCAAATAGGGGGCATGAAAGGACCTTTAACCCAAAAAGAGCGAGAAAGGAGAAGACAGCTGCAATTATGCCTCTATTGCGGAAACTCGGGGCACTTTCTTCGAGACTGTCCAGTGAAACCAGCTAAGAAGGCTGTAGGAGCCGCAGATAGCTGTACCACAAATTCTGAGCAGGGAAACGACCTAGCCCGACAAGTGTAGAGGTCCTCTTGCCAAGCGTTAAAAACTGTTCCATGACCTCACATTTCGTGGTGCCTATGGTCCTCATTAGCCCTGAACGTCCGGATCGTTTGCATGCAATTGAAGCTTACATCGACAGCGGAGCAATCGGTAATTATGTGGACCGTGAAATGGTATCAAGGATGAATCTACCTCTTGTCCCTAAGGCAGTAAAAGACATCATTACTACAGTGGATGGCACGGAGATAGCCTCCGGACCAGTAACTCACGCCACCCAAGAAGTGACGTTAGTGAGCCAAGAGGGACACCGGGAGAAAATCGTGTTCGATGTGATCAAGGCCCCTCAGTTCCAGATCATTCTGGGAATTCCTTGGTTAGAGAAGCACAATTCTCAGATCGATTGGCGAGCAAAGACGGTTCAGTTTCCAGAATGTATCTCCACTTGTTATCCTCGGCCTGATGTTTCACTGGCGGCAATCTCTTCTGAGGTTCCCAAACTACCTCCCGAATACCAGAAATTCCAAGACGTCTTTCGGAAGGACCAAGCTAACACCCTGCCTCTTCATAGGTCTTACGACTGTCAAATAGATCTGATACCCTGAACAACTCCTCCTTGCAGTAGGATTTATGCCCTCACCAAGCCAGAGAATCTTCACCTCAGACAATATCTGGACCAATACCTAGCTAACGGATTTATCCGTCCTTCAAAATCTCCAGCTTCCTCGGCTTTGTTCTTCGTTCCGAAAAAGGAAGGAGACCTTAGGACTTGTATAGATTACCGCGTGCTGAATCAAATCACTGTTAAAAACAGATACCCGTTACCTTTGATCCCTGAACTCCTGGATCAAGTCAAAGAGGCATGTATATATGCAAAGTTGGATCTCAGAGGAGCCTACCACTTGGTACGAATAAAAGAGGGCGATGAATGGAAGACGGCCTTCCGCACCAAGTATGGGCTGTTTGAATATCAAGTTATGCCCTTTGGACTATGCAACGCTCCTGCCGCCTTCCAGTATTTTATGATGATGTCCTTAGAGAACTCATAGATGTGTGTGTTGTTGTCTACATTGATGACATCCTCGTCTATTCATCATCTGAAGAGGAACATCAGAAAAACGTTAAAGAGGTCCTCGAGAGATTACGTCAACATAACCTTTTTGCTAAGCTTGAAAAATGCGTTTTCAACGTGACTGAAGTTGAGTTCCTGGGATTCATATTGTCACCAAACGGAGTCCATATGGATTCAAAGAATGTCGATGCAATCATCAAGTGGCCTTCACCAACCTCTGTAAAAGGAGTTCAAAGCATGTTAGGCTTCGCTAACTTTTACCGCAGGTTCATTCCTGAATTCTCTCGAATAGTCCAGCCCATCACCGCTCTATTAAAAAAAAAAAAACGTTTTGAGTGGTCTACCGAGGCGGAACAAGCTTTTCAGGACTTAAAAGCTAAATTCATCTCTGCACCTGTTCTAAAACACCCTCGCCCAGAACTCCCCTACATCGTAGAAACAGATGCTTCTAGTCTTGCTATGGGGGCAGTTTTATCACAAAGAGATCCGGTCACACACCAATTACATCCTGTAGCCTTTTGGTCCCACAAATTCTCGGCTCCCGAGATCAACTATTCAATTACAGACAAGGAACTTTTAGCTATCAGATCAGCCTTCAAAGCCTGGCGGCATTATCTTTTGGGAGCCAGACACACAGTCACCGTAATGACAGATCACCGCAACTTACAATATCTGAAGACGGCCAAAGCTCAGTCTTCCAGGCAGCTCCGCTGGGCTCTGTTTTTGGCTGAGTTTGACTTTATAATTACTTATCGACCAGGCAGTAAAAACGGAAAAGCAGATGCCCTCTCCCGGATGGGAATAGATGAACACTTGACCAATCCTGAACCAATACCCATAATCCCAGAACAAAGGATTTTGGGCTTGGTCAGCGCTCAATCCTTTGAAGACATCGAGACTACAGTCAAATCACTCCTAACTCTGGCAGAATTACAGGACTGGCAACTCAAGGGGAAGGATTTCTCAGTGGACCAAGACCTACCATATTTCCGAGGACGATTGTACTTGCCCTGTGAGAAAATACAAAAACAGGTAATCTCCTGTTATCACGACTCATTAATGGAGGGTCACCCTGGCATTACCAAAACCATGGAAAAGGTCAAAAGACATTTCTGGTGGCCATCATGGAAGAAGGATATTAGAGACTTTGTAATCTCCTGCGGTGTGTGTGCTCAGAATAAAAGTCAGAAGGAGAAACCAGCCGGCCTCTTACACCCACTGGACATCCCTCCCTGTCCATGGCATACCCTGTCCATGGATTTCATCACGGACTTACCTCCATGCTCAGGGTATAATACCATTTTAGTAGTCGTGGATCTATTCTCCAAGATGGCTCACTTCATTCCCCTGAAGGGCCTACCTTCAGCTTCAGTATTAGCCAGAGAATTCTTAGAAAACATCGTTCGGTTACACGGTTTTCCCTCGGTTTTGGTCTCTGATAGGGGAAGTCAATTCATCTCCCACTTTTGGCGAAGTTGCTGTCGCTTAGCCCAAATTGATGTGAGACTTTCAACCAGTCACCATCCCCAAACTGACGGACAAACCGAGAGGACAAATCAAACTCTGGAGCAATATTTACGTTGCATGCTCCAACAAACTGAAAACCCTTGGAAGGATATCCTTTGGATCGCTGAATACGCTTATAACAATTCGACCCATTCTGGAACCGGGAAGACTCCCTTCTTCCTATTATACGGAAACCATCCTAGGACCTCTAACCTGGATCCTCCCCAAGAATTCGAAACACCTGCTGTGGATCACTTGCACTCGGTGATCACTCGTACTTTTAAAGAAGCCACTGCCCATCTGCAAAGAGCTAAAGCTCTATACAAGAAAGGAGCGGATCAACACTGTAAAGAGGCCCCACACTACGCAGTGGGAGATCAGGTCTGGTTATCCACTAAGCACCTGCCTCTAAAAGGACCCCGCACCTTCATCCCGAGATACTTAGGACCCTTTCTCATCTCTGCCATAATTAATCCGGTGGCTGTCAAATTGGAATTGCCTTCGCATATGAAAATACATCCAGTATTCCATGTCTCCTTACTAAAATCAGTACAACCAGAAACCCGATTGACCGAACTCCCAGAACCTGTTCTAGTGGATGGAGAACTTGAGTTTGAAGTAAAGAACATCCTAGACTCCAAAATCTCCAAATCTAAATTATATTACCTGGTTGATTGGAAAGGATACGGCCCCCAGGAAAGGTCTTGGGAACCCTCAGAACATGTCCACGCACCTCGTCTGGTCAAGGAATTCCATCTGAATCACCCCGACAAGCCAAAACCCCCAGAGAAGACACGCTTAGGAGGGGCCTTGAGGGGGGGTGCTGTCATGATCACTGCTTCCAAGGAGCTAGGACCAGCCCAACATCCTTGGAAGCAGGCCCCTAACCTTCATCCTAGGCACCAGACGGTCCCCACTGGGACCTTTTGGACCTTGTCCTGGCGCCGGTGGCACCAGGCTCATCAAAGTCACTGGTCCCGGGCTCATAATTTGTATGAAGATGCTTGGGTGGACTTACCTGCAGCAGACCATGCTGCTTACTTACCAGCCACATAGGAATCCTCGGTGAGCCGGGACTACTTTCTTACCTGGGTGGGGCAAGCTCCACTCCCTGGATACAACACTGGAACTCTTCTGGAACAGGAACTCTTTTCTTACCTAGGCGAGGCCGTGGAGGAAGACGCCTCATCACTCCAAGGCTATTTAAACCACACCCGATTGATGAAACGTATTTCGCGTTATTCTGCATCTGCAGCAGAACGCTCACCGTGTCTGTTCCAGTTTTCTTCTTTCCGATCCTGAACCTGTAAGAACAAACGCTTACCATTCCTGTATCCAGCCTTCAGTAGCACCTGCAAAGACAAGAAACAACAGGTTAGCACGGCAACCTTCACGCGCAGCGCTTTCCTCACCTGATCCATCGGCAGCTACCGTCTCTTCACGCTGCTCCTCCGCCTGTGAAGACAAAAGCATAGTTATTCCTGTGTGGAATTGCTTACCGGCACTCCGGGAATTCCGGTTTTCTTCAACGCTGCAATCCTGCACCTGAAAGACAAAAGAAGAGACATTAGACAGGTATTTTACTTACGCGCCATCGCGCCCGCCACAATAGGGCACCTGCAAATACTCCGGCGTTTCCAGCGTCTCTTCAACACCCGAACTCACAACTGCAAGGGAAAAGAGACAGTTAGAGAGCTTTTGAAAAGCAGGCAACCAGCATTTACTTACGCATTTCCAAGCGCGTCATTCCAAGACTCTGGCTCGAACTTCGGCTTTCTTCACACCATCTTCTACCTCAAGAGCCCTGCAAGACAATAGAAAAAGCATTATACAGAGCCCTGTTCCACATTAACGTGCCCACGCACCTAAAGACTGTAAGGACTTAAAAGGTGTCCGGAAACTCACCGTTCGTGCAGTTAACGACGGTAGAAATCCTCTGATGTCAAGAGGCCTACGTTTCACCCAGTGAAGGAACTGGCAACGGCACCCTGCACCAGACGCAGATGGAGAGTCCAGCATTCACCTATCTAAGGTGAGCACGTTGACCTTGGGGCTCCACGGAAAAGCGAGGAAGGGAAAGGGAGAGAGATACTCGACAACCCCAGATCATTAACCCCATATTCTTTCACCTGCAGATATCTCACTCTTCGAGTTAAACACACAGTGCGAAGAGGCTCAGCCCCGGAAGCCAATCGAGTCCTGCACTTCACTTTTCGAGTCACAGACACCATCCTGCCAAGACCGGCGCCTCCGTGGGAATCAGGTGAGCGTTACACCCAGTTAATGGAACTCCCAGGGGAGGCACCACAGGAGGAGAAAAATCCTCTGGAAGCGGCAAGGGTGTTCCTTAAACCCCTCCGAAAGCTTGTGGCGACAAGACAGCACTGATAAACCGGTGATGCCTATAGCCCTGTTAAAAATAGCATTGGAACAATTGCATTATCCAGCGCACATGACAAAAGAGAATCTAGCAGCAACGATCGCTGAAGACTGGTCTTTACCGAACTTAGCAGAGCACGTTGCATCTGCCAACAGTTCACGGTTGGGCATACACTAAGAGTAATTAGAGGAGTCATCCCAAGGCCCAATGGGCCTATTCAGCACTTGCATATCGATTATGTTGATATGATTCAAGTATGTAACGGGTACAGGTATCTAATTGTTGTGGTGTGTCCATTATCTAGATAGATAGAAGCAGGTCCATGTACACACCCATACTCTACCTGTGCGGCCAAATTTCTGGTGAGGGAGTTATTTCCCAGCTGGGGAGTATGCAAGGTCAAGAGGTCAGATAATGGACCTCACTTTGTTAATGCAGTCTTTGAACAGATTAGCTTGCTGCTTGGTATAAAGCACACGTTCTCGTCGGTGTATCATCCGCAAGGTAATGGAATATGTGAGAATCTCGACGGCTTGTTAAAGGAAAGGATAGCCAAGTTGAAGCTTACTCTAAAGAAGTGATGGCTACACTGCCTTCCACTGGCACTGCATGCACTCAGAAACCAGCCTTGTTCTGACCATCATCTTACGCCACACGAAATAGCCGCAGGCAGAACGATGCACACGCCACTGACACCCCAAGATAGAGCTAGATGTGATGCTCAGCCAACAGGGGAAATTTTAGGATCAGAAATGCAAAATTACTTGAATTGCATGACATCTTGTCTTACTGTAATTTCAGGACAGCTGCAGTGACGACACAAAAGGTGCAGGGCAGCACAGAACACAGAAGGAGATACTACAACAGACCCGATTCAAAGTTTGTCTACCACCAATTTTCGCTGGGGACACAGTCCTGGTGAGGAACCACACGAGAAAAAAGTGGGACGACCCAAGGTTCAACAGACCCTTTAAAATGGAAGACGTCACTCCCTCTGCAGTCAAGCTACAAGGAAGAAGAGCTTGGCTATTCCTGGGTGATATCAAGCCATACCATGGAGAAGGCCCCCTGCCCGCACCCCAATGCGTAGAGACTACAGATGATGGGGAAGAACCGCAGCATGTGCAGACGAGATCCATGACGAGGAAGAAGGATGCATGGCCAGCAAAGCAAAGACAAAGAACTTTTGTGCAAAGTTGTGGCTTAAATTTGGACATTTCCTCTGAGCAAAAAGGGGGATAAGGACATCAAAATTGACACCCTGTACATCCTAGTTGCAGGGTGAATAAGAAAATTGCATGCATAAAGCCACAACATAAGGTTATTGACTTTGAACTTTGGACTTTGGCACACTGAAGCCATGATAAGAAAAGGATATGCAAAATTGTGATCGAGGACACACAAATTGGAAGAAAGTACAGTATCCAGACTCGCTTTCAACAGGAGCATTATTTGGACTCACTTATGGTGTCCCACAGCAGTGACATCACTAAAGATATTCTAATTTACTTTGAGTTAGTACTGTGATCATACCGGTCGTTAGTTAAGACTCACTAACATCACTGAATTTCTCCAAGACCCTGAAAACGAAAAGACAATAAGGAGGCTGCTCATTGTGATTGCTGAGCAGTTCCTCCTGCTTCCAGAATACAGGGAGGACAAGACAAATGTCCCAAGCAGAGGAAGCAGCGAATAGGCTTGTCAGCGTGCTATTCTTTTGCTTAATTGAAGACTGCCCAGATCTTGTTGGGCGAGACACTGACGTTTTGACATTTCTTTGAGATCCAGCGAACACAGAACGTTTGAGTATAATCCTGAACTGAATCATAATTCAGGTTGCTCTTCACGCTCATCGAAATCAAAGAAGCTGCTCATCGTAATTGCCGAGCAGTTCCTTTCACAGCAAGGACAAGACAAATGTCCCTGTCACCAGAAGATAGCAGACTAGCAAGCAACGTCTTCTTTCACCTAATTGAGGACTTTCCAGAACTTGTGGGGAGGCCTGCCACTGCTGATGTCCTTACTTTCATCAGAGACCCAGCAAACTCTGCACAGAAGAGCATGCTCCTGCATGGTATTGTGATGCAAGTTGAACTTTCTAATCATCATCAGATTTTCTGGAGAAGACTGTAAACATTCCGCCCAGGGACAGATCGAGAAAGTGTTGCCAGAAAGCTTCACTCCTGTTTATGCTGACAAGGACACAACATGTCTTCTGGAGTGAGACAGATAAGAGGCATTGACTGGGAGCTTGTTTATTTTGAACATGCGAACTAAGAGACTTGCTGAACTTATCACCTGATTTGACATTTTCGGATACAGCAAGGAAAACTGTGTCCAAAGATAAGAGACAATCCAATGTCCAGGCAAAGGAGGAAAATTGTTCCAGTACCTGCAACCGACAAGCAGAGACAGCAGAATCCAGAGATATTATTGCCTAGAATGTATTAAAAGTTAGTCTTCTTTCCTTAGATGATTGAGATGGGCAAACAAAGCAGCAATGTTGTCATCCCTCAGGAGGAGAGACACTCTTATTATTCAAGAACTAAGTGTTGCCAACTAACCTATAGAGGAATAATGTATCTATGCATTGTATTCATTGTTGTTTTACTGTCACTGATGATTCGAACTGCATTTTCTATTGGTTCGCAAAGTGTTCCGATTCCAGTGCACCCACCTAATGATGTACACATGACACCCACAAAGGCACCCAGACCCTTTATAGTGATTCCAGTCCCTAGAAGGTCTGACAAAGGAGTGAGTGAACTTGAAATGGATGTGATTAGCAATTACACACACACATGTAGTAACAAGCAAGTTGAAAAGTCGGAGACAGGGTCAGCAGAGTAAGAATGAGAAAAGGTTACTGACAACTACACACATGCAAACAATGAGTGCACATACACCAGGTCTTGTGTTAATAGCCATAGAACCACAATCCAAAGAATGGGAGAAGGTTGGAAAACCAACGATGAGAAGTTCTACTACAAGTGAAGTGAAAAGACAAATGGAGAAAACGAAACGTTTAAAAAGACAAAAGGAGAATAAACCAACAGAGACAGCATTGATAAGCACCCCTGATCCAGCACTGAAAGAAACAAGTGCAAGCCCAGCAAAAATCTCACGAGCAGTGATGATAGCAGAATAACCAGAGCCTGGAAACGAGAAGAGGACAAGGAAAGAATTGCCAGACTTTCTTCTACTCAACTAGTACAGATGAAGATGCCTGAACCATTGATGGAAGTACCTGAGAATCCTCCAGTGAGAAGAAGTTACATGGATGCTATTAAGGATGTGATGATAGCAAACCACATGAAAACCTTGAGAATCAAGAGAAGCACACAAGAAGATGATAATGAACTAAATGACTACCTGGACAGCACAGCACACTTGGGAAATAACATCTGGTACCAACATATGAAAGAAGTTGGATGACGAAACTCAAAGGAGGAATTGTCACGTCCCTAATGTCCCTCCCCAAACCTCCGATCCCCTTACCCCCACTCCTGCCCATCCACTTGCCCGGATCCGGGACCCACGTGTGTTCTCCACGACCCCCCACATGCCAGGGCGATTGTGTCAGCGGTCCGGCCGCCTCCGAGGACGCCAGTTTCATTGGCATATACCGTGGCGGCTGCGAGATCGGCCTCGTTTCCTGCTTCTGCGTCGCGTGACTGGCGCGTCCCACTCACGTGTTGCTGGAACTCGATCATGTGATGCGGGCGGTGGTCACGTGACCGGAAAACACTCATAGCGCCGCTATTTAAACGCTCGCATCACAGTGTTCATTGCTTGACAGCTATTTACCTTGGACACCGTTGGGCGCTACGTTTGCTTTTGGTTTGGATCTTGTGGAAACTGACCTCGGATTGTTTCACAGACTGTTTTGGATTCCCCTGATTATTGACCCTTGGATTTTGGAACTCTTGCTACGGATCACAGACTGTTTTTTTGACTTCCATTCTGCTACACCCCTGACACTATGTTTCTTGGATTTCTTGTTTGGATTTCAACTACAGGTGGGCCCGGCGCACTCAGACCTCCATATTTCCTCCTGAGCTTCCACCCACTACTGGGAGCGAGACACTGGTGGGTCCCGGAACCCCTCAATAGGTTCAACGGCACCTCTACTGTCAACCCTTGGTAAGACCATTCCATTTTCTTGTTGATTGGTTTGTGGATGTTGTTCTGGCTAAGTACCTAACCAGTGTTTCTTTACAGTGGCCCAGGGGTTCCCAGAAGTCCGCATCTCCAGAAGAACATCTCCCACCTGTGGCCTCAAAGGTTGTACAGAGAGTGGTTTGGACTATCTCTGTGCGACACTTGTGGACAGAGGTTTCTTCTGCCTACACGACAGTTAAGACAGTCAAGACAGTCGATACACAACAGACTGTGAAGCCATCCTGTTGTGTAGGCAATGGAGGGTGCTGCGGAGGAACCCTTGGCTACTATGGTTCAAGCCATAACCGTGTGACGTGCGGACATGGCCGCAGCAAACACTGCCATTCACCAACGGTTGGACTATCTCCAGAGCACGAGACATCCTTTGCCCCTGATAATGAACCCGGGGATGCATTATCTGCCCCACAGGTTGCCCCGCCTTTAGCTCCGGTCCCACAGAACTAAATGACCATAGTATTCCCTACTCCCTTTCCCTTGGCCGCTCCAGAGAGGTATCAGGGGGACCCCAGCAAGTTCAAAACCTTCATTAATCAATGCAAGATCCAGTTTTTGTGTAGACCCAAGGCCTTTCCAGACTCAACCGCAAAATCTGCCTTTACCCTATCACATTTAGCAGGAATAGCTGCCACTTGGGCTAACCCCCTCATGGAAAACAACGATCCAGCCCTTTATGATTTCGATCTGTTGATCACGGAAATGTCACGAGTATTTGATACCCGCCATAAAGTGCAGTCCCGGGACTTGGAACTCTTGGACCTGGGACAAGGGAGAGGGCCCTTGATTGAGTATATCACTAGGTTCAATTAGCTTGCAGCAGAAACATCTTGGCCCGAAAGTAAAAAGGCAGTAGTGTTTTACAGGGGTCTGTGTAACGCCATGAAGGATGCTCTTGCAGTAGTCCCCGCCTTGCCAACTACTTACCATGATCTGGTGGATTTGGCCCTGCAGGCGTTCAGAACGCAGAGCCGAGGCTGGTTTTGCTCCTGTTCCATCATCATCCACCGCCCCTACTGCCTCTATTTCCAGTCAGGAACCCATGCAGATTGAGGGCATACGTAGTCCACTTACACCCACAGAGAGAGAGCGCAGGAGGGTGGATAATGCATGCTACTACTGTGGCCTGACTGGCCACTTTGTCAAAGAATGTCCCTGTCGGCCAAAGCTCAAAACCCCGGGTTTTCGGAATGCTCAACCCTAGAACCGGGGACTGGGTCGGGCGAATCCTCCAACACCCCGAATCTGATACCTGCTTTTGGCCGTATTAGGCCTGTCCAAGTGCAAGCCACTCAGAATCTACACCCAATGTTTCGCACTCAGTCACGATCATCATAGACTCCGGGGCAAAGTGCAACTACATTGACATCGCACTTGCCAATACCCTCAATTTGCCCCTTCTGACTAAGACCAGGCCAGAACCAGTCCAGGCGGTTGATGGTACATCATTGATATCCGGGCCCATTAAACAACAGACGGCTCCTATACTCCCAAGAATTCACGCTACACACAAAGAAACCTTGAGTTTCAACCTCATTTTAATGCCCCAATTCGACCTCATATTTGGGATCCCCTGGCTCCAGGAGCATAACCCTCTGATAAACTGGAAAACAGGCTTGGTCCATTTCGAATCAGATATATGCCAACACTTGTGCCTTCCTGCAACAACGAACGATACCACACCTGCACAGGCTCTGGGGGCTATAGCACATCTAACCATAGGGGATGCTGCGATCCCATCAACAGAACATCATACAGTGGGACTGATCTCTGCACTCCTCCCGCCCAATACCAAGACTATGCAGGGGTGTTTGATCACGGCTCCTCCAAGGTGCTTCCCCTGCACCGTCCCTACGACTGCCCGATAGACCTGATACCAGGCAGTACGGTTCCTACGGGCCGGATTTATTCCCTGTCTCCCACTGAAGACATAGCCCTAAAAGAATACATTCAAAAATCCCTTTGTTTAGGCCATATTCGCCCTTCCACATCTCCTGCGGCCAGTCCCATCTTCTTCGTTCCCAAAAAATAAGGCGACCTACGCCCATGCATGGATTACCGCCGACTCAATGCCATCACAGAAAAAAAACGCTACCCCATCCCCCTGATCACGCCATTACTTGATCACCTCACTCACGCCTCTGTTTTCACGAAATTAGACCTTCACAGGGCCTACCATCTGGTCCGTGTACGACCTGGGGACGAATGGAAAACGGCGTTTTGCACACATTATGGGCTATACGAATACACGGTCATGCCGTTTGGTCTCTGCAATGCCCCCGCTACATTCCAGTGCTTCATGAATGACATCTTCACTGACATCCTAGATGTCTTTGTTGTAGTCTACCTGGATGACATTCGGATTTTCTCCCGAAGCCTGGAAGAACACGTACCCCATGTACGAGAGGTACTTTCACGCTTGCAAAAACATTCATTGTTCCCGAAACCAGAGAAATGCCAATTCCATGTAGTCACCGTGGAGCTTCTCGGTTTCCATATCTCACCTGGGGGCCTGGCCACGAATTCCTCCAAAGTACGAGCAGTATTAGACTGGCCGGCTCCAAAAACCCTGAAAGCGCTTCAGTCATTCCTTGGCTTTGCTAATTTTTATTGGCGCTTAATCTCTGGCTTCTCGTCGCTGGTGGCTCCCCTCACTTCTCTTACAAGTCCTCGCGTTCGCTTTCTCTGGACCGAAACACACCAACAAGCCTTTGAGTCACTAAAGACGGCGTTCATTAACGCCCCTGTTCTACAACACCCGGACCCAGAACTACCGTTCATTGTGGAGGCCGATGCCTCCTCCTTTGCCTTGGGCGCAGTGTTGTCACAAGTCTGTCCCACCTCCGGTCGGCTTCACCCTGTGGCCTTTCACTCCCGCAATTTTACTGATGCCGAATCCCATTACACAGTGACCGAAAAGGAGCTACTGGCCGTCATGGACCCTTCCGTGGTTGGCGACACCATCTCTTAAGTGCCAAACACCAGGTCACAGTGTATTCTGATCATCAAAATTTGCAGGATCTGGCATCGTTGAAATGCATTAGCAGACAGGTCAGATGGCATTTGTTCTTCACGGCTTTTGACTTTGTTATCAAACACTGCTCAGGTTCTGCCCACGGGAAAGCCGATGCCTTATCTCGTTCCCCTGGGGGGATTGCATTACCAACATACCCTGACACCCTCCTAGACTGCGGCAAGGTGGTTTGTCTGTGCACCCCATCACCGCCCTTACTGGAAGCGATTCGGCATTGGGTCACCCTACACTCGGACCAATGTCTGACTGGGACATTACATTTCAGGACGGTTTACCGTTCGTTGCTGACCGTCTGTTTCTACCCACTCCAGAGACTCGCAACATGGCCATTGCATGGTACCACGATGCCCCTATTCATGGACACCCCGGTCAGATGCACACACTATCATTATTGAAACGTTGGTGTTGGTGGCCCTCCATGAAAAGGGATGTGGAGTGCTATGTTAACACCTGTGCGGTATGCGCACAATGCGAACATCATAGAGGTCGTCCAGTAGGCCTCCTGCTCCCTTTGCCCGTCCCTCCCAGGCCTTGGCACACTGTAACAATGGATTTTATCACTGATTTACCCCGGGTCCAAGAGTTTGACACTTTATGGGTGGTCATTGATTCTTTCTCCAAGATGGCTCGCTTTATCCCCTGCAAGGGCATCCCCTCGGCTCCTGCGCTGGCTAGACTGTTCTTTGAGGGCGTTTTTTGTCTCTTCGGATTGCCATTGGTTATCGTCTCTGACAGGGGTCCTCAGTTTACTTCACGCTTTTGGCATTCGCTAACCGGACTACTGGGTATTGACGTGCACTTCTCCTCGGCATACCACCCTCGAGACGGACGGCCAGACTGAGAGGCTCAATCAGACCCTAGAACAGTACTTACGTTGCCTGACCCTGCAACAACAGACATCATGGTTGAGAGTGGTGCACCTCGCAGAATTCGCATACAACAACGCTGAACATTCATCCACCGGGTTCTCCCCGTTTTATGTGTTGTATGGGCAGCATCCCCGTGTCCTACCCTTCATTGACAGGCCATCCTCTGTCACCCCTGCTGCTTCCGCTTGTGCTAGGGACCTGTCCTCCATCCACGCTCAGACCACGGCTCAGCTCCTCGAGGCTCAAGCGTCTATGAAGGCTCAGGCAGATAAAAGACGGGTGATGGCCCTGTCGTATCCAGTGGGTTCCCGCGTCTGGTTGTCTACCCGCCACTTACGGCTAGCGGGTTGTCGCAAGATCCTACCTCACTTTGTGGGTCCTTACGTGGTCACCCAAGTCATCAACCCTGTGGCCTTTCGTCTTGCTCTCCCGAAGTCCTGGCGGATTCACCCTGTCTTCCATGTTTCCCTCCTCAAGCCCTGCCCCGGTCCTACGCGGCTACGTGCTCCGGTGGCCCCGGTGTCCCTGTCTTCTCCCGATGTTTTTGAGGTCTCTGGTATTTTGGGTTCTAGTTTCTGTAGGGGTCGCCTTCAATACCTGGTGGATTGTTCTGGGTTTGGGCCTGAAGAGAGGTCCTGGGTGCCCACTGTTGATGTCAGTGCTCCGCGCTTGGTGGCGCGTTTTCATAGGGACAATCCTTCTTGCCCACAGGGTCGTGGGCCTTTGGGTGGGGGCTCTGTCACGTCCTGTGGGATTCCCGATGTCTCTAATGTCCCTCCCCAAACCTCCGATCCCCTTACCCCCACTCCTGCCCATCCACTTGCCCGGATCCGGGACCCACGTGTGTTCTGCGCGACCCCCCATATGCCAGGGCAATTGTGTCAGCGGTCCGCCCGCCTCCGAGGATGCCAGTTTCATTGGCATATACCGTGGCGGCTGCGAGATCGGCCTCGCTTCCTGCTTCCACGTCGCGTGACCGGCGCGTCATGCTCACGTGTTGCTGGAACTCGACCACGTGATGCGGGTGCTGGTCACGTGACCAGAAAACAATCGTAGCGCCGCTATTTAAACGCTCGCATCACAGTGTTCAGTGCTTCACAGCTGTTTACCTTGGACACTGTTGGGCGCTACGTTTGCTTTTGGTTTGGATCTTGTGGAAACTGACCTCGGATTGTTTCACAGACTGTTTTGGATTCCCCTGATTATTGACCCTTGGATTTTGGAACTCTTGCTACGGATCACAGACTGTTTTTTGGACTTCCATTCTGCTACACCCCTGGCACTACGTTTCTTGGATTTCTTGTTCGGATTTCAACTACAGTTGGGCCCGGCGCACTCGGACCTCCATATTTCCTCCTGAGCTTCCACCCACTACTGGGAGCGAGACACTGGTGGGTCCCGGAACCCCTCAATAGGTTCAACTACTGTCAACCCTTGGTAAAACCATTCCATTTTCTTGTTGATTGGTTTGTGGATGTTGTTCTGGCTAAGTACTTAACCAGTGTTTCTTTATAGTGGCCCAGGGGTTCCCAGAAGTTCGCATCTCTGGAAGAACATCTCCACCTGTGGCCTCAAAGGTTGTACAGAGAGTGGTTTGGACTATCCCTGTGCGACACTTGTGGACAGGGGTTTCTTCTGCCTACACGACAGTTAAGACAGTCAAGACAGTCGATACACAACAGGAATGCTTTGTTTGCACACTCCTACCTTACCGCATGGAGAAGTTAAAGATCTTTGTAGCTGTTGAAATAGATGTGCAGACGGCGCACTGTCTATCGCACATTGCAATGTGTAAGACCAGAGGCCAGTTCATGGGAACTGATGCCTCACTGAAATGGGCAACTGAAGCAACTGATCCAAATGAAGATGATTATGTCCAGGACATAAAGACAAGAAAGAATGGAAAAACAAAGCACATTGTGGCCAGATACGAGCAGCCTGGAGTTAAAGGAGCAGAGATCAGAAGAGAGGCAAATCAAAAACTAAACGTTATAATTTCGCATTTATATAGCGCTACGAACCCTCAGGTATCTGAGCACTTCTTATTATTACCCACAGTGGGTAGTACTCATTTATCGCCCTCGGAAGGATGAAAGGCTGAGTTTAGCCCTGCCGGGATTCGAACCTGCATCAGTGGGCTCTGCACTGATGTCAAAGCGAGTGCTCTACTCGCTGTGCCACTTGACCAGCTGAAAAACTCCAGAAGAAGCTCAGTAGTGCAAGAACAGAGGCCAAATGCAAATTTGGGGAACAGTGCTTTCACCAGACGGATGGGAGAAAGGAGTAGTGATCTGCAGAGCATGGATGGTCTTCGGTCACTACAAGCGCACCATTAACATAGTGCGAAATGGATGCAAGCCATTATGGCCAAAACTTGCTAAACTATTGACATGGGTCGAGGACAGAGGAAGACCCTTGCAGATAGTGCCATTGGAGAGCCCAACATTCTGCTTCAGGAATAATGCCACCAGGAAAATGGGGGTGAATTAGAACTTTGGACAAGTTTTTGACGCTCCAGGAATGGTATATGGTACTGCAGTGATCATGGATCATTATTGGGCATGTGGATCCAAAGCATATATCAGGCTGCCGAGAAACTGGGGAGGTATATGCACTGCACATTAGTGAATGTCCATGTTCCAGCAATGGTGATTCCAAAAAGTGATCTGAATATTGACAGTTTCCCAAAAGCAGATGCTCACCTGAGGAAGAAGAGATCTGTGGAACGAATGAGTCGAATGAAGAGAGATAATTACTTTTCTGCCAAATCTATAGAAGCTTGCGATGCTTTCCCGTATGAACATAGACTGTTCAGTCAGACTTCTTCAGTGTTCATCTTAATTTTTATGCCAAGAGTTCAAGTTGGAGCAAATACTAAATGTTTGCAGATAACCAGATGAGAGTTGCTGCAGACCATCAACACAACCTTAAAAGGATTTAATGAAATCAAGGAAGAGTTGAGGGCGATCCGACTAAGGACTCTCCAGAACAGATACGTCCTTGACATGATCACAGCTATGGATGGAGGTATTTGTGCAAAAATCGCAGAATCATGTTGCACATTTATACCATCTCACGATGAAGAAAATTGAACTTTAACAGAGGCCATAGGTATGCTTACAAAACTAAAGAATCAAATGATTGATGAAACTGACGAAATGGATGACGACAGTTGGTTTGCATCACTATTTTCATGGGTTCCACAATGGATGGCAGATGCATTCAAATTCCTAAGAGCCCTGCTAGTGATGATATTGCTCGGATTCTGTGTTATCAAGATAATAATCTCTCAGTGCCAGAAAACTGCAAATAAGGCCATAGGTGTCAGGGGGCGAAGCTCCGGATTCTGTGGGCAGAACCTTGTTGAGGCTGCTTGTACATATGTAAATGCTTGTGACATAAAGATTGACCACAAAAGTGATGGGTGGAAGGTTTCGAATGAATCTAAACCACTGGCAATTGCTCTGGGCCAACCTTCCACACCACCGTTTTTTAGCCCGTCTGCACCATTGCAAAAGGGGACCAGCCATGTGCAAATCAGTCAGCAGCTGCCGCCACCGAAGGTAGCAGCCCAGCCTGAACTGCTAGGCCAGGTCCCCTCTGCACAGAAAACCAAGCAATCCCAGACATGTTTCGGCCTTGTTGGACCTCCTCAGTGAGGTGCAGCCTGGTTCCCTGTGGCGCAGCGAGCAAGGGACCCACGTCTGGGCATACCCTCTCTCACAAGGAGAAACAAACTGACCACAAAAGTGATGGGTGGAAGGTTTCGAATGAATCTAAACCACTGGCAATTGCTCTGGGCCAACCTTCCACACCACCGTTTTTTAGCCCGTCTGCGCCATTGCAAAAGGGGACCAGCCATGTGCAAATCAGTCAGCAGCTGCCGCCACCGAAGGTAGCAGCCCAGCCCGAACTGCTAGGCCAGGTCCCCTCTGCACAGAAAACCAAGCAACCCCAGACATGTTTCGGCCTTGTTGGACCTCCTCAATGACGTGCAGCCTGGTTCACTGTGGCGCAGCGAGCAAGGGACCCACGTCTGGGCATACCCTCTCTCACAAGGAGAAACAAACTGACCACAAAAGTGATGGGTGGAAGGTTTCGAATGAATCTAAACCACTGGCAATTGCTCTGGGCCAACCTTCCACACCACCGTTTTTTAGCCCGTCTGCGCCATTGCAAAAGGGGACCAGCCATGTGCAAATCAGTCAGCAGCTGCCGCCACCGAAGGTAGCAACCCAGCCCGAACTGCTAGGCCAGGTCCCCTCTGCACAGAAAACCAAGCAACCCCAGACATGTTTCTGCCTTGTTGGACCTCCTCAGTGAGGTGCAGCCTGGTTCCCTGTGGCGCAGCGAGCAAGGGACCCATGTCTGGGCATACCCTCTCTCACAAGGAGAAACAAACTGACCACAAAAGTGATGGGTGGAAGGTTTCGAATGAATCTAAACCACTGGCAATTGCTCTGGGCCAACCTTCCACACCACCGTTTTTTAGCCCCTCTGCACAGAAAACAAAGCAACCCCAGACATGTTTCGGCCTTGTTGGACCTCCTCAGTGAGGTGCAGCCTGGTTCCCTGTGCCAGTGGTTTAGATTCGTTTAGCACCACCTATACATAGCTACCTCAAAAGGAGCACTTTATATAAGTATACTTCCACTATGCAGAAGAGCAGAATTAACCAAAGGTTACTAAAGGTCTCAAGAGGAGAGATTAGCAGCAACCCAAACTGAGATTTAAAGACAGAAAGAAACTTGGACAAGGGCAAATCATACCAAGAAGCCAAGGTCGTATCGGCTGAAATAGACCAACAGTGGATACAATTTATGAAAGAAGGATAGAGTGTCCTGTTCAGAAAGGTCAAGATAAGCCACAGGAGGCAGATGGCTGGCAGAATTAAATCAAATGTTCAAATTGCATGAAGAATAAGACGATTTCACGATGTCGGACTCGAGGCCAACCACAAAGAAATAATTGACACATGACCACTGAGGTGATGATTGATTGTAGCAATAATTGGAGGAAAGCTGGGGGCGCGGAAAAACTCCCTGCACTTGGCCGGCTAGTCTGCACGCTGCTAAGTAAGTGGAAAAGTATGAGTGGGGTTGTTGCCAACCCAATCATAGTGGACCAAGTAATCAAGTGTCCTATAGTGAGTGAGTATAATGAGACATCGTACTTTTAGTGACGTTTACAGTAGCCATTTTGAAGGAAGGGCTAAGATGCCCCACCTGACACTGTTTATCAAATCCCCTAACTCTGTTACCATATACAGATATAGCACCTATATTAAAGTTACCTTCCTAGAACCAATAGAATGGCATGCAACATTTTAAGCGTTACGCGTCAGTGATGACGAATTTTTAGTATAAATGATGTGTTTTTTATGAAGTTCATTGGAGTTATTGAAGCGAGAAGGAAGATCGAGCAATTGCTGATATTCATGAACTCCCCGTTTTTTGTACTTGTCATTAAACGGACTCCCTTTGCCAAACCGTCGAGTTGTCATTATTGATTTGATGCGAGAGTATTAATCTGCATCCCCATCCATCCCATGAGTGCTGCTGCCACATCTTAAAGTGCTATTGGGTAAACCCCAGCTCTATGGGCCGGTTGGGGTCCTAGTGCACATCCTTACAATAGGACAGGTTTATTAAGTGTAGGGACAAATTGGTGTACCCTGGTGCTCCTCTGCTAGTGCCTCCAATACTGTCACATAGAGTTGCATTATTGCTGCACTGGCCCTCCCACAGTCTCGCATCACTTGATTAGACAGGCAGACAGTCTCACCAGCCAGTCAGTCCACCAGAGATTCCAGAATAGCAGACTAACTGTGGTAGAACCAATATTGCATTTTTTCCCCTTTTGCTCCCAGCCACTGAAGTTGCTTGGGCCATCAGTACTGCCCCTCGCTCTGCTATGTCCTGTTATGCTATGATATTGAGTCTTTCATTGAACACCATCTGCCATTTTCACGCTTTCTAGGACCTTTAGGATCTGCAAGAAGTGGGTGTTTCAGACTTAAAGGAGAGCGTTAACTGATTGTAACATTGAAGCTGCACTAGAATAGCCTCATTACAATGAGTAATGAAGTTAGATGCCCCTACACAAGTAAGTTTGCCACTCCTCCACCGTCTCTGAAGTTAGCTCCTCTCCCAACATTTGAAGAGTTAGCCCACCCTACATTTTAGCCTAGGTGCACCCATGGATGTGCGCACTTGCATTTTGTCAGGCAGAGAGGTGAGGGAAGCATTTCCCCAAAACTGGCGGTATTAAAGTGTTACTCAGTTTGTTCAGAAAAATTGACTTGAACAAACGCAGTAAAACTTAAAAGCTGCTACTTTCAAGAAAGACTTCCATCGGCTATCTGCATATTGCGCTTTAAAATATACTATTTGATAGTTGGTCCCCACACCAGACCATGGGGGTGAGGGGTTAGAACAGTGGGGGCGGAGCCTCCAAGATTTCCCCGCCTATTTTCTGAAGTGGCCCCTCCCATTACCATTTGCCTCCCCCCCCGAAATGTCAGTTTCATTGTGCCCCTGGCTGCGGGCTGCCTGTTGGACTGGAGGTCTGAGGAGGCTGGTGTTAGTTTTATTTCTCCTGCTGGTACATGTGGGGACCCCTCGGGACTATGGTATAGGTTTCTTTGATCGATGGGTGAAATTTTGATGTGGTTTTTTCAGAGTATTTTTTTATGAAAAAACTCATTGACATGTTTAGGGGGGTTAGAGAAGTATATATATGGGTAGGGGTGGTCGGGAATAGGTAAAAAAGAATAGGGGATGGGGTGGGGGTAGCCCCCCAAAAATAAAAACGAATTAATTTTGATGAGTTTTTCGTTAGAAAATACTCAAAAAAAAACATCAAAATTTCACCCATCGATGAAATGACAGAACCGGGACTACAGGGAGTTCTATTTCTATTTCTACTGTCTCCAGGACCCTTTCTGAATTCCCTTTCTATGTTCTCACCTCTTGTAATGTCACTTCCCTTGATGCCCTTCATAATTTCACTATTTATGCAAATTAGGGGCCCCCGCTTGACTTTTGCCACAGGGGGGCCTCACAAATCCTAGGATCGGTACTAACCAAATAGCCTAAGGGCTTGCCCTGTGTTACACTGCCTAACTTCTTGGGTTCACCCACCTACCTGATAGTGGCGCTGAGGATTCAAACCTCTGGATTTTGAGCTGCGCAAGAGTCGGAAGGAAACTGCTGTTTTTGCCCATCAGATTAGAAAAGAAAGCTAATTGTCCCCCGAAAATGAAATCTACATAAGTAGTCGCTATGCTATACGCAGATGTGAGTCATTGTAGACCACCAGTTTAGAGAGATGATAGAGATGTTGGAAGAATTAGGCACGAATGTAAAAGAGAATGGCCTGATGATTAATGTGTACAAGACCCAAATGATGCTAATTTCATCCAGAAAAAGCCCGAAATACAGAATGATGACAAGTTGGGAAATTATAGATTAATAGATACAATAGATTTAACCGACAACTACAAATACTTGGGTATTGTGATGCACTGTAATACAAATTATGGACATATAATTGAGTCCAAGACTCGTCAAGCCGAGCAAATTACGATGTTGATCCGTACATTTGTAACTGAATAAGCAGGTTTCTCTTTAGAAGGCCTAGTAATGTTGTATCGACAATGGTTCACACCGGTGATACTACATGGGCTGGAGGCTCTAGCTATAAAAGATTTGAGATGGTTGGACACAATCGTGTTTTTTTTGGCGAATGATGTTACAGTTACCCCGTCCTTGTTCCATACAATATGTGAGATTGGAGTTAGGACTACTTTCCCTCAACGTTATGGTACAGCTGCGGAGAGGCCTCCTATCTCTGAAAGCCTCAACCCATCCAGAGTGCCCAGTGCTGAAAGTCCTGGGGGAAAACCCCAAGTCACAAGAAAGCAGGAGTTACATAGACCAACACAAGAAACTTGTAAGTGAATTAAACTCAAAGCTGAATTGGTCAGTTGATACAGCCCGCTGTAGTAACCATAACAGGTTGAAGGTGGTGTTCAGAAGAAGACTCAGGAGGTGGCACTGGGTAAACAAGTACCACCACTTACACAATCTGTACAATTCTGCACAAATAGAGGGAATTGTACATATCTTCTTGAGCCACCAAACATATTTGTTAAAGTGCCCGGATCCAGCGATTCGTAGATTTAGATTAAATCATCAGAATTATGGCTGTACTGTCTAAGAGTTAGGAGCGATGCACATTGCACTTTTTAGGTTTTTTACAGAGCAACTCATAAAAAGTAGAATGAATAGTATTTTATTTTTGTAATTTTGTATTGCTGATGTAAAGATGTGTATGGTTAATAATGTATTTGAATTATATGTTTTAAATTAATATGTATATAGAATGTAAATTGTAATAGTTCAAACTGAACTAAATTCAACAATACATAAATAAAATAGTGACACTGAGAATTCAAGAAGAGCTTCAAACCTCTGGGTTTTGAGCTGCGCAAGAATCAGAGGGAAACTGCTGTTTTCATATGAAGTAACTGACAACAAATATAAGAGGCGTGAGGGAAACCTTACCCCCAAAGTGATCCCTGAAATAGGTGAACCACCTTTAAACGCAGACAACAAGGCGCTTGAGGGGTGATTAATCTGATACATGGGGAATTAAACCCACCTGAACAATGGACAGAGAATCATAGACCATTTTACTAATACTCCAATACAGTAAATCATTTTCTACAATTTTTATTAATATCAAATCACAAATATAAAAACATAACACATTTCACCAGTAATATTAGACCACAATTCAATTGTTGGAGGTTAACACAGTGCAAAAAAAGAGCAGACCGTTTAGACAGAAAAGCATACAAACTGATGGCTTCCTCTTCTTTCCATAAAGTGTCTAGTGCTGTGCAAAATGATGAATAAAATAAAACACATCAAGCACTCCATTCATACTAGTCACATACCAATTCATTCACTATACAAAAAACCCAATATGTTTCTTTCCAACATATTAGTGTCTTGATAAATACAGGAAATTCATCAGGGGCTGCCTGATTCAACAGATTTGCACTGTTGTATATTTTAAAAACAATATCAAACGGATCTGATTTACGGTTTTCAAACAGTTTGCTAATCTAGAGCACATTTGTGCTGTGTTGCTGCTTCATTTAACAGGATTATCATTCCATCCTGGCCAGCCCTAGGGACCATCCCCACTCTCATCCAGTGACTCTCAAATCTAGGATGTTAAAGGCACTGTTATGCAGTGTGATGGCCGTTAGGAGCTTCAAACGCTTCACAAGCTTCTTGCTGCTTTGGGTCAACAGGCTTTCCTCATGAAAATTGGAAATTTGGAAGCAGCCAATCGGGATACGTATCAACAGTTCGGCTTCTTCAATTGGATTGCCACTAGGAGCAGTGGTCGAAGTGAGCGGGAGCGGTGCTCCTCTACTTTTTAAAATTAACTTTTACACTTCCCATACTTTTTATTTTTAAAAAGAAACCGTTTCATGTTAAAATTAAAGTCTATGAAGAAGGTGAAACTTGCACTTTCAGTGCAGTACACTGAACGCTCCCTTAAACAAAAGGGGGATGTGTTTGGGGGTCTGTAGTGTGTGTGGTAGGGTGCGTGGTGATGGGGTTTATGGGGTGTGGGTGCAGGCCAGCAGGGAACATAGTTCCACTACTTCTTTTCGTACACTTCGACCACTGACTAGGAGAGAAAAAAGCATTCATGCCGCCTCTGTAGGTATCAGAGTTATATTCCAGCCTGCAACATCCTCAGCGCCGTTTAGTAGCACAGACTCTTCTTAGGTTCGAGCCGCAAACGTCCACTGAGAACAACAACTTCCGTGGGATATCGCGCTCAAATGCGTGTCCAGACGCTGACTGGTTGCAGCACTTCTAATGTGTCGTGTTGTAAATACCCCGCTGGCTATGATAAGCCTGATACCCGTGTGCTTCCGGCTCTCCTAAAACTCGAGACTACTCGGCGACCATGCAGCAACCGCCATATGAAGTAAATAAGATTTTTATTTGTGCATAAAAATGTTGGCGTTTGACCAATCACAATGAAGTAAACAGTATTTTTATCGAGGTGATATTTGTAGCCCAAGTTAAGGGCCCAGCAAAGTGAGGGTCCCTTAATGCAGATGGAGGTGCTGTTACCGGTGTGGGTTGGCATGCCGCCTAGGGTTATATCGCCAGTAGCACTCGTGTAACACATAAGTGGGTGCCAAGTGTGTGTTGAAATAAAAAAAATAAAAAATCTTTCCTTGAGGCCCGGTGCCGTGCTGTATTTCAGAAGTTCATGTTTTCCAGGCCGCAAAGTAAGAATTCTTTTTCCATTTAAAAAACAATTCAAACACACCCTTGGGACCCACATGTAAGGTACGCAGGTGCTAAGGGGAGAAGGAGGAGCACGGAAGGGGAAGGGGGCGCAGGCCGAGCAGCACTCAGGCTTCTCAGAATGCAGGATTATGCAAGTGAATACAACCTGTGTTGCTAGGTTCCCTTAATGTGGGCGGGGGGGGGCAGTGCCATTACAAGCGTGGTAGACCCGCCACCAAGGGTTATACGCCATTAGAAAATAGATAAATACATCTTACCTTGTTGCCTGGTGCCACGGTGTTGTGGTCAGGCAGTAAGGTAAGATTTTTATTTTTATTTTTTATTTTTAGAAATGAAACACACACACTAAGCACCCATGCTAACGGGGGCGGGGGTAGCGTGGAAGGGGATGCAGGCTGAGCAGCAGTCAGGCTGCTTGGAACAAGGGTTTATTCTAGTGACTACCATCCAGGTTCCGAGCTTCGTGATTTGCTAGCACCCCCTTTCAGGGCGCTAATTGTGAATAAAACATTTTGACAGGGCAAGTCAGTTCTCTATTCTCACGTAGCCCTGACCCCAGGCATTCAAATGGGCCACAATATTATTGCACATTTCAAGAGCCCAGGTTGATTGTTGTGGCGTAAGGACAGTGTAATGCACTGGCGGGGAAGGCCACACGATATCCTGAAGTCCAAAAAAGATGATTCTAGATGTTGCTTGTGTTTTCATTACCTGGAGGTGCGCTTCATGATCGAAGCATGTTGAATTGCCTGCAGCCTATTTTGAGCCCAGCAGCACTGCGAGCCGAGCTCTTGCTGCTCCCCTGCTTCCTGGAGGAGGCGGGGCCTATCGCGCTCACGTGAGCGATCACGTGACTTCAACCCAGCATTTACTGCCGGCATATCCACCCTTGTGGCGTTAAGCCCTGGAGGCAGTAAGGGCTGGAGAGAAACGCTGTTGAGCTGTTTGGCTGTGACCTGGGCACCTGGCACAAGCTAAGTTCTTGAGAAGTATTGTTTCGTGATAGCGCACAGTCCTGAATTCTTTGCTTACTTTGAGAAGGTTGTTACATCACGTTTTAATTCTCTGACCCATCATTAGGAAAGGTGTTTGCCTTTTAAGTTGATATTTTGTAAAAAGTATATTTATATTTGGTGTACCTCCTCTTTACAATGGCCAATGGCCTGCGAAGTGGGCGTTGCATTGAGGCAATAACTAACATTTTAACATCTTCCAGCATTGACTCTACGGTATGCAAGGGTCGAACTTCATATCATGAAGTGCCATTAATTGACATGGTAGATGACAATATACCTACTGTCCCTGTGGTTTGTTTAGATACTGGTAACTGCTCTACTCATGTAGCCCAAGTGCATGCTACTTCCTCTGTTTCTATGTATGCCCCAACAAAGGTTGAGGAAAAAGAGATTGTAGATGTAGATACGAATGATAGTATGATTCGATCGGATTCATGTACCCCTAACAAAGTGCAATTTAGCACTACCTTGCAGAAGATGGCTGCATTAAATGCACAAGTCAATCAAACTATTAGTATGATGACTCCACTAGTATATGGCACAACAAATTTGGGCACCATTGGAATTACTAATAGGAGCTATCATAATAAAATAGATGATGATGTATCAGATGAGGCACCAATTGGAGCAATTCCGCGCACGCTTTCATTCTCGCCTGATCAATTAAATGTTTCAAATAAAGTATCAATTGAGGATCTTGGAGTAGGTACGAATAGTGTGCGCGGAATTGAAAATCATTCTCCAACCCCTCTTCCGGTGATCACCAAAATTTTAGATCTTCTTGACAAGGGTCACGAGCTCACTCATCTTGAATTAAAGGAATCTAAGGCCATCTTGCATTATCTTTGCTCCAAAATGGATAAAATCGAGGGGTTTATCACTGCAGTTGATACACTAAGATCCATTCAATCTGAAATTAGAGGACAAGGCCATAGCAATGAAGAGGCAGGGAGGCACGTTTTATATGCAAACAGCTTGAAACAGTGCAATCAGGACGCATTAATTGAACCTGTGAAATGTAAGTGCGACAATGACTTGAAAGAAATTAAGGCATCAGTCGATGCACTGAATTTCACAATTTCAACTCACTTCTCCAAAACGGAACCTTTAATGCGGTCCCCTGATAGCCCATCTGCTCTCCTCGAAGAAATCGAATCACAAAAAAAAACAGAGACAGAACACTGTGTTACTGAGGAACCTTTTACTTTTATGTCCCGTCGAGTTAAAAAAAATCACTTGCGAGCCGTTAAGAGATATGCTAAGCGTAGGAAGGAAGCACTGTTACATAAGAATGATGGACGTGGAAAGGATACTTACTCGGTTCCTAGTATAGAATTAATCGATGAAGATCATATTGATGTAGGACAACTGTCCAAAGAAAGCCAAGATGCTCTTACCCCGGTTACTAATTCATCGGAGGAAGTAAGTCAAAACGGAATTATTACCAAGTCACTAATGATGGGTGATGTCCCTCCTCAGATTGCTAATCTTAAATCTGGTATTGATAATCCAGCGAATAGTACATCTGAGGAAATTACGATTTCTAAACCTTTGATCAAATCAAAATTATGTGAAATGTCTCTAAAGGTGTTGTAGACAATGTGCAACAACTCTAATCGAACCTGTTATCGGCTCTGTAGTAAAAAGTAACTTAAGGGACTTTTTCCCGATTATAGGGAGACGTCGTACGATGAAAAACAACATTATTCACCCGGGCCCTCATGGTAGTGACAATTCAATTTCACTAACTAGGAAAACCTATAGTGAAGTATGTTCGAGGGATGTGACTACTGAACTCTCTGCGAACAATATCTCCGAACAGCCCAAAAATATACCCTTAGCTGTAAATGG
Source organism: Ambystoma mexicanum (assembly GCF_040938575.1). Classification (NCBI taxonomy): domain Eukaryota; kingdom Metazoa; phylum Chordata; class Amphibia; order Caudata; family Ambystomatidae; genus Ambystoma; species Ambystoma mexicanum. The sequence goes on from NC_090926.1 coordinate 284,238,597, forward strand.
CATTGGTAAAATAGGGAAGGTAGAGGTAGATAAAATAACTAATACCATAGAAGAGGAGGTGAATATGAGTAAGTCTGTAATTGTAGTAAATGGCACGGGAAAAAGAACTACCTTGGTTGAGGCATCGGCCGTCTTTCATAAGGAGAGTCCTAAGTTCAGCTGTTTCGATCAAACTGGATTAATTGATAATTTAATGACTCCAAATCGTATATTTATACATGGCCCTGCGCAAAGCAGAACACTATCACAAAACAAGAATCCCAATCCTTTCTTGTATAAAAATGGCGAAGCCTCTGTAGCTCTGAGTAAAACTTTTCATATGGACAATCAGAACACAAACAATCATAGCAAGATCTTATTAAAACAACCTAATAATTTATTAATCAATCCTGCTGCTGAAGCAGGAACTTCAGTTGTCTCAGCGCCAATCTCACACAGGCCCTTGCAGTCAGATGAGATGAAGGAATACATTATAGGACTTGAAGGAAATGCTGAGGAATTGGTAGATAAACGTATTAATCGTTCATTTATCTTCTCCCTCTTCTCAAAAATACCTCAATTGAGAATGGTTAAATCCAATGATATTACCAGAGTCTCCCTGGCCAGAATCAACAACTTCAGGGCCCTATGTTATTTTAGTTCTGAGGCAGTAATGAAATTTATCTGGTCCAATCGGGAGGAAATAAAAAGAGAGGGTTTGGTATTACTTACCTTCGGATCCGAGGATGACGCTGCTCTATTCCTAGATCCACCAAAAGTGATCGATGGAAATTGTACTGACATGACCGTACCTATTGTTAAAACAAATATGGGCTCTGGACTTGATTTGGCTGAGATTCTGAAAGTTGTAGCTCAAACAAATGGCCTTCCTTGGCTGGAACCCATGCTCTTGGCCATTTTGTCTTCTAATACTTCTTCATTACCTACAAAACCAGTCACATAGCTATCTAATCACAAAGAACTTAAAATCATATCCTGGAATTCGTGTGGCTTTGTGAATTTAACGAACTGGCATCTTAATCTTATCAGTGATGAACGACCAACTATAATCATAATTCAAGAGTCGATGAAAATAGAACCTTTACTTATCCCTGGTTATGTTACTTTTAACTCATTAGCTAAGAGACATTTATCAGGCCGCCCATCTGGGGGCTTATCGATTGCAATAAATACTTCATTCAAAGTCCAACCTAATTTAGTTTGGAACTCTCCGAGTTTACTAGGGGTTCATCTTAATATACCCTCAATCAGATATCCATCATTAATTATCATCTCACTATATTGGAACCCTGCCAATCTAACTATTGAAGAGATGTTTGACGATCTTGAAGCATGCTTGGAACTCTCCGCTAGTATATATCAGAACTGTGAGATCATTCTTGGTGGCGATTTTAATTGTGACTGTAGAAATGTGAATGAAACTAGTCTATCTAAACTCGCAACCTTAACATGCATTAGAGGAGCCAAGTTTAGAGAACTCTTAACTGATTGGGACATGGATCTCTTGGCGACACACGATATGAAATCAAAAATTACATGGGAAAGAGGAGTTAAGAAGTCAATGATAGATTTTATCTTTGTATCTCGTAATCTTATAGCTTACATGGCCCCATTAGTAATAGATCCTATATTGATTGGTGATCATGCACAACTTATAACATCATTGAAATTGAAATGTCAATCGCTAGGGGCAAATAGTTCACTAACAGCAGTAGAAATTGATCGCCCTCAGCACTCAATCAGGTGGAACAATGGCTTGTGCGATCAGATTGTTAAACACATATCTCGAGAAACACTGCGAGTTGACCAATATGGTGCCAATTTAAGAATAAAACTATCTGATAGGGATTACTCCAAAATAGTTGACACCGTTTTGCTCAAATTTTGTAAAAACCGCAGTAGTGCGAAACATACTCATATCTATGATCAGAAATGCAAATTGTTGAAAAGGGAAAAAAACAAAGCCCTAAGACAATTGAAATATAATGTTTTAGGCACTGAAAGACTCAGAGAAAGGCGGAATCAAATCACCTCTCAGTACAAACAAAACTTAAGATTCGCCCGGATCTCAAGACATAATGAGGAGAACTGTACTCTAATCCGTGCCATCACGTCACATGACACTCGAGTTATATGGCGTACTCTAAAAGCTGATCCAAAAAATGCCGTGTTATCTATGCCGAATTGTATTTCTGATCAGACATGGCAGACGTATATTACTGCCAAATATCAACTACCTTATAAGTTCCAATCTCTTCCTGGTATATTGCTAGACTCTACCAGGATCCCTCGGTTCAATTGGAGCATTAGTGACATAATTTGGGCAATCTCGAGGCTGTCGTATTCTAAGGCTGCAGGACCAGACGGGCTTCCCCCTTGTCTCTATAAAGCGGACCCTGCCATGTGGGCAGAAATTATAAATACCAAATTCGAAACCATCTTCAACTCTGGGGAAATTCCACCATCTTGGTTAACTGCAAACATAGTGCCCATATTTAAGAGGGGTGATCCTTCCTGTCCTGAAAATTATCGCCCGATTTCTCTAATCGATACCGAGGCTAAAATCTTTGCGATTCTACTTCTTCACGAATTGGAGAAAATTATTGAGTCCAAGGGTCTTTATTCTAAATTTCAAACGGGTTTCAGAAAGAATATGAGTACCACTCTAAATGCAATTATCCTTGCTCATGTTATTGCTGGAGCAAAAAATAAGAACTGTAATCCGGTATATATCGCAATGATTGACATGAGTGCGGCCTTTGATAATGTTGTCCGCAACTTATTGTGGATGAAAATGTTGGCTTTCGGAATTCCAAAAGATTTAATGTATTGGATTATGAAATTGCACACCAATACATCTTATAGAATAAAAATATCACAGGACGGGGGCACCACAGCTCCAATAGGAACAGCACTGGGCTTGAAACAGGGCTGCAACCTTGCAGCAACCCTGTTTAATCTATACATGGCGGATCTGGATAAAAACTGGGAAAATATGAACCTGTTCTCTGTGAAGATTGGGAGTATCTCTTTGCAATGGATCGCCTTTGCAGATGATATTATCTTGTTTGACCCAACTCCTGTAGGTTTACAAACGAAATTAACACTTTTTGAGGAATTTGCAAAGGACCATAATTTGACTCCCAACCCGGCAAAGACTGCCATTATGAAATTTGGAGTGAAGCAGAAAAAGGGCAATTTTAGATGGCATATTATGGATACGCAGATATCTTGTATTAACAACGCTATTTATTTGGGGTATCATCTCTCTGATCAGAATTCCATCAAGGCATGGACAGACATTATTAAATGCAAAACCAGGACACTCCTTTCACAAATGAAAAGGATTTATACCCGGTTCTGCAAATTTTCATTAACTCCGTTAATTGAATTTATGTCCTTGAAGACTGAGAGTATCATTCTTTATGCACTGGATATTTGTTTGTGTGATATGTCTAATATGTCGGATTGTTTACAAGGTTCACTTTTAAAAGCAGCAATGTTCTTGCCTATGTCCATTCCAAATGCCATCATACGTCATGAATTGGGGTTGGTGGCACTATCGTCTAGATGGAAATGGAGACAGTTATCTCATTTTGCAAAAATGAATTACCCACCGACTAATTCACTATAAGCGGATTTGAATAAGATGCTGGGTACCCACTGTCTTCCTTCCTTTTATAATTATCAACTGAAAATGCAACAACTTCTAAGTGAAGTGAATATTACAGTGAATGATGTCCATCTTCGCCCGTGCCATGCAAAAAAAAAACTTTTTGATTTAGACTGGTGTGTAACTATTGATCGGATTATGACATACAAATCTTATGAAGAATATGGTGCCTTTGTTAAACAGCGCATCCCTCGCTATGCACATATCACTTTATTCCCCTGTGAAACTACCAGGAAGGCATATATTCGATTTAGATTTAATCTTTACCATACTAGAGATAGAACAAAGAACTGGCGAACAAATGCCACCACATTTGCTGTGGGATGTCGATTCGATGAGTGCAATGAACCACACGAAACATTGAAGCATCTCGTACTTTATTGTCCCCATTTTAACAAAATACGTACAGCAAGATTTATGAAATTTGTTGATATAGGATGTGAGGACTGCCTTGAGTTTTTATGGTCTCGGATGATGCAAGGAGCTCACAACCGTTTAATTTATGAATTAGTAAGTTTTTGTAAGCATATAGAAAAAGAACTTATTTTGAGTGGAGAATGAAATGCCTAGTTGGTAAATTGATTGGTTTATTTTCTCTTGCACCTGTATTTTAAATAGTATTTTAAAGTATTGTGTGTTAATGTAAAATAATGTTATTTCAAATGTTCAAATGTTTAAATTTTTCTTTTTTTTTTACATGGATTTTAACTTGTTCTTTTGCAAAGGTTCTACTCGAAATTATTCTTGTAAATGAACTAAATGCAAATAAAAAAAAAAAATAAAAAAAAAATGGTGGTTAGCAGGATACAACCGGTGAAGCAGAAATGATACCACAGGATGCTACAGGCTGTCGCAGGATACCACTGGATGTCACAGTGGAGAGTGGCTGATCAATGCAACAGGTGTAATGCAGGAAAGACATGGACTTAAAGGAGTTCATCATCCAAGGTAATGGGCAATAGAGTTTCAAGCAAGGAGTTAGGGCAAGAATAGCCAAGAATGGAAAAAGAGGAAGAACCCAGGATCAGAAGGGAATGGAGACCCAGGATTTCAGGAAGCAAGGAACTGACAAAAGGCGAGTTCCAGGAGCGAGGACACGGACAATGGCAGATCTGTGTTGAGAAGCAGAAGGGGGGCACTTTGGGGTTTCATATATGGGAGAAGGGGGTGAAGTGGGGTGTAGGCGAGTTGTTGGCTGTGACAGGTACGGATTTGGTGAGATGGCCGATGTGGATGATGGGGTCTCCAAAGGTGTGTTTAGAGTTGGCGAGTGTGGTGTCGAAGAAGCAGGGTTTGCGGGGTGAGATCAAGGCTTTGGGTCAGGCGTATGTGGCAGGGAAGGAAGGATGTAAGGTGTTCACGGATGGTTCGAAAGATCCTGTGTCTGGGAGAGTGGGTATGGCTATTATTTAGAAAGCACTGGGGAGTTTAAAGTGGGGCGTCTGATGAATGATGTGTCTATTTGTACGGCTGAGTTGGTGGCGATTGCATTGGCGATTGATAGGGTGTGCGAGTTGGGGTATGAGAAGGTGGTGGTGTTCTCGGATTCATTAAGTGGGTTGCAGGCGATTGTGACAGGGTATGGTGATAGGAAGGGTGTCATTTTGGACATCAGGAGGAAGATTGATCGGTGTGTGCGTGGGGGAATGGATTTGGAGTTAGCATGGGTCCCCAGTCACAGTGGCATTTTGGGTAATGAGTTGGTGGATCTGGCAGCGGGTGAAGGTATGAGGATGGAAACGGTTGATGTGAGGTTGCCTTTGAGTGTGGATGAGGTGAAGGCTGTGGTGGTGAGACGGGTCATGGATGAGTGGCAGGAGAGGTGGGTGAGTGGGGTGAAGGGCAGGTGGATGTTTGGTGTCCGTGGGAAAGTGTCGGTGAAGGTGGACGCGGGAAGTCTGGAATGGAGGAGGGGGGAGGAGGTGATGCTGAATCGGTTGTGGATAGGGCATGTGGGCCTGAATGACTGTCTGTATCGGGTGGGGAAGCGTGAGTCGAGGGACTGTGCAGTGTGTGGGGTGCCTGAGACTGTGGGACATTTTTTGCTTAGGTGTGAGGGACATGTTGTGGAGAGAGAATTGATGAGGGTTCGGTTGTCTGCGCTGAGTGTGGCTGAGATGAGTGGGAAGGCTTTGCTGGAAGGTGACGGGGTGAGAGGCAGGAGGAGGAGCAGTGTGTTGTTGGATTTTGTGGGGAAGGCGGGGCAGTGGGAGGAGTTGTGAGTTTATGTGGGCTATGTGTCCTATTCGATGGGGAAGCGCCTGCGTGGGTCCGCCCACGCATTCAGTAATTAAGAAGAAGAAGGAGAATCTGAGAAGGAAGCCCTTTCCAGCATTGGTAGAGCCGCGAGGAAGGCATCCGTCTACCCTCACCACAGCGCCAGCTAAGTGACTTAACACAAAGCGGTCCAAATGTGTATTTATGACTCATTGTTTGCAGTAATTTTACAGTTAAAGTGTGATATCATTCATTAAAGTAATTGGCAGGCCAGTGTACATTATGTGTTCAGAAAGGTTGCAGGATTGAATCATTTACACAAATATGTCATTAAAAAATGGGTACAAATTATTTTGTCCCCCAAAAAATTGCATACGTTCGATTTTTTTGTTTCCCCCACCCCTTTCTCATGGGGGACTTCAGGGCCTGCGGAACACGGTCTCAGTGGGGACCTCTTTCAAAATAAATGATGTTGGCAGATCTCCTAAATCTCTACTCCCCTTCTGAAGCAGCTGTGTGGTGCATCGATTATAATGGCAATGTTTCCTGTAGCTCTAATGGGGGATTTCCCTGGGTTTATCATGGATGGTTCAAAATATGAGCCCCACCTGCATCTTCATCATTCCCCAAAGCGTATTCTCTGCTCATATCAAAGAGCTGAAAACAGGTTAAACAGGCCAGCGATAACACCTTTTAAATGGGTCTGTCTCTGGTCAGTAAAAGCACACTGAAAGTGACACAGCTTTAGTTCAAATAGATTGGTGCCTCCCTAGGCAGTATGTGCATACCATCAGTCCTTCAATGTGGCTTCATACTTTGGCATAATCCTAGTTAAAGCACTGTAGCTAGAGGGTTAATAGCTGCAGATTATCACGAGACAGGGAAGAATGGAGAGGGAAAGAGAGTCACAGAGGTTGCGGAAGGTTCCAGAGGCCGCATCAGGGGAGTCAAGGTGAATATTGAAGTCTCTGAAGAGAAGCTTGGAGGTGGAGGCCAGGATAGAAGAGGTGAGGTCAGACCACTCTTAGAGGAAGCGGGATTCCGGCCAGGGGGCCTGTTGATGGTGGCCAGAGCCAGTGAGAGGATAGGAAAGAAACCAATCCTGAAGGTGAAGCATTCGAAGGACGAGTAGGACGGAGTGAGTATGATAGTAGCAGGGACCCATTCAGGGAAGATCAGGGCCATTCTGCCCCGGACCGGTTAGGCCTGGGATTAGAGAGGATCTTGTAGCCTTCCGGTAGGAGAGTGTCAAAACTCATGACAGAGCTGACCGTGAACCACGTCTCGGTGAGAGCGAGGATGCTGAGGTTTTTAAGAAGATGGCAGATGGCAGTTGGCAGATGTCAGAGGAATGTTTGATGGCAGAGCAAGAGGTGAGGGTAGCTAAGTGGAGCTGTTTGCCACCTTTGAAGGTATTCTGAGGAGGGGTATAGCACTGTGGTACACCCGTCGATGGTGACAGAGGGACCAGAGGGGTGGCGGAAGGAGGAGTGGCAGGAGAAGAAAGTAAGTTGATGAGAGATGGAAGATGCCTATCAAGGAGGAGCCCTGGGCCGTGAGAGTGCCATTAAAAGGTAGACATTAACGATGGATCTAGAGGAAAGGAAGTATGCCAAGAGTACTTCCCAATGGGCGCCACCATTAATGGGAGAGGAAGAGAAAGGGGAGAGCACTGAGACCATATGGGGAATCCAAAGGCTGGAGAGGGAACGTCAAAGAGGATGTCGGTGCCAGTCTGGCTGAAAGAAGCATTAACATAGGTGTCAGCTTTTGACAGGTTTGGATTGGAGACCAGGAGCTCCTTCTTGAACCTTTTCCTTCCAGACCTCGAAAGAGTGATAGGATAGGTGATAGAATAACAGTTAGAGATGATAGGGGAGATTGAAAACACCATGGAGGGAGAGTGCAGAGAGGAGGAGGAGGGAGTGGGAGAGAGGGAGAAACAGCAGTGCAGAACACTGAACTACAACACACAGCAATGCAACAATCTAGAATCAAGTGTCCAGGATAAACAGAAACAGCCTAGGTTACTGCTTAAAGAAGAAAAGCAAGGCACCTAGAAGCGACTGTACTGGATAGATGGAAAAAAGATCCTAGATAGAGGGAAAAGCCTAATTCTCAAACACAACAGCAAATGCAAAACACACAGATTTGACTTTCCTAGAAAGAGGGAAAAATACTAATTTTCAAACACAACAGCAAATACAAAACACACAGATTTGACTTTCCAAGATAAAGGGGAAAAAAGGCCCAATGGCTAACTACATCAATTAATTTAGTGCCAAATATAGATAATATACAACTGTGACAGGCAGTAGACTGCAAACTTAGCTAATAGGAGTAATAAGAGAGGAGGGACAGATTAAATAGGAAGCAGTAATGGCTGTTCCCACTGCCCGCATCTTTCTTACCTTGTCAGTCGGTGCTGGTTGACGGCTGCACTGCATGCTCCCACGGCGAACACAAGCAAACACAGTCTGGAGCTGACACTGAAGGAGCTACCGCTTTGACTTGTGGCCCTTTGCGAAGGGGGCTGTATGGGCGGGGGGCTGCCCTAGAGACCTGAGTTAAAGGGCACCAAGGCCCAATCATGGGTCTGGCAGGCTGGGAAGAGGAAAGGGGAATAAGGAAGCGGGCTGGGGAGAGGCCCTGGCAACAAGCTGTGAGGCGGCTAACAACAGTAAAGGTTTTCTAAAGTTTTAAAATTGTGCAATTGTAACATGCACTAATGCGCACATCTAACTGGCGGGATTGCAGTGGAGAAAAGCAGTGCACAGCCTCGGGCACGCTGATGCACTGAGCAGCACTCTGAAACCAGGGGACCAGGCCCAATCGGAGGTCGGGGGCGGGCTGGGAGGTGGGAAGAGGGAAGGGGAATAAGCTAGAGGGCTGAGGGGTGGGGTAGGCCTTTGCAACAAACCATGAGGCAGCTAACAACAGTAAAGGTTTTCTAAAGTTTTAAAATGTAGCAATAGCAACGGGCACATCTTGCCGGCATGATAGGAGTTGCAGGAAATCAGTGCACGGCCTTGTGCATGCTGATGCACCAAGCAGTACTCTGAAATCAGGGCACCAAGCCCAATCAGTGGTAGAGCGAGGGCTGGGAAGGGGGAATAAGGAAGAGGGCTGGGGAGTGAGGGGGGGCCTTGCCAACAAGCCGTGAGGCAGCTAACAACAGTAACGTGTTTCTTTAGTATTATAATTTAGGAATTTGTAATGTGCACTAATACGCACACCTTATTGGCATGATAGGAGCTGCAGTAAAGCAGTGCACAGCCTCGGGCACACTGATGCACCAAACAGCATTCTGAAACCAGGGCACCAGGCCCAATCAGGGGTCACGGGCAGGCTGGGAGGGAGAGGAGGGAAGGGGAATAAGGAGAGGTCTGGGGCAGTGAGGGGTCCTGACAACAAGCCGCAAGGCCGCTATCAACAGCAAAGGTTTTCTAAAGTTTCAAAATGTAGCAATTGTAACACGCACTTATGTGCACACCTTATCGACAGGAATGGAGCTGCAGAAAAGCAGTGCACTGAGAGGCACTCTGAAACCAGGGCAGCACGTCCAATCAGAGGTTGGGGTGGGCTGGGAGGCTGGAGGAGGGAAGGGGAATGAGGAAAAGTGCTGCTGGGTGGGAGAGGCCCTGGCAACAAGCCGCAAGGTGGCTAACAACAGTAAAGGTTTTCTAAAGTTTTTTAATTTAGCAATTGTAATGCACACACCTTACTGGCAGGAATTTCCGTGTGTTTTCCCTTTGAATGTACATATCCGGTTCATTTTCCTCCATCCTACCAGCTGGAATTTGAGCAACCTTCATCCTTAAGAAAGCTTCTGTCTTGGGATCTGGCGATGTTCACTATGGAAAAGCTCTTCAAGTCAATGGGGGTCATTACAGCTTTCCCAGTATCCCGCCGGTAATTCCGTCAGGATACCGGAAAAGCTGCATTACCGTGTCCGCCGGCAGATATCCCGATATTAGTGGTATATTACGGGTGGCAGACTAACGGTAAATTCCCATTTCCATGGAGTGCCACAGGAGGCCATGGTATGGCAACTACTGAATCACTGGCATTACCGGTTATTCAGTCAGTTATCTGCCTGTGGGGACCTGATCTACTGGCAGGTCAGGCCTGCCAGGAGGTCCGAGGCCCGACCTGAAAAATGCTGGTGCCAGAATTACCAGCATTTCTTTCTGACCGGCAAAGTTATAATGAGCCCCAATGTCTACCAGATTCATTGAGCAGAGTTTGCTATTTGCAACACTTGTTACAAACGGTGCCTTCATTGAGTGCTGCATAACAACAATGAAATCGAGGAAGAAGGATCAGAGTCGGTGTGAAAATAAGAGGCTAAAAGTTGATGTGGACTTGAGTCAGTCAAAAAGAGAGAGGTTGGGCCCTATTAATTTGGTAATCCCCACAGCCCCTCTACATCTACTAGAATCGTTCCAACAAGGCCTTCAATGCTCACAAGAGATATCTGCTTTGCAAAAATGAAAGTGGATTACATTTAGGTTCCAGGAGCCTAATAATTTGCTAAAAGTAGAAGAGGAGGACTTGGTGGGCTCCCCATGAGTTAAATAATTACCCTATTTTTACCCGGAAGCAAAGGTCGAGGCACAGAGGCAAAAAGACAAAGCTATCAAAACTCAGAAATTGCTTTCGAAATCTCGTATTCAAGGACATTTCTAAGAACATTAGTGATTTCGCCTGTTATGCCACCAAAAACAAATCCTCTAGTGAGAAGGCCACTGGCCGTACACATCAGAAGGTGCCACCATTAGAAGAGCCATCAACGGTTGGCGTAAATGTATCTCCATCTAATGAGGAGGGGGGAAAGCTGGCTTTAGCAAATATATCAATGTACTCAATCGATATCTCGTTGGGCATCATAGCTCCGCAGGGGCAGGAGCCACCAAGTCCCACTAATGTTGGACAATCTAATGGACTAGAAGGGCAGGAGCTAGTGACAGGCACTAACGTTGTATGAACCAATGGGCAAGAAGTGTTCAGAGAAGTAGCGAAACAACAGAATTGTATGATGCTGGAGCAAAGAAGACCAAGACTGCACCCTGCTCCAGGAAAACAAACTGAGAAACCTAAGGCCCATTATCCTTGCAGAGACCCGTCCACTGGGTCGAGCCCCATTTTATCATTTTGTTTGAAGTTGGGAATCCATCGTCTTAGTTATAGGGTTAGTGAGGTTTCCATTTCTTTAATACAATTTGTTGAATCATGTCTTCTTGTCAGCCTCATTTGTCTAACTTTTCACAGAAGACGAAGGTAGTTGCAAGAGATAGGCAGAGATAGTGTGGTAAGGTTAAGGCACAGAGAAATAGATGGGGGGGATTGTGTGACAGGGGGAGGTGAGAGAGAGTGAGGTTAGTAGAGAAGGGTGAGCAGGGGACCATATCCCTGGACGGTGAGCAGGGTTCTATATCCCCTGCGGGTAGGCAAGGCACCGTAGTTGAGAAGAGAGGATAGAAGAACGGGTGAGAGTAGCAGAGTGAGGAGGGGGTAAGAGGAGGACAGAGAGAGAAGTAATGGGGGTGATTGTGTGAGAGATTGTTCCAGGGTGTCTGTTACAACTCATGAAAACATGTCTTCCTGTTGAGAAACCTAGGGATTGTTAGGTTAGGTCACCCCTAGATAATCCCCATTGAAAGCAAGATATAAAAGGCTTTGCCTTTAGGCCATCACCGACAGCTAATCGATGATAACAGGTGTTATCGATCACTAACTGGGACACCTGGGGGTTAGGGATGCCTAGATTCGGAAAGCGGGATGCCCATGGGAGATGAGACAGGCAAGCCCATTATAAGACTCTGCTTACGCCCTAACCAGAATACAAGCAGTGACAATATCCATGAACACACCCATGACGATATCAGCACTCCAATACAGATGTCATCAGTAGTCACTTTCGCCTTGATGATGAGCCAGACACTTAAGAGCTAATTTTCTCCAAAAGTGTAATTTGGTGGCAGGGAGCCATTATGTGTTTAAATACACATAGGTGGCTCCCCGCTGCCAAAGATTTGTCATTTGCATGGCAGAGTGCAAACGTGCAGGGCAAAAGTTGTTGTACAAAAGCCACCTTTTACCCTGCACTTTTGCACTCCTCAGTGCAAAATGAGTAAATGCAGCCTGGCATGGGAGGGTTTAATTTCAATTGTGAACACTGCATAACATCCAACTATGGTAAGCAGTGTCCACAATTACAATGAATCCCTGCCTGACATACTGTCGGGCAGGGTTTAATTGTAATTGTACATGCTGCCTGCCAATGAATCTCTATGGGTCCGGCTACTTTATGCTGTTGCATAAAGCAGGTGGACCCCAAAGGGATCACCCAGCATTTGTGCCAGCATGAAAATCCATGCCGGCGCAAATGCTGGAATATTTGTATGGCAGAGAGGAAGGGAGACAGGGAAAACGAAAGTTGCATTCGGCCCCTCCTCTCTGTCATACAAATGAATGAATAGTGGCGTGAATAGAAGGCATTAAAGCCTTCTCAAGGCTTTTACACCTTCAATTCACATTACGTCAATATACAAAATTAGCTCCTTAGAAGGGTATTTCTCAACCATTTTTGGCTTTTTGATTTTTAATACAATATGATGCTGGTAAATAATGTGCTCTGCTAATCAGGCTTCACTTATGAAACTGATCCATACTGAAAAGTATAGTGCAGACATATAACTCTGCTGAGATCATCAACTGACACCCACAGTAGCTGCTTTGTAGTTTGGCACCATAGCAGTTGCAGAGTAACGTGTATCTGTGACTAATCTGGCAGGGGAGTAAACCAAGCGGATACATTGCTACATTGCGAGTCTGGGTCCCACACCCATATGAGAGACAAAAGCCTAAAGAAACGCAGAATAAGAAGGTCTTGGACACTGTGAGAGAAAGAGGGACAGTCCACGAGAGGACAGTTGCTTTGGCAGGAGAGTAAACCAAGCCGTTCAGAATATTGTGAGTCTGGGACCCGCTCCTACATGAGAGGTTGAGAATAAGAGGGTCAAGAACCCTGCACTTGACGAGGACTAATTAGAAGGAATCCTATGCTTGGTAGAGAAGTGTGCCAAGTTGGTGGGATGAAGAGCTGTGAATCTGAAACACATTTCCTTGTGAATTACGCAGTGATATTGACCTAAGGGGATACAGTGCTCCATAGACCAAAAGGAAGGAAAGCACAAGGAGAAGTCTAGAGGAAAGGGGAATTACCGTAGCCTTGGAGTGTTAGCTTTGTGAATATTGTTTATTTCATCAGTTTAGATCACCGGAGAGACTGGGAACTTCTCTGTTGGTTGGAACTACCACAAACCCTTTACTTTGGATTGTGATCATCCTTGCACAGCGGATTTAAGTTGTTAGTCTTAGCGACAGAGGTAGGCTTTTGAGACACAATAGATACTGACTTTTCTGTTTTGAACATCCTGACATTTTCACTAGCTTTGTTTGAGACAGCGAAACCCCTCTTAGCTTAAGGGATAGAGAGGCATTTTTCCAACCCTTTCTTGATTAATAAAAGTTTGTACCCAAAAATATGCCACCATTGTGTCCGAGCTTTACTTCAGCTTCCTTAGAATTCTTGCGGACAGCCCCAAAGTTCCAACAGCCATGCACTGCCCTTTTTATCCATGGGCACAACTGATGTAAATTGTATATAATTGTGCACAGTTTGATTAATAAGTAAATAAAAATCATGTCTGATTTGACGTGGTGGATCCTGGGGATATACAATTACACTGCCCAATATCTTTTGATGCCATTTTATTGTCAGCCTGGTTTCTAGCGACCCATTCCACTGACAAGGCCTTTGTTTATCAGCTGTCTGGAAATTAATTCCAACAAAAACAAACCATTTGGATTCAGCGGTAGAAGTCACTTTTGTTCTCTCTGGGATAGAGCTGTTACCTTCCTGAGAGGACAGGAAATACCCCACGAATAAGGAGGGGACCCCAGCTTCAAATAATAGCCTTTTCAGGACAATAGGGAGGTCACACCAGGCTGATGATTACTCAAGACTCGTTGATGCAGGGCAGACATTAGAGAGGGCAGAGTTAAAGAAGCCAGCAGAGCAGTTACAGTTCACAGAACGGTTTTACCATCCTGGAATCTCTTGGGTCACCCACACTTCCTGTGCCCCCTGCTCAATTTCTGCAGACAAAGACCTCTGAAATTGATATAACCAGGCAGGGATTACAGCATCCAGGATTGGACCCTAACATAAGGCTTGAAAGGAACCAATCCGCTGTCACAGATGGACAATATAAGGGACTGAGACACCCCTGTGATTGGTTCCCTGTTGGACATCAGAAGAAGGACTTTACTGGACCCTTACTGGGGTATCAGCCTCCCCAAAGTCCTCAGTTATTGAGGTTAAGATAAGGACTTCCAAGGAAGGAGAAATAATTTACTCTCACTCATCCCAACCATTGGATGGTTGCAGTCCAAACCGCTGTTTGGACACGACCAGCCTGGTACCTGAACATTTGTAACTAGGATCCTGCTCACTAGAGGTGGCAGCCCCTGCATGTGCTCTCTGGTATTCTTCCCGGCTGGGAAGGGCCGAAGAACTTGCCTTATCCCTTGAAACACTGGGCTGGTTCTAACAGAAAATCAGGGACAGAGAAACAACCAAGCTTCTTCAAGCTAAATGCTGTGGCCCCTTGTTGAGCATCGCCGCAGGTTGGACCCAGTCGACCCACTCGACCCAATCACCAACCTGACACCAAATGGCTGCCTCAGGAAGCTCCCAGACTCCTTGATCGATGCTGTTGAGGTCAAAGAACAAGACTGTAAGGTATTTGTATTGTTTCTGTCCCCCTAGCTTGGCTTTAAAGGCCCCTGCGGCAATTAAGACTCCACTCTTTACCTTTCTAAAAGACATTTAGCCTCATCAGGGTTTGGGCAGAGCTGCCAAAATTACTATTCTGACCAATCTTGAGTTTGGGAGGAAAGTAGCAGATTTACCTTTCAGCTGGAGGTCCATATTGCCATTTTCTGCCATTACTGCCCCTATGGACTCTTAACAAAGGGATCTGCAACATAATCTACCAATAATTATGGAAGTGTTGGACAATTTTGCAAAATATTCAGGGATAACCTTCAACAGGGAAAGGTCATGCATTTTCCCACTGGCGGCTCTCTGCAGGGTTGGAATTGGGGCTCTATCGGACATGGGACTCCCATGGGAGGTAAGGGATTTTCGCTACATAGGAGTACAGATCATGCACACACCTGAAGACATGCATACAGGTTACATGGAGGGCGTGCTTCCGGGGCTGAGGTGACCAATGTCCTTTTGGTCTCGACTTTCACTCTCACTAATGGGCAAAGTGGCAGTTGTGAATATGATTGGCCTGCCTATATTTCTGTACTTCTTCACTAATGTTCACTGCTACATTAAGGCCTCTTTCTTCCGATTGCTGGATTCTCTGGTGCAGGGATTCCTTTGGGGCTCGGCTCGACACAGGATTGCCTTGGCAATGCTGTGTTTGCCGTATAAGGAAGGGGGAGTGCAGCTCCCGAACATGGAGGGTTACTACCTGCCGGCACAACTTAGTCATGTATCAAAGTGGCTGTCGGATGAGATTACATCTCAGTCACAGCTACTACAACCTCTGGTTGCCCCGGCTCACCTCAAAGAGGCACTATGGCTCCCAACGACCTGCTTTGGCTATACGCCGCTACTTATCAGCTTGGGAAGGAAGGTATGGCATAGACCATTGATAGTGATGAAGTTGGACTGGCCATATTCATCAGACCTCCTGATTGTGGCTGTTGCATGCAGGAATAGAGGGGAGCTGGCGGTGGCTAGGTGCTGGGAGGGGTGGGGGATCTCCACTAGAGGGGATATGTTCGATAATGTCAAATTCAGAGAGCTAGATTCCATCATGGAGTAAACCGGCCCTCCTGGTTGGCAGTTCCTGCACTACATAAGAATGACGGGGAAGGCAAGGAGCAAATGGGTTGGCTGGCCGGAAGAACCGGAGGTAACGGCACTGCTGGGTTTAATGTTTACTCTAGAGGACGGCTTGCGCCCAGTGTCCCGATTGCATGGTTGATGGACCCAAACCCGGAGTCCCGCACTAAAGGCATGCTGGGAATCTGACTTAGAAGTGGAGCTTAGGGAGCAGGAGTGGGAACATATTCTTAGATATCCTAGGGAGATGTGCAGGAATACCCGCTTTCAATTGATACAGTTAAATGTACTATATTGTACCTATATGACTCCGAACAGAGTGGCCAAATTTGATAAACGGAAGCAGCCAGTGTGCCCCTGGTGTTGGGGCGACGGAGCAGACCTGATGCACATGTTTGGGCACTCTACTAAGGTGCAGGATCTCTGATACCGGGTGGAGCAGGCATGTATGATGGCTGGGGTCACAAGGTATGCCTGGAAAACAGGGGAGTGTCTGCTGGGTGCATACCCGAGGAACAGTAAACACAAACACATTTTTAGGTTCATGGACCTGACGTGTGCACTGGTTAAACAACGCATTGCCATGGCTTGGAAGACTGCCAGTGGGACGCAGTGTACACGCTGGCTAAAAGATTTTGAACTATGGGCTGAGATGGAGACAAGAGTGTGGCCCAGATCAGTGCAGTGCCTAGGAGAGTCCACAGGCAGTACCCATGCCTCATGGAAGACTTTGGTCTGAGATATGTTTCACCCCTCTGACGATATGCCACCATGAATGCCCCATCACTATGCAAGGTATTAGGAAGCTAATAGGCTGGGTTGTGAACTTTACCCCGACACTGGCTCTGATGTCTGGGGATTGTGTGCAATTTTCCTCCTTTCTGTTGGGCCCGCCAAAATGGACAGATGTTATTGAATTGGTATGTGTGACCTGATCACAATGATGCTGATGATAATGCCTAGTTGGTGTGCATGGACATGTTGTTTTGTTGTTTATATGTTTGTTTGGCTACTCAATCGCAACAGCTTGACTTGCTCGATAGTTATAATGTATACTGAAGCTCACTCTAAGGTGATTGTTGAGACAATGTTTGTTTATAAATGCCAATAAACAATTTTTAAAATAAATGGTCGCTTAACAAAATAGGGAGTAACAGCCTTAACACTACCCAGGATCCTAACAGCGCTGGGCCGAGTTGCAGTAACGCATTTTGCGTTGGAAGTATCCCGGCAGATTTACCGCCGGGATACTGCCAAACTTCTGATGAAGCCCATGCACTTTGAACTTTAACACTGCTTCAGAAACGACTGCCTGTCTACCTGTCTTCAGATTCAAACTGCATCCTTTCATCCCCTCAGATTTGTGCTGTCTGTGGATTGTCCTCAACTGTGCCTAAAAGTGCTCAAAACGTATTCTTTCCCCATGCCCAGTTTAAAAAATAAATGGTATTTGACACATTGGCCGTTATCAGGTACTCGAAAGAGATAAAGTTATATACATTGAGTGATTGTAGATATTATCTAAAAATAGGAGAGTGGCAATAACTAAGGGACCCTACCTTCTTTCCATTGGGAAGCAATACAAAATATGGTTCAGTGGGCAATTATGTTCCCGCAAGGTCACTGTGGCCGTGATTATACAATTCAAGAGAACAAGGCATGTGAGTCATACGTCCGCCCTCAGTTTAAAGTCACACCCCACTTATGAATAACAACGATAGGCCCTTTAGAAGTAACAGGCATATTTAGATCTTTAATGAACGGTGAAAATGGAAAAAAAACGTTTAGGGCTAATTTTATACAACCAATTAGCCCTGCCTATAGTATAGTGGTTGTAGTAACTTTGCTACATGTATGTCTTCCATGGAACAGATGACGTAGCAGGAACCATGGGTGTACTTATTTTAGACGCTTTCTCCATATTTATGATCTTATGCAAATTCACCTGTTAAAGTCTGTTTTGAGATGAAATGCGTGGTGGTGTCACCTTGCAAGTGGTAGTCCCTGCCGCCCACCTCGCCTCAAATTCATGATTAAATAATAGTTGTGCACTAGACGTTTTTGTGCCACAAGACGAACGTGCATCATGCTGTGCTTTCTATTGAAGATATATATTGAGCATTGAGTGTGGTTCTAGGTAGTGGAGTACCGTTCAAGACTATCATTACAGGGCCTGCAGTAGCGGCCCTGTAGTTAGGGTTAAGTTGCTCAACCCACAGGAAGAGCACTTTTTGGGTGGCTTATAACTTTGCCCCCCCCCCGGACGTATCCAGTGTTATGCTGATGACACACAGCTATCTTTTAGGCTACTCAGCCGCCTCCAACTCCTCGCTCATACCTGACTGTCTGTCCGTTATTCAGTCATGGTGTGCTGCAAACGACCTTTGTCTCAATGCCAGTAAAACTGAGATTGTTCGTATTGGGACCCCTGCTTCCGCTTTCCCCCTCTCACCCTGGTCTCCCACCCCCAACTGTGAGACCAAAAACCTTGGGGTCATCTTCTGTTATACTGAAAAAGTAATCACATAGTCCAAATGATATGAATAATATGTTGGCCTGAAGCGAATGGCATCATGTGACAAACATCCAGAACTAAGAAACCTGAATCTGATCTTACAGAGTCCATTTTGTAAATGTCTGGCCATTTTCTTTTTTGTAAACGCTTTGCAAATATATTATATGCTTCAGACTCACACACGGTGCGAGGCCACAGCTTGAACTCTGAAATACTAACGTAGGCAGGAATGTAGAGCCATGCAGAAATACATTGTTTTCCCTCTCACTGAGGCCTTGAAGCTGTGCAGAAGCCGCACCTAATCAGTAGCCCAGGTGCCAGCTTGTCTTGCAAACGCTGTTGTAAAAGGCAGTTAAACATGAATTATATGCAGCTAGCGGTGCTCCATCACGAAGGATGGTATTTCTGCCTCAGAACTGTCTGACCCTTAGCTCATGAGTCGCAGCAAACAGATAACGTTGTATGGAATGTTTCTCTGCAAAGAACAAGATATCCTTCCTGTGCCAGTGCTCCATGTTCCTCATAACAGAAAAGTGTCTCTGCAGCCTTTTCTAGAATAACTAATGTTTAGACTGAATGAAGACATGTCATAAGTGTCAATTACCGAACCTTAGCCTGTATGACATGTATAAGGGTGCGACGAATAGGACTAGTAAATGATGATGTATTATGTATATATATGACTGCTTCAGCGCTGTTCGCTCTCTCCCGCATCTCACAGTGTCTGGGAACACACGTCCTGAGGCGTTGAGACCCAGTCGGCCGACCAGACTTGTTTGGAAATCGAACCTCATGACTGACGTGTCATTGGGTATATGGTTATTGTGCCTTATTTCCATGTATGGTCTAACAAAGATGGTGCCCGAATAGGGACCCTCCCTGTGATGCTCCATCGCATTCATTGAAGGCAGTGACAACGTCGAGGACGAAGCTGTCGGACCGGGATAGGAAGGTGTTCGGGTCGCCCCTGCAGAAGTGATTAGAGACTCCTCCGCAGATCTGCCCCGATTCTTAAATGTCCTGGTATTGGTCTAGAGTTGCACTTGCAAGTACAAATGCCCAGGGTAAGAAAAGGGTAAACATTAACCATGCCTGGGAAATTGTCTTCCTGTTTAGTGAGTTTTTTTCACTGCAGTAGATAATCTTTGGAAGGGTCACCGGCACATGATATGTACATTAAATACGGAATAGGGGCAATAGTGTTTAATGTGGTTTGGCATAGGCAGACCAGACGTGTATCAGACCTTCAGTGGCCAAATAATGGGAGTTTTGAACTAGCACATGTAGAACATTTAGAATCAGTTTTGTTACGAAAAAAAGGCCAGACCTGCAGCATTCGACATTGTAAGAGTCTGGAGGAAGGAAGCAAATCTGCACTTGAAAAGTAGAGAAAAACACGCATGTAGACATAAATCAAATACAGAGAAAGCGCTAGAGCATGATCAGCAGAAGCATACAGAAGCCATTAGGAACATGGATAGGGTATTCCAATTAGACGTACA
This sequence comes from Ambystoma mexicanum, assembly GCF_040938575.1. Lineage (NCBI taxonomy): Eukaryota > Metazoa > Chordata > Amphibia > Caudata > Ambystomatidae > Ambystoma > Ambystoma mexicanum. Next base: position 284,258,435 of record NC_090926.1, read on the forward strand.
GAAAATATATCTTTCTCAAGATTTGCATACATCAGACGGACTGATAAATAAGATACTAAATGAGCGAAGAAATGAACATTCAAGCACTGACCCAGTTGCACCGCCTCCTTAGGTATCCCCTCCTGTTGCTATTCCGACGATCCCATCTGCACCTGCAGTAGCCGTCTCATCTGCACCTGTGACATAATTTCCTCCACCTCCTTCAGAGCATGAATTATACGCTTTAGATGGTAGTTCTGCATCAATGGGGCCTGAAAGAGGAAGTACTAGACTGACTCGAAATATGATTAGCAAGGTACGAAAAGACAAACTGAAACAGTGGGCTGAGACGTATATTGATGATGGCGATGAAGTGGCTGTGCAAAGTTCCATATCTGATCATAGAGGCCTTGGTGAACAGCAGGTATTGTTAAACTGTATGGGAGATTATCTTGTTAAAATATGGAGTGATGTAACTAATACAGTGGTGCCACAAGAGTTGCGTGATTTGATTGTCCTTTCCAATTTGCAAAATGATGTGGCGAAAATACGAGAACATGTAGGGCGAATATTTGTATTTAAGCGAGAACTTGATCGGTTGCATAAAGAGATAATGAGTAAAAGTGAACCGCATATGTCATATGTTCAGAAACGGTTTCTTCCACCGTTGAAACCAGTCAGTGAAGAGATGCGAATTTGTATGCGAGACGCGCTTAGATGGATTACAGATGCCGCCATTTGCCCTTTTGAAGTGCATGATACGTTTAGTCAGTATACACCAGAAATGCAGAGAAAGGTGTTACAGGTTATGGTGGAATACTTGCAGGATGAATGTTTGAAGAAAAAGATGTGTTGTCCTGCTGATTTAATGACGATGTATAAAAGAGCATTTTAGCCTGACACCGGAACGACTGCTTTTTCTCTTGATTTAGCTTTGTTGCTTAATAGATGAATTGAGGTAGAATCCTCTACTTTGCAATTGCCCATGAGGGAGGTGCTTCGCACGTTTGTCCCGAAAGTAGAGGTTGCTGCCGATGGAGCAACTCCAGCGCGAACGATAGAAGCCCATTATATCACACAGTTTGTACATGTTCCCTTTTCTAGGCAAGAAGTGAATACGATAAGGCAGACTGTCCCTGACATTAGGAAAAATCCGGCGGGATTCTATAAGGAAATTGAATCCGTTTTAAATTTGTCTGTTTTTACACTGTGACATTGATTTATTGTTCCCTGTGATTCTTCCTGCGGACATATGGAAGCAGATTAGAAGTATAAATGATATGCCAATGTTAGGCGATACATGGGAAACTTTGATTAGAGTCGATAGTGAGAGAAAGGCTGGGGAGAAGCCTCCACAAGTAATTTTGACTTTACCTTTGCGGATACTAGAGAAATTGAAAACTTTAGTGCCTGAGAAGACAACAGTTTGGGATAAATTGAAAGGAGCAACAGATTATTTTAACCGGTTTGAAGATATATTTGCAGATTTTAGTGGTCAAGATCTAAGTACTGAACCTGGGAAGAGATTATTTGTGATAAATTTGTGCGAGGATTGTTACCGAAAATTCAAACATTAATAATGACATCTGAAAGTGCATGGCAAGCAAAATCACAAAGCGAAGTATTACATATGGCCCAATATTATGAAAATCGAGAAAATTCAGAGAAGGATAAGGAAATAAGGGAAAAGGGAGATTTGAAAATCAGAGTATTGTTGCAACAGGTAGAAAACAATAATAGAGGTGGCAAGAACGCACCATCTAGAGTCCAATTTGCATTATCATCAAACATACAAGGGGGTCCAATAGGTATAAATCAATGTGCCTATTGTAGACAAGAAGGCCATTGGCGAGCATAGTGCCCGCATTTACAGAATAGAAATGGGACTATTTCGAGAAGACAATTTAGAGGTCGTCCGGGAAAGCGGGGCAGAATAGAAATCCAATGAAGCCACAATTTCAGGATAATCAGGTTAATCAAAATCAACAATGGAACAACATGAATGGTGGCAATGCTTTTGATAATCCCTCCAATGCATGTTGCTCTGGAGACTTTACATCTGATGATGTACTGTTCCACTAGGACAGCCCGAAACAGGGTTTGGAACCAGTGCCTATTCCCATTGACCAGAAAGGGCCCTACGTAGAAATGAAGGTTGGGAATAGGGAACACATTTTTTTAGTGGACACAGGTGCACAAAAATGTTCGATCAATCATCAGCGGGTTCCAAATATACCACTGTCAGGGCATAAGAATGTCTCAGTAGGATTCTCAGGTACGCCAGTAATTAGTCCAGTTTCACAACCAGTGGCAATTACACTAGGTCCATTTACTGAATCTTGCCCGTTTCTTTTGACAACAAATTGTGGCGAAAATTTGTTGGGATTAAATCTATTGAAGAAATTGAATGCAGTCATTTATTGTTCTCCGGATGGAGTATACTTGACGAAATCCCCTCCAAAAAACTCCTGTATCGCAATTTGTATCCATGCCATTGCCGACCGAATTGAGTGAAGTGCCGGCTTGTATATGGGCAGTGAACGATAATGATGCTGGATGTTTGAAAGTAGAACCAGTAAAAACTGTTTTGAAGGAAGGAATTACATTACTGCGCATTCCACAATACAAAATTTTGAGCAAAGGTGAAAGAGCATTGAAATATATTCTGTCAGATTTAATTGCTAGACATGTAATTGAAGAGATTTCTGGTAGTGTCTACAAGAAAGGAGGTAATGATATTCCTTACTGTTTTATAATTGATTTACGAGCAGTGAATAAAGTTGTTGATCCCCAATTCCTGTTAGTCCCCGATGTTACCACGATTCTGACTATGATTCCAGCTTCAGCATCACACTTCAGTGTGATTGACTTGAAGAACGCGTTCTTTAGTATTCCAGTACATCCCGAGAGCAGATATTTGCTTTCACATTAGGAAGGCGCTCATTTACATTCACAAGTATTCCACAAGGCTACACTGAAAGTCCAAGTATTTACAGTAGAGTATTGAAGGAACAGCTGGACATGCTTGAATTACCGCAAAGAATGTATATTGTTACAGTACACTGATGACCTGCTTATAGCAGCAGACTCAGAGGAAATATGTAAAGAAAAGCACTGTTGCATTGTTGACACATTTGGCAGCACACGGTCACAAAGCATCCTTGAAGAAATTCCAGTATTGTCGACAGGAGGTGGCCTATTTGGGCTACCTCCTATCGAAGGAGGGAAGAAGATTGATACCAGAACGTATAGAGAGCATCTCTGATATGCCTATTCCAAACACGCAGAAGGAAGTCAGGGCTTTAATTGGCATGGCTTCATATTGTAGGCAGTGGATAGCTAATTTTTCAATGTTTGTGAAACCCATAGTGGCATTGACAAGGAAGGATGTTACCTTACCTTTGCCATGGAACATGGAGTGTCAAGAAGCTTTTGACCTGCTCAGAGCCGCGTTATGTTCAGCTCCAGTTTTGTGCACGCCAAATTATGAGAAGGGTTTTATGTTATTTGTACATGAGAAGGATGGCTGTGCTTTGGCTGTTTTGACCCAGGAACACGGGGGCAGAAATAGACCATGTGGTTATTTCTCTTCTACGTTGGATCCTGTTGCATGTGCTTTGCCACGTTGCTTATGAGCTGTTGCTGCAGCTGCAGCGTCAGTAAAACAAACTAAGGGGATGGTTTTAGGTCACTCTTTAACTATGATGGTACCCCATTCAGTAGACGTTCTCTTAAATAGAACGCAAACGCAACATTTTACATCCGCTCGACTAACAAGGTATGAAATTATCCTATTTGCACCGCATATTCAAATTAAGATATGTTGTGCTTTAAATCCGGCTGAGTTATTGCCCCCTCCCAGTGAAAACGGGAGTGAGAAACAATTATCACATGATTGCTTAATTATTACTGAACAAGAGACAAAAGAAAGAATTGATTTTACTGATACTCCCCTGAAAGAGCCAGATGGAGAATTTTTTTGTGACAGCTCTTGTTTTAAATTACCGAATGGCACATCAACTGCTGCTTATGCCATTACTACACTGAAAAGTATTGTAGAAAGCAAACAAATCCCATATAACTCAGCACAAGCTGCGGAAATAATAGCGTTAGGCAGAGCCTGTGAAATTTCTGCAAACCTTAGTGTAAACATTTATACTGACAGAGAGTAAGCTTTTCGGGTGGTCCACAATTTTGGCCGATTATGGGCTGAAAGGGGCTTCTTGACGTCACATAGAACTAAGATTCCACATGGCACTTTAATAGTGAGACTGTTGTTAGCACTTGCGCTTCCCAAGCGGTTAGCAATAATGAAATTCGACGCGCATAAGAAAATAACGTGTAATGTAGGAAAGGGAAACGCATTTGCAGACCGAATTGCGAAACAAACTGCCATTGATTTGCACACAAAAATGTATGTTGAAACTGTAGAGAATGTGTCCTGCATGATAGATGAAGGAATTGAGACAGTCAGCGAGATACAAACAGAGGCCACTCCAGATGAAATAAAACAATGGTCCGAGGGTCCAGCAGAATTAGATCCCGAGGGCTGTTGGGTAGACAAAGAGGATAATAGATGGATGTTGCCAAATGCATATGTTATGGCAATGGTTACCATAGCCTGTAGTCCAACACATAAATGTGCAAAAAAGATGTCCCAGCACCTCGATTCCGTATGGTACAATACCAACATTAAGAAAACTTACGAGAGATTGGTTCAGAATTGCATGACTTGTTTACAACATAACATTGGGAAAGGAACAGTGACACCAATAGGAAGTTTTGGTCCCCCCTCTATGCCCTTTGAGGTCATCCATTTTGACTTCATAGAAATGGAAAGATGCCAGAACTATAAATATGTCCTCGTAGTGGTCTGTGCGTTTAATAAATGGGGAGGCCTATCCCCTGAAAGATTGTTCAGCCATGTCAACAGCGAAATCCATGTTAAAAGAATATTTTCCCTGATTCGGGCTACTGTCATATGGTCAGACAATGGCCCGCATTTTATAGCGGCCGTGATATTACAAATTTGTGCAGGCCTCCGCATCGATAAGCGATTCCATTCAGCCAGAAACCCGATGAGTGCCAGTTTGGTAGAACGCCAAAACGGTATTTTGAAAAACAAACTAGCAAAATATGCGCTGAAAGCAATCTGAAATGGCCCGATGCATTACCACTAGCTTTATTGTGCATGCGCACGTCTGTGCAGCCAAAGACTGGCCTCTCCCCATATGAAATAATCATGGAGAGACCAGCTAATGTATGGGATGTGCCACGTCCAAAGAGATTGAAGGATGTTGAATACCCATTGCTCATTGATTATGTAAACAGTTGACTCAAAACTTGCATTTGATTCATCAGCAGGTGCAGGAGGCTCTTCCTGTCAGATATACAGGCCCAGAACATTGTCTGCAACCAGGAGACTGGACGCTTATTAAACCTTTTGAAAGAAAATCTTTGCTTGCACTGCGCTGGAAAGGACCCTATCAGGTGTTACTGGCCACGCAGACTGCAGTCCGAGTGAATGGTCGAAAGCATTGGATCCATGCAACACACACGAAAAGAATCTTGTTTCCTTTGCCACATGAGAAAGAGATCGATAGTCCTGACGTCGAAAGTAAGACAGCTGTGATTGATCACAAAGACATTGCGGAATTTCAGCCAGAAGTCCTGCCTGAGGGCCTGAGGGCCTGGGGAGATTGCAACGAAAATTGAAACATCAGTGTTACCTCAACATTGTTCGACTGCTGCCTTATCATCACAAATTGCGTCACCAATTAGCACTGATTTTGCATCTGCTGCAAACAACGACAATGCATTGTTCATCAATCATACTGTACCTGGAGCTATAAGGTACAATCTGCGTTCAGGAAATCGGAAGTAATCAGCAGCTTTTGTTTCGCCTATGTTTCTAGCTCACGGACAGAGCTGGGAACGGAGGCCTAGGGAAAGGGAGTGTATGAGCTGTATCGGATGAGAGCTCTGACACGCGGTTTCCTGGTGCTACCATTGAAAGTGAAGGCCTTTGCAACCTAGCGTGAACAAGCGGGGGCAAAAGGTACCAACACTATAACATTGATATTGATACTTGCTCCTGCCTTTTTGGAGCTGTCGAGGTAAACACCAGCTTGCTGCCATCTTAAGCAGGCTGAACCAAACTTGTTTGAACTTTGCTGCCAACGTGTGTTGCCGTGGAGAACTTTTCCGACAGACGCTGAGAAACTTTCCTTGGTCATGCCTGTATTCACTCCTGCTGCCGCCTGCACTGATGCTGCCATTGATAGACATATAGACATTGACATTAAGCCTGCCTCAAGAAAGATTTGGTCTACAAAGACTAACCTGCTCCTGATTACCATACCTATCTGTATTTTATTTACCTTGATCCCAATGTTTTGGTACTTGGAAACTATGCATCCCATGAACACTCTATTGCCAACTGTTAATGCTCCCACTACCTTTACTCCAGCTCATGTGCTTTCTTACACTCTCTGTCACGAGGTGTGAAACACAGAAAAGGTTATGATAATGACATTTTATTACCGATTATGAATATGACTCATGCAATTTTGAATAGATCCAATTGCTGGGTTTGTTCACATTTACCCCAGCATGGGGAAAGAGGAATGGGTTGGTATATACATCCTCAACCGCTTCATACTGTCTGTTATGCATCATTAAGAGCTTTATGTTTTAGAAAATGGAATGATAGTGCCACTGGAATCTTTGATGGAACAAACATAAATGAATTCAAAAGATTGGTATTAGCACCGCTAGGTTGTTCCGTGTTCACAAACCAGAGCAAAATGAACACTGCATCGACCAGTCCCATAGATAGACTCTCTAGGCCTTACCAGTCCCCGATTACTTTCAAAATGGCTCCGGTTGGAAACAACAATGCCATGCCTCCCTCCTTTATTATTAATCATAGTCCACATTCTGTTCCATTTTGCTTCCGTAAAAAAGGCTCCCACCCAGTGGGAAGATTTTCTAGATGCATGAATACTGCTGTACTTGAGCAAGAAGAGAAACCATTATGTATAGGAGGTTCTGTCTATTTTGTGTGTGGAGACCAAGCTTATCCATGGTTACCTAAAAGCTGGGAAGGTACCTGTTATTTAGGGATACTTTTTCCTGGTGTGTTCCTTGCCAAAACTTCTGAAATAGCAAAAATATCTAGATCTCGGACACAACGAGATGATACTGCTGGGCACATTTTTGGGGACATAGCAAAATCATGTATACCTTTTTGGGGGACAGGCAATAAAGTCATGGAATATAAGAAAATTATGCAGGGTATTGGAGAAAACAATAAACTGCTGACATACTTTACAATATGACACTGGAACAGAAAGCAATCCGATTAGTTGCACTTCAGAACAGAATGGTTCTTGATATTATTTTGGCTGATCGTGGAGGTGCATGCAAATTAGTGGGGTTAGCATGCTGTGCATTTGTAAGTGACTGCTCCCCTACAATATTTGAAGCAATCAAGAAATTACATGTCTATTGTTCTGAAATTCATGTTCTCCAAGGTACCTGGAATCGAAACATAAGTTCATGGTTCTGGGAACTGTTACGATCCTGGGGATGGAAATTAATTGCAATTTTGGTTATGGTACTTGGTATCCTCATATTCTGCTGTTGTTGCATATAATGCTTGCCAGCCATTTGCTCCATAATTTCAAATGAATGTGTACAGACAATTAGTACAACGATTGTGAAGCCTCCTCCTTGTATGATAAATGATGGTCCGAAACACGAAAATAAATAACTAAGGAATTTATGGCAATCAATATTTCTGATGATGATAGTGACATGGGTAGTTCAGAAAGTGACAACTGGTCTGATGAGGACACCATGTTTGGCTGATGATGCGATTGGCTTAAGGCCAAAAGGAGGGTTTGTTATACTGAAAAAGTAATCACATAGTCCAAATGATATGAGTAATATGTTGGCCTGAAGTGAATTGCATCATGTGACAAACTTCGAGAAGTAAGAAACCTGAATGTGACCATAGGGAATCCATTTTGTAAATGCCGGCCATTTTCTTTTTTGTAAATGCTTTGCAAATATATTATATCCTTCAGACTCACACACAAGGCAAGGCCACAGCTTGAACTCTGAAATACTAACGTAGGCAGGAATGTAGAGCCATGCAGAAATACATTGTTTTCCCTCTCACTGAGGCCTTGAAGCTGTGCAGAAGCCGCGCCTAATCAGTAGCCCAGGTGCCAGTTTGTCTTGCAAATGTTGTTGTAAAGGGCAGTTAAACATGAATTATATGCAGCTAGCGGTGCTCCTTCACGAAGGATGGTATTTCTGCCTCAGAACTGTCTGACCCTTAGCTCATGATTCGCAGCAAACAGATAGCGTTGTATGGAATGTTTCTCTGCAAAGAACAAGATATCCTTCCTGTGCCAGTGCTCCATGTTCCTCATAACAGAAAAGTGTCTCTGTAGCCTTTTCTAGAATAACTAATGTTTAGACTGAATGAAGACATGTCATAACTGTCAATTACCGAACCTTAGCCTGTATGACATGTATAAGGGCGGGACGAATAGGACTAGTAAATTATGTATTATGTATATACATGAGTGCTTGAGCGCTGTTTGCTCTCTCTCGCATTTCACGGTGTCTGGCGTTGAGACCCAGTCGGCCAACTGAGATACTTTGAATAAAACCAGACTTGTTTGGAAATCGAACCTCACGACTGACGTGTCATTGGGTATATGGTTATTTTGCCTTATTTCCATGCATGGTCTAACGCTTCAACTCTACTCTCTCCTTCTCCTCTCACATTTCTGACATCTCAAAAAAGTCTAACTATTAACTACACCTCCTCAGAGGCACTCTAACCTTTCTCACTTTCCCCCAGCGGCTCACTGTCTCCAGAGCCCTGGTTCTTTCTAGGCTGGATTACTGCAACAGCCTCTTCTTCAAACTCCCTGCTTCTTCCCTGCACCCTCTACAACTCATCCAGAACAGAACCACGAGACTTATCCTTGGCCTCAAGGCCAAGGACTGCATCTCTCCTGTGCTGAAATCCCTTCACTGGCTCCCCGTGGCTGCAAGGATCAAATGCAAGTCCCTCTGCAATGTCCACCAGGCTTTCTGGGACCTGGGACCTACTTACCTTCAATGTTGCCTACCTAAATACTGTCCCTCTCGAGCCCTACGCTCATCTACCTCCAACCTTCTGCAAGAGAGCCGGTTCTCCAAGCAGAGATTTAGTGGAAGATCCCTTCCCTTGACAGGCGACTCCCTGTGGAACAGCCTCCCTGCCACCCTCTGTTGTGAGCCTGATATTCTTAAGTTCCAGAAACTCCTCAAGACCTTCTTCTCCTCTTCCTTCTCTCTCACCATACCCTGCTAACCTAGCTAACTCTCTGCTCTTCCTTCTCTCCCTCCTTTCCACACAGCTCACTGACTGGCCACCTGGTGTACCTCAGAGTCTCACATGTCCCAGGCTCCCCGGCCAGTCCTACTGCACTTGCCTCGCGGCCCTGCATCTCATCCCCTCACTGCACTTGTAAAATTCTAGAGAGCTTCTCTCTCCACACTTTCCCAGTCTCTACCGACTGGGTGAACTTAGACCCCTGCCCTTCCCTGGTCCTGCCTGCACTTGAACGATCTGTATACAGCTCTGCCTGAAGATCTTTCTGTCTGTTCTCCCTTGTCTTCACCCCTTAATGAGCAGTTGAAAAAACTGCATAATCGCCGTCAGGCTATTTGCTGTATCTAAACTGTTAAATGTTTCATATTCACTGGGGCTCTGATCGACTGTTGTTTTTTCCCTGTGTTCCAATCCTCATTGAGTGCTTTGAAATACTTGCCTGTGTGTAGGCGCTTTATAAATAAACATTACCATACCTTACCCTCATGAAACTTTGCAAAAAAGTATATGGCCCGTCAGATTGAGTCTGCAAAGTTTGGTGAGGTTTCATGCAGGGGGGCAAAGTTACAGGGGGGTCCCAAAATATGTGTTTTTTCCCAGAGACGCAATGGAAAATTGTTTTCCTCATGGCTACAGCCCAAACTCCTGGATGAATTTTCTCCAAATCTGAGCCAGGAGCGGCGGCTTGGTCCCGAAAGCGTGATTTTGTACATTTGGTGTCAATCCATTCAGTAGTTTTTTTTTAAACGGCCAAAATGTGGGTAAAAATAAATTCATCCTCGTACGGGCCTCCGATTGGCCCAGAGGATGACGAATTGTCTACGGACATCGGACGCACCCGCTGATTGGATGGCGAAAAGCGTGAAGTGCATCATATTTTTTAGAAACGCCCACCAGGTTGGAATCGCGGATAGCGCCCACTGTTCGCGCACATTGCAGTAAAAACATATTAAAAAACACAACATTGCGCTTGTCAAACTAATGAAACAATCTCTGGGGATGAGAGAGGTGATGAGGATGGAATGGGATATGGCCATAAAAAGCAACAAAACAGGCGGATTTCCACCTTTGGAGTTCGCTGACAGTTCGGACATCCCTGGAATGTTTGCGAACATCTCAAATGTTCTGGGGCATACATACATATTTTTGCATTACAGGGTTGGTGAAAAGCAGTTTTTGGATGGCATATAACTTTGGCGTCAATCAATGAAACTGTATGAAATTCTGTGATATTATTCTAGATGCAACCTTGAATGGTTCTACAAGGTTTGGTGCCGTCTTGCCAAGAGGGAACAAAATTAGAGAGGGGTCCCAAAATATTTGAAAGGCTTATACATTTGGTGCTGTTTCACAAATCTGCACAAACGTTTGCAAAAAGATTTAAGACCCAGATGTGTATGTTTTTGCAAAGTTTGGTGGGATTTTGTGAAGAGGGGCAACATTGGAGGGGGTTCAACATTGTTAGAAGGGTTATAACTTTGTTGCCGTTTGACGAATGTGCACAAAAGATATTAGAAAGATTGTGGACTGAACCTTGAATGTTTCTGCAAAGTCTGAATGGATTTTGTCAACTGGGAGCAAAGTTATATGACCATTTTATGTATGTACATTTTGGCACTTTTCAAAAAATAAATCATGGATGGATTTGCAGGAAAGTTGTGCAAGGAGCATTGGCAATGACTTGAAAGCATGGTTTTGTAAATGTGTCCGTATTTGTTTTTTTTTAAGTGTCATAATGTAGGTATAAAAAATTGTGATATACCGTTGGTAATTGAGGCATAGCCAATGGCCATGGGAAGTGGCCAGATTGTCAGAGTCATGGCCTAAGACTTGGATAATCTGGCTACTCGGCATGACCACGAGGGACTGGCAATGGGGTTAAAGTGAGCATGGCCGCCAGGTACTGGCTCTGTGGTGAAGGTTTTCAAAATTGGGATAGGTTTGAATGGGAAAATAAATTCTGCCTGTGGCTACATCTGCACAGGATTGCATGAACAGATCGCTGTGATTATCGCTGCATACTCCCTGAGACAATGCTAATCAGCAGATAATTACCAAGCACGCCAAGCCAGGTACCTACATGTTCACCAGGCCACTCCTTGAAATTATTACCAACCGTTATTTGCGACCATAGTGTGACAAGATATTGGGATTGTATGCTGTACTCATTTCCACAACCTTGCAGCAATGACTGGCCCACAATCCACGTACCTTGAGAAAGACTCTTGAGAGTCGAATTACGTGTCGGCTGAGTTCTAACAATAAATATAGCATCAAGAATGGTTTTGAAGACTGCTTCATCCCGACAACAGTTACTTATTGAATAACCCAGTGCTGATGTGAACAGGGCTCACTCTCCTATTCAAAACCTAACACACCTTCACAAAAGAACCCCATCACCAGCTGCAGGGTAATCTTGTTTAAAGTACTAGATGAAGCGCAGTGATCAACCCATTCTACCGCCCTGCAATTACTAAATAATTGTGTAGTCTGATTTGATTATTGGGGCATGCAGCATGGCCGAACTCTAGGTTTGAATGGGAAGAAACTGAAGTGCTGTACTAAATCAAAACAAACCTGCGCGAGGAGCATAAGTAAGGACCTGAAAGCATGGTTTCGCAAATCTATTTTGTGTTTTATTTTTCCAAGTGTCCAAATGCAAGTACAAAAATAGCTATATCACTTTTCTGCAGTGGACAGTGGCACAAAAAATAGTGATATAAGTTTGGTGCATGGACAATGGGCCTGGCCCTCAATAGGACAAATGGCTTTTTTGATTTACTTATTGGGGCATGCGGCATGGCCGAAGCTGTAGGCTTAAATGGTGGAAAAAATCTGATTGTGGCTGCAGCCCGGAGTGCTGGACTGGATTGCAGCAAAGTTGTAGTGAGGAGCATCAGAAAGGACCTGAAAAGGTGCTTCTCGGAATCAGTCCTGTGTTTTACTTATTTGAAATTGTTGAAACGTAAGAACACAAAATAGTGATATAACTTTTCTGCCTTGGGCAGAGAGAGGACCTGGCCTTCAACAAGGACCCATGTCTACTCTGATTTGCTTATTGGGGATGCGGTTCTAATAACAACTCACATAAGTATGCGTGGAAGAAAATATGTTTGTTAGAGGAGGTTTATAGTTGTTTCATACATGTTAAAAGAGGAATTATTACTAACTTATATACAGTAATGTAACATTAGGAAACCTTTTCACTTATAAAAACGTATTTAATTGAGAGAAAAAACATTGTTAAAGGGACGTTACGGTGAAGATGTACGCCATCTTTGGGACTACTCCACCCCAGCAGTTAGCTGGTGGCCTCCCACCTTGGGATCCTTTGGCACTTCCCTGCTGGGCTCCCATGAGAACTTGTCCATCCGTACTACCCCTTTTATGTATGCACTACTGTCACTGCACAATGGATATGTGCATTTATAGTAGCACTATGTAAAATGTTCTGTATATGTATGAGAAATGTAGATGCAAAGGATTTGTAAAACATTGTTAAGTGGCAGTTGGTGGGTGGAAGTTTAATATGTTGATAGGCTATATGTAGAGTTCTTTTACTGATTGATGGATATATGTGTGAATGGTTTAAAGCAGGCAATGAGGGAGTGTTACAAACATAACAGTAAAAGAGTAGATGGACTGTTTGTTTGAAGGTGTACATGTGCAATCCCGGTTTTCTAGTAAGGCATGGGCTAGACAGGGGAATGTGGAGACTGTAGATAGTTATAAACGGCAATGGATTATGGCGTTTAACATATACTAGAGAGAAGAATTTCGGATAGAAATTTGTTTCTGTGCTTTTTTCTTTTTCTCTAGAATACAATTGGCCATTATTTCACTTCGCATAGTAGAAAATGCTAATGGGAATGGAGGAGAATCTTATGGAATCTAACTACTTTACTGATAAATATAAAGTTGATGGAGTATATAGTTTTATTTTTTAGTTCTATTTTTTAACTGGGAAAGGTAATTCCTAAAGGAACCTTTTTGAATGGTTTTTAAAAAATTCTTATTATTTTTTGTTTGCAGGAGAGACCAGAAAGTAAGGTGGAGAGAGAAATGAGGGAAAGGGCACCAACCACACATATGGAGGGGCAGGTGGACAGGGGAAGATGTTGTGTGTGTGTTAAATCTAAGGTAGGGGGCAGTATTTCTCATGCTCCTTGATTGCAGCTTCAAAAGCACTTCAAAATGCCCCCCCCCTGCAGAGTGGTGTGTTGCAGTATATGCAGAGTACTGTTGTTTTTTAAAGATATGGATCAACAGCCTCTTTTATTGCTTGAATGGTAGCTGGTGGGATTTTGTGTCCCACAGAAGTAGGCTGTGTGGTTACAGCATTGATTAAAGAAAATGAAATAGAGTAAGACAGCCTACTACTTCCTAAGAAAGGAACAGCCTTTCTGAGAGCATTGCTGTGGTTGGATTTGGTGTAGCGGCGCATGGAGGTGGTCCCGTAGGAGTACTGCCCAGGTTGTCCACGACTGAGTACAATGCACTCAGTGCATTTCACTTTGTTAGTTTTATCCTTTGGTACATTTCCAACAGTTGATTCTCTTTGGGTTCTAGAGGTAGGCACTTCTTCTACCTCATCTTCCTGGTCTTCTTGATTGTCTTTTGAAGTATTGAGATTCTTTGTGTAGGTCCTCCAACTGGTGGTATTGGCTCTTGGGGAGGAGGGATGGCAGTAGCAGATACCATTTTTAAGATCAAAACCTCAACATCAGGACCTTCTGTGCCAAAGTCTCTTTGTCATCCAAAGTCTCTTATTTCAGAGGGCCTGATGAAACATGACAAACATTAAAGCTCCTTTCATCTCAGGATTTCACAAGTACAACTTCTTGGGTGATTATCAATTCACCCCGGGTCCCTGTCTGCCGGTCTCAGGCCCACTTTAATACAAAGCTTTCAAGTGATCTACCTCTGTCAGGCTCATATTAACTTTCTCTACTTTTTCAACCTTTCTTTACTTTAGAAATCGAAGACTTTCGACTGTGTGTGGGATTTTGCTAAACCCGTCGCAGGACATCTTGGATTCACAAATACTCGCTCTCTTCTTGTTATGCTCTCTCTCTCACTTTCACTTTGCCAATTCTCAGCTGGATACCTTACAGAGACTTTCAACTGAGAACCCACGCGGTGCCGGACCACTCTGTTGAGGTTATTGTATCTTGCTTTAAAAGTTCAATCACTCATCAGCAGTTGAACTTTACTTGCGTCCTTTATCACACAAGTTTTAATAATGTTCGTTCCAGTGCTCACATACAATGTTGCTGCTTGCAACCTTGGCTTCAACACTGTAACGCTCAACTGGTATCCACGGGGACGTGACTCAGCCTGTTCTGACCTCTTATGACCTCAAACCCTTCCCTGGAGTCTACTCGACTGGAGACTGGGCCTGAAACACAGGATTGGTAGAGTTTAACTCCATATTGTCTCTGGGTGCTTGAACCCCTTCTTCCCCGGGGTCCAACCCTTCCCTTTGATCCACAGCTCACCTTGTTTTCTTGGAAATTGTGCTCTCTGTCGTGCTTTCAGCACAGGGGCGCATTAATTGAATGGGGGCTCGTTGCTGCCTAGTTACTTCACTGGCAAGAGTCCGACAGGTAAGTATAATGAGTCTTTTGAACAGTTCTCTAACTTCGTTCCCTTCCTTCCTTAGATGATGGGCGGCGTCTGGGAATGGCGACGTGCTGCTGAGATGAGTAGCGCTGAAGGTGAGTGAGAGCGCGATGTGCGATGCCACCCTTTCGTATTTGTATTGAACTGAGTTCTTTTTCTGTGTCTTTTAGGTGCCGCAATGCTTTCAGCATGGATGCCTGTTATGAAGAAGAAATGCGATGAGTAAGCGCGGTATGCGGCGCCTCTGGATGTTCCACAGTAACCTGGAGTGTCTTTTCCCTCTTGCAGATAGATGAGAAGTTCCGGGAGACAGAGTTCCCCCAGAGCGGCTGGGATTCACGTAAGCGTTTGAATCTCGTACAGTCTTTAAAAATAAGCGAAGATTTGCTTGATGCTTACTAATGCCTTTTTTCTTTTCTTTTCCCTTTTCCGTAGGAAGCGGCATGCCGTGATGGGAATGACACCGCCGAAGATGCCTGCAGAACAGAAGGAGCGATCAATGATGGGTAGAAGCACCGCAAGGTAAGGCTGTTCCTAACAGTGTTCTTTTTCTTGCAGGAGCTGAGCGCATGAGAAAGATGCAGGCCTACTGGAGACCGATCCGAACACGGTGAGTGTCACGCTGCAGGTGCAGAAAACACAAAGCATGTTTCTCAGCCTAGGCGTGGCTTAAATAGTTTCTGGGTATCCCAGGTGTCTCTGGGCTGAACCACACCCAAAAGACTAGACTGCACATGCAGTTCTGGGAACCGAAATATGTGGGGGCATCCATCATGTCCCCATCAATGCACTACAAGTCCAATCCCCAATGTTATCCTATGGGTGTGAGTGAGTCTGGTGCCACAAGCGCCAAGTCTGACTCCAAGTGGGTCTTTGGAGGGATGGAGAGGCCCTTGAGGGCCATGTAGGTGATCGTGGCCTGGCTCCAGCATGACATCTTGGAGGGCTGGGGACATGAGGGGCAGGAATCATGACAAACACAGACCGGTCTTGTGTGGGACTCCCCAACTTACTGGCTGTGTTGATTTCACTGACGCTGCTTTGTTGTTGTAGCCAAGGACAGTACCACAGTGGCTGGCCCTTCTCCCTGGCTTGATTATTGATGCGGGAGGGCCCTGGGTACCTCCGACACGCAATGCAGGATTCTTCAGCCTGGATTGGAGTTGTTAGTCTGTTTTCCCCTCATCGCAGGCTGTCCGTGTGAAAGTGTGTTGTAAAATGGGAGGGGTAGAGTTCCTACATATCCTAATTGGAAGGATGGTGTAAAGGTGTTACAGGGAAGGGGATACCGTGTCTCTCTATCTGGTGTCCCACTCCCCGAAGACCCCTAATGCAGGTGATCCTCCCACACTGGTCCACCCCCAGGAATGGATCCAAAAGTGATGGCCATGTCCTGGCCACATGGATGACAGATCCCCGGGGACTAGTGGGTGAGACAGCTTCTGGTTTCTCACACAAGTAAAATCGAAAACCCCCAGACATTCACCAGTTATTGTAAGCTAAGCAACCAACTTGCGCCACCACCGTGCACTGCTAAAACAAACACCCAGTATATGAAAGATGACATCACACATTTCTGGGAGTTTTTGGTTTTATTTGTAATCATAACGTCCCTTTAACAACGTTTTTTCATTCAATATATATATATGGATATATATATATTCAGTGAAAAAACTTTGTCAAAGGGACGTTATGGTTCCAAGTAAAACCGAAAAACCCTTGAAATTAGCCAGTCATGGTAAGCTAAGCAACCATAACTCGCGCCACCACCGTGCACTGCTAAGACTAACACCCAGGACATCAAAGATGACATCACAAATGTCATTGATGACATCACATGTGTATGTACTTTTCATGAAATATGTGCACAAGGGATTCTTATTATAATGTTGCGAAACAAGTGTCAAGGATCATTGCGATAAATATAATACCCTAATTAGTGCATTGAACGATGCATTGATATAAATAGCATTCTATTATGGGATTTTATCTAGTATACTAAGCTACTCATACATAAACATAACATTGTGTGCAGCGTACAAGATGAATGTATAATATTCGTAATGTTAATATGTTGAATAATAAAATGATAATTGTTTTCTTAATAGATTTTTGTGTACTGTGAAATATTTAATAAGTAGCTAATAAAACACATGTATTACATAATTGCATTACTATAGACAAAACACAAAGACACAAGAACACATACCAATATGGGTATATACAGGGAAAGTGAAGTAAGCAAAAAAGCACAAGTAGTAGCAGAAACAATTCATAATTTAACGGATTATTTTCATGAAAATAAATTATTGCTCTGTTTTAAAGCTGCTATTTACCCTAGGTATATGTATCACTTGATGTGATTGGACCCTAAGGAAAGTAGTGTGAGTACAATGTATACAAATATGACCATATACAGGGAAGGTACAGCCATAAAAAAAAACAACAGAACTATCAGAAAGTGCTCATAAGTCTATTGATTATCTTTATGCACAGAAAGGATTGCTGTCTTTCAAACTTGTGTCTTCCCGTATGTATATGTTTCATATGATGTGTCTGGACTCTAAGGGAATTACTGTAAGAACCTACTTGAAGGCTACGTCTACAAATAAAATAAAATGTTTAGTTTCTGACTGTTACTGAAGAAAACCATGTGGCCTAGATATGTCAGCAAAAGAAAAAAGAGTGAGCCAGACATGTGATGTCATCAGTGATGTCATCAATGGCATTTGTGATGTCATCTTTGATGTCCTGGGTCTTAGTCTTAGCAGTGCACGGTGGTAGCGCGAGTTATGGTTGCTTAGCTTATCATAACTGGCGAATTTCAAGGGTTTTTCGGTTTTACATGAAACCATAACGTCCCTTTGACAACGTTTTTTCACTGAATTTCATAGGTTTTTAGTAGCGCAACTTAACCATAATGTCCCTTTAACAACGTTTTTTCACTGAATTTTATAGGTTTTTAGTAGCGCAACTTAACCATAACGTCCCTTTAACAAAGTTTTTTCATTGAATTTTGTAGGTTTTTAGTAGTGCAATTTAACAATAATGACTTACACTTTATATACATATCATATGGAACTGACTGAATCTCTTCTACTGTACTTTATGTCCGCGAACTCATTTATTGTTCGCGGACATGTTCGAAGAACAGTACCACTACCCAAAAAACTCTGGGGGGTATGTTTGATTGTTATATCATAACATAGGAACATTTAACAAATTAAAAAAAAAAGCACACAAACACATTATATGTACTAATACATAAGAAATGTAACCCATATATACAACACACTAACCATTCATTTAAATGCACTATGTTCTAAAATGGAATATACCACAAGAAAATAAATTGGCTTCCAACATAACTACCTCACAAACACAACAGAACTGAGAACAAGAGCAGACCCACTGAGTACATAGGACATATCTTACCTGAAATAGTAAGTGTACTTCATTTTATTCATATATTTATAAACTTTCTGTATTAGAAAAAAAAAATATTATCTTTTTTTTTCTCTCACAGAAATGTCTAGTACTCTGGAATGGCTAGAGGAACATTTCCCACATGAAGAAATGTCACAAGATAGTGAAACTAATGGTAAACACTTTATAATATAAACCATTTAATTATTATTATTTTGTATACATTTAACATATATATATATTTTTTTGTACAGAGCATACCAAAATAGAAAATACTTCAGAAAAACCTGTTATGGATAACACTTTTCACAGTATAGAAGAAAACATGGATTTATTGTTGACTAATTTTAATAATTTGAAAACCTTTGTGGAAGATCATTTTAAACCAAAAACCTTGTACCATTGCCCCACATCTACTTGTCCCTCCTCACCATATCCCAGTCAATTATCCCCAAACCCTCTCCATAACCCAAAACGTTTTGATGAGACTTCCATCCCTTCTTCACCTAATAACAATCATGATGAAACCCCTAATTCTCCTGTTTTTGTTTCTGTTTCTGCCTCACCTTCTCTGTCATAAATTTTTAATATATGTTAAATAAAGTTAAATTTTTATATTGTGTTGTAAATAGTTTCGTTTTTTAAAAAAAAAACAATGTAGGCGTCCGCGGACAGTGCAGGTGTTCTGAAATGTTCGTAAATAAACGAAAATGGAGGTGTCCTGAAGAACACTATACCTGTTCGTACTGTTCGCTAGCAAGATGAAACTATTCTAAGAACACACGCGGTGTCCTGAAATGTTCGTAAAAAAAAAAATGTAAGTGTCCTAAAGAACACTATATCTGTCCGTAGTGTTCGCTAGCAAGTTCAAACTGTTCTAAGAACACACGGGGTGTCCTGAATTGTTCGTAATTAAACGAAAATGGAGGTGTCTTAAAGAACACTATACCTGTCCGTACTGTTCGCTAGCAAGTTGAAAATGTTCTAAGAACACAATTGGTGTCCTGAAATGTTCGTACATAAACGAAATTGAACGTGTCCTGAAGAACACTATATCTGTCCTTACTGTTCGCTAGCAAATTTAAACTGTTCTAAGAACACACGCAGTGTCCTGAAATGTTTGTTTCACGTGTGACGCAATTTCAATTAGTTCAGGACCCGAACAGTGTCCGTAGAACATCAACGCGCATGCGCTAGCCAATCTCCATGCATTTGGTGTCCTGCGGACATGCGCTTCCTTCACGGACTTGTTAGTGAACGGATCATATGACCGTGCCCACGCTGATCGCGTGTTCTGAATGCGGACACTGTTCGGGTCCCCGAACAAATTAAAAGTACATTTTCAATTAATCCATAATATTTTTCAATAAAATCTCACCATGGCACAAGTGTCAAGAATGGCACTCTGTCAAGAGTGGCACAGGGTACCCAGGTAGGTTTTGGGTGGCTGTGCTGAAGTAAGGTGGCAGTTAAGCACACACAGCAGGAAGTTCAACAAGAAAGAAGAGTAGGAAACTGTAGCTGTGAGACAAAAGGGGCAAAAGATACAAAGGTACAAACAAACTGGATTCCCTCTTGGGGTGTATGCTGAAATGGGAAAGAGTGTTCCACGAACCTTAGGAAACTCCAACCTTCTGCACAGATTACTATAACAGAAGCCCACGCTGTATGCTCATGGCTGGGAACAACAGCAGTGGGTGTCTGTAACACTGAAAACGCGACAAGGGAAGGGGCAGAGGTTGCCTGCCAGAAACCAACAGGCAAGCTCTGTACAAAGGGATTACATAAGACACATGAGAAGACAAGAACAGATGTATCCAGCGAAAAGGAAGTCAATGAGCAATCTAGCAGAAGGAACGACAGTTAGACTGAAGTAGATAACCAAAGGTGGAGTACAGAGGACTCAAGGAAGAGAACAAGGGAGCAGCAGTCAGGAAAACAGAAGGACTGCAAAGTAGGAAGCAGGTCTGTAGTCAAGAGTGGCACTAGGTGCAGGCAAACTGTAGTGGACTGCGGAGCACTGTAGTAGGCTGCAAGGCAGGGAGTCCAGAAGAACAGGACAGAGAGAGATAAGTAGTAGGCGACAGACAGAGAGCCCAAAAGAATAGGGCCGCGAGGTAGGGAGCCCAGAGGAGCAGGGCCGTAGGCAGCTAAGTGTAAAACAGGCTGTAAGGCAGAGGAGTGTAGTAAGCCGCAAGGCAGGGAGCCCAAAGGACAAGGGCTGTAGGCAGCGGAGTGAGACAGGCTGCAAGGAAGGAGCCCAGAGGACACGGGCTGTAGGCAGCGGAGGGAGCAGGCTGCAAGGAAGGAGCCCAGAGGACAAGGGCTGTAGGAAGCAAAGAGGTGCAGGCTGCAAGGTAGGGAGCCCAGAGGACAAGGGCTTGGAGACAGCAGAGGGTTGCAAGCTGCAAGGTAGGGAGCCCAGAGGACAAGGGCTGTAGGCAGCCGGAGTGAGGCAGGTTGTAGGCAGGGAGCCCAGAGGACAAGGACTGTAGGCAGCCGGAGTGAGGCAGGCTGCAGGGCAGGGAGCCCAGAGGACAAGGACTGTAGGCAGCCGGAGTGAGGCAGGCTGCAGGGCTGGGAGCCCAGAGGACAAGGACTGTAGGCAGCTGGAGTGAGGCAGGCTGCAGAGCAGGGAGCCCATAGGACAAGGACTGTAGGCAGCTGGAGTGAGGCAGGCTGCAAGGCAAAGAGCCCAGATGACAAGGACTGTAGGCAGCCGGAGTGAGGCAGGCTGCAAGGCAGGGAGCCCGGAAAGGGCACTGGATCAAAACAGGATAATGTAGCAACAGGAACAGCATACAAAGTAGAGGGTCAAGGCAAACAGGAGCGGGGAGATCTCAAGATGCAAGACACTGTGCTCCTGCAGGCAGCTGCTTATATACAGCCCTGCCCAGTTCTGAGGCAGGCTAATTGACAGCACCTGGAGCAGCACACCTGAAGACAATCTGCCACCTCCCTCTCTGGTCCTGAGCAGGGGGAAGCAGCACTGGCTGCTAGGGCTTCTGGGGATTGTGGTCCCAATAACGATGAATGAGAATAGCCAGGAATTGAGGACTGTAGCCAGGTGCATTATGGTAAATGTAGTTAATTGAATAAAATACGAAAGAACCAAAGTTGAGCAAATGGAAATAAAAGACCAAGGGGTGAATAGGAGTTGTTCAAAGAGTATTAGAAGGATCAATGAGTACCAAGTAGTCCATGATGGTTGCCAATGCGTGCGCCAGTGGCGCGGGCATGACAGTATGCCCCTCTCCAGGCCCCCTGAAGACTGACCAACAAGAAGAGCACGTCCAAGGCCTGTCACACCGTGAGAGAGTCTTATACCAAAAAGGCACATCATGAAGCACCAAAAACTGTTTAATGCTGCAAGGTGAGAGTCTTGAAGGGAGGAGACATTACCAATGTTTTGAACCTTTGAGGTAGAATTAAGAAAAGACAACTTCTTAGGGACCCAAAACCCAACAGTGCGTTCATGAACTGAGGAACTGTGGAGATGTGCTGCAGGCTCCATGGCATATATTGCTTTGAAAGAAGTGGTCTTCCTTAGGACTGGCAACAATACAGTGCTGAAGGGTGGAACAAGAGATTCAGCTGAATTGGTTGCTCTAGGACGGTCGTCCAAAAAGTCAGAAGCAGCAATGGCAACATGAAGATTTGCGACAGAGACTTCAGTAGTAACAAATGTTGCAGGAACTCCATAAGTTGCAGAGAGATCAGGAATGGCAGTAGGAAGTTCAGATGATGTAACAGCTGGAAGTATAGGTGTCACAGGAGCACCAGCGGACAGGGACGCAACTGAGACTGATGGTGTCGTGACTGGTAGTTTAAGTGCAGCAGTGGCACCAACAGAATCTACCGGAGCTGTAGCCTTAATAGGAGAACTTTTAACTGGCTTTGCAACAGGTACTGTCCTTGCAGGCAGAGAGGAAGGGGGTGCTTCGACTGCAGTAGGAGTGATTTGAGATGCGGCATCAGTAGCAGATTCAGGAGTACTAGCAGGGGGAGCAGCAGAGATTGGGCTTGCAGATTTTGTAATAAGTAGCATGGTAGATGTAGGATCAGGAAAGGGTAAGCTTGCCGAAGGCTGGCCTGCAAAGTCTTGTGTGCCCAAGTTGATACATGGATCTGGGGTATTGACAGTAGGCAAAGTTGGATTCCAGACAGGTACTGGGTATGTTTCGGGATCTGACTCATGGTCAGGAGTACCAATGTTCATAGAAGCAGAGTACATCCCAGATCTGGTCACTTCAGTAGAGGCTGTAAGTGGGAGTAAAGGACCGACATCAAGGGCAAGAATGGAACAATCCTTTGACTCAGCGGAATCTCCAGTCAGATGATTACACTTGATCTTTGGTGTAATGGCCGTGTGAGTGATCTGGCCCACTGGAAGAGTCCATTCTTCACTATCTGAACGACAGCCTGTGTTACTGTGGCTAGTAAGTGAATGAGCTGTGTCAAGCTTTAACTGGTATGAATATGCCAAGTTTAGGTCTTCCAACTGCTCTGTACAAGTCTGTATCCTCTTCTGTGTTACCAGTACGGGCCTTAATCTGTTAAACTCTAAAGACAGAATGTCGGGTGTTGGACATATTGTCAGATGGTCTGGTAAAATGTGTCCCTTTGCTAGATTCTTATAATGCAGATATACAAATTCATCATAGAGGTCTTGGGTTTGTCTTTTAAGGTGCAAGAGCTGTTCTTGAAACTGTTATGTTCCATTAGCCAGTTCTACAACTTCGAAATCTGGTGTAGCAGAAAAGCCAGGTGTTACAATCTGAAGACTGACCTTAGAGTTATCGTGGTTAGTAGTTAGAGGGGAAGCATTAAGACAACCGATGGTCAGTATTGGTCCTTTGTACACAGAACCAGCTGCTCTAACTTCAGGATACTGAATGTCTTGTCCTGTTAAATGAGTGGTATCGGTAGTCTGGGGAGGTTGTGTAGCTTGCCAAGCTGATCTTGAGGATGTCACTTTGGCAATAACGTACTCTGGTTGAGAGTTTGCCACAATGAGTGCATCATCTTTGGTTGAAGCACTGTCAAAAGTAATGCCAGAAAGCGCATGAGTGTTATCCACTGGTTGGGCTAACAAAATCTGCAAGAATACCTAATCCCCCACACTAGCGTGGGATGGGGGTTTAGATTCTATAAAAGACAAGGAGGCGAGTATTATGCATTTCAATCTTTACTGAGATCCACAGCAGCAAAGAAAAAAACTTTGTAAAGCGAAATTTTCAAAAAACATAAAGTTATAACAATGCAATGGGAACATCCCAGTTCAACATGGTGGGCAGGTCATGCCCTGTAGGTAGCCAATAGGGAGCGAGCCCATCCCATATAGGTCCATTCCTTTAACAACTCCCCCTCTTTCTGAAGCTGATCCTCTGCACACGACCACCGAACCACTTCTCCACGTACAATGAAGACCAAACTCCTCTGGAGATGCTGGGCTGAACCGTCATCAACTTGGAACGGAAACTCATTCCTTTTCCTGCGTCGAAGCCATCAATCGAAAGCTGAAACAACAACCAACACCAGTAAGGGTGGGTGGGTGGGATAATACTCGCCTCCTTGTCTTTTATAGAATCTAAACCCCCATCCCACGCTAGTGTGGGGGATTAGGTATTCTATGGCAAGACAGGAGGCTCATATTATGCAAGTTCAAAGCCCTTGCATTACATTCACTGCCACACGAGCAATACGTTTATGGTAAAATGTCTTAAAAGTTGACTCCCTTGACCAGTCAGCTGCTTTTAAAATCTGTTCCAAGCTACCCCCCAGAAAGGCTGCTTTAGAGGCCATAGCGCCACGGACTGAGTGGGGACCAAAGGAGGAAGTGTCCACCCCTGCCTCTCGCATGACCCATTTGATCCATCTGGCTAAAGTAGAAGGGGAGACCGGCTTATGGGGTTTCCGGAAGGAAATCAGCAGCTGAGAGGTATTGGGAGGTCTAAAACTTTCAGTTTTTAGCTCAAAACATTTCAGACAATTAACCACACATAATTTACAATCTTCAGGAAAAGCAGGATAGGATATTGAGGAAGTCATGAATTTAGTCCTTCGTGAGATAAAGAAAGTAACCCCCTGAGGGGTGAACATCTTATTATCCACATCCAAAGCTCTGATATCAGAGACCCTTTTAATAGAAACTAGACATAGTAACATAGCAAGTTTGGCAAATAACTGCTGCAGGGACAGATCTTCATTAGGAGGCCAGGACCTAAAGAGCTGTAAAACCATATTAACATCCCAAAGAACCGAATATTTCGGTTGAGGTGGAACCTTAATACGGATAGATTTGAGGGCTCTTCGCACCAAAAAATGTCTACCCACCGGTTCCCCTTTCACCAAAAGGTGTCCTGCTGAAATAGCTGAACAGAACCCATTAACAGTCCTGTAGGCTTTTCCTTCCTTATACAACTCCACTAAAAAATTAACCACCTCTACAGGAGGGGCTGAAACGGGATTGAGGTGCCTAGCCACACACCAGCTAACCCATTTGTTCCATGCTGAGGAATACCCCATCTTAGTAGAGGGTGCCCAGGAGTCCCTGATGACCGCCATAGAGTCTTGCGAAAGTCCTCTGAAGCACCAGGAAGAGCTGAAATCTTCCAAGCCATAAGGGCAAGGTGTCCCCGCAGGACCAACTCGTGAGGGTGACCCTCCGGATCCACCAGCAATAGGGGATCGAAAGGGAGGAGACGGGGAATATCTACTGCTAACTCCAGCAGAGCTGGAAACCAAACCTGAGAGGGCCAAAAGGGGGTGACTAGAACCAGAGACACCACTTGTGTGCGTGCTTGGACCAGAACTCGCGCTATCATGGCAAAGGGAGGAAAGGCATACCCCAACTGGCCCGACCAATCCTGGAGGAAAGCGTCGGTGCCCAGAGCTAACGGATCTGGTCTCCAACTGTAAAACTTGGGAACTTGACAATTCAGTCTCGAGGCAAACAAGTCTATGGTCAGGGGGCCCCAGAGGGACGCTAAGCGGGTGAAAAGAGATCTGTTCAACATCCAATCGCTCCTGTCTTGCAGGTGCCTGGAGTTCCAATCTGCCACTTCGTTGTTCACTCCCGGGAGGTATTCCGCTTTCAATGTAATATCCCTGTCGAGGCAAAAATGCCAAAACTCTCTTGCCAAATCCGCCAAGACTTTGGACCTGGTACCCCCCAGATGATTGATGTACCTCACCGCAGAGATGTTGTCCATGCGGAGGAGAACACAACAATTCCCCCGATCCTTGAGGAGACTCCGAACCGCAAAGGACCCCGCTAACAACTCTAGGCAGTTGATATGAAGATGTTTCTCTGACTCCGACCATTTCCCACCTGTGGAAACCTGACCTAATCTGGCTCCCCAACCTGACCTGCTCGCATCTGACTCCAGTACGACATCCAGAGATGGGCCAAAAATTGCCTTGCCATTCCAGGCCTCCATGTGTCTGAGCCACACAGGAGTTCCAACCTGGCTTCCGGCGTCAATACCACCATTTGGGAGTAAGAGAGACATTTGCTCAAATGCTTGGTTTTTAAGCGCTGCAGAGCTCTGTAATGTAGGGGAGCAGGGAAGATAGCCTGAATGGATGCTGACAGCATTCCCACCACTCTGGCTAACTGCCTGAGGGAGATCGTCCCTCTCTTGAGGAGCAGCCGAATTTCCTTCTTTATCTTGGATAGTCTGGTGTCTGGGAGAAGAAGGATGCAAAGCTTTGAATCTATATTGAAGCCCAGAAATTGGATACCTTGCGTAGGCTTCAATATGGATTTTTTCACATTTATCACAAAACCTAGATCCTGCAAGAGGGTCACCGTGAACTTCAGCTGAGAACACAGAGTTTGATAATTCTGGGCTAGGAGCAACATGTCGTCTAAATAAATTATGATCCGAATCCCCCTGGATCTGAGAAGGGCCATCACCAGCCTCATGAGCTTGGTGAAGCACCATGGGGCCGAGGACAGGCCAAACGGAAGGGATGCAAACTGCCACACCCGCCCCCCCCCATTGAAACTGGAGAAACTCCTGATGCGGGGGAAAGACGGGAACAACCAGGTAAGCGTCTTTGAGGTCCAATTTGACCATCCAATCCGCAGGGAGAAGGGTATCCCTGAGTAAATGAATTCCCTCCATTTTGAAGTGGTGATACACCACAAAAGAGTTGAGGGCTTTCAGGTTGATTACTGGGCGAAAACCCTGGTCTGGTTTCGGAACCAGAAAAATGGAACTTAGAAACTGAGAGGCCTTGTAAGAAGCCGGGACCACCGCCCCCTTGGAGATGAGATCCCTTACCTCCAAATCTATGAGGGATTGTTTGACTTCGTCGAACACTAGAGGAAGGGGAAAAGACAACTGACAAGGTGGGGCATAGAATTCTATTTGATAACCCTGAACCGTTTGTAACACCCAAGGATCTGAAGTGAGGGCTTCCCACTGCGGGAGGAACATGGCCAGTCTGCCCCCTAAACTTTTGAGGGAAAAAGCTTTTAGCACCTGAGAAAGTACCTGCATGCCCTCTTGCTCTTCCGGCTCCTCTGCCTGCACGTCCTCTGCCATTCGGGTTCTGTTGAGGGTAGAAGTGGGTATGTACTCCCCGAGCAGAGGAGGTATGGTGTGCGCCCCGGGGCGCGAACTGGCGGGGACGGGAGGAGCCCTGGGACAATCGGCCGGAGGAGCGGGCCCTACCTCGTCCAGCCTTGTTAAAAACCTTTGGGGCAAAAACCTTTTTAATATTAACCTGCGCCTTGTCCAACGCTGTAAAGGTGTGAACATAAGCCGACAAGTCTTTCAGGAAAGAATCTCCAAATAAATTACCCTGAGCTGAAGGGCCACCTTCTCTTTCGGCCATGTCTGCCAACTTGGAATCCAACCTCATCAACAATGATTTTCTCCTCTCCCTACATATGGAGGCATTGGCGTTGCCGAGCAGGCATACCGTACGTTGGATCCAACCCCTCAATGCGTCAACGTCAACCGGGGTATTAGAGGCCGCCGCCTCTTCTGCCATTTCAAAAATCTGCGTGACTGGACCCAGGATGTCCAACAGTCTGTCTTGGCAACTACGCCACGCTTTATCGACCCCCTTCTTGGGGTCCTTCCCTTTCTGGGACAGAAAAGCCGCCATAGACTGGTCTATTTCTGGCGCTAAAGCCACTTTGTCTGCAAGCATAGGTCTGGGACACTCTGACCGCAACTTATTACGATCCTCTTTGGGCATGGGGCGCCTTACCCAGAACTTGAGGAACGAGGAAACCTCCTCAGAGGGCTGCCACTCGGCCGACCTGGGGTGCTGAATTAGGGCAGGGTCAAAGAAAGGCACCCCGCTACCATCAAGCAGGGGTGCTTCCTGAGGGCGCGCAGAAGTTACTTTCTTTTTCCTCCTCTTAGGGGGCGAATCCGAATCAACAGAGCTTTCTGAGGATGACACCGGAATAGGGTACTCCTCCGGCGCAAAACGTGCAAGCGCAGGCCCGGGTGTGGAAGTGAAAGGTTGATGAGAATCTTCCCACCCTCTCTTTAAAGCTCTTTTAGGGGAAGATATGGGAGAAATGGCCAAGGGGGGACTGAATTGTCCCTGGATATGTTTAGTTTTGGCTGTACACTTTTTAGGGGCCAGGGGTGCAACAGAAGGGGAAACCTCCTGAGAGGGGTGGAAATCCGCAATGCGGGATATTAACCTGTCAAAGGCAGACGCCAAGGTGTTATTTAAACCAGTTAAAGCTGTGTCCAAAGAGGACTGAATAGCTTGAGCCACTGAAGGCTGGGTATGACAGGATTGATCCCCCATAATGTCTCCAGACCTGTAACTTTTCTTAGCAGTACGTACTTGAGTGCTGGCATCAGCAGAGGAGGGGAACACCCCCTTATCCATGACAGCACTTGGCAGTATTCCACTCGGAATATATATATATGAATATATAATAAATCAACAACAGCCGGGCAAGCTGTTAAACCAATGAAGCCTAGCAGGCTTAACCCACAATACCTCAGGTATTAATATCAGGGAGAGGGCCCCCTATGCCTCACACAGGCAGAAGCTGCTAACTAGCAGTAAAAGCACGCGAGCAGCGTGAGGGAAAAAGTATAAAGCCAACATATTTATAAGCACAATCCAACAAAATAAATTTCCATATTAAATTTTAATATTTATTTACAGAAAAACCCCCAGGCTGATAGCAGGTTCGAACTGCCAACCTTTGGCACACCTACAGCGTGTGCTAAAGACCCAGGGAGAACGCACGCAGCCTGTCAGAATACACGCTTTCTGACTCAGGCTGCCGCGCTCTACAACAAACAAAGCCGACGGCGCGGCCCTGAACCGGGACGCGCGCCTGCACTAGAACGCGGTGAGCGTTCGCAACAATGTGTCCCTAAGGACCGACACAGCGTGTGGGAGGGAACGCTCGGCCTTCAGGCCTACGCGAATCCTCCAAGCCGCGGAGCGGGCTCCAATCCGGAACGCCACGCTCGCGTGTGAAGAAAAAAAAAATGAAACAAAGGAAAGTCAAGGAAAAAAGCACACGCTTCAAACAAACGCCGTAATAAGGCAAACCAAGATAATAAAGCACTAATAAAGCAATAATACAATCAATTCCTACAGAAAATGCCACAATGTAGCTAAGCAACTGTAGGTGTGACTTAGCTGTGGGTCAGCAGCAAAGAAAGAGGGGGAGTTGTTAAAGGAATGGACCTATATGGGATGGGCTCGCTCCCTATTGGCTACCTACAGGGCATGACCTGCCCACCATGTTGAACTGGGATGTTCCCATTGCATTGTTATAACTTTATGTTTTTTGAAAATTTCGTTTTACAAAGTTTTTTTCTTTGCTGCTGTGGATCTCAGTAAAGATTGAAATGCATAATATGAGCCTCCTGTCTTGCCATAGAATTCGTTATCTTGCTGTAGTTCTTCTACAGATAGAGACTGTGGATCATAGTTGCAAATGTCATAGTAGTTATACATAGAAGGGTCAGAGAGCCATTGAGTGTAGTACTGTGCTTGTAAACCTTTGTTTACTAGGGCGAGTCTGTCTTTTAAACTAGGGGTTTTGTTTGCTGTCCTTAGGAAAACTTTACATTTTTGTAGAGGTTTCTTGAACCGAAAAGAAAGCATCTTTGGTCTGTGTGTGCCTTTCCTGCCTATGGAACAAGAATCTTTTTGGTCTTGCATTCTGTCAAGAATGGCACTCTGTCAAGAGTGGCACACGGTACCCAGGTAGGTTTTGGGTGGCTGTGCTGAAGTAAGGAGGCAGATAAGCACACACAGCAGGAAGTTCAACAAGAAAGAAGAGTAGGAAACTGTAGCTGTGAACCAAAAGGGGCAAAAGATACAAAGGTACAAACAAACTGGATTCCCTCTTGGGGTGTATGCTGAAATGGGAAAGAGTGTTCCACGAACCTTAGGAAACTCCAATCTTCTGCACAGATTACTATAACAGAGGCCCACGCTGTATGCTCATGGCTGGGAACAACAGCAGTGGGTGTCTGTAACACTGAAAACGCGACAAGGGAAGGGGCAGAGGTTGCCTGCCAGAAACCAACAGGCAAGCTCTGTACAAAGGGATTACATAAGACACATGAGAAGACAAGAACAGATGTATCCAGCGAAAAGGAAGTCAATGAGCAATCTAGCAGAAGGAAAGACAGTAAGTAGATAACCAAAGGTGGAGTACAGAGGACTCAAGGAAGAGAACAAGGGAGCAGCAGTCAGGAAAACAGAAGGACTGCAAAGTAGAAAGCAGGTCTGTAGTCAAGAGTGGCACTAGGTGCAGGCAAACTGTAGTGGACTGCGGAGGACTGTAGTAGGCTGCAAGGCAGGGAGTCCAGAAGAACAGGACAGAGAGAGATAAGTAGTAGGCGACAGACAGAGAGCCCAAAAAGAATAGGGCCGCGAGGTAGGGAGCCCAGAGGAGCAGGGCCGTAGGCAGCTAAGTGTAAAACAGGCTGTAAGGCAGAGGAGTGTAGCAAGCCGCAAGGCAGGGAGCCCAGAGGACAAGGGCTGTAGGCAGCGGAGTGAGACAGGCTGCAAGGAAGGAGCCCAGAGGACACGGGCTGTAGGCAGCGGAGGGAGCAGGCTGCAAGGAAGGAGCCCAGAGGACAAGGGCTGTAGGAAGCGAAGAGGTGCAGGCTGCAAGGTAGGGAGCCCAGAGGACAAGGGCTTGGAGACATCAGAGGGTTGCAAGCTGCAAGGTAGGGAGCCCAGAGGACAAGGGCTGTAGGCAGCCGGAGTGAGGCAGGCTGTAGGCAGGGAGCCCAGAGGACAAGGACTGTAGGCAGCCGGAGTGAGGCAGGCTGCAGGGCAGGGAGCCCAGAGGACAAGGACTGTAGGCAGCCGGAGTGAGGCAGGCTGCAGGGCTGGGAGCCCAGAGGACAAGGACTGTAGGCAGCCGGAGTGAGGCAGGCTGCAGAGCAGGGAGCCCATAGGACAAGGACTGTAGGCAGCTGGAGTGAGGCAGGCTGCAAGGCAAAGAGCCCAGATGACAAGGACTGTAGGCAGCCGGAGTGAGGCAGGCTGCAAGGCAGGGAGCCCGGAAAGGGCACTGGATCAAAACAGGATAATGGAGCAACAGGAACAGCATACAAAGTAGAGGGTCAAGGCAAACAGGAGCGGGGAGATCTCAAGATGCAAGACACTGTGCTCCTGCAGGCAGCTGCTTATATACAGCGCTGCCCTGTTCTGAGGCAGGCTAATTGACAGCACCTGGAGCAGCACACCTGAAGACAATCTGCCACCTCCCTCTCTGGTCCTGAGCAGGGGGAAGCAGCACTGGCCGCTAGGGCTTCTGGGGATTGTGGTCCCAATAACGATGAATGAGAATAGCCAGGAATTGAGGACTGTAGCCAGGTGCATTATGGTAAATGTAGTTAATTGAATAAAATACGAAAGAACCAAAGTTGAGCAAATGGAAATAAAAGACCAAGGGGTGAATAGGAGTTGTTCAAAGAGTATTAGAAGGATCAATGAGTACCAAGTAGTCCATGATGGTTGCCAATGCGTGCGCCAGTGGCGCGGGCATGACAACAAGTCCCACATAGTAATCCTGAGTTTCTACATACCTTTTGAAACTTTTCAAACTTTTTTTTCTGTTAGATCTGTTCGCGAACAGCGCCCATGTCCGCGGACCACGCACAAGCACCCCTATAAAAGACCACGCCCTAGAGCCTATTCTCATTGTGTTTCTGGCTATTCTTCAGAGCACAGCTATTTCTCCAGCAACTTGCTGATTACACCATCGAGATGGCATCCCTGGCTGCAGAACTGCCACCTGGTGCTGCACCTGCTTCAGCACCACCCCCACCCCCTCCACCACCACCACCTCCCCAAGGGCCTGAAGAGGGGAACAGGAGTGTGGATGCGGAGGAGGAAGAAGAGGATGATGAGAATGAGGTAGAGGAAAACCCTACTACCCGCAGTAGGTGTGAGTGTTGGGTGTGGCGGTTATTTACCATTCATGGGAATGTTCCTAAGGCTCTTGCGAACCGTGTTACCTGCAATGAGTGCAAAATGATACTCAGTCGCGGGAAGCACGGTAAGTACAGCTTTGGAACCACTATTATGAAGTGACACCTGAGGTCATTTCACTCTGGGGCTATTCGCAGGGTTGTACCTTGCGAAGAACGTAGCAGGTTGATTTCCTCTACTTCATCCTCTGTTTCTGATCCTGTCACCACAAGGACCACCTCTGTGGGACAGCGTCTTCCTCAAGCTGCCTCACAGGCCATACAGAATGCTGATGACCCTTACCTTTCGAGGGTCACAGTTGTATGTATGTACTGTGACACAGTACTCTGCAGGGGGGAGCGACTTCATAGTGCTTTTGAGACTATCGTCTCAGAGCACGAGAAGATCTGCTCACTACCCAAATAAAACCCACTCTACATCTTCCTCTCTCAGCTCACCCTTTCTTATCCCTGTGGTTGGTGTCCCCCCCTTTACCTTCCTTTCCCCTCCTCTCCTAGTGTGTCATGTATAAAAAAACCAAAAAAAATACAAAATATCACAAATAAAAAAAAATAAGGCTCTTTTCAGAGCCGCCTTTCACAGTTAAAAAATAGAAGTGAAAATAAATGAAGCAGGGCCCTTTGTATTTTTTAGAAGTCTGCGGACAGTTCGCGAACATTTAAAAAATTGGGTTGCTACCCCATCACAAACATTGCAATTTTCTCTGGGAAGAAGTGGTGGCTCTGAAAAGAGCCTTTGGGTGGTGTTTGTAAGTCAAAAATTATAAATGTATAACACTTCAAAATGATTGTTGTAATTCAAAAAAGGTCGCAATGCATTTTGTACATTTCTCAGAAAAATCTGATTGCCAGCATAAGTAAGATGGACTCCATCTCTGCGAAAAATGTATGTACTACGAAACATAATATTTTCATTGTGAAAAGAGGACATGCCAAAATCTCTTAGAAAGGCACAAACAGCCTTATTAACATTGCGCCTTGCTTTTTCCATTTGTGGACCAAATGAAGAAGAACGAAGCCACATTTGTCTCTGCGCAATCCGTGAAAATATCACTTGAGAATTAGGAAACATGTCCATAACCTTCCCAAGTCCTTCTTTCATAGCAAATTGCAAAAAAATTCCAGTCACATGTCCTAAACTGTTCCCTCCACAATGAATTACAATTATGCCTGGATGTTGCTCTGTCTCCAAAGTAGCACAGAGAGGTAGCAAGTCCAACCACTTCATTCCACGTACTCCATGCCAGTGTACTTCCACATGTGGGAATCCAAGATCTACAGCTACTCCACAGCTTTCTGCATGCACCTTCAACCAATGTATCCACGAATCTCCCAACATCCAAACAATCTGTTTTCTGAAACACACAGCCATAGCTATCTTTTGTTCTCTCAGCAAAAAGAGTATCTGAGAAACTCTCTCCTGGCACAACACACCCACTAAACTTTCCTGACCAATCCCTTTCAGTGCTTATTCTCATTTGCATGACTTCTGAAGCCAAAAATCCCCGGATGTAACTCCCGATGTCCGCGAACTACCGCCATGTCTGGGGATATATCGTAACATGAACAGCCCTTCTACCATTTCCACTTCACTCTCTCTGCCATTCCCTCATTGGATGTAGCTAAAAAATCACATGACCATGCACCAATCACATTCAAGACCTCTACATCTAACTGCATCATCATAGATCAGCACTGCAAATGTACTGTGAATCTCTCTGAGTACAAGTGTCATATCATTGGCAAGCACCATCTACCAGAAATACTGTACAAGTCTCCAAGATTTCTACTTGCAGCTCCATGCATATCCATATGCATGAACACAAACTTCAGGTATGCATATTTTCTGTCTCCAAAGTAGCACAGACGTTTAGCTTGTGTAATCTGTAAAATGAATTTACTGTATTTTTTTCAATTTCCTAAAATCAACTATCACTTATAAACCTTTATACTATTTACTTTCTTTATACACACACACTCAAATCATGTTAAACTAACATTTTTTAAATGAAATATATAGACTACATATATTCAAACAAAATTGCATGCAAGCACAATCTATGTTTAAATCTTTAAAAAAACACGTATACTATTTCATATTTTTTTGTTTTTATTTATTTATTTACTTAATTACTTTAATTTAGACATGACATTGAGGCGCTATTACCTAGACCAGCTTACTTACAGAAATAGTGGTATTCACTGGTATATTATAAATTTCACAAGACATAGTAAAGATATTTATTTTTGCTACAGTTAGTCATTCAATACAATTTGTTCATTAAAAACATATCATATGTACTGAACTGGTGCAATGTATTTTATGTAAATAAATTAGTTTAATGGTTTTAAAGAAGGCACTGAGAATTTCAATTAAAAAAATCAATATCGAAATTAAAAACAGCGCTATATACAAACAAAGTTACTAATTTGAAGCTTTTACAATTGCAGTGAAGACCAGTCTCCTGAAAAGAAGCAGCCAAATTCGAAGAACTAAGAAGTTACCTGTTAATTTAAGAAAAAAAGTAAGTAGAATATCACCATAATATTTGTATTATTAATCAAACATACTATAACGTTAATACAAGCTATTTCGGTGCCCAGAAATAGAGATTGTGTACCATTTTTTCCAAAAATCTCCATGTCTTAAACAGCGATTTACAGCCAGAATGGCCCACAAATTCCTATTTTTGGACACACAAATTACCCAACAGAACCGCTACAATTTTCATATTATAGAACAAACAACTGTTTTAATTCAATACATTAGATTTACTATTTGTACTTTTCCACACCACTAGCTTACTTTTTTTTGTCATCTGAACCCCAGTTTAGTAACACATAAATTCAAGAATACCTATCCCTACTAGTTGTAGTTCCCAATGCACAATCACACACCATTACATACATCTTTATCATCTTACTCAAACACTCATGCACACAGCACACATACATTGCAGAACACCCCAACCCATACCTTCTTTATTTTTTCAACAGACCCTAAAGAATGCCTACGAAAAGTCAAGTCCGTAGAAAGCAATGCAAAAGTAGAGCAAATGAAAATAAAAGTGTCCAACATAAGCATCCATCTCCAGCAGAATTTGTAAAAAAAGTTGAAACAAAACAGCTAATACAGTCATTTAGTGAAACACAAGAGGTTTTAAGTACAAAAACTTTGCCTCCTCTATCAAAATGTAAAACAAACCAAAAAACAATTAACAGTAAATCAGCTATCACTACAGATAAAACTACTTCTTCAAATTTTAATATAGTGCAAAGTAAGCATACCAAGAAAAGTATTTTAGCCAAAATGTACCGTCACAAAGTCCTTCAAAATCTTATAAAAACAGGAGAGAAATCAGGTTCAATGCTTAAAACCTATCGTAGGAAATTAATCTTAGAAGCGTTGATTGACAGTGCAATTCTTCTCAAAAGAAAGGTTTTTATTTTACTGTTAAACAAAATGAAACCACTAACAAAACTAATAACTAAATTACAAAAAAGACTTCTCAATAAGCGAAATGTCAACAGAAAGAACTTCTTAAGTATCTGCGGAGGTGAATGGAATCACACTACGAGCACAGAACCATATTTTAATGAAGAAGCGTACAAACAAAAGCAAACAAATACAATTGCTATACATAGCAGTGGTCGAGGTTATGAAAAAGTGAATAATACCATAATGGAACAAGAAGTACTCCTTACAAAAATATGCCCTGAAAACTTAGAATTACCCCTCCATTCAACTGAATCAGAACGTCTAGTGTACAAATGGCCATGCACGTCAATGTGTAACATTCCCAAACAATGTTTCAAATCTTTACGCCAATTCCTCAATAAATATGTAAAAAGCAAAGACAAAATCAAAATTAAATTACTGCAAAATATGGATACCTGTCGCAAGTACACAGGACTACAAGGACATTCATTGGCTTGCATTACAGGACCTACTTGTAAAACCACTTTCCATGATATCAAAAGGATATCAACACATCATTCAACTATAAGAAATCTAGTCTATAAACTGTACTATGCTAAACGTCCTGCTTTAGCACTAGCAAAGTTAAATAACATCCTTCTACATGGTACAGCAAAAGGCCTACTTGAAGAAATTCACTATATCCAGAAAAAATATTTTGGAAGTGAAAGCCATTTACAGAATGAAATAGCTTTAAACCAATTAAGCAACAATTCTACACATGGCAACCTTTTGCTAAACACATACAAAAAAGAAATACTAAAATTTTAAAGTACATCAGCTGAAGTACCAAACCATGTATGTGTATGTTGCCGTAGAACGTTTTATAAAAGTAACACAAAAACTGTAGACCTACCATACAAAATAGAAGACAATGAAGATTCTAAATGGTTTGAATTAGCTCTCTACCTTGTAGCAGAAAACAAATACGAAATAACTGAGCCCTTAATACTTTGCAGTTACTGCACTACAAAACTTGACAACAACCAAACTCCTTCAAGTGCTATCACAAATAATTTGGAATTATACCCAGTACCAAAACCCCTACAACAACCTAATTTATATGAGAGCATCATAATTCAAACAGTACACCCATTTCAAGCAATAATACGCCTTCAACCAAAAACAGCAAAATTACCTCCCTCTGAATTGGTAAAAGGCATTCGTGGAAAAGTAGTTTATTTACCATTAGATCTAAAAGAAAATGTGCATACTCTGGGAGTGCATGGTCCAATGCAGCAATCTTTAATTATCTTAGTAAATGGAGTACCTACAAAAGACAAAAAAATATGGCAACAGCTGGTAGATTTATATAAAGTTAGACAAGCCTTCCAATATCTTAAAGAGAATAATGAATATTACAAAGAAATTAATATTGAAGAAAACTTGAAAGATACAACTGAAATAATTCAAGAAACACAAGAAGCTGGTCAATTTGATCTACCAGATCCTGCTACAATATCAAATACTTTAGACCATTATACAATTCATCCTTTGCACTGTAATGACACTGTAGAAGATGTACTGGAAACTTACCAAATGCGTCAAACAAAAGGATCGCCAATCAGAATATGGGAAAAAAGTATAGAAGCACATGCTTTTCCTCTACTCTTTCCTACTGGCAAAGGATGAAGGTATGATGCTAGACCTATTCAAATATCAGCTTCAGAATACCACTCATTACGGATGTATTCTGAAGATCCCAGATTTAGACAAAATGTGGAATACATATTCCACCTACTCTTTGAAAGTGAACTAGCAACTTTATGTTACAGAGTTGCACACATATTAAAATCAGGATCACACTTTCAAAATATGACAGCTACACAATTATTAGAAAAAGTGCAACAAAAGGATGAGGTTTTACAATCAAATATTACAAATCTATTAGCAAATATGCGTGGTACTAAAGAGTACTGGTTTCGACGTCATGGAGATGTACGTTGTATGATCAGAAACCTTGGCCCACCCACTTGGTTTGTTACATTAAGTTGTGCAGAATATGCATGGGAAGATTTACATGATTTCCTACGCATATCAAATAAAAACAAAATAAACAGATATACTAACACCTGGAGAACTTTGTTCTTTGGATCCTGTTAATGTTTCAAGATATTTTCACCATCGCTTCATTGCTATGCTACATTTTATTTGTAATAAAACTGTTCCTTCCCTTGGAGAAGTGCAACACTTCTTTTGGAGAAAAGAATACCAAGCCAGAGGAGCACCACATATCCACATGCTTTTATGGATTAAAGATGCTCCTAAATTTGGTCAAGACAGTGATGCCACTGTTTTACAGTTTATTGAAAAATATGTAACGTGTGAAATTCCATCAGAAGCCACAAATAGTGATCTTCATGCACAAACTTTACAATTTCAAAGACACAAATGTGGAAAATATTGTCGTCGCAAATACAAAAACAAAGGGAAATACTACACCAAATGCCGATTTGGTTTCCCTAGACCAGTTACAAATACAGGTCAAGTGAACAACCTCATGTCTTCAGTTAGACATAGTGTTAAAGGTAAATTAAAGGTAAGTTACCTAAAAATACATATTACATAAAAAGAAAAGAAGAAAAATATATCAATGATTATAATGCAATCATTGCCCATTTATGGAATGCAAACAGAGATGTGCAGTACATTGCAGACAATTCTACTGCAGTTGCACGATATGTCACAGCATACTTAACTAAAGCAGAAAAGACAGAGCTCCAAGACCTCTGGAATGACCTGTCATCAGATAAAACAGTATCTCAGAAATTATACAGCTTGGGCATAAAAATGCTCACCCATAGAGAATGTGGATCATATGAAGCAGCTGATTGTTTAACTGGTACTGCATTGTATGGTAAATCTGAAAATATAGTATGGCTAAGTCTTGGTCCAGCTAAATCTAGAAAAAAGAGTTCTAAAATCATATGAAGATATAGAAACAATAGCCAAACATGATCCCAACAGCCAAGACATTTTAAAAAACAATTTATTGGACACATACTACCCAAACAGAAGTAATACTTTGGAAAACATGTGTCTATACCACATAGCCCAAAACTACACATACAAAAATAATATGAAACCTGTTGAAAAAAAGGTAAATATAGAGTGACAAACTGTGAAGGCAGCTTAGTTAAACTCACTAAACCAAATTTAATTAATCATATCAAATTGTCATTAAAGACTCCTCAACATAAAGACGTATATTACATGTCCCTGCTACAACTCTTCAAACCATGGAGAAAAGAAGAACAATTACTTGATAACTATGACTCATATGAGGATGCTTTCAAAGCAAATGAAAGCACTATAACTGATGTAAACTTTACACAGTACAAAACAATGTTGCACAATGAACAGCAACACGAAGAAGAACTCCAAGTCCAACTAGATAAGGACACTCCTGACAGTAGTCAACCTTCTGTACCAGGAAGCCAAGAACCACTGGGAGAACCACTAATAATAAATGAGGCAGAATTAGCTATGATAGAAGTAGAAAACACCATGTGTCAGTCTGAAGATAAGGAAGACTTAACTATACTACAATCAAAACTAAACAATGAGCAAAGTAGAATTTTTCAAGAAGTAACAAAACAAATTGCACATGGTGTAAAACATGAAAATAAAGAATGTTCCTGCCATAATTATAAACCTATACTACTGTACGTCAGTGGTGAAGCTGGTTCTGGCAAAACATTCCTAATCAAAATCATTAGTAAGTTCCTTCAACAATTGCCAAACAACAAACTGTCAGCTGTTGTCACTGCCCCCACAGGTTTAGCTGCCTACAACATAGGTGGTGTTACATTACACCGATTACTACTATTACCAGTAGAACACCAGAACAAATTAGACTATTACAAACTTTCTGCAGAAGCTGCAATGGAATTACGCAGAGTATTGAAACAAATGAAAATGCTACTAATAGATGAAGTGAGCATGGTCTCCAACCTGATGTTAGCTTTGATTCACCTCAGATTACAAGAAGTACTCAAAACAGACTATGAAGAGCTCTTTGCAGGAAACCACATTATTGTTTTTGGAGATCTGCTTCAATTAACACCAGTAAAAGGTGAGCCTATTTTTAAAACATTAGGACACAAACTCTGCCGTAAAACTGTTGGCAGCATTGGAAATGTCAACCTTTGGCAACATTTCCAATACAGAGAATTAACTGAAAACATGCGTCAATCTGCAGATCTCACTTATGCCAACATTTTAAAAAGTATCAGAGTTGGTATACTTTCTAAAGAAGCAGAAGCAATATGGAAAACCTGGCACATTAATGCACTTTATGGCGATAATGCATGTGCTACAGATGTTATGGAACAATTAGCCCACAAAAATGTCAATTGTATGGCCTTAATGCCAACTCTTGCAAGCTGTTTCAAATTCAATGAAATCATGCTAAGTAAAGAAATGCAACCAATCATGGAAATTAGCGCCACAGACAAACTAGATGTACATGGTATGACACTACCCATGTGTGACCAAGCCACAACAAGACTAAATAGTTTAGAAAAATCAATCTCAAACACAGCAGGCTTAGAAAAGATATTAAAATTATTCTTAAATTGCAGAGTAATGCTTAAACGTAACCTTGACGTGGACCAAGGATTAGTTAATGGAGCACTGGGTACAGTTTTTGGCTTTCAAACATACCCACGCGACAACAAAATTCAGTTTGGCAATATACTCTTTGACAAACTTTCAGAAGTAAAAAGGATAGGACGCTCAACAGCTAGATTCCATATATGTATGTACGCAGAGAACAATTTTCTCTAACTCTTGCATACGCAGTCACGATTCATAAATCACAAGGTCTTACCCTAGACAAAGCAATGATAGATATTGGTAACACAGTCTTTAAAGAAGGCATGAGCTATGTAGCACTATCACGCTTACGTACACTTGACGGTCTATTTCTAATCAACTTTGATGCAAGTAAAATAAACGCTGATATTCCTTGCATTTTAGAATACAATAGACTTCGCTCACTAAACACCCCCCACCTAAACACATATTCTGTTCCACAAAAAGTAAAACGTTATAAAAGAAAAATAAATCAAACAGAAATGCAACAGGATGTCACTGCAAATCCTCCAAAGAGAGTAAAAGAAACTAATAATTCATCAAGTACCACAAGCAAAAAAGAATCAATTAGGGAAAGTAAACCAGGTACTTCTTTAAAGAAGGAAGACAGACTCCAAAAAAGCAGTTAGATACAGAACTACCTGGACCATTTAAATTCTCAAATATAGTTGGTGTAAGTTGCTACGCAAATGTAGCAATGAATATTCTATTTCAATTACTACCAATTGTTGACAACATTTACTTACACAGTACAGACCCATTGTGTTTGCAAATGTTAGTACTTCACAGAAATGCAGCAAACAATCCTGACAAATAAGACAACAATTGGACTACTGTGCTGGAATGGTGAAATTCACTATAAATTCACAGGAAGATCCACAAGATTTTCTAATGTACTTACTACAAGTACTGGAAAACAAAAACATACCTATAAATGAAATCTTTCAGATTTCATACATGTGGAAACATACATGCACTCTCTGCAACAATGTGACACAAGAAGAAATCCCCAATGAACGCTTCATTTATATATCAATACCAAATTGTGAATCCATTCCATTTCAGCGACTTGTACAAAATGCAAACCATGGTAGATTATGCTCTACCTGCAATTCAGATAATCGCTCCACGTTAGTAATACAAACACATAGTAAATACATAATACTAATGCTTCTACGTTACAATGCAGATGGTACCAAAAACAACTGCAAGCTGACTGGATTCACACATGGTCAAATATCACTTGGTAAGAAAACCTTCACAACAATAGGTATAATCTACCACGCAGGAGCCACAACCAATTCAGGGCACTACACTGCATATATAAAAAAGAAATGTGGATGGTTTGAATGTAATGATAGTACCATTACTCTAAAGCAGAGATTACCAGGAAATCTTACAAACGCTTATTTGATGTTCTTAAAACCAAAATTTGATAACTAAACTGTATTTAAACCCTAAGTAAACTTGTGTTAAAAAATATAAACTGTTAGAATACTCCAAAAGCTATCTAACTGCTCAAAGATTCTACAACAACTAATCAGATAAATGAATACCACTAAATTAGACCAAAAAATACACAGTTAGAATACGCCAATTGGTATCTAACTGTCCCAAAATTTAACAATATCCAAATAGATAAATCAATACCACTAAAATATATAAAAAAAATAGACAGTTAGAATACGCCAATTGGTATCTAACTGCTCCAAAATTTTATAATATCAAAACAAATAAATAATATGTTACTGCTCCAAAAAAATACAAGACAAAGTATAAAGCATTAGCCAGAAACAACAAGAGAACACTGATAACAAACAAACAAATAAACTGTAGCATAACAGAAAAAGGTTTTTTTTAATCCAACATGGAATTTTTTTTCTCCCACAGACCCAATGATTTTAGCAACAAATACAGAAACTGAGCAAATTGCACAGTACTCTGATTTGTAATCTAGTAAATATGAGGGTCCAAAAAATTATATATATTGATTATACAATGTAATAAGTCATTACAAAATACTAATACTAACATGCTATTTTCTTTTATCACAGAAATTAACAAGAAATACATGTACTCCGGTTACTAGACCAAACAGTAAGTATACAATAATAAGGAGAACCATAGCAGCATATCACATCCATAGTATCTAATACCTTTGTTCCTTATACATTTGTTTTTCACCCAAAGTTATAAGCAAATATGAATGTGATATGCTGCGGTGGTTGTTACCAGGGCATACAGTCTTGGGTGCATGGCCATTTGGCATGGCCATTTGGCCATGCACCCAAGACTGTATGCCCTGGTAACAACCACCGCAGCATATCACATCCATAGAGTCAAACATTTCAACTATGGTCTATGGAAACTTTTGGCCAAAATGGCCATGCACCCAAGACTGTATGCCCTGGCAACAACCACCGCAGCATATCACATCCATAGAGTCAAACATTTCAACTATGGTCTATGGAAACTTTTAATGTCCGTGGACATTATGAGTGTTCTTAGAACACTTTCAACTTGCCAGCGAACAATACGGACAGCGTTTTCAGGACACCCCCTACGAACATTTCAGAACAACGCAATAGTTCTTAGAACACTTTCAACTTGACAACGAACAATACGGACAGTGTCCTCAGGGCACCCCCATTTTGTTTATTTGCGAACATTTCAGGACACTGCGAGTGTTCTTAGAACACATTCAACTTGCCAGCGAACAATACGGACTACGCCTTCAGGACACCCCCTACGAACATTCCAGGACACCGCGAGTGTTCTTAGAAACATCTTCAGAACACCCCCATTTTGTTTATTTGCGAACATTTCAGGACACCGCGAGTGTTCTTAGAACACATTCAACTTGCCAGAGAACAATACGGACAGCGTCCTCAGGAAACCCCCTACGAACATTCCCCGGACACCGCAAGTGTTCTTAGAAGCGTCTTCAGAACACCACCATCTTGTTTATTTGCGAACATTTCAGGACACCGCCAGTGTTCTTAAAACACATTCAACTTGACAGAGAACAATACGGACAGCGTCCTCAGGACACCCCCATTTTGTTTATTTGCGAACATTTCAGGACACCATGAGTGTTCTAAGAACACATTCAACTTGCCAGCGAACAATACGGACTACGTCTTCAGGACACCCACTATGAACATTCCAGGACACCGGGAGTGTTCTTAGAAACGTCTTCAGAACACCCCCATTTTATTTGCGAACATTTCAGGACACCGCAAGTGTTCTTAGAACACATTCAACTTGACAGAGAACAATACGGACAGCGTCCTCAGGACACCCTCATTTTGTTTATTTGCGAACATTTCAGGACACCGCGAGTGTTCTTAGAACACATTCAACTTGCCAGCGAACAATACAGACTACGTCTTCAGGACACCCCCTATGAACATTCCAGGACACCGGGAGTGTTCTTAGAAACGTCTTCAGAACACCCCCATTTTATTTGCGAACATTTCAGGACACCGCAAGTGTTCTTAGAACACATTCAACTTGACAGAGAACAATACGGACAGCGTCCTCAGGACACCCTCATTTTGTTTATTTGCGAA
The DNA here is from genome assembly GCF_040938575.1 of Ambystoma mexicanum. Taxonomy (NCBI): domain Eukaryota; kingdom Metazoa; phylum Chordata; class Amphibia; order Caudata; family Ambystomatidae; genus Ambystoma; species Ambystoma mexicanum. The sequence continues at coordinate 284,301,965 of NC_090926.1, forward strand.
CATTCCAGGACACCGGGAGTGTTCTTAGAAACGTCTTCAGAACACCCCCATTTTATTTGCGAACATTTCAGGACACCGCGAGTGTTCTTAGAACACATTCAACTTGACAGAGAACAATACGGACAGCGTCCTCAGGACACCCTCATTTTGTTTATTTGCGAACATTTCAGGACACCGCGAGTGTTCTTAGAACACATTCAACTTGTCAGCCACAACCCCCATTCATATTTGCGAACATTTCAGGACACAGCGAGTGTTCGACAACGTCTTCAGAACACCCCCATTTTGTGTATTTGCGAACATTTCAGGACACCGCGAGTGTTCTTAGAACATATTCAACTTGACAACGATCAATACGTACAGCGTCCTCAGGACACCCCCATTTTGTTTATTTGCGAACATTTCAAGACACTGCGAGTGTTCTTAGAACAGTTTCAGTTTGCTTGCGAACAATACGGACACATATTGAGTCCTCAGAACACCCCCCATTCAGTTTATTTAGAACATTTCAGAACACCCGTGATGTCCGCAGACAAATCGAACACAAAAAGAACGTCTAACACATAAAAAACACAACTTTCATCCTATCTCATACACTCCCACCCTCCCCAAACACTCCTACACACCAACACACTCTACTAAATACAAATTTTGAACAAACTTTCACCGCGCTGTCCGCGGACGACCGCGAATCCAAGATGGCGGGCGCTACCGAAAATCTGACGCGCTTCACGCTCCACGCCGTCCAATCAGCGAACACGTTGCATGTCCGCGAACATCACGCAAGCCGATTGGCCAATCAGGACACTGTCCGCCGAGCGAACAGGGAAGTGTGTCCGCAGACCGAACACAGATATCACTCATTTATTTACCTACTTTTTGGTCATTTTAAAAAAAACTACTGGACGGATTTTCACCATATTTGCAAAGCACGCTTTCGGGACCAAGCCGCTGCTCCTGGTCCAAATTTGGTGAAAATCCGTCCAGCGGTTTGGGCTGTAGACGCGAGTAAAAACATTTTCCCATTCAGTCTATGGAAAAAAAAAGTTTTGGGACCCCCCCTATAACTTTGCCCCCCTGGACGAATCCTCAGTAAACTTTGCAAACGAAATCAGAGTGACCCAAATACTTTTTTTTGCAAAGTTTGGTGAGGATCCGTTCAGGGAGAGCAAAGGTATAAGCCGCCCAAAAAGTGCTCTTCCTATGGAAACAGCAACTTAACCATAAATACATGGCCACTACCGTATATATATACAGTAGTGGTCACCACCCTATAGTTAAGGTATAACCATTTTACACAGGCTTTTCTCAAAATACTAATGCGAAAATTGTTTGACTGGCTGGATGGATTAGGATGACATTTTCCCAAAAAGGTTTGTCACAGGCCCCTCCAACTGGAGATTTTCGGAAAAATTTGTTAAAAATGAAAAAGTTAATAAAAAAATAAAATAATGAAAAGTGCTCAAAAAGCTATTTGAAGTAGTAAAAAGGATGCAATTGCATCAGGATAGAGGCAGGGAGTAGGAAATATAATATAACTGGCCCTACCGTTGACCTAAATTAAAATGTTTTCCTCTACTGAATTAGATAATACTTATTATGTGGCTCTCTTGAAATATCTTTCTGTGATATGGCTCCTCTCAGCCTCCAGGTCTGGATTCTCCTATGATGCTACTCCCCTTTGGTAATTAATGTTTCTCAGCTGAGATCCCCTTGGTCTCTCAAAACCTTCAGCTCAAAGACACTACTCCAATCAGGTGATAAGTGTCTCGTTACTAAGTCTGCTTGGATTCATTTATCTCAAACAAATGTGGAGACAGTGCCTCAGTTCTGTTCCTACACCCCACTGTGGATTTCTTTTAAGTGGCCTCCAAGGAGAAGCAATGTAATAAGACTTCAGTCAAGACCCTCTCCTCTGAGTCCTTGGTACCCAAGGCCTTCATGAAACTGTGAGTGGATAAGGAGCAAAGAGCAAGGCCTGTTGACGCTCTGGAGCTATAGTTGAAAGTCAGTTTAGAACTCCAAAGTGCGCTGCATTTAGTACTCGCCTCGCACCTATGTCTTCCATCTTCCACAGAGCTGGCTGTCACCATGTTGAGCTGGACCCTATAACCCTTAATTCAGGATAATATTATTAAAATAAAAAGTCATAGCTCATTGACAAACAAGTACACGTAAAATTACCTGTCAATAACAAAAGAAAGTAAACTAATGGTTCTTGAGTTGCAGAATTTACAAGGCCGGGACTGAGGGGTAAGCCTGAAAGTGTAATAGGATTACAAATATGGGAGGTAGGCAGCAAATTTCTGAGGAGCCCGAGATGGCAGGGGAAGAGGCAGAGAGTAGAGTGGTGGTGCCCCCAATCCTCAAAGTGCACAGGGATTGTAAAATGGATGTGTGACGAATAACACTGCATGACATTACTGTAAGTAAGAGGGACAACGGAAGTTTGAGTTTCCAAACTGGCCACAGCTGCCCCTGCTGTTCAGCCCCAAACAAATCGAGAAAGGTAGGACAGCCAAGGGAAATGTGTTGACAACAACTATACATTAATATCTGTATATTAGGAAGGCCCTTTTTTATTGAGTGTAACACTGAAGCTAGAAGTGTGGCCTCTTTAATAGACATTGGAGGAAATCAGTCAATTGTAAGTTCCAAAGGTCTTCTGCATGTGCCACTTTTCCTTCACTACTGTCAACGCTGTTGGTATTTCATTTCAAATAATTCAGTGATTCACCCCTGGACCCTTGTCAGTGACTCTATATCCCATTTCAGAGAAGCACGCCTTCTTTCTAGACCCACTCACCCCAGTAAATCTGCAGGGGTGAGAACTACTGAGCAAATTATGATTTACAATTTACTCAACTCCCAAAGGAATGTTTCTACATATTTCCAGTGACAATGAAAATTAAATGATGGCTATTTTACAGGAAGAATCTAAACCCATACAAGCAAATGACAAAGTGAAATCAGATTTGGATGTGTTGTTATTTAGGGTCCCTAATACATTGTGATTTCAACATGGAAATAGGTGGGTCTTATTAAAAATGTTGAGCCGATGCAAATTTAGGTTACTCAACTATAATCAAGGAAACATCATTATCTCTGAAACCTGAGTAAGAAAAGGGGCTCTCTGTAGTAATAGAATCATTACCGGGAGGAAAGGCTTGACCCCACAAGGTAAGCCCTAAATTATTCATGTCATTATTTTTTGCCTAAGATGCTGTGTTTCTTGCAACATCACCCATGGGGATTAAGCGCTGCCTGCAATATTTTGTCGCCAAATGCTCTGAACTAGGCTTGACTCTAAACAAGAGCAAGAGTAAAGTTCTGGTTTTCTGACCAAAGAGATCCAAGTATTGTGCATGCTCTATGAAGATAGATGGGACCAATCCTGAGCAAGTCACTCACTATGATTACCTGTGAGTTAGGTTCACCGATACCGGGGTATGGTCCGCACAGGTAGATACATCACAGGTTATCCTGGAAAAAAACAGTGGCAAACTTAGAACGTCTGTTGTAGATCATGGTAAAAGAGCAGTGTCCCCTGCTATTAATATGTATAAAATACAAACTGCTTTGGTGGCTCTTCATGGAGCTGAAATATGGGGCCGCTAACTGTCAGAAATTGGGGATTGTGGAAAACAAGTTCTAAAAAATGTTATTGAGGCTCCGGAAAAGTTTCCCAAATGCCCCCTTGTTGATGCAAAGTGGTCTGGAATCGATAGTGTCACAGATAGTTTGGAAACCTGTATTTCATTGGATTCAGTTATGGGTGATGCTAGAACTCGGAAAATATAGAGAGGCCCTTACTAATTTACTTAGTTATCCGGGATTCTCTGGGTCAAACACGTAAAGCACCAGTTGAATGTCTTATTGTCCTTAGGTCTAAAGACTATCTTTCGTTAAAAACAGAACAAGGAGTTGAAAAATACTTGGACCTGATCTCGTTGGCATATGAACATATATTGTTTATGGATGTCAGAACTGGTACTCTTAGGACTGCAAAAAGTATCAGATGCTGGAAAGCTAGCAATTCAGAATCCTGTTTGTTGTGTGACGTGTGCCCAGAGACAATTATGCATGTCCTGTAATTCTGTGACCAATAAGAGGACCATAGAAGACAGTATGTACAGCCTCTATTTAAGAAAGCACGTGTCAATCAAGTTTTGGAAGCTCTAGCTTTGTCAATCAACTATCAATTAATGACACATATTATGTAGCAAGATTTATTTACTGAGGCTGGGTACATAGAAATTCTTTGATTGAGCAATTGAACAATGCCTGACTATGATATTATTATTTTAATATTCATATAACGTTTAGGGATATATTGTATGTATTATCTGATCTTTTTAGAAACATTTTGTGTCTTATTTATGGAAAGTGTACTCTGGATGATTCATTGATTTTATGTTGGACTTTGTAGGCTAAAGGCATAATGCTGAATAATGCAAATGATGTTGATGAGAATCATTACCACAACAGGGAATGATTTGATTTGCAAGCTGTGAATTCAGTGCTGTTGCCTTCTTTCCTAGGGCTCCCAAAACCAGTTACCATACCTTCCTGCATTCCACCAGCAGCCACACATTTGTCCATTGTTGTTTTGTGTCCTGCTGTCTTTTCTATTTGAATACATCCTGACAGTCAGTATTTATTCACCTTAATTCATTCTGATTGGCAGTATACATGGACTAGGCTCCCACAGTGGTGCTGTAAGGCTCACTGACTTCGGAAGGGTCTCTCATGCAGGTGGACAACTTCCTTCAACTCAATATCCCCATTGAGGTTTCTTATGTAGCTATCGAAGGGATGATTGAGCAAAAGGCCAAAGGAAAGATCCAAAGCACCTCCTTACAGGAGCTGAAAAGATACAAAGGGGCACAGTTAGTACATACACAATGATAACAACCCAGTACCCCTCTAATGTACCCTAATATACCTGGTTGTGTTCCAGTAGAGGCTTTGAAGAAATATGGACTGACGGGGGACAGACCAGGTCCCCAAGAAAACAAGTTGATTAAGGGTTTAGGAAACAGAACTGTCCCAAACGGCACACGGTTCACCTCTGGGACGTGACGAGGCAACAAGAGCAAAAACAAAAGTAATAACAATACAGAGAATTCCTTGAAATATCTTTAATTCCCAGTCTCCAAGAAGAAAGGAAACCCCCAATCTCATACACTGAAAAAATTAAGGGGAAAGCAAAAATCCAGGAAAGCAAAAATCCAAGTCTCAATCCAAAGGCACAGTAATGCAGTTCATCCAAGCAAACTAATTCAAATAGTAATCCAAAGAATGGCCGAGTGATGCAAAAAGGTCAGAAGAGTACTTAAAGGCAGACGACAATCTGAGGCAGTACATTGGCGTTCCAGATCAGCTATGAAGCACCGGATACTCGCTCATACCGGCTCTTATAGTGTGCAGCGAGCAATCCGATGTTTCATGATGATGCAGGGTCTTGTGACTGAATGTACGTGTGAACATACAACGAGACGCGGTTCACACCATGCTGGGGTCCTTCGGAGTTGGGGTTTGCTGTATGCCGTTCAGCGCTGCAGTAAGCGCCACGGCAATTGCCATTTGTGGCTCGCAGCATTCTTAACAGGTACACAGTGAGCCTGTTCCCTCTTCTCCTAAATACTTAAGAAAGACCTTGATGATATTCAATTTACAGGGGGTCTGTAATAATTCAATATGTGGAAAACGTAATAGTCACATTGACTTCATTTGAAGTGTGTAAACAGGACACATTTGTGCTTCTAGCTGCACAAGCAGGAAAAGAGCAGAAACTATCCAAAAAACGCTCTAACTCTGTGAAGAAAAGGTACATAAATTTGGGCACAACATGTTGGTTGGTACTAGGTCTAAGAAAAACACATTTAATCTATTTTAAAATTGTCCAAGCCAAAAAGGATCAGTCAAATTAGGTCTTTCCTGTGGGCAACTGGGTATGGTTGGCAATGGATAAAGAGTTATGCTAACATGATAAGCCCTTTACAGAAATGGACACACACATGCACACCAGAGCCCTTGACATGGACAGGAGCAGCAAAGAAAGCAACTATAAGGGTAAAGAGTGCTTGCCAGTGCACCAGCCCTTGGTTTGTCCAGTTACTAATCATATTTTGTTCTACACTGTCATGAAAAAGGGGGAAATGCACAAGCAGTTTTGGCACAACATGGTGACAGACAACAACCAAGTGCATATTATAGTAATGCATTACATTCAGCTCTAGCCAGACTGCCTTGTTTGCTATCAGTTGCAGTAGTCGCTTTAATGGCAACACGCCTCAACACATTTAGGGTTGTGTTCACCCGACATGGTAGCACTGCCCCCTGCAGTTACTGCATTGTTGTTGTAAAAAAAATGCAGAATTTATCTGCTTCAGGACTCACAACATATGAGTTTATCTTGCTTAATTCTGCAAATATAATGTTAACAACATGTTCTGTTTGAAGTACTGTTCACTGCTAACGATCCAGGCAGACAGCTTCATGATTGCATTTTTGTAACAGCAGCCCTTATCAAACCGCAAAAAGATTTGTATGTGACCCCATTATAACACTCAGAGGAATGCATTTATGTAGATTAATCATATCTTAGATATGAAAGGGGGAATTAAAATCAGGATATGTGGTGTGAATCAAGCATAAGGTGATTCAAAGTGCTCAATTTCTGAACATATTCTCTGCTCACATTGACACAAGCATCTGTTCTAGCTGAAGGCAAAGGGACCGCAATATTTACTGGCTCATGCTATGCCTTTGGCTTTGTGCATGATTATGAGATGCCCTTGGTGGGAAAGGTTCTTCCTAATTGCAGCATTCACACCAATTCACTCAATAATGTTGTCCAAAGTGGTGGCTCAATGCACAAAGCACCAGACCCCTAGGGATGACATCACACATGGAAATGCCCTGACAAATGCTGACCAAACCAGGGAGGATGTCCCTTTCCCCTGTTTCCTTGGCTGAAAAGCTGTTTCACCAAGTCCAAGTGCAGTTGCTTACCTCTCCCTGTTCCACCCTTGATGAGCTTGCTGAAATACAAGCGTGTGCTACTGGAATATAGAAAAGTGCATGGAACAAGGTTAGATGTGTCCTTCATACTGAGAGTCTGTGGCCATTTATAGATGCTCCTTTTCTGGTGCCTAAATTCTTCTTGCATTATTTTGTATGTGTGATACTGTCACGACCACAGGCGCCTGGCGAGTTTGGCGGCGATGGAGACTCCGACGCCATTAGACTATTCCGCCACGTTTTCTCGGAAACGAGTATCCGCGGTCTAGTCTTTTTCCATCATGGCCGCCGCCTGAGTATATATCTATTCACTTCTCACCGGCTCAGCGCGTTGCAACTGTGCTTTCCCGTGTTGCTATAGCGCTCCCAGTTCTACTTCCTTTGCGACCTGTTCACCCCTCTCTGATTCCCTTCCAGTCCCCCTTTTCCTCCCCTGTTCCCGTCTTACCTGCCTTCCTTCGGCTGGTTTCCTCCTGGTTCTCCCTGTGTTTTTCACTCCTTCCGCTTCTGTTTACCGTTGCTGTTCGCCTGCATTCCTCTCACTTCCATTGTATTCTCCTCCGGATATCTGTATTCCTCCTGGCTTGCACTTCGCCAACGGACCGTCTTCCACTGTCCAGTTACATCGACATCGAGGGTTTTTGTGCCTGGTGGCTTTTTCCCCTCATACTATTGGCTGTCGCGGAGAGGGGCCACCGTGGTTTTCCCTGTAAAGGGTCACGGTGGCTTCCTTTCGCGGCAGACCGTATCTGCTCTCCAAAAAGAAGACTCAAGTGCGACACCCTAGACGGAAGAAGCTCAACTATTCGTCTTCTTCAGGTGAAGAGGAGGAAGGTACTTTGGGGGAGCTCTGTTTATCAAGTGGCGAGGAGGATATCGCTGACCGAGTGGCCATTCCTATAGGACCGTCCACAGTCCCTGATAGCTTGCAACGGCAAAAGAAAGAGATTATGGCCACGCCACAGCAGTTGCAGGAGTTAGTGGCAGCCGTCCAAAACCTCAATGTTGAGGTCCAGACACTCAAGATCGACAATGCAGCACTGCAGCAGAGAGTGGCTGCCAGAGAACAACAATCTACAGATTTACCCCCCTTACCTTTGGTGTCAGGGAAGTTCGATGGCACGGAGAGAAAGGTAAAGGAATTCCTTGAAGCCTGTAATATACACTTCACCTTCAGACCCAATGCCTTTTCCACGGATCATGCCAAGGTGGGGTTCATGATCACCCATTTAACTGCGAATGCCTTGGCATGGGCAACCCCGTTGGTATCCCAGTCAGACCCAGTCCTACGGGACTATGCTGCCTTCAAAGACCTCCTGAAGCAAACCTTCCTAAGGACCGAGTGTGCCTATATTGCCAGTGAAGACTTGCTGGATGTGCGGCAAGGTACCTCCGACCTGCTTTCCTACATATCCACATTTAAGAAATTGGCTACGGAAGCCGGTTGGCAAGAACAAGCGCAGTACACGATCTTCCGCAGGGGTTTGCGGGAGGAATTAAAGGACGAGTTAGCCAGGATTCCTCGTCCGGACACCTCTCGGATCTACTAGCAGCTGTATTATGGATTGATTTCCGTTTAACCGAGAGAAGAAATGAAAGGAAGAAAATCCGTACCACAACCCCATTCCAGGAATCTCACACTTCTGCCTCCTCACCTGCAACCCGGACTGCCCGAGATGAACCCATGCAAATAGGCACCACCAGGTCCCCCTTAACCAATGAAGAAAAGAAGAAGAGACGGGATGAAAACCGTTGTCTGTATTGTGGTTCAGCTGCCCAGCTGTTGAGGGATTGCCCTGATGTGCCCCCCAGAAGGACGGGAAACAAACGCCCTCGGTAGCTTGTGGGACAGACTACCGAGGGGCGCTTCCTTGTTCCTACACTACACTCGCAGTCACCTCCGAAACTCCTTCTGAAGATCTGTGCTTAATGGTTGTAGGAGTCAAACTCTGTTTCAGAGACAAAGTGGTTGACACTCAAGCCTTACTTGATTGTGGCGCGGCAGGTAACTTTCTGGACACCTTATGGGCCGATAAGGTGGGTCTACTTAGAATCGCTAAGAAAGAGGATCAAAAGGTCGAAGGGGTGGATGGAACACCCCTATGCTCCGGGCTTATCACCCATACCACGAAAGCAGTACAAGTGTCGATACAACAACACAAGGAGGAGATCCTGTTCGATATAATTCGTGCTGCACATTTTCCGGTCATCTTGGGTATCGGTTGGCTTCGGAAGCACAATCCAACAGTGGATTGGACTAACAATCTGTTGAGTTTTCATTCCAAATATTGCCAGAAGGAATACCTACCAGAACCCCAGCACGAAACCTTTAAGACGGTAAGTGCCACGGAGCAGAGCTCTATTCATTGCATACCGAGTTGTTTCTCGAACTTTTTGGAAGTATTCCAGGAACAGGTCCCCCTTGAACTCCCACCACATAGACCAGAAGACTGTGGTATTGACCTAGTTCCCCAGGCCTTGGTTCCTTTTGGAAGGATGTATTCTCTCTCACTATCAGAAAAGGCTGTACTCAGGCGCTACCTCGACGACAATCTTGCTAACGGACTTATCCGCTCTTCCAAGTCACCTGCCGGAGCCTCATTGTTTTTCATACCCAAGCGAGACAGCAAGGAGTTGAGACCGTGCATCAACTATCAGGGTCTAAACAAAGTTACCATCAAGGATCGGTACCCCATGCCCATAATTTCCGAGATCCTGGAAGCTGTTCAGGGCTCGGTAATATTTACCAAGCTCGATCTCTGCAATGCCTACCATTTACTCCGGATAAGGACGGGAGATGAATGGAAAACTGCCTTTCGCACTCCCTACGGCCTGTATGAATACCAAGTAATGCCGTTTGGCCTGGTGAACGCGCCTTCGATTTTCAAAAGATTCATGGATCGTTTGTTTTCGGATCTGTTGGGTCAGAATACCATGGTCTACTTAGATGACATCCTGGTCTACTCCCGCAAGCAGGAGGAACATGTTTCCCAAGTTGAAGAGATACTACGTAGACTACAACAACACTGTCTTCTTGTTAAGCCGGAGAAATGTATTTTTTCCCAGTCTTCTTTGTCCTACCTGGGATTCATCATCTCTGAACAGGAGATTACCATGGATCCCAAAAAAGTCGAAGCCATCCTAGGTTGGCCATCATCCACCTCCGTCAAGGAGATCCAATGGTTTTTGGGACTGGCAAACTTTTACAGGAAGTTAATTCCAGAGTTTTCTCAACTAACTCTTCCCATCACCTCCTTATTGAAGAAAACTTCCGAACCCTTTGTTTGGTCAAGCGCCGCAGAGAACAGTTTTCTTTGCCTGAAACAACGTTTCTGTTCAGCACCCATTCTTAAGCAGCCTGATCAACTGAAGCTGTTCATCCTGGAGACTGATGCCTCTGCAGCAGCCGTAGGAGCTGTTCTTCTCCAATCAGACCAAGGCCGCGAACACCCGGTGGCTTATTATTCGAAGACTTTAACCACAAGCCAACGGAATTATTCAGTCATCGAGAGGGAGCTCCTGGCCATGAAGTTGGCTTGCCTCGAGTGGAGACATCTGCTTCAAGGAAGCCTTCACCCCTTCCAGATACGTACCGACCATAAGAACCTACAAGTCCTCAAACAGCAGGAATGCTTCAACACCAGACAAGCCAGATGGGCACACTTCTTTGTCCAGTTCCATTTCTCCATTACCTACATACCGGGTACCCAGAACCAGATTGCGGACGCCTTGTCCCGCAGGGATGACTCGAGCCCTACCTAGAGAAGGGAGTTGATGTTCCCGCATACGCGTATAATCTCAACGGTGAACTCCTTTATGCAGGAGGTAAGAGAAGCCTCCCTGGATGTGTCTTCTTTGGACACTAACAGGCTGCCAGTCTGTGTTAATGATGGACTATATTTCGTCCCCGTGAGGTTGTTTCTGCCTACTCAGAAACATCGCCAACAGGTTCTCTGGTGGTGTCACGATTCCAAGACTGCCGGACATCGAAGGATAAGAGGTATGCTGGAACTGCTCAAACGTTGTTTTCATTGGCCAAACATGAAGGCCGATACACAGAGATATGTACAGTCGTGTCTAGTGTGTCAACAGAACAAGTACTCCACCCAAAGTCCTTTGGGGTTATTACAGCAAGACTCCATTCCTGTAGGACCCTGGAAGCCCATCTCCACCGATTTTATTGTTGAACTACCAAACTCTCAGGTTTGTACTTGCATCATGGTTACTGTGGACTCCTACTCCAAGCTTGCTCATATTTCTCCCCTGTCCAGGTTACCGGCGGCTTCCCTGATGGCAGAAGTGTTTCTCAAAGATATCTTCTATTTGCACGGATTACCCCAGAATATCGTGTCCTATCGAGGGACCCAGTACACCTCTAGATTTTGGGCGGCCATGTGTAAACTTTTGGGCATGGAAAGAGCCCTTTCTTCGGGTTACCACCCCCAAACAAACGGCCAGACCGAAAGACTCAATGGGACGCTGGAACAGTATCTGAGATGCTTTACAAATCAGCAACAAGACAACTGGGTGGCCCTACTTCCTACAGCTGAGTTTGCCTACAATAATGCGGTGCATTCTGCTACAGGCATCAGCCCTTTTTTTTGTACTTACGGATTCCACCCCCAGTCCTTTCTACCTACAGCCTGGAACGAGACTAATGTTCCGTCTTTGGAGACCACCCTCAACCGGCTCAAAGAAGCTCATGACATGGCAGAAAGGAGTCTAAGAGAAACCAGTCGACGGAATAAGGAGCAAGCCGATAGACATCGGAGACAAGTACCCACTTGGGAGAAGGGCACGAGGGTTATGTTGTCCACCAAGTTTTTGCCCCGTTGGGTCCGTCCATCCAAACTCTCTCCACGGTTCATCGGACCTTATGAGATTGAGTCCAAGATCAATCCAGTTGTCTACCGTTTAAGACTACCTAAGACCCTTAAACGAATACATCCGGTATTCCATTCCTCACTCCTAAGGCCTTTTGTACCAGACGCTAGGAAACAGGTAACAACGAAGTTGATGATCCTACCCACTTCTACCTCAGAAGAATACGAAGTCTCCCAGATTCGAGACTCTCGGTACCATCGAGGGCGCCTTGAGTATCTCGTACACTGGAAGGGCTACCCCTCTTCCGAGGATACTTGGGAACCGGTTACACAAATACATGCCCCCCGTTTGCTGTCCCGGTATCACAGTCTTCATCCGGGCAAACTGGGAGGAAGGGGTCTTCGAGGGGGGCATACTGTCAAGACCACAGGCACGTTTTCTCAGAAACGAGTATCCGCGGTCTAGTCTTTTTCCATCATAGCCGCCGCCTGAGTATATATCTGTTCACTTCTCGCCGGCTCAGCGCGTTGCAACTGTGCTTTCCGGTGTTGCTATAGCGCTCCCAGTTCTACTTCCTTTGTGACCTGTTCGCCCCTCTCTGATTCCCTTCCAGTCCCCCTTTTCCTCCCCTGTTCCTGTCTTACCTGCCTTCCTTCGGCTGGTTTCCTCCTGGTTCTCCCTGTGTTTTTCGCTCCTTCGGCTTCTGTTTCCCGTTGCTGTTCGCCTGCATTCCTCTCACTTCCATTGTATTCTCCTCCGGAGATCTGTATTCCTCCCGGCTTGGACTTTGCCAACGGACTGTCTTCCACTGTCCAGTTACATCGGCATCAAGGGTTTTTGTGCCTGGTGGCTTTTTCCCCTCATACTATTGGCTGTCGCGGAGAGAGGCCACCATGGTTTTCCCTGTAAAGGGTAACGGTGGCTTCCTTTCGTGGCAGACCGTATCTGCTCTCCAAAAAGAAGACTCAAGTGCGACACCCTAGACGGAAGAAGCTCAACTATTTGTCTTCTTCAGGTGAGGAGGAGGAAGGTACTTTGGGGGAGCTCTGTTTATCAAGTGGCGAGGAGGATATCGCTGACCCAGTGGCCATTCCTATAGGACCGTCCACAGTCCCTGATAGATACATAGCATAACCCACTTAGACAAAGGGGGGATAGTGAGACAGTTAAGTAAAGAATGGTATGCCCCTTTGTGCAGTGGTGAAACATCTTTGTAAGCAATGTTTGCAGCAGTAGAATTTTGGCAAATGTACACGTCAACAAGGGGGTGCACCCTGCCCCCTGGATGCCATTCCCCAGGACAAGGTGTGATTTTATTCAATTACCAAAGGTGTTGGGTGTGGGGAAGTATGTGCTGGCTATAACAGTAATATTTCAAACTGGAATAAAGTCTACCCTGACCAAAAAGAAGGAACACAAGCAGTGGTGAAGGCACCCATAAGGGATTTTATTCTTCGATTCTGTGAGTATAAATAGAGATTGCAGAACACACTTCACAGGGAAATGTATCCAAGAACTTAAACGCTCCATAAAATGCACCTTTGTCCTTATCACCCACAATCAGCAGGAGTGGCGAAAGGTCAAATGTGAAACTGAAAAATAAAATCTAAAATTTGTGTGCAGAACCTGTCTCCCCTTAACGAGTATGTGAGGCACAGCAAATGGGAAAACAGGCTTAAGCCCATATGACATTTTCAATGGCAGAACGATATGCTTACCAGAATCATGCCCACTGTCACTGGGTCAAGGAAACATGAATCTGCTTGATAATGCAGACTCCAATACTGTCATAATTTGGAAAAGGTTGTGAGGCGTTTCTATTCACATGTTCAGGCAAGACTGCCTAAGACATCAGAGACACCCTGTTACCCTTTCAAGCCTGGCAGCTGGGTGTTTAACATAACCTATCACTGAAATAATTGCTTAGAAGCCAGATGTTCCAGGCTGGACAAATGCAAGTCAATGCCAGCCAGCAACACTGCCATCGGCCGAAGCGGTATCTCCTGATTCTGATCCTGGTAAGCAGGATGGTCATTTTGTGTTTTGAACTGAACCCAGGTGTGGTATATTTTCTTTAGAACCCTGTATTGTACAATGGGGCCAGTTCAGAGAATGATTATAGGTACTGACATTGTTATAATAAGAATTGTTCTTTTATAACACGCTTAATACGGAGAAGTTTCTAAGCACGAGACCGGGATTCAAACCTGTGTATGCAATGCTATGTCTTGCTTCCAAGACAAACACGTTGCCCCTGAGCTATCCTCCCAGCCTAGTAACTACAGTGCGAGTCTGAAACTGGCCTGGTGGAAAAAAGAGAACTATTGTTTGACAGACTGGAAATTGTGGAACTGCATCATGGGAATGCGGTTTCACTGGAGCAAATGATTGTAGAATTGGACAAGTGCCATCAGCTTGTGGGGCGTTACCAAACTGGGTTCTGGATGATTGGGAAAGGGAGGTTTTTTAAAAGCAATAACAGGCTCTGAATGGTGCAAGAAAAAGATGTCACCAAAAGTTGAAAATGTCCCCCAGAACATGAGTATTCCATCTGTGAAACAAACTTGGTGGCCTCAACCAATGCAGAAAACTATTTTGACTTCCTATTGTTCAACCAATACACATTTTCTAGAAGGAGGAAAGTTACAGAAATGAGTCACCCAATGGCTGAATCAGGGAATATGACAGAGACAAAACAAGCTGTGATGGGGAGGCGTTTTCAAGGGTGCATTGTTTTACTGCATGCATTTGCTGGATTTTGTAGAGACTGTAAAAACCCTATGTCAATGTAAGCTAAAAGAGGACCAAGATGATGCAAGTGGGAAGTGTTATGTATTCAAGCATACAATTCATCCTGAACTGACAGTGGAACAGCATTGCCCAAGTGTTAGAGAAATTGCCTGCATCACAAACTCATTGCACTCTTAAACTGTGCACTCTTTATTGCTGCCAAAGCTGAACATTTGGAAACATTCAATTGTAATTAAAGAACAAAAGCCATGATATGCCACTCTGGGTAATGGAAGGCATATGGAAAGGTCGATGGTAGTCAACGCCACATTAGGAGCAATGTGATTCTTTTTACCAATATTGGAATTTCAATCAATGTCCCACTTTCTGAACATGGTGATGATCAAAGCAGAGCTTAAAGGGACTTGAAAGGTTGTATATGGGATGGGGTTAATTCAGTGACCCCAGCCTGGAATGTCTATTGTGGGCTGGTGCATGAGCAAAGTTTGGAACAAGTGGAAAAGGCCACAGGACTTATAAACGGAGCGCAGTTGTCAGCCAAAGATGCAAGCCTGGGAGAATGTTGGGTGATAGGGGATTAGAGCAGCATAAACAGAATGTGCTAATCTGTCTCATGTTTAATATCACAGCAGCAGGCTGGGAAATCAAGAGTGACATCACATGTCAAGAATTTGAAGATCACCTAAATGACCAGCTGAGAGAGTTCCAAGATGACATCAAGCACCAGTCCTGGCCATAAGTACTGGATGAAGATTCTGAAATACTCACTTTGCTATGGTACTGGCAGAACCTGTGAAGGTTTTCAAGATGACAATGCAACTTCAAGACAATGCAGTGTTCTTTCAGCACCCACGGTCCCATGAAATAAATATGGGCTCCAACATATTGCATAATACCAAGTATGTGGGCATGTTGCAGATGGAATTGAGTGATTCACCAAGATGTTTGGGAAATCCAGCTTAGCACGTCGAACACTGCGTCTTTGCACAACAATGGATATAATAGGACATACTGCATAGATATTTAAATTAACATATTCTTATATGTGGCCAATACTTATTGCCATAATTATTATCACTTTAATTGCCTTCTTTACCTGCTGATTCTGCTGACAGTAAAGGCAGATCAACATCATTCATATGTATCTAGCATGAAAATACTACCTATACTTATTAATAGTGTGGAAATTCAAGTTTTGGAGGAAGGTGATTGTGATGACTTGTAGAAGATGAAATGTAAAAATAAATGTCATTTAATTACATATACAAAACATGAGCAATGAACTATGACTAAAGCACATAGAGACATAACCAAATGGAAATACACATCGCAAAAGCTGCTGAAAGCTCCTTGACTTATTGTTAATGTGACTGACGAAATGTATCAAGCTGATTTTCTGTATGAACACTATTGCATAAAACCCTACAAATACTTTAGAATTCTGTGCTTGCTCTTTTCTGGAACGAGGACAGCTTATTTGTCAATTTCTGTATGGAAAGAGCAACTGTATGGACAAAAGCCTAACTTTGCTGCCACAGCCTGGTTTCTCTTGTTCGATTCATTGGCGAGTTTCAACATAACTGATATGACTGATTCAAACACCCGTGACATTTTTGGTGACTTTAAATGCCCCGAATTATTGATGAAAAAATGATGTTTTTTGTATTGCGATTTCCACAGAGCCAGAAAAAGCATTCTTTCAGGCCGCATATCTTAATTATCCAGATTTTCTAGATTTATTGCAGAGAACTAGGCACACACGTGGTTATGTATATGTCAGCGAGCTTTGTCGACTTTGCGATGCTGTGCTTCTCAGCCATGATTTCCTGGCAGCAATAAAAGGAAAGACAATGGAGGTCATTATAATGTTGCCAGTCCCGCAAAATTGCTGGTAATTCTGTGACCAGCAATTGTCCCAGACCAGCAAACTACAGGTTTGCCGGTGAGTTGTCACTGATATACCTCTAGCAAAGAGCCGGCCCCCACTGGCAAAAAACAGACAGCATTTTCGGTATTACCTGTGCCGGAAATAAAGGAAATCCCATCCATGGAGTTCTACCGCCCTTTCCGCTGGCTGGAATATCCCAGTCATACTGGCAAACTTGTAATGACCCCCAGTGGCACGAACTAAATTGCTGAACCAAAAATCAAGGTCTCTCCCCCTCATCTGACATATGAAATCCTTTCTGCTTACATGCAGTACGAGGGCATCAGGCACACCGTCTGCAAATATTCCTCAATGGTAGCCCATTCATGCCTGATGTTCATCATGAAACGCTGCAGCCAGAGAATCCAGGAGTCTCTGACAATCCACAATTGCTGTGACGCTGTGGCCGCCTGAACAAATTATAAATTAAGCATTTTACCAATATAAGAAGCACTGTACAAAACACGCATGAGTACATAGCCTATAACAAAACAAACAATAGCCTGCACAAGAACACAGCCACACACACATCCCGCTAGCAAATGCCCAACGGACAAGGTTTTTTGGAGCCTCCATTAATCCACAGAACAGCACAAGTTAATCATAAAAACACCACATGTTCGAAAAAACAACGTCAACGGCACTCACAGACAAGCCCCCATGTACCCAAGCCAACTTACACAGCAAAAGCCACACTCAAACTTGTGTGACTTCTAAGTTCACAATCTCTCACCACAGAGGCACTCAGAAAGCAGAGCACAGTCACTGCACCAACCACCACTACCTAAGTGCTTTCCATTCATACCAACAAAATACTTAGATAAACACAAATACAACACACACACAAATCTCAGATTAAAACATGTGATTTTCTTTTATTTGACAGGATAGTAAAGACATGGAGCTTGCCTTTAGATTTTTCCAATAGTAACAATAAGGCTGGAAAGTTGAACGCTTGCGCCTTAAATCGCTCTAAAATGTGGGAAGGCCCCTTTGCATATTCTAATGCACATTGTAACAAATATACTGTACTACTATGCAATTGCCAAAACAACAACCATGACCCATCCTAAACAAATGGTGAGTAGAAAACCACATGTGGGAAGGACCCCCGCATATTCAGACATATATAGGATAAAGCACTCATACAAAGGTTCCACCTTACCCAAGCAAGTACATCACACACGTTAAGGCCCAGGCGTCGTGGGAAACATGCGCCATAATAAGATGACAGGAGCTTGAGCTTCCATGCCGAACAAACCATTGAAATGTTTTGCACTTTATCTCAGAAGAAAATCCCTAACACCACACACAACACCACACACAACACCACACACTTCCCTAATATGGCTGCCACAAACTACAGTAACTGTCGGTGGTGAAGCAACACTAAAACGTAGTGAAGGTGGTGGATGAGAAAGGCCCCACGGAGCAGGGATTGATGAGAGCAGACTGGTTTAGCTGGCAGATCCCTGCAAGGGGAGCAGAGGGGCGGATGCTGTAGTGGGCCTAGTGACAGCACTCAGAATGAAAAGTGTTACAGTCAGTCACCTCAGTGAGTGATGGTGGTCAGAGGAGCCATGGGGAGGTATGGGGAAGAAGCATTTCTGCTGGTGACTTTACAGCGGTAATGTTATGTTAAATGAACTTATATAGCGCACGTTCACCCAAAGGCATCATGGCGCTCACCGAACAAGACGGGCAACAAAACAAAACATGGTCGTTTCAGAACAAAAAGGGTTCCAAAGCTCTACGGAAAGGAAGATAATCAGGGATGGAACGCAGTGACAGGAGAAGAGAATTTCAAGCACTGGCCGCAGCAATCGAAAAAGCACGGCCACCCATAAGGGAGAGTCTAACCCAAGGAATTTGGATCAGGAAGGCTGATTATGATCGAAGTAGTCTCGGGGGAATATATTTAGTTTGCAAGTATTCTGTGCCACATTTATAGAAAACTCTGTGTAGAATACAGAGTGACTTGAAAAGGACACGTTTCTCGCCCGGGAGCCAATGAAGCTGTCGAAGAAGAGGAGACATATGGGCGTCAAAAGGGGGGTGGATAACTGACCTGGCCCCAGCATTCTGAAGAAGCTGCGGACGGCGCATAAGATAAACAGGTTGAGCTAGATATAGTGAATTGCAATAATCAATATTTCTAAGTACAAGAGCGGCCACCACGGGTGCCTGAAATTGCACAGGAATAAACGGGAGAACTTTCCGTAGAATTTTAAATTTAAAATGGGCAGATTTACAAACCGAAGCGACCTGGTCGCACATAGAGAGAGAAGAGTAGATTTTAACCCCCAGATCCTTGACAGAGGAGGTGGGAGCTGGAAATGGGCCAAGAGTAACAGGCCAAAAATCAGGGTTCCAGAAAGATAGAGGGCTTGAGGTGACAACAACCAGAACCTCCATCTTTTCACCATTCAGCTCCAGCCAGTTCTCGGTCATCTATGAACCCAAGTCTTCAAGGCAGCCCCTAGGCCGTGCAGCACTATCAGGCCTGGCAAGATTCAGGCGAACCATGATCTGCATATCATCGACATAAGAGTAACACCGGAAGCCATGGGAATGGATGAGGCGGAGAAGTGGCCGACTATAAAAGTTAAATAGAGTAGGGGTAAGAACAGAGCCCTGCGGGACTTCGCAAGATAGAGGAACAGGCTTAGTTCAAAAAGGTGAAAGAAAAACAGACTGAGAACGGTCAGCCAAGAAAGCAGAGAACCAGGCCGAGACATAGCCTGACAGACCCGCGGACGGCAGCCGGGAGATCAGGGTGGGATGATCAACAGTATCGAAAGCAGCAGGTAGATCTAATAAAATCAGTGCCCCAACACCACCCTTATCAACCAGACGGACAAGATTGTCAATCACGGATGTAAGGACGGACTCGGTGCCCCCCCGAGGGTGAAAACCACACTGAAAAGGAATCAATGAAGCTGGAAGATGCAAGGAAATATGAGAGCACAGGGGACACCAAAGACTCTAGCAACTTCATGAGAAAAGGAAGAAGCGAAACAGGACGAAAATTAGAGAGGGTTTCTTAAGCAGAGGAATTACCAGAGCATGTTTCAGAGCACTGTGAACATACCCAGAGGAGAGAGAAATATTGACTGAAGATGTAATCAGTGTAACAATCTCTCCCGAGATCTCCTTAAGAAGCGAATGAGCAATACGATCTAGTGGTGAAGCAGATTTAGGCCAATGAATAGCAGCCAGGTCGTTGTGATTGGAAAAAGTAGACCAATTAGCATTAAAAGTAGGCAAAGAAACGAAGGAAGAGAGAGTTGCAGACTTCACAGCAGTATTGCTAATATTCTGACGAATAGAATCGATCTTTTTGGCAAAAAGATCAGAAAGGGAATTATAGAGATCCTGAGAAGGCAGTCTGCGAACTGCCCTTGACATGGGAAGAGAGAGAGCAAACCAGATTAAACAACGCTTTGGGTTTATTAATAGCTGCCTTAACTTTCATACTGAAAAAGGATTGTTTGGCTGAGATAATAGCCTTCTGATAGATACCTGTGGTTAAGCGGACGAGAGTCTTATCAGCCAGGGAATAGCTGGCTCTCCACTTACTTTCCGTCTGCCTACAGAGATGTTTATGGGCCTTAAATTCATCTGAGAACCAAGGCTCTGAGGGATGGTTTTTCTTTTTAAAAAGCATAAAAGGAGCCAGAGAATCAGCCACAGTGGAAAAAGTAGCAGCCAGGGTCGACAGGGAGCATGGTGCATTGCAAGCCCATTGGGAAGTAAGACAGGCTACAAGGTCAGAATTGGAAACAAGATGCCAGCAGCGTTTAAAAACGTCTTGTCTGACCACAGGCGGAATAGCAACCAATAGTGGAATAGAGAATGACACCACAGGGTGATCAGACCAAAGCACTGGGAAAGAGGGGGTAGTAATAATGAAAGCTTTGGGGGCAAAAACAAAATCAAGAATTCCACATTTGCATAAGTGCCCCGAATCCCCTTCTCCCGCTTCCCGCTCATCAGTAGCAGGGAGTTACAGCCCAGTATAAATGGAGGGTGAACAGGCTGCTATGGTGGATGAGCGGGCTGATCACCGCCTTCATTTGAGGCTCCGGGCCAATGGGTTCTACAGAATCACAACAAGAGCATGGAAGAGATATCCGGTACAGGCTCCAAAGTAATTTAGTGCAAAGGCAGTGAAAAACACACTGTGATCCGTATGAATACCGGCCCAGGTAAGGCTTTCAGAGATGAGGGTTAAGATTTACTTATATTACATAGCAGTCCTTTATGCAAAACCCCAAAAGCCAATGAGGCATGAGCTGCCACAGGGGAACTACCAAATAGCTGTGGTAATGGCACTGGTGTGTTGCACCCAGATAATGTAAAGGTATATTTGCCTGGACCCTGGAAACCGGAAGTGATCACTGTCTGTGCCATAAGGTCCCTCTCCCAGGCCATCGCTTGAGGACACTAGTGGAGAACCCTGAGCCTCGCTCTACACTCTTCTATACCTAGCATCACAATCTCACTGGATGAGGAGAAGCCAGAGACTACTGAACTAGGGGGACCTGAGGCGCTACTGGCCCCAGAGCCCCAGAAATATCACAAAACACTCGACAACCAGGTCCGGCGATGACAAACACCATGGCATCAGAACCGAATCCCTCTTTGCTGCTTGATATGGACAATCTACAGCAGTGCCTGCAATCCTTTTAAAACAAATTGACAGATACTGTCTTACAGAGGATTTAACAAAATATGCAGCAGATGTTCGCAAGGAGATAGTCTGTTGCCGAAGTACGAACCCAGAGGCAGAAAAAAATGAAATGGAGGACTTGGGGGCTATTAAAGTGCTTAAACTGAATAAATCCCTGGGTTCTGATGGACTGGTTGGTGCCTTTATAAGGCCTTTCTGGCTCAACAGGTGCTAGTTCATACACGTCTTTTCAACTCTTCATCTACTGGCACTCTCACCCGTGCCATGTCAGAATCTAAAATAGTTATTCACAAGCAAGGCAAAGACCATATGTAATGTGGATCTTATCGATCAATTGAAGTGATTAACATTGATGGAAAGTTATATATAGAGATCCGTGACACTAGATTAGAGAATGTAATGCCACAACTAATCCCAGGGGATCAATTTGGCTTTATAGACTGCCACCAGACTCATAGTAGAGCACTTGGTCGAGAAGTCCCTGATTGAAAAAAAGCCCCAGCTGGCGTTTGACTGAGTAACTGGTCCTTTCAATTTAAAATTAAGGAAGCAATAAGTTTTGGGATTTCATTTCAAAATATGGTCAAAGGTTGCTACAAAATCCCCACCACCAGAATCTCTCTTATGTCCTCAACTAAAAATGATTTGCACTATCTAGAGGTACTAAGCCAGGGCACTGTTTGCCCTTTTCCTAGAACCATTAGCCATTGGCCAATAAGAACATAAAGAACCCCTATAATCAAGGAATGTACGTTAGCAGACGATTTGAGTTCCTCTTTTTGAACCCCCTTAATCACTTTCCAATTTGTTATGCGGGCTACAGTGCTAAAAGACAGTGGCAGGTTTTAAAATGAATGTCAAAAAATTGGAAATGCTAAGTGTCACCCTGCCCTAGAGTCAGCTCCCTCCTTTGATGGCTATGGCTGCTTTACAACTAGCAACTAAAAGGATAAAACACTTAGGCATGCAAATTACGCCTTCGGTTGACCGCCTCTAGGCAGCAATTTACCTGAAGCTACTTTCACGAACAAAAGGAAGTGTGGCTAAATGGAGTCACCTCTCCATCTTTTGGCTGAAAATGAATATTTTACCAAAATGGCCTCATAAGGGGTTGGGCGGAGCGGTAGAAATGCAACAGTAATAGCATTAAAAAAAAAAGCAACGGAGTTACAACTTCAGTGGGACCAAAGAATATCACTCCTAGAAACCCAATCAAGATTAAAATCCCCACATACACTCTGTTCATCAACAAACATAGACAGACATACAACTATTCAGGAAAAAACAACCGAAGCAAACAAGGTCCACCTAATTAGTGAAACCCAAATCACTCCTAAAATTGATTTATCCAAAGAAGACCATCATCAAATAGCCAATGCTTTGAAAAGAGCTGGGGACGAACATAGCAGAAAAACGACACCGCTCATCGTAAAAGCAAAAACCAATTCTAAAAAATTGGAACCCAAACCCGTACTAAGCCTTAACTGGAGTAAACAACGAGAGGAGCTACACCCCAGAAAAACGCTATTACAAACCACGATACAGACTTTATCAAAAGAAGCACCACCTCTGAATCATCAGCAGATAACAGAGGTGGACGATTTGCACTCATCGATCCTAGATTCTTCCTTGATGAACCTTACACAACATCTAGAACTGGAAGACCCATCAAATCTACATATCACTGTGCGAAAGCCTTTGTCATCAGAACCAACAAACGCTCCTATTGATCCATCTACACTGGGCTCCACAAAAGCGTCCTTGACCTCATCGAACTCAGCTGTTTCATTTGCATTCAAAGCGGCAAAAGAACTACCGCCTGAGGTACAGTCAGCAAACACACACCTCATAGCCGCTGTCAAAACGACACCGCCGAAGAACTACTCTCAGGACAATAATAAAGAGTCCATTAACACACCAGTCCAGTCAAGGTTTGAATTAAACAAACCAAAAAAAGACCTCCAAACATACATCCAAACCAAAAACCAAACCCGACTCTTTAAAATGGAACAACTGACCCCAGGAAGAAATTCTCTTGTTCTGAACAGAAAAACAGTTCTAACAATCGTGGCTAAAGTGCCTAGTCTGACTCATCTGTCTACTACGAACTTCATTTTAATTGAACCATATCATAGGCAGAAAAAGGCCAAAGCATATCTACACGTAAAAACCATCCCTCAACATGAGCCAACTAAAGACACGCTTGACGCGCTGCTCCACCTAGGCTTCGGCCTGTCAGAAATACAACTACCTCAACCGACCTGCCAAGCTGGATCAACACATTACAAGACCAATTCTCAAACCACAAATTATAAAAAAAACGCGCAGGTAAAACAGAATACCGACCACCGAAGTCACCACACAGAAACACGAGAACACCAACGTGAAAGACCGAAATATACGCCACGGACCTGGACAAGTAGAGCTCACCTCCTTAGACAAGAAGGGGGTCAAAATTGGAAAAAAACTCGTCTCAGGTCAGACAGATCCCCAGTGAAAGTTTGGGGACCATCGGACCACAAAGAACCATTGAACCAACTGCAATCACGGACTCCATCGGGTCCCTGGTCTTGGCTGAGAAAAGTGCTAAAACCAAATTCCCAAAACTAGCAACTACCTTCTACAGAACGGCAAACCTCCGACAATCTTTTGAACCAAATCCCCGAATACCCTTCCCTGACCATCGCCATATGTTCCTGGAATACAAGAGGTCACGACCATCTGCTAAACCCAGAAACACAAGACCTAGCAAAATTCGACATAATCTGCCTCCAAGAAACTTGGCTGAGGGAAAAACCAATTCTTGATGGATATGACACTGAAATATCACCAGCTACAAAAGGTATTTTTGGACGACCATCATCTGGCCTTCTGACCTCGATCAAAATCGGATCCGGAATCGACATCAAGGCAAAGATAGCAGAATCCTATGGAATCCTTGCTCTTCAGACAGAATGGTCTCACCCGAACATAAACGTAAAGGGAAACCAGAAATCAAAACTGGCTATTATTAACACTTATTGGAACCCGCAAAGATACACAAACACGGAATTTTGCGACGAAATGACCACCCTGCTAGATAAGATCACTGCCGAACTTTGCATCGATTTCATCATAATTTGCGGTGACCTGAACGCAAACTGTGATCACTTTAGGAACGTAGCATTACCGACAGCCGCAAAAGCAAGAGGAGACCTGTGGCTAGAATTGATGGACGCAAGAAATTTCCACAACATGGCAATGGTAAGGGGCCAACTTCCCGCATTTCCAACATGGGAACGCGATTCGTCAACAGCCACACTTGACTACATCTTCACTTCACTCGCTCTATTACCCTACGTATCCACCTTTGAGATTTACAAAACGAAAGAAAGTGACCACAATCTCTTAACCACGACGCTGGAATCCAAAATCCCGGTGAAACCATTTTATACACCGAAACTGCAATTGGCAGCAAACCAAAAGCGGCTTCAGCTCACATCATCAAACATCAAAGATATAACGAAAAACTACAACGAAGCTCAACAAAATGCTACGGGTATTCTGGCTAGGCCAAATTACCTGCCCCTCCTTATACCCCACTTACAAAACCAAAAAACCAGCAAAGCCACAGTAACAACCGGCCATCACGAATACGACAAAGTTCTAGTGCAAAAACGAAGACAACTGAGAAAACTACAACGCGACTTCAAAAGAAATCCCAACGAAATGGCTAAACAATCACTGGCCACGGCGACCAGATCTTACAGATCATGGATAAGACATCGGAGAGCGGAACTTTATCAAAAGGATGCAGAACAGATGTTAAAAACTTTAGCGTCAAAAAGTGTCGGAGATTTTTGGGCTTTAATAAAGAACAACGGCATCCGAACCGACGACAAACTCTTCAACTTGATACCGGAATCATCATGGATAGCTTTTTACTCTGCCCAATTCGCTCCCACCTCCAGATCAGACACGGTGTTGAGAAACCAAAAAGAAGCCACATGGATAAATTTAGCAGTCCTAGACGAAATCAAGTTAGCAATCTCAAAGCTCAAAGCGTCCAGAGCACCCGGGCCAGACGGTCTGACCAACATAGACCTAAAGAAAAACCAAACGGAATGGTCCCTTTTGATTACAAAAATCTTTGATCATTGCAGATTATCCAGACAAGTCCCGAAAACATGGACAGAGACAATTATTGTACCCATTTTTAAAAAAGGAAGCAGAGATAATCCGGCGAATTACCGACCCATAGCCCTACTGGACATCATGGGCAAAATATTTGCAACTCTACTCCTATCAAAATTTCAAAATTGGGCAAGAACCTCTCCTTCAATCGATCATTTCCAAACGGGATTTCTCAAGACGGCCTCCACAAGCATAAACATCTTGATCTTGAACATCATCAAAGACAATGTAAAAAACGGATCTCCAAAAGTCTTCCTCGCATTTATCGACTTATCTAAAGCATTTGATAATGTAAACCGTCAAAGACTATGGTCGAAATTATCCAACTGGAACTGTCCAAAGGAAATATTAGAACCAATAATCGCACTACACACAGAGACAACTATGCGAGTTCGACTAAACCGACACGGCTTGCTATCAGAATCAGTAAAGGTCGAAAGAGGGGTCAAACAGGGGTGTCCCTTAGCCCCCGCTTTATTTATTACATTCTTAGGCGACTTTCAATATACGCAAACTTCATTGAGAGTATTTCCTCCTAAAGTTGGAAACAGCGCGGTGTCCAGGTTGCTCTACGCCGATGACCTGATTCTGATGGACCAAACTCAAGTCGGTCTGCAGCGCCAGTTGACAAATTTGGCCAAATTTATCATCCAAAACGACTTAGAAATAAATATAGAGAAATCAAAAATCTTGATCTTGGGGAACAAGCGCTCAAAATCTAACTCAGGTGGTACCTGGTTTTTAGACAACACAAAGATCGAGATAGTCACAAACATCAGATACCTGGGTGTCATGATTGATGAATCAAGAAACGAGAACTCATCCATCCTGGCTCTGTGGGCAAAAGTCAAAACACTTACCACGCAAATAAGACTGATTGACAACAAATATGGTAAATTTTCCTTAATACCAGCAATCCAGTTTTACAAACAAAAAGTGGTTCCTACTTTGATCTACGGAATGGACGTAGCGCTCAACATGCATGACTCCATTTGGCCAAAACTAGAGGGATACCTCTGGAAAGCTGTCTTAGGACTGCCAAAATCGGCTTCTATTGCAGCCATACGACGAGAACTTGGCTTATTATCTTTGTCAGCATCTTTAGAACAAAGCCAAATGAGAGCACTAAGAAAAATCATTGACCCGGACTCGCTCCCAATTTACAAAATGATTTGAGAAGAACTTAAGACGGGGCGCTGTAAAGCATTGACCCTGTGGGAAAAGAAATTAACTTTAAAACTAAAAGCCCTTGCTTGCACCCACGAGGACTTAATCCAAAACCCAGAAAAAATTAAAAGAAAAGTAGCACATGAGGACTGGATCACCACATGTAATCTGGCAACGGCAAACAAATTGCTTTACCACCTTCCACCAACCACCAACAAACTAAACCTTCCGTTGAACTACTGCATCAAATTTCCAAACAAAAATCTTCGAAAAACGTTCATGCGAACAAGACTAAGCCTAATACAAACACAAGAAATTCGAGCAATCCGTACCCAAGCAGCAAATAAAACCTGCAGATTATGTCAAAACCCAGACATCACAGAAACATCAAGACATCTGATCTTAATCTGTCCGAAAACCTCCCACCTCCGAACGACATTCCTGCTACCGCTACTTCAGGACTCTACTCTTAGAGAAGAACAGACTTGGTGGCCCAGACTGATCGCCGGGGAAAAAACAAAATGGGTTATAGTGGCAGTCAAGATTCTCGAAGCCGCTCTAAAACAAATCACAGAACTTTGATTCAAACAATGAACTTAGCTGAGATGAAAAACTGGCGAAATTGCTGATCTCTTTTTCTTCTTTTCTCTACACCTTGTAAAAACCATTTCTTTTTGGTTAAAATCAAGTAAATAAAAAAAAAAAAAAATAGCGTTACTGCCACATTCCTGCTCTGCCTAATCCCGAGTTTGGGCGGACGGTTTGACATTTACCTCCCTCCAGCTATATGAGTTGGGCTTTATCCCGGTGGATTCACTGCAGGGATACCTCCCACTCCTGATGATGCCTATCATATGATATGATAGGTTATTTATAACGCGCTTAATACCCAGAGGTTTCTAAGCGTGGACCCATGGATCGAGCCTGTGTTGCTCTGTGTCGTCTTGCTTCCAAGGCGAGCACGTTACCCCCTAAACTATCCTCCCAAGACATATCTTGTTGTTTATGCTACCTAAACATTTGCTAGTGCATTTGCAGAAACTTGCATTCTGCTTTGTTTGGGAGAAAAAAACAAGATAATCCAACTGTTTTCTAAACACTCCTAAAAGTATGGGTGATCTGTCATTTTCTGATTTTGGGACAAATTTCAATGCAGCCCAACTGCACATTGCTTTTGAAGGGTGTCAGTCACCATCAGAAAAAGAAAATGGGTTCCCTAAGTCAAACAAGTTTCACAATGCAGGGAGGATAGCTCAGGGACAATGTGCTCGCCGTGGAAACAAGACAACGCAAACCTCTTGGTATTAAGCGCATTATAAATAACCTATCATATCATATCATGCATAAGTAAGGTAGCAGGCCATATGTTGACTGTTCTGCAGTTATTGACCCACAAGCTTAAACTCACTTCCTTTCCCATTGTCCTGGCACCACATAGTGCAATCCCAACTTCTCATCGGCGTTTAGGGTATCTGCCTTTAGTAAAGGAAGACAAAGGGGCTCTGAAACGATACAGGGCGTGTGGTTTGAGGTGGGCAAAATTGATTGAATAGTTCTAATGCTGTAATGACAGTTTTGGCATCACAGGAATCGATTATTGTACTCACAACTCAGACATTCAGTTTTACTGGCCGGAAATAGGGAAGCAGTATTTAGAGTTCACACCCCTTTTGAGAAGCTATTTATCAATCACTCCCGTCCGAGGCATTTCATCACGGGGCTTTACAGGGCACCTAAGGACGCAAAACGACCCTGTAGATCAGGTTACAGTGAAAAATGGACACAGTCTGGGAAGAAGAATGGCATGGTCTATTTTTCTATGGGCCACACGTCAGTAGGTCTATGCAGATGAGAGAGCCACATTTCTAGGTGATATTTTACTGTCACTTAAGACCTGCGCATCTTAAGAAGATATATCCTGACTCCTCTGATCTGTGCTGGCAGGTGTGTGGCGAGAGGAGGTAGAGTTATCCATGTAAGGGGATCAGCTCAAAGCCTCAGTCTATTGGGAAGAGATTCTTAGTGCTATGGGCAAAATATTGGGCTTCAAAATATCACACAATAATAACATCCTCATTAAAGGAATAAGGAACCCTCTCTTATTTGCCATGACAATTGTGGATTGAAAGGTATTGTTAACCACCCCGTGGCAGTGCAAATGCACATCGCTGAATATTGCAAAAGGAATCCCTCCCTTCCTAGTCTCAATGCTTACATCAAATATGGAAACCGCTGGCGCTAAGCCCTTCTGTCTTTAAAATATGAAAAGTACGTGCTGATTTCTTTACAGCAAACCTTATCAATCTGCCCTGCCCACAAAGATCGGGAGTGATGAATTAGTTTAATTGAATTAGCCCAGTCCCATCTGAGCTGAATGGGAAGATGTCTTGCTAAATGAATACTTGCCGGTTGTCATCATAAAACACTGCAAAGCTCAGCTGAGCCATAATTCCCACGATGTTGATCTAATGCGTAGTTAGTGCTGTTGGTTCCTGGACTCATAAAAAACATTTATTACCACATACGCTTGTGAAAGTGTACTAACATTGTGTCTTTTACTTTTTAATAGCAGGTATTTCATGGTTGTTATTACTCCCCCCCCCTTGGTTTGGTAATTAGATGCGTGTAATGTATTCTGTGGTTCTCTGTGGATAACATGTTCAGTATTGCTTCATTTGTTTGCGTTTGGGAAAGATTAACATAATGTAAAAAGAAGGTACAGGCCTACCGCCATCTTTTCTTAAAATTATGCACACATCCCCCTCACAAACAGCTGCGAACAAACATGATATACGAGCATCAATAAATATATAAACATATAACTCACTTACCAAAACACGTCAGACTTAAAGCACATGGAAAAACTAACCAACAGATCACAACACTCCTTGTCCAGAAACAGGGACGTCTCATAGCCACTCCCCCAACACACACTCATACCCAACCAAAACACAACATATTAAAATCTAATAAAAACTAGAATGAAAGTACTGTTCATTTACTCTAAAGGAGCGCCCTAGAACGCACACACACATCACGGTTTTCTTTTTTTATTTAATTTTTTATTATTGGTTAAAAATATCAACCTTTAATAACATAAAATACAAACACAAAATGTCACATCAGTAAATACATCAATATAATAAAAAGAATAAAATCTTGAACATAACACATTTCTTTCCAATAGAAACAAATATATTCAATATCAGCACGTTAATTTCATCTATCTTACAACCAATGTTAAGACTCTTCTATTTTCAGTGTTTAATAAAACGTTAGGTCCCAATCATTATAGAGGTGGTGCGTCCAGCCAAGCAATATTGCCAGATCGAGTCCTCCTCAATTCTTGAATTGAATTTAAAAACCTTTCCCAAATACACTGCTCACAGGTGAACTAACGCTTCACAGTCCAGCACCCAATGTTTGACAGTTTCCAAAGTTCCTGTTAGTTTACAAAATCGACAGAAACTTTGATCAGGAGAACTCTTGCCATATCTTACTATTTTTTACGAGTTAATCCGGTTCCATCTAAAGCGAAGAAAAATAACTCAGGTTAGTTTATCAGGGTATATACTAAGGAATGGGGCCAAAACGCCCATGCTTTTATAGTCACTACTCAAGTGTGCTAAAGATGGATAAGAATGTAATAGCTCCGAAGGGATCTATGTGATCATGATGACCCCCATAATTCTGATGGCCGAAAATGCAGAGTTTTTTTAAAACCCCCTTTAGACTACATACATATGCGGGGAGACCCCCCATACCCCCCCATATTACTGGTATATCACATACCCCCCACATATATATGTGGTGTAAGGGGGGTCTAAAAAAAAGTCAGAATTTCGGCCATCGGAATTATGAGGGCGACATTTTGGACCATTACCGCTCCGAAGTGGACATTCAATCATGTTGATATGATAATAGCTTCACTCTCACTGGACAGTTCACTAAATCCAGACTAGAGCAGCTTATGGATTCTAACATGGTATTAGATATACCCTGTATAGCTTTTATCCTGGTATAACATTGTTCTACATAAATGGACTTGAAGTCCATGTACAGTGATTCCTCTACAGGACATAGAAGGTTACGCAAAAGCATTAGAATTTTCCAGTATGCTCTAGATCTAAGCAAAACAATGCCAATATCATTTTATAGCAGCAACCAGAAAATACTTTGGCAAATTCAGTGTTCTTCTCCAAACTTTCCCTTCCAAGATCAATAAATGATCCAACATAGCCAATGGGTACGTTTCAATTCCATAGAGCAGCTTGGGAATGATTTTGGCCTCATAGTATCTACTTGCAGGTTTTAACAAAAACTCTCAATATTTTGAATCAATCTTTTTGAATTGCACCACCAATTTAAAGGCGCTCTTATTAAACCAGATGTAAGTACTACTCAAAGAGGGTCTTGCGTTGACCAGGAATCTCAGATAAATCAACGACTCGACACTCGAGACTGCCACATTCCCAATATGCCATCGAAATCTACACGTCTTCCTTGAACTAGTAAACTGGATTACTTTGGACTTTGCAGGGTTGACTATCAGAGCATGATCTTCCATATATAATACAAATTGGTTAATTAAACTTTGGAGCCCAATTGTGGTGACATAAAGAAGTCGGCTGCATAAGCCCGCCAGCAAAATCGCACATTTTGCAATTTTGGGGCAATTAATGATACTGCGAGCAAAGCATCCTCAATGTCTGAAAGGTATACGTTAAAAAGACAGGCAGCAAGAACACATCCCTGTTTAACCCCCCTGGCAGTAATAATTTTCCATGATAATTCTCCCGATTTATTCAATCGAACTTGAATTTCAGCTCTTCAACCAATGATCAAATTGAGCAAACCTGCTGCAAAAGCCACCGTCTAATCAAAAGAGGCACCATATATCACATCATATTTCGGACCCCAGGCCAGATTCTGGACACAGTTTATCACAAGCCTATTTACTATTTTCCCAATCTTGTGCCTAAAGCCTGTCTGCCATTTCACAATTCTTCCCGTCCCGGCAGCCCACGCCTCTAGATGGAATAGCACAATTGACACGAATAACTTACTATCTGCATCGAGTAACGCTATAGGGCAATAACTAGCGGGACTGGCTCTGTCCTCTCTTTTATAAATTGGGACAATATAGGCCCTAGACCAAGCGGGGGGAAAGATGCCAGTAGCAAGTATGTTAGCAAAAAGTATGGATAGTGTCTTAGCCCTAGTATTATTCTTGTCTGATTTAGGTAGATCATTTGTTAGGCCATATGAGCCAGGGCCATGGGAAGAACTGATAGAAGTCAGTACCCTAAGTACCACCTCTTCCCCAAAATCTGCCGATATAAAACCATACGTTTCACATACTGCAACCTGTAAGTCCCATCTTGACTCTGACATGTCTGCAAAGACCTGGCCAAAATACGCTACCCAATCAACTTCCAATACGCCATTAATTTGTACTAAGGCCTGAGGTAGTTCGATGTTATTAATAATTTGCCAAAATGCTTGTGAATTCTTATTCTTTATGCACTCTAAGATTGCTTCCGCATCTAACTGTACCCTTCTTGCATTAGACTGAAATACCGAATTTCTGTAATACTGTATAATTTTACTTATCCCCTCTCTTGTGCCAATATTCGTAACATGCCCAGACTTCTTCATCTGTGCAATCTTTTACTGCTAACCCCATTTGTCCACGTTGATTGGGCCGGTGCATTACGATGGTAAGCCTCATTCAGAGACCCCATGCCAATACCTCCTAGAGTCGATAACCATCGCCTTCCATTCCCCCTTTTATTGTTACTCCAGGCTCCCCTTTTCCGAATTTCTTCTCAGGTTTCTGCATTTATGCAAACGTAATTGAGGTCCCTAACCAGCCTAGTATGTCTACCCGGGACTCCCGCACACCATTCAAGTACGCCAACAGAAATACTAGCTAATAGAACGTCCAAGTTTCCCATCCCTTCATGCCAATAGATTTTCAAAAGTAACACTTCTAGAGATCTACCAAGGACGAGTTTGATGTGCGTAGCCAACACCTCCCTACTTATATCAAATGAGTTTACCACCCCCAGCAGGCTCGAAGACCTGATTAGGGTAAGAAGTCCACCTGAAGGGCGTCCCATAACTCCTTCCTTGGCTGGTTGAAATCCTAAAACATGCCCTTCAAATGCAGGGGAGTGAGTCAACCAAGTTTCCTGTAAAGCTATTATCTGGAAAACTTGAAATTTACGCCCTACATCCGGGGCCGTAAACAGGTACCTGTGACCCCTTGTGTTACAAGAGTCTAAATTTAGCTGAGCACTTCCATAACTAGGCGGTACCAGTTTACTCTTATTCATGATGCATCACATTCAATAGCCAAGCCCAATTATTTGTGGCTTCTGAATGCTCAATTTTCTGTTTTAAATCTGCAATCTCGGCCAATGGCATTGGAGGTCCTCCCCCTCTCCTTTCACTCTTATAGTTATCAATTTCCTTCAAAATAGAGTCAAAAACAAATCTTGATTTGAGGAATACAAGGGCACATTCAGTTTTCCGGCGTTCCAAAAAATCCACTCTTTGCAAATCTGTAGAAGAAATGCCAGAGAGATTTGAAATCTCTGCAAGCAACTGCAAAATCGTATAGCGTCTCATTACCACTGACTTATTTTCTGGCAAGGCGCTCTCAAACACAATAGTATAAGTATCTGCTGGTCTTGCTCGCTTCGGTTGTCCTTCTCGCCTTGCTCTCCGGGTGCTCTCATGCTCCGCCTTTTATCCCAGTGGGGAAAGGTAACAGGATTCAGGTGTGAGTCATTAAGGTTAAGTGCCTGACTCTGCCTGACCTTGATGTTGGGACATGTCAAACAGACTGGTTGTGTGTTAGTCTGTCTTTCCCTGAAGCGCTTTGTCCGTGCAGCAGAGTGTTTGTAGGAAAGGGGGGGATTAAGTTCCTAGATATTACATGGAATGAGGGTGTTCTACAGGGAAATGGGAACATGGATACCGCGTCTCTCCTCCGGGTGCCCCATTCCCACTCCCCAGGAAGCCCCCATGCAGGTGATCCGCACTGGTCCACCCCCGGTGTCTGGATCCAATAGTGATGGAGCAAAAACAAAGAGGTGATGGCTGGAAGGTTTAGACTGAATCTTAACCACTGGCATTGCTCGGGGTAACCCTCCAGACCATCGTTCTTCGCCTGCCAAGCCATTACAGAAGGGGAAAGACCATATGCCAATCAGGCTTGGCCCCACCCCAAAAGGGGCAGTCCAGCCCGAACTGCTAGGTCACATCCCTTCTGCACGAGACCACAAGCATCCCCCAAACATGTTTCGCCCTTGTTGGGGCTCATCAGTGAGGAGTAGCTTGGGTCTCTAGGCCCAGCAGGCACAGGACCCACGTCTGGGCATATACGTCCCACTCAGGGTGACAAAGCAAAAACAAAGAGGTGATGGCTGAAAGGTTTAGACTGAATCTTAACCACTGGCATTGCTCGGGGTAACCCTCCAGACCATCGTTCTTCGCCTGCCAAGCCATTACAGAAGGGGAAAGACCATATGCAAATCAGGCTTGGCCCCACCCCAAAAGGGGCAGTCCAGCCCGAACT
Source organism: Ambystoma mexicanum (assembly GCF_040938575.1). Taxonomy (NCBI): domain Eukaryota; kingdom Metazoa; phylum Chordata; class Amphibia; order Caudata; family Ambystomatidae; genus Ambystoma; species Ambystoma mexicanum. The sequence continues at coordinate 284,336,111 of NC_090926.1, forward strand.
GCTAGGTCACATCCCTTCCGCACGAGACCACAAGCATCCCCAAACATGTTTCGCCCTTGTTGGGGCTCATCAGTGAGGAGTAGCTTGGGTCTCTAGGCCCAGCAGGCACGGGACCCACGTCTGGGCATACCCCTCCCACTCGGGGTGACAAAGCAAAAACAAAGAGGTGATGGCTGGAAGGTTTAGACTGAATCTTAACCACTGGCATTGCTCGGGGTAACCCTCCAGACCATCGTTTTCTTCGCCTGCCAAGCCATTACAGAAGGGGAAAGACCATATGCAAATCAGGCTTGGCCCCACCCCAAAAGGGGCAGTCCAGCCCGAACTGCTAGGTCACATCCCTTCTGCACGAGACCACAAGCATCCCCAAACATGTTTCGCCCTTGTTAGGGCTCATCAGTGAGGAGTAGCTTGGGTCTCTAGGCCCAGCAGGCACGGGACCCACGTCTGGGCATACCCGTCCCACTTGGGGTGACAAAGCAAAAACAAAGAGGTGATGGCTGGAAGGTTTAGACTGAATCTTAACCACTGGCATTGCTCGGGGTAACCCTCCAGACCATCGTTCTTCGCCTGCCAAACCATTACAGAAGGGGAAAGACCATATGCAAATCAGGCTTGGCCCCACCCCAAAAGGGGCAGTCCAGCCCGAACTGCTAGGTCACATCCCTTCTGCACGAGACCACAAGCATCCCCAAACATGTTTCGCCCCTTTGGGGCTCATCAGTGAGGAGTAGCTTGGGTGTCTAGGCCCAGCAGGCACGGGACCCACGTCTGGGCATACCCGTCCCACTCGGGGTGACAAAGCAAAAACAAAGTGGTGATTGCTGGAAGGTTTAGACTGAATCTTAACCACTGGCATTGGCATTGCCATTGCCAAAAACGATGGTCTGGAGGGTTACCCAGAGCTTTGCCCGTGGTTATGATTAATTCAAAACCTTCCAGCCATCACCCTTCTGTTTTGTTAAAGTCACCCCGAGTGGGACGGGTATGCCCAGACGTGGGTCCCGAGTCTGCCGGGCCTAGAGACCCAAGCTACTCCTCACTGATGACGCCCAACAAGGCTGAAACATGTCTGGGGATGCTTGTGGTCTCATGCAGAAGGCATGTGACCTAGCAGTTCGGGCTGGACTGCCCCTTTTGGGGTAGGACCAAGCCTGATTTGCATATGGTTTTTCCCGTTCTGTAATGGCTTGGCAGGCTGAAAAACGATGGTCTGGAGGGTTGCCCAGAGCTTTGCCCGTGGTTATGATTAATTCAAAACCTACCAGCCATCACCCTTCTGTTTTGCTAAAGTCACCCCGAGTGGGACAGGTATGCCCAGACGTGGGTCCCGAGTCTGCCGGGCCTAGATACCCAAGCTACTCCTCACTGATGACGCCCAACAAGGCTGAAACATGTCTGGGGATGCTTGTGGTCACATGCAGAAGGGATGTGACCTAGCAGTTCGGGCTGGACTGCCCCTTTTGGGGTAGGACCAAGCCTGATTTGCATATGGTTTTTCCCCTTCTGTAATGGCTTGGCAGGCTGAAAAATGATGGTCTGGAGGGTTGCCCATAGCTTTGCCCGTGGTTATGATTAATTCAAAACCTTCCAGCCATCACCCTTCTGTTTTTCCAATAGTGATGGATCCAATAGTATTGCCGGTCAGATAGCACAGCGAGTAGAGCGCTCACTTTGACATCGGTGCAAAGCCTGCCAACGCAGGTTCGAATGCCAGCAGGGCCAAACTCAGCCTTTCATCCTTCTGAGGTCGATAAATGAGCACCACACACTGTGGGTAACAAGCAGGGTTCGTAGCGCTATATAAATGCAAAATAAAAAAGATGGCCATGCCCCGGCCACCTGGATGACCGATCCCAAGGGACTAGTCCGTCAGACACCCTTTGATTTCTCACAGAGTGACCTGATGTGTTCAGTACTATCTGTGACACCAGACCCCCCAAGAAGAACCGAGGGTCAGGGTAATGATAGGAGGGAAGACATTTCTGTTTCTTGTAGACACAGGAGTGACTTGTTTATGTGTCCAAGAGGGAAAGTATCCAATGTCTGGCATTGCCATGAATGTGCAGGGGTTCTCTGGGGATATGAGGTTGGTTCCTTTTACTGATGAATTACTGATTTCAATAGAACATAACTATGCCACTATTGAATTCCCGACAGACACCAGTTAACATGCTAGAATGTGACTTGATGACAAAACTTAATATGACGATATCTTTTAAGGGAAAATATGTTCCACTCCAGGGATAGATTGCATAAATGTAAGAGAATTTATATTAGCATTTACAGGCCAAAAAGAACTACGAGGTGTCCCTTTAGATTCAGAAGTGGTTTTATATGGAGTAAATATACCTGATGAATGTCTATTTAGGCCAGAAGTACCTATGGATGACGAGGAAGGACAGGGTATTCCCATAGAACTGGAAGAAGTGATAGTGAGAGAGGAAAAGGTGATTATTCACGAGACAGATGACGAAGGAAGAGCATGGAGAACAGTAATAGCTCTTGACGAAGGGCACAGACTAACAGATTTGATGGATGAGCAGTTGTTCAGAGATGAGAATTCAGATGATGAATTAGTATTTTTCATATGTCTCACCTATTGGATGAAAGTAGAGAACAGGGAAATATCACAGAGAATGGCACTGGTAAGAAAGAAGCCATAATTTTTCCAGACAGACCTAGAAACGGTGCCAAGCATCTTATGGACCAACAGTTCATATGACGGGGTTCTATTGAGTGGAGCAGGAGCAGTTAAAATAAAGCTTAAACCAGGAGCAGTTTTACCATGAGCAAAACAGTACTCCATGACCAGAGAAGCAGATGAAGGTATATTCAAAACCATTTCCACTTCGATACAGCAGGGAATATTAGTACCATCAAATTCCACATGTAACACGGCTGTGTACCAAGTGAAGAAATCAATAGGGGTGTCATGGAGATGTAATCAGGATCTACGCCCCCTAAACAATATTGTCGAAGCAGAGTTTCCTCATGTTCTGAACCCAGCTACAATATTATGTAACATCCCAGCTAAAGTGTATAAACAGGAATGCCACTGAATACAGCTACCCGCCTACACACATGCTAGGTGCGACTAGTTGCACCAAGTGTTAACAAATCATGTTGGTCTATAGATCCAAACAGGAAAAAAGGATAGAGATAAACATATTTTAATTAGTACATAAGAAAACTCGACATGTTAAAAAACAACAATGCATTTCGTTTACACAAAACATAAAAACATATTATGAGAATCAGCGTTTTTCCTAACCAGGAAGACAACAACTGCAAACATCATTTTTAAACAGTGTTGTGGGGTTAGTACAAGTGTGATATTGACAATTCATATATCCTCAATTGTTGTTATGATTTGTCCTTGACTCTGTGAAATGTGGTTCTGGGTACCAGCGGGTGTTATTGGAAAGAAACCCTCTCTAGCTGACGTTAGACTGCTATGAGACGTGTGCTGAACCCGTCTTCAGGATAATAAATTGTGAGGCACAGGATGAGTGTCAGGGGCACAGTGATTATGCTAAAAACCAAAACACAAAAAAACGTGTTAGTGGCTTAAACATCGGGATAGAATGGAGTTTGTTTCTTCATAAATGATCCATCTTTTTTGTCTGGTTACAGGTGCCACCCACACTAGTTGCCCTTAACCACACATGTGATCAATTATTTTGTGGCAGCGTGACAATTTCAGCACCCACTACATTTTCCAGTCCGCTAAAAATAAATCATGCAGTCCATTCCTGCATAGGTTTCCGCATGTATGATAATTATTCCCATTTGTATTGGAACTACTTCAGTTCCTTGCGCCGTGGCTACTATTAAGAATCACAATAATTTCTCTTCACTCACAAAAATCCATCTGTGGGTGCCAGCAACATTGTGACAAACAACATAATGTATGTAATATTATACATTTCTTTCACCGAAATCTACTACATTTCGTAGTATTGTTATCCGCCATTTTTCCATCCAAGATGGCGTCTAATGCGATCCATTCCGGTAGCACACTTACGGTCTAGTTTCGGGCATCCAAACATGGCTTCACCCGACCCGCATCTCTCAGTGTTTCATTCAGCGCTCGGCACCGTGACAGTCTGCAATCCTCCGGCAGTGAATTCCGGTTCCTTAATAGGTAAGCGGACAGAATGCTTGCGCTTTCACCAGGCTTTAAACAGCGCTTCTAGTCACTTACCGGCTTTTTTCACTTCTCTTTAAAGAAACAGCCACACGGCGTACTCCGCATTAGCTGCACCATTCCGGCTAACATCGTGCCGATTGACATCAACGAACAGGCATACTAACGCCTGTGCATGAAGGTAATAATCGTTACCAGCACGTTTGTCAAACTCTGCACGCCAATGTGTAGGCCCTTTTAATCCCCTAAACGTAGGACTATCACCAAAATAAATGGATAGCTTTTTAAGAATTAAAATTCAATGCCCTAAGCTGCTCACTTAGGGATTTTGCATCCTTTCGCACATTAACGAAAACATAATTCAATAAACAAAATATAAAAAATGTTGTTCAACTAACAGCTAAAATCTATTTCTTCATTTTAGTCATCCTAACTGTGAGTTCCCACAGTTACCACTATCGAATTCGGTCTACATGGTCACCAAATCCGATGCCACACACAGCTACAGAGCAATTGCAAGGTTAGTGCTAATAGTTGCACGTGCATACCCATACAGATTTTCACCCAGCTTTTAAGGTGCCAATAACACGTTTTTTTGTGTTTTGGTTTTTAGCATAATCACTGTGCCCCTGACACTCATCCTGTGGCCTCACAATTTATTGTCCTGAAGATGGGTTCAGCACATGTCTCATAGCAGTCTAACGTCAGCTAGAGAGTGTTTCTTTCCAATAACACCCGCTGGTAACCAGAAACACATTTCTCTGTGTCAACAGAGTCAACGACAATTAATAACAACAATTGAGGATATATGAATTGTCAATATCATACTTGTACTAACCCCACAACACTGTTTAAAAATGATGTTTGCAGTTGTTGTCTTCCTGGTTAGGAAAAACGCTGATTCTCATAATATGTTTTTATGTTTTGTGTAAACGAAATGCATTGTTGTTTTTTAACATGTCGAGTTTTCTTATGTACTAATTAAAATATGTTTATCTCTATCCTTTTTTCCTGTTTGGATCTATAGACCAATATGATTTGTTAACACTTGGTGCAACTAGTCACACCTAGCATGTGTGTAGGTGGGTAGATGTATTCAGTGGCATTCCTGTTTATACACGTTTGCATTTGGTCCTCACCCAAACAGCCCCCTAAAAAAGAGGACTTTTCTAGCTCGAAATGCTTGATTTACTACATCCCAGCTAAAGCCAAATATTTTAAAGTAGTTGATTTAAAGAATGCCTTCTTTTCAATTCCCCTCCACGAGGACACCCAAGATTTGACCTCATTTTCGTAATTAGAAACCAGTGGTTGAAACATACAAGATTACCACAGGGGTACTGTGAGTCCCCATCAATCTTTAATAGGGTCCTTCAGATGGACCTAGGTAACATACAACTTGACAGCACAATAATTCAGCACGTAGATGACATATTAGTGTGTAGTGAGACAGAAGAAAAGTTCAGGGAAGATTCAGTCCATTTAGTTACAATATTAGCAGGAACAGGATACAAGGTGGACAAACGGAAACTACAGTATTGCCAGTAAGAGGTCCTTTATATAGGGTAGCTAATCCCTCAAGAAGGGAGAAAAGTGACACAGAGAGAGCAGAAGCAATCATGAAAACTCCAAGACCTGAGACAGTGAGGGAACTGTAGCAATGTTTAGGCCTATGCAATTATTGTAGGGCCTGGGTTCTTGATTACAGTATATATATTAGACCACTTTTAAAAGGACAAAAAAGGACAACACAGATACATAAAAGTGAGATAACATGGTGTAGTGACCTAGCACTGGGCGGAATGAGCTGTGTGTATGGGTGTGGTAGTGCTTGGAATGTGGTGAGGTATCTGGAACCTGGGTGTCAACTAGGTTCCAGGAATGAGGGTTGGGGGCTAAGAGATAGAGAGCGAAAGAGGAAAGATGCTTTTAAACTGCTCTCATTACTTACCTTCCTTTCTGTACTTGAAACAATAAAGCAAGCCTTTCCTTTTATACATACCTGGCTCTGGACTGATTCCTGATTGCTGGCTGATGATTCTTGCAACTGAGATACTACATTTTGGCGATGTGTCCTTTAAACAACCCCAGCTGTCAGGATCGAGTCCGGCTCTCATAGCCCCAGTCACATATGATGACCCGGTCTCCTTTCACAGGGAGACTTTCCCCCGAGAGCGCAGCCTGCAGAGAACAATGAGTACCTGTCAGGCTACGGGCTCAGGTGAAAAGGCAGGAGCAACCAGCAGAGCTGACGAAGGGAAAGAAAACAAACAGCACAATATCAGTATTCCTTCTTAATAACTTCAAACCAAATAGATCACACCACCCCCAGACAGTACCCAACTCCTACCTGCTGTGATGAAGATGGAGATGAAGAACCTACTCTCAAGCTCCTGCCAAGGTAGTCCAGAGAGTACAGGAATTCCAGAAAGAGAAGCGTCACAAAGAGTTCCAACAAAGTCTTCTTTGCACAAATTAATTTTTATCGGATTGTTTGACATTCGAGATATGTTAGACGTCGAGAGTCGTGGCTGGGGATCCAGGTTTATTGGTGGCACAGTGGTAGTGTGTGTCCCATGAGGTAAAAGTGGTGACAGTGATCAAATGTGAGTGGCACATTGTTGTGTGGGAGGTTGCCCATGCATGTTGGAATGTGGGCGTGTTAGCTAGCAGTGTCCACATCTGTTCCATGAGTTACCTGGACTGTCCCATGAGTAGAGTTGTAGTTTAAGTCCAACATTAGAGTTGAGCGATATCAAGTTTTGTAGTTGGAGGATGGATATGTGTACCCATTCTTGAAGATATAGGTTGGAGTTCATATTTTGGCATACATTGTTACCAGTGTTCAAGCATATATGCAGATGAAGTTGTGATGTTGATGGCTGAAAAGGGTGGACGCATGTATTGTTTAAAACACTGGTGAAGTTTATTGAAGAGGTGATCTTTTATTAATTTATTTGTATTGCTATTCTTGAATGGTCCTGCAGTGCACTATGTTTTTCATCCTACTGTGCTTGCAGTGAATATTTGCACAGTGCACAGTATACGGGATCTGTGCATCCTTACCCACCATGCTGTGTGGTTGTGTCATTGTTTTGTGTGTTCTTTGTGATGTTAGTCACTTTTCTATCCATCTTTCATTTATTTTATGTGTTTCTCTTTGTGGGAGGAGGGATGAGGTGCAGTTTGTCTTCTGGATGTGTGAATTTTGTCGAGTTAGATGGGTGCCTGGGACGTTGTTTTGTTTATTACGTTTTGCCCTTGGCGGGCTAAGGAGTGTGCGCAGGTGTGACAGACCTGTTGCCAGGGAGTGGCAGTGCCTGGCGGAAGATAATGTTTCCTTGGGGGTTAGTAATGTAGGTATGTCTTATATTGTCCTTGTGTGGCAAGGCAGTGCTCGTGAGTTCTTGTTACATTTTTGGTTGTTTGTCCCAGCATGTAGAAAGTCTGTCCTTCTCAACTGTTTTGTTATTGCAGAAGATGTGTTGTATTCTGTGTGTAGGTGTATGTGTGAATGCAGAGGTAGGGTCAGGGCCATCTTAAGCACTTTTGGGGCCCGGGGCACGGACACCTGTAGAGCCCCCCTCCAACGAACAAAAGGAATTAAGGGGGCTGATTATCTGATCAAACCCCCGGATCGCAATCACCACTCATAGTTTGATATGCTGCCTCGCAAAATAAGCATAGGTACTCCTTTTCAGTCCCATTAGCCTCTTCTTTCTTGCTGTAATCAGAATGATAGAGAAGTAGCATTTCAAGGACAACATTAGCAGTCCATGATAAGGGTACTTGTGCTGTAGCATAGGGACAGGACACTTTTCATCATTAGCAGCCACGGGAAAGGTATACTGGCCATAGTATGAGTGCAGGACACAGATCATATGAAAAAGGTACACATAATCCAGAATAGACAACTCAGATTAGCCTCCTCGCAGAATGCAAATGTGCTTAAGCATGGATACAGGAGACCAATTGGATGCAAGATAGATAGTGAATGAAGATCAGAAGCATCTATGAGGTGTCTGAGACTGAGATTAGAAGGCCATATTTTTCAAGTAGTGTTAAGATTAGAGAGCCAAGAAACAAGTGGTTGTGGTGTGCAATATATAAATACTCATTATTATTATAGGGGAAGCATGTTTGAGGCTTTTGTGAATACCATACCCTGAGAATGAAATCACTCTGAAGGGTGACATTTTTAAAAGGCTATGGGACTAGTCATTTTGACATATAAGGCAATATGAGATTAAATGAGATGAGGATAACACATTGGTTAGGCAGCGATGCTGGGATTCGGGCCCATTCTGCAAATTCTGCCATTTTCTTTTCCATTTCTTACCATGAACTAAAACAATCCAATTTTATAAAAGTGACATGGAAAGTACACAACATAACCCAACATGACAGTTTTTAAAAACAACATTTTATAGACGTTTATCATTCAAAATGACAATGATTATAGCTTCATTGTCTCCATCATCGTGGGAAGTATTAAAGTACCAGCAGACCAATTGAGTGATCTTAAAAGATGTTATCTGGGTTTCTCTTTTGTATTTTAAAGCTTTAAATATGCTACGAACACAGGCGTGTGAAATTGTTATTAAACGTGCAGATAAACCTTTGAATTGTACAACAAAGCACACCGTTTTTGTGTCAAATGAGCAGACCATAAAATATGCTTCCAGAGGCCTGCGATATCTAGTCGCTTTCTTCTGTGTAGCACCTGTCCCACTCAAATGCCCATTTAAAAAGAAAGATCAGGTAATGGGCTAAGCCATGCCACCAACATGTCAGAAAGCAAACCTTTTTTCACAGAAGACAGCACAGTACTGTCAGTGATATAAGATGATTTGTCCAGGATAACTGCATCATCTGCTAACAAAGCCAGGACACAAGACTAAACGCCTTTGTTTCACAGTCTTGAATATGGGTACCTAATCACCTCTCCAGATTAAGACTTTATGCTCATCATAGGGGTGGCTGCCTAGGTTTTACAACCACCCGTCAGAAGAAACAGATTTCTGATTTCTCGACAGTCACCATACTGATGCTTTTTGATTTTATACCAACTCTTATCTTGTGCAGGTAGGTATACATTGCCGATAATAGCACCTGTCCTGCTTCAAAATAAAGTATATATACATGCAGGATTATCGACTTCTGACATAGGAAAGGCTGAGTCGGTCTTGCTGGAATTGTGTTTTTGTAATCTTGCATACGAACACAGATCTGAGCAATGAGTGCTTAACACACTGAGCTATCTTCTGTACCATTGCAGCTCTCAAATATATCAATATGCATTTCAACTTTGGATGTTGCACATGATCAAGAAAGTCCCCACAGAAAGGTGAGAATGCTACACGGGGTGTGCTATAGTGAATGCACAAACTATGCATACTACGGTGAACACAGAAAGCATTAGAGGATGAATTAATCAGAGCAAAATGTTCTTGTCAACAAAAGACAGGCAACAGGTTTAGCCTCAGCAGCATGCCATCATATATTCCAACGTGTGCCATTTATATTTGGTCAACAAAGGAAACGGACTCCAAAAGATCAGGTAGCCTTGTGGGCCCCCCTCCAAAGTAGGGGCCTGGGGCAAGTGCCCCTTTTGCTCTCCCATAAAGACGTCTCTGGAGGTAGGCCTCATGGAATGCGATGAGGTATGTTGGAACCTGAGGAACCATGGGGTTCCAGGAAAGGCAGTTAGAGGACTTGGAGCTGAGACAGGAACCAGGATGGATGCTAGTGGCCTACTTTCCCACATGACCTATGTAACCTGTAACTAAGAATAAATAAAGCATCCTGTTCTTTTGCACTTACCTGGGCCAGCCTGGTTCCTGCTCCATGTTCACTTACCAGACACATCACATGGATGGACGAGATTATGGAAGGATTTGAAGGGTTAAAAACTATAATGAGGAGTTTTATTTATTCTTGCATTCAAATGGAGTGATGATGACAGCAGTTCCTACACAGAAGACAACGGGCCTCATTACACGGAAGGCGGTAAGGGTTAACGGTCACCGGTAATGGTACCGGTGACCGTTAACCCTTAGCGCCTTACTACGAGGTCCCTTTGCGGGTAGGTACTTTAACGCCTGCTGTTTAGCAGGCGTTAAAAACCAACCCGCAAAGGGACCACGTTGCTAATTACGGTACCGCAATTTGCGACACCGTAATTAGCGCCTTCCCCATTCCCATAGAGCCCTATGGGGCAAAAATGGGAATGGGGAAGGGCAATGAGGGAAGGGGGAATTACCGCCCCGCCAACCTTGGAATAGGGCGGTAATTCCCCTTTCCACCAAGGCGGTGCCGGTATTTTACCGGCATGGACCAAGGTGCTAATAGCACCTTGGTCCTCCGCCTACCGTGTAATGAGGCCCATGGACATAAACAATGTATTTATTACACTGGGATTTTAGATCCAGTAATGAGAGACATTACCCCGCGAACAAGCATTAGCTCCTGCTGCTTTCGCAATTGAAAAAGCTGCAAGTATTAAAATGGGGTACTCAATGATGTTATTCGTCTAGCTTTCCTTAATTGCCATTTTCGAGAAACCCAGAAGCAGGTTGACTACACAGGATATGAAGTGATCATTTCAGAATTGTTAGATGTAGAGTAGTGAATATATGTATAGTAGTGAATCCAGTGACATTCATAGCAAAACCAGTAGAGAAGGGAGATTATGTGCATGATTACACAACGTAGACTGAGTTCTATGACGATATTCCCCACGTAAAAGAAAACGCTCTAGGAAGGGCGGAAATTCTATTCATTGATGGTTCTTAGAGAAATGATCAAACTAGAGGGGAAAGGCAAACGGGATCGGCAGAAGTGAAGTTAAAACAGAAGGTGAATTTGAAGTAGTGACAAGTGCAAGACTGCCTTCACATTGTTCAGCACAGGTTGCAGAATTGGTGGTGCTTATCTCGTGCACGCCAGAGATATGAGGAAGTGACAGTGTACTCTGACTCCGCCTATGTGACGTCAACGGTACACGCAGGATTGTCACACTGCAAAAGGAGGGGTTGCCTCCGTGCAAACGGTACACCAATGCAACGTGCGTTGCTATTGGACAAACTTAGGTACTAAAGCTTCCATTGGCTATCACTGTGGTGAAGTGCGCAGCCCATACTAAGATGGCAGACATGATTTCTCGCAGTAACGAAGCCGCAGACATTGAAGCAAAAAGAGCAGCATATTTTCCCAATATTTATAATTTTTAAGAAGAAAATGTTAAGTAAATGTCAGAACGGTGCATGATGATAAAAGAAGGATTTAATATGTTATACACTGTACAATTAATTGAGCTGCAAGGTTTTGCTCCACAGGAAGAACAAGATTCATGGAAAAGACAGGTGTTTTCTTTATCCCCCACAGATGCTATATGAAGACAAAATTTATACTGGAAAGCCAGTTATGCCTCTAGCATTATTGAAAGTTGCATTGGATCAGCTTCACTATCCTGTGCATTTAACCAGAGAAATTCTTGCTGCCATGATTGCAGAAGACTGGTTTTTGACAAACTTGTTAGAGCATGTTGCACAATTTATTGTGAACTGCATTGTCTGTCAGAAATGCACATTCAAACACACCTTGCGAACAGTGAGAGGAGCAATACCATGTTCCAATGGTCTTTTTCAGCATCTACATTTAGATTATGGCTTCAGATGTATGTTAGTGGTATTAGGTTCCTTCTCCCGAAGGATTGAGGCAGGTCCATGCCCGCACCCAATGCCACATGTGCTGCCAAGTTTATCGTGCGATAGGTCTTTCCTGGATGGGGTGTATGTAAAGTCCTACGGTCTAATAATGGGCCACATTTTGTAAATTAGATGTTTGAACAGATAACTCTTCTATTAGGCATAAAGCATACATTTTCATCTGCTTATCACCCAAAGGTGACTGGTATTTATGAGCGTTTAAACAGACTCCTCGGAGAAAGGATAGCAAAGATTAAGATAACTTTGAAGAAGGGATGGCTATATTGCCTTCCCCTTGCTCTATTTGCATTGAGAAACCAGCTGGCCCAGATCACCAACTGACTCCTCATGAGTTGGTGACAAGACACTGCATGAGAGTACCCCTTGCTCCTCCCACTCGAATAAAAACTGATGCCAATAGTGTAGCAACACATTAGGGGATGAGATGCATGATTATTTAACAAATATGACTGCTAGTGTTTCTTTTATTTCTCAGCAGATCAGAAATCAGAGGGAAGGGTCGAAGAAGATGGAAGAAGACAGCCAAACGATTAACCCAATCAAACTTTTAAAGCCACCTAGTTTGTATCCTGGGGACCAAGTGCTCATTAAAAGCTTTGTCCGCACTTGGAATAAGCCTGTTTTGAAAAGACTGTGCCTGGTAGATGAGGCCACACCCACTGCTGTGAAAGTTCAAGGAAGATGTGCCTGGCTACATCTGAATGACATAAAGCTCTACAGACCCCTACCCTCTGGCACCTGTTGACAGTGAAGCAAGAGAAGAAGTTCCACGAATGCAGACCAGATCAGCTACCAAGAGCCAACAGGAGTCATCAAAATAAAAACAATTCAAACTTTCGATCATTCACAAGTTTAAAGGGAGGCAAATAACTTAATTGTTCATAGAACTATCCCTGTTAGGCTGAAGAGACAATGGGCCTCATTACAAGTGTGGCGGTCCGGAAATAAGGGTGCCTGTAGCAACGTACCAGCACCCTTTCCAGACCACCACATTACAAGTCTGCCTGCAGGGGCCGTTGCACCTGGCAGGTCTGACCTGCCGGGCACAACGGTCCCAGCAGGCAGACTTGTCACGGAAGCACTGGCACCATTAGCAACAGTGCCAGTGCTTCTGTGTACCCATTCCCATGGAGTCCTGCAGGACTCCATGGGAATGGGCACTTACACTTTCTTCCGCCTGATATTCGGGGCCGCCGGGACTTGTAATGTCCCAGTGGCACCGGGATATCAGGCGGCAAAAACTGTGTTACGAGTTCGGCAGCAACCCGCCGGTAGCACCAGCGTGTTACTGTCAAACTCGTAATGAGGCCCAATGTTTTGAAAAAATGAAAAGCTCATAACACTTTATGTTGCCGATAACTATAACATTGCATACGTTCTTCTTGTATGGGTTTATAGTCATTCCATCCACAGCCAAAGCATCTAATGCCATACCATCTAAAAAAAAGCATCTAAAAAAAGCATCTAATGCATTAAAAAAAAAGCTAACCCTTAAAACCCATTTTTATTAAACTAAACCCATTACCATCTAAAAAAAATGCATTAGACGCTTTTTTTTAGATGGTATTGTTATGTAGAGCTCATGTGTAATCCACTGCAATGTACAGCAATGCCTAGAATGCAGTGGCCTATGATGTCATCTGGTTCTGTGAGGGGAATGTTTATATCTGATTGTAGGCAGTTGGCTTGGGAGACCTGAAGGGAGGGTTGGGGGTCTTATGTGTGCTTCATGGAAACCAGAATAAACCTGTTATGCTCTTCTTATGTATCCTGGTGATCATCCTCATATTGGCGACTAGGATATCAGAGCAGAACCCGTGACCCCTAGCCTTCGCGGACCACAGGTTGTGCAACCCACCCCCGTTTGGCTGGAAGGAGTGTCGAGGCCAGCTGGAATGCGTGTCGTGGCAGGAAGCTACGGCCCAAGGACGCAGCGCTTAGTGCCGAGGAGTAGCACAGTGCAAGTACCTGTGTGTTGATGCGGATCGTGGATTGCAGGCTCAGCTGGTAAGTGGGCACTGCCATGCTGAGACCGCGGTGTGGTGAATTGCCCAACCTCGTGAACCCTGGCCCAGCTGTTCACCGGGCACGGAGCGGTCTCTGGTCCAGTGCGCATTGCGCTATTACCTGATCGCAGGCCCAGCTGGGCGTGGCCACGCGGAGTTGTAGCGTGCCACGTGATCTAGTGCATGTTGGTCCAGAAGCTGCAGCCCGAGTGTGCGGCGTCCTGTGGATCTAGCGTATGAAGCAGAAGTGTTTGTGGGAATCTCGCATCCAAGGTGAATTACAAGTAACACAGGAAAGCAGTGCATTCCCCAGGCCCATTTGGGAAGGCGGTTGGTTCCTGCTACAGGAAAGTAACATCACGCATGAAAAAGAGGTAACTGAATATTTCTGTTTGGAATATCAACACCGGATAGTAGCGCCATCTGGTGTTCCCTGGTACTACACAGTGATTCAACTTCTAAACTGCGTGAACTACTGAGGCTATATTCTGTACTGCAAGCATCCCTGCTGCATTTTTCCAGCATGGCGATGGCTGGTGTTCCGGGGCTTCAAATGTTCATGGCAATTCCAGGCCAACCTAAAATAAAATGGGGTCCCTGGAAGAAGGGTTTCCTACACTATGGGCCTCATTACGAGTAGCGCGGTAAAAACAGGGCCATTACCGGCATGCAGGTAAGAGCGGGTCCGTGCTCATATGACGCCGCTAATAGCGGGTGATTACGAGTGCACGAGCATGCGCGAACCCCCATGCCGGTAATCGCCATACCGGCATGCCGCAAAAGGCCCTACAATCCCCAGATAGCAGCATCACGGGACCCGCCGATACCGCCACCGCCTAGGAGAAACCCCTAAATACTGACCCGGTAACACCAAGATGCTAATACCGGACTCGTAAAACCGGACCCGGAAATAACGTCATCGCATCGGAACGGGAAATTGGCCGGCGGCCATTTTAAAAACACAAAAACACAATCCGTTGCAATCCTCCCAAACCACCAGTCGATTCCTGTTGTGCTATGTGGCAATATTCTGAGGATGTCCAAGGCTACCCGAAAGACCACCCCCCGACAGCAGAAACAGAGTTTCTCTGACGCAGAGCCGAATATGTTGGCATATTATGCAGACATCATTAAAGCAAATGATATGAAGCGTGAGGCCCAGCTGAAAAAAAAGGAAATCTGGCAGGAGGTAGCCCGCAAGGTGTCGGCTGTGGGAACCACCCCACATACTGTCCGGACTGCCGTAAGAGGTGGGACGACCTCCGCTTGAGGGTGAGAAACATCATGTCAAGCAACCGGAGGGCAGCCATGGCGACAGGCGGGGGTCCCCACTCACCTGCAAAGATGATGCCCTGGGAGGAGACTGCTATCAGCTTCATCGATCCAGAGTCGATTGAGGGATTCGGGGAGATGGAGATGGTTGCGGCATCATCCCCAGAAGGAGGTGAGTGACCCTGCACATCCCTCTAGGGGAAACCATGAAGTAGCACAAGTGATGTGGAAGAGAGACTAGGCAAGGCAATGCATGTCCCTACACCCACATCAACATATCCACGTCCATATTGCGGCCCAAACTCTGCCACACAGAAATCCATGCTGAGTGCCAATCCCATAACCAATACACGGTCAACACACCTGGACCATGCCCATGTAACACATCACGCAAACCCCAAATCAACGGCATGCCACCTGCCATGCAGTGAATGCCAATATGCCCCCTCAGAACACCAAGTCTGACACACCTGTAAGACATGAATGCATGAATGAATGAATACTGAACAGCACAATTGTATGCCTCTGGCATGTGACACCATCACTGATGACCTGCATCTCTTCTACCCCCAAGCACCGATGAGGAAGATGCCAGTCAGGAGAACACCGCAAGGGCATCCGTGTCACACTAAAAGGAAAGGGCCACCACCCCCCCCCCCCCATGGCAGACGAGCAGGCCACAACCACAGGCAGTGTGCCTGTCCGAGTGGAAACACATCCACCAACACCTGCTGCCAGTGTGCCGGACATACATCAGACCCAGCAGCCCACACCGACACCAGTCGGAGGGGGGTCCCTTCCTGTGCCGGCTACCACTGAGGATGTCTTGGATGGCAATGTGGACCTTGGGAGAGTCACAGTAGTGACTTGTCCATCCACCCCAATCCCCCTAAACCACCCCTCCGCCCCATATGGAGTCCTCAACCAACTACAGCAGTGATGATCCCTGCCTCCATGACTCTGACCTGAGGGATTCGGACATTTGCCCCTTCGAGGAGGACAGCACCCAGGACGCAGGCCCCATGAGTGCACCACCCACCAGTGGACCACCCACCACTCCAGCTCCCACCACTCCAGCTCCCACCAACATCCTGGAGTCACACCTGTGTAGGGTGGAGGCCCGACAGGAGGCCATGTTGGATCTCCTGCGGCAGTATATTGCCGATGGTGAGGACACAAGGAGAGGTATTGCAATTGCCATTGCGGGGACCACAGCGGCCATCGCAGTGAACACAGCCGCCGTGAATGTGTCGGCTCATGAGGGACTGTCTGGGGGCAGTAACCCAAGTTCTCACTTCCATCCTGCTCCATATGCAGCGGCCATGCCTTGGAGCAGACATAGAACCTGCCTTTGACTCATCCACAGCCACCGCATCTGCATCCTCAGTCCCTGCAAGCCCTGTGCGCCAGACCGGGAGGAGTGCACGGCACTCCGAGATGCCACCCCCGGACAGCAAAAAGTCCCGGAAGTAGTGTTTCCAGACAATGGGAGTGGGACACATGGTTGTGGGTGAAGGGGAGCATTTCATGGATTACATTTGGGGTCTTTTGGGGTTTGTCGGGTGGGTTTGTGAGTTCACTGGGGTTTTTTGGGGTTTGTTGGGTGGGTTTGGGAGTTCACTGGGGGTGAGGGGGGGGGGGAGTGGTCACGTTTTTCCCTGTTTGAACAAATGCACATGTTGTGTGCAAAGAAAATCAATGGCTGGACATTGTTCATTTTGCGTATATCCATTTAATGTGTGACGGTGTTCAGTGGCCAACTCCCAACAAACCCAGTGAGCATGTGTACATGAACCCAGTATGTCACTGACACATGTCTATCATAGTCCCTGTGGTTCAGAAGTATTCGTGAATCAGTGCTTGGCGTACTGCATGGCCATCCCGTGCATCACGTACTGGTAGGGGGGCTACTTCACCTCCGTCTCCATCCTCATCATCCTCACCCGGTGCATGCTTGTCAATGTCAGGTGGCAGTGGTACATTTCATCCGGATGCACATGTTGTGCAGCATGACACAGGCCATGGTGATCTTTGCCACCTTCTCAGGACTACCTAGGAGTGCCCCACCAGACCTGATCAGGCAGCGGGAACGCGCCTTCAACAGGCCAAAGGTCTGCTCAATCACAACATGGGTACGGGTGTGCACACAATTGTACTCCTCTTCATGGCTGTTATGCAGGTTCCGCACAGGGGTAAGTAGCCACGGCCTCAAGGGATATCCTCCATCACCTGCAAGCAAATACAAATAGGTGTGTGTCACTGTGAGCTGCCACCTTCAGGAAGCACAGCCATGGCCGCAGCTATTTGGTGTGGACATGCACATGTCCCTGTACGTGTGCAGGATTGTTACCTAGATGCATACTATACTGCTATGAGGTGTGGTAGTCTGGATGGCGTTCAATAGATGATGCAGGGTGTAATAATGCATGCTGAGGTGGATGTACTGTACAACAACAATGTTTAACCTCCCATTAATGCTTGTTGTCTTCGATATGCATAAATGGTAAAATGTGTGCCAGTGATGTGTCATGTTCTGTTTGGGAGGTTCAGGTCAGGAGTGTTTAGCTCTGCATGTATTCTCCAATCACCGACATGCCACCCAGGTGTGGTATGCATCCTCCCCTTTCCCACCCAGGTTGAGTATGCATGCCTACACATCAGTAGCCCAAACCACTGCCATGGGCCAGTTAGGCAACTCACCAAGCAGTAAGGTACGTGGTCCAGCATGTCGCTCCATGTGACGGGGGTAGCGTGGAGTTGTGCAGCACCATAGCATCATGTGTTGATCCGGGAAATCGGGCGCAGCAATGTGTAATGATCTTGCTGGAATCACATACCATTTGCACATTGATGGAGTGGTATTGCTTGCGATTGCGGTACACCGCCTCTATGGTATGGGGGACTACCAATTCCACATGGGTTTAGTCTAGGGCACCCACACAATTGGGCATGCCTGCCAGTGCATGGAAGCCTACTTTGGTGTCAGCTATCTCCTGGGCAGTCCGTGGTAGGGATATGTGGGTGCTTGCGTGCTTCAGGAGGGCATCCAGCACTTGGTTCAACATGCGAGAAAATAGTGGTTGTGAAATGCCATGCAGCTGCCCCACTGTGTGTTGATAGGTGCCTGTGGCCAGGAAGTGGAGCACAGACACCACCTTTAGTAGCGGGGGGATGGCAGTGCGTATTTCTATGAGGCTGGCAATGTCGTTGTGTATCATGTCCACTATGGTGGTGATGGTGTCCCGGTCCAACCGGTACAGAGTGTGGATCTGCTCAGGGGTTAGGTTGAATGGCCTGGGTCTGATGCGAGGGATTGGTGGATGCCTACGAGGTATTGCTGGCTGCGCTGGTGGTAATTGCTGGGCCTGTCTCCCCCTCCTTCTCCTCCTGCGTCTCCTCTGTGCTGCCTGTTGTTGCTGCTGTAGTTGTTGTGGTTGGTGTTGTTGCTCTAGTTGTAGATGTATAGGCATGTCCTCCAGCACCATGATTGCAACAGCTAGTGGTAGAATTTTGGTGTAGGAGGGGGTGTGGTGTGTGGGTGTTCTCATTTAATACTGGCCCAGCCTCCATTGACTCCACCTGTGGTGATTGTGTGCACCTGTGGCAGTTGGCTTGATTGTTGATTGCTGTTTGCGGGTGGTCCGTGATGCCTGTATGGCCGGCATTGTGCAGCCCGTGATTACGGGCTTCTGGATGCCGGTATTTGCATGTCCGCGTGGGTTGTGATGTCCTCCTATTACTGGCATGCCGGTATTTGCTCCCCGAAGGGGCGCGTGTATGCGCCCATGCCGCTATCAGAGGCACCGTTATTTAGGGTGCCGCTAATAGCGGGTTGCCGGGTCATAATACACCGGAGCGGTAAGCGATGCCGGTAATCCTTTACTGGCATTGTTTTTCCATTACCTCCAACCTCATAATGAGGCCCAATATGAAGGCGGCATGTGGAAACGGCATGTCTACGGAACGCAAAGTACCTAGGTTAATGCATTTCATAGGTTATGATGGTCAGAGGATCTTTGATACATTACCGGATATTGCAGAACTGGATGTGGAGGGTGGTACAAATGATTTTGATATGGCTCTGTTGAAACTGGATAAACACTTTGAAACAAAAATGAGTACGGTTCTAGAACGCTATCATTTTGGTATGAGGGCACAGCAGGAGGGGGCAAATGTGGAAGAATGTATTACTGCTTTAAGACACTTGTCCTTAAATTGTAAATTTGGGGTGAAATTGGATGAGCATATACAAGATCAATTTATGCTTCATTGTTCCAATGATAGGATCCGTGAAGAGATATGGTTAAAAGATGACCCTGATCTTGAAGAGGTTATTGGTATAGCAAAGTGAGTAGAACATACCTTACAGTGTGTTGCTAAGGTGGCGGCCAAGGAGCCAAAACCACTTGCGGGTGAGGTTTTGAGAGTAGTAGACCAAAAGAAAGATTTCCGTAAAAATAAAGTCTAAAAATAAAATATAATAAAAATATAAGTCTAAAGATAAAAGCATGAAAGGAAATGAAACTGGACCTGAGAGTCGTGGTAGTGGTAAAAAATAATTTCTAAGAGAAACTTTGGTAAAGGGTCCCAAGCGAGAAAAGCGGTTGTGCCAGGGGTGGAAAATAATGTGCGGAATGTGTAAAAAATGGGGTCACTTTGAAAATGGTTGTAAAAATTACACAATAGGAGATGGCAGAAAAGTCATGTATGTTGAGGATGATAAAAGAATTTCATCTGATGAAGATGATGAGGGAGAAGTTGAGGTAGTGACGGTCCACATGGTAAAATGCAAAGAAGAAGATGATTGTGGACATCCCGTTGCATGGATTGTTGTGAATGGGCAACCAGTAAGAATGTTGGCGGATTCTTGTTCCAAAATAACACTCACTTATGTCACAAACAGTATACGAGAATGTTGTGGGTGGTAAGGTCGAGGATTTGGCTCCTTCAGATAAAAGGCCAGGTGGGTACAATGGTAACAAGATAGATGTGATTGGATGTTGTGTGGCTAGCTTCGAGTTTAAAGGTAGAGTGACGCAGGGAAAGATATATGTTACGACGGGAGGAGAAACACTGTTGGGGTGGAGGGAGCAAAGAGGTTTAAGTATACGATTGGACCCCAACTCGGAGGAACAAGTTCTCCATGTGGGAAATAAGACGAATTTGATTGAAAAATGTCCTGAGGTATTCACGGACAAAGTAGGATGCCTCAAAGGAATGGTGCACAAGATTGAATTGAAAAGTGATAGTACTCCGGTATGTGCTAAGTTAAGGTCAGTACCTTTGTATATGCGTGATGCTGTATATGAGGAACTAGAAAAGCTAAAGAAGGCAGGAATTATTGAACCTGCCAAGTCGGTGGAATGGATTTCACCGTTGATAATAGTAAATAAATCCAGTGGTGAATTGAGGGTTTGTGTAGACCTAAGAGGATTAAACAAGTGTGTGATTGCTGATCGACATCCTCTACCCAATATGGGGGAGTTATTGAGTTACACTGGAAATGTGAAACTGTTTACGAAATTGGATATGGCGAGTGCTTACCACCAAGTGGATTTGGATCAGGAGTCAAGAAAGCTCACTGCATTTGTTACGCATGATGGCATATTTCAGTTTCGACGCATTCCCTTTGGTCTAATATCTTCCTCATCCGTATTCCAGAAAGTAACGGATAACATTCTGCGGGGGGATGAACAAGGTGTGGTGTTTCCAAGATGATGTTTAAATATGTGGGGAAAGTGAGGATGAACTTGAGAGGAACGCGGAAGGGGTGTTGCGTGTATTTAGGCTATGCGGAATAACGCTGCAAGCGGAGAAGTGTGTATTTTCCACCAAGGTAGTGGATTAGTTGGGTCATGACATTTCTGAAGAAGGGCTAAAACCCAAAAGAGAATTGGTTGAAGGGATGAAGAAGATACGGTCACCAAGAGACAAAGCTGAATTGAGATCCTTTCTAGGGACAATAGAATTCTATTATAAGTTTGTTGATAATTTTGTGGATGGTGTGAGGTAGATGAGTTCTCGCTGAAGAAAGGGGTGGATTTTATCTGGGATGGTGAGTGTGAGCAAGAATTCTGTGAAATGAAAAGAAAAAATGACATGTCTAAGGCTTTGGCTATGTTTGATATGCGTAAAGAAACTATTCTGGCTGTGGATGCCAGTGATAATAGTATAGCCGGAGTTTTGTCGGAGGTGGATGTTGATGGTAATGGGGTTGTAGCAACGCACGCCTCCAGGATGTTGAGAGGTGCCGAACAGAATTACTCTGTTCTCGAAAAGGAGGCTCTGGCTTGCCATTGGGTTATCGAGAAATTGAGGAATTTTTTGTGGGGTAAGGAGTTTATCTTACGGACGGATCACAAACCGCTTAAAGCAATCTTTGATAGTAAATGATTAGACAAGGTATTGAGGAGAGTTGCTTGCTGGGTGACTAGACTGCAATGTCATAAGTTTAAAATTGAAGTGATACCTGGTAAAGACAATGTTCAGGCAGATCATGTTTCAAGGTTGAGAGCAGAAGACAAGACAGGACCATGGATAGCATGAGCGATGTTACCACTGATATGGTATTTGTCACAAATGAAGGAGTGATAACCAAGGAGGAGTGGGTAAGAGCACTGGAAAGGGATGAAATGTGGAGAAAGATTGTCAGATTTGTGAGGGATGGATGGCCCGAGAAGAGGTTATTAAATGGTGAAGAGAGGGCGTTGTGGGAAGTGAGATTGGAATTGAGTTTGAAGGATGGATTAGTGTATCAATGGGACCGCCTGGTGGTACCCAATGAGTTGAGGAGAAGGTTGATCGAAGTGGGGTTGATTGACACCAAGGTCATATTGGTATTTTTAAGACCAAAGAAATAATAAAGATGGATTATTGGTGGCCAGGGTTTGATCGGGATGTGGAATAGGTTGTTGGAGGATGTGAGGAATGTGTCAGATTGGGGAAAAATATTCAGGCCAGAGTGCAGCCAATGATTGAAATAGAGGTCCCGGGAGGTGTCTGGCAAGATTTGGCTGTAGATATTCTCGGTCCAATGGACTTAGGGTGTGGACATGGTAAATTCGTGATTGTTTTGATAGATACATTTTCGTGATGGAGTGAGTTTAAAGTGGTGAGGGATGTGACTGGTCAAAGTATGGTAGAATTTCTGCAGAATATATTTGAAAGGGAGGGTTTGCCCAGAATCATACTCACTGATAATGGTCCACAGTTTGTGGGAGGTATATTTAGAGAATATCTGGAAAAATGTGGTGCGAGGCATAAACGCACTGCTTTGTATCAGCCTCAGAGCAATGGGATGGTCGAGAGACTGAATCACAGCATCATGGATGCGGTTAGGTTGGCTGGTGCGTGTGGTAGTGACAGAAAGGTGGTGATGAAAGAACGATTGTATGCATTGCACATGGCTCCCCATGTGGAAACGGGATGAAGCACTTTTGAACTCATGAGAGGTAGAAAACCAAACACCACGTTGTCTCCTGCGTGGTTGGGAAGAGCTAGAGAAACCAATGAGGTTGTAGAAGAGATCAGAAAAAGGATGGATGTACGGAAAGAGCGGTGGGTGAGGAAGGTGAACGAAAAATTGCCTAGGAAAGCCAATGTTGTGGAGGTTGGTGACATGGTGCGGGTAAAGAAAGGTGTGGTGTCAAGGAAAGGAGATTTATTATATTCAAACCCTGTGCGGGTGGTGCAAGTCCTCAAAGGTGCTGTTAGGTTGGAGAGTGGTGAGGTGTGGAATATGTCAAGGATCGCCAAAATAGCTAAGATATGTTAATACTGTTTTAAATTGCTTAAGATGGATGATCAAGGTGTTTATGTGTTACGTGTTACAGGTATGTGTGTGTATCCATTTTACTTTCAAAATAGGATAAAGTTTCTTAAATTGGTTTGACAAATTCTTGTTAATGCTAAAAATGCGTATGTGTTATTTATGTGTTATTTTAGTGTACATAGGTTAAAAATATAGGGGTTGTGTTATGTAGAGCTCATGTCTAATCCACTGCAATGTACAGCAATGCCTAGAATGCAGCGGCCTGTGATATCATCTGGTTCTGTGAGGGGAATGTTTATATCTGATTGTAGGCAGTTGGCTTGGGAGACCTGAAGGGAAGGTTTGGAGTTTTATGTGTGCAACTTGGAAACCTGAATAAACCTGTTATGCTCTTCTTACGTGTCCTGGTGATCATCCTTATAGGTATGGCTGTCGATGCTTTGGTTGTCGATGCATTGACCGGATACCTCTTGTATGAGGTTTTCACATATATACTTTCATCTTATCCAGCTCTAGTGAGACGACACGTTGATAATGTCACCTTTTTGGAAATCCTAAGACAGCCCCCATTATTCGCAGGATCATCACCGCAATATTGTTACAATTTCTGTTATTAAAAGGGGTTGTTATTATAAAGAATAACAAGAACTAAATGTTCATTACAAGAAAATGGGGATTTTACACTCTGAGATACACATTGTTAGCGAGAAGACAGCTCAATGCAGAAAACGCAGTTCGGCACATTAATTCTTTTGCAATATTTTTTGTGGTTACATTTTGTACTATGTGTAGTCTTTACTTCCTAATTCTTATAGCATTTCGAGAAATGTTTTATAATATAAATGGAGAATCCAACAATGATGCATCTGTTTCTATCCCTAACACAAGCACAAGTGACATTTTCCCTATTTCCAAACAAATCAACCAGCTTAAACGAGATGCTGGAGAAGACTATCAGGGTATAAACACATACCTTGATAATTCGCCCCATTTAAAAAATAACATGTGGTACCAGCACATGAGTAAGGTGGAGAGAAGAACTTCAGATGAGAGCTGCAATGTATATTCTCTCATCCCTTATGCCATGAGTACAGCCAGAACATTTATAGCAAGAGAAATACCTACACACAATGCAAAGTGCCTCAGCCATTTAACAGCATGCATGACAAGAGGACAATTTAAAGGAAAGTGGGCAACCCTACGATGGATGTCAAAAGGAACGTTACCATATGAAGATGCTTACATTAAAACACAGAAGATGATAAAAGACCCAAGCTCAAAGAGCAAAATGATCCTGTACTTGTTAAGTGGTCTGAGTAAAGGAGACATGAAGACTGTTGAACACAAAAGACTGGATTGTGCAGATACATGGGAAACACCAGGATTGCCAGGATGCTGGGGGAGACCTCCGCTATTGATATATGGACAAGTAGCCACCAGTACAGGATGTAAGGAGGACTGTTGGGATGTAGTTCACACTTATTTTTTATTCTTTTATTTTAATTTGGCATTTCGTTTTTTTCAATCTTTTACCAACCTATTACAATCAACAGATAAAAAGCATCAAATAAAAAAGAACATCTGACAAGGAACAGGGGTAAAAAGGGACAACAGACCAATACAAAACCAACCACTAAAAGAAAAGGCAATCCACAAAAAAAAAACAGGAACAAGAAAGAAAAAGGAAACCGGACAGTAAAGGGTCCAGTCCTTCCCAATCATTCAGGAACTGTACATTAGTTACTAATTCATGTACCACCTTCCAGCTCCTTAAATTTCTTTAAAATTATTTCTAAAAACTTTACAAGTGCATAAATCAATCTCACGTTTGCCCCCCCAACGCTATATAAGTCATCCCACCATACGTCTGCATCTGTTCCAAATCTCTCACCCATGTCTTTATACAGGTGCAAAGTCCTCTGGGATCTCAAATTCGGGCAGAACAGTGTCAGGTGCTTTCAGGTTTCTGCCTGGATCTTACACAACCTGCATCTGTTGTCCCCGACTTCCCTTCCGTATCTGAGAAGGATAACCTTTGTGTGCAAGATGTTCAATCGAATCTTAAGAATAGATCTCTATATCTAGCACTCAGGAAACTTCTCAGATATTGCGCGGTTACGTTGGGTGAGGCAAAGATGTTCTTTGAGAGCGTGAATAGTTTAGAGGTAGATCTTTTTAGCTATATTTCCCTCCAGTCATCAGCCCAAAGAATCTTTTTACATGTAAGGGATTTTTGCAACAATGTGAGTAGATATTCCCAGACTTAAGAGTGTATTGTTGCACCGCACCAGCCACTTATTAAGAGGCCAGTCATACATACCAACCTTTTTTACCCTTATTACGCTATATTGTGGTGGGCAATTAAGCAGATTCAGCTTCCTGAAAAGTGTCAAAGAGTTCCACACCACCCTCACATATAGAGAGCGCAGGCCTACCTCATGTTTTATAATCGCCATTGGCACGGCATTCGGAAGGCACAAAACCCTCCTCCAAAACCACCCCTCAAGTAGTTCCCACAATTCCCAAGGAAGTCCGAGGCAGGCGTCTGCAGCATATGTAAGGGCGGGGACCATCTTCAGGTTATAGAAGTTAAGTACCGGGAGAAGCGAGAACTTACCGTACTGTCTGCCGATCAGGATTACCTGAGCTGTCAAGTGTTTTATTTTACCCCTAAGGCAATTCATCTATGGTGAATCGCAGGCACTGGCGCTTATCATAGCACCTAGATATTTTATGGCAGGGACAGGCCGGATGCGATTGCCATTTAGAACCCAACTTGGAGCTTTAGTTTTCCTACACCTTAAACCCTCCAAGATCAATATTTCTGTTTTTGCGGCATTGATCTTTAAGCCGTTTTGATTTACATAGACCTGCAGAATATCCAGTTTTCTTTGTAGGCTGACCAATGTTTGTTCTAAAATGACCAAATCGTCGGCATATATAAGCCACCCTACAGAGGTACCATTGATTTTTAGAGGGTGAGAAGATGGACAGTCCAGCACATCCTTTAGGTCGGCGACAAACAAGTTAAATAGTGCAGGGGCTAAAGGGCATCCCTGTTTTAAGCTATTACAAGTCTGGATCATTCTGGTTTCATGGCCCATTCAGTCAAGCTTAATCTGCATCGCGGTTCCTGTGTACAGGTTCTTGATTGCCAGAAGCAGGTCCACAGGGCAACCTTGTGCAGTCAGTTTGTGCGAAAGAGCCATCCGATTTACGTTGTGAAAAGCGTGCTCCATGTCAATACACGCCAGATATAATTTTCCATCGCCCCTTAGTGTTCTTATCTTCAAAAGGCTGATCAGAGTAAATTTAGATTGCATCCCACTTCCTTGAAGAAACCCATTTGACGACAGTCAAAGGATTTCCATTCCACCCACTCATTCAGGCGTTTTAGCAGAAGCGCTGCAAATATTTTAGCCAGCACATCTAGAAGGGCGATAGGCTGATAGTTTTTCGGATCAGACCTATCTCTCTTCTTAAATACTGGGACCACTGCTGCCGACTTCCACGAAGCCTAGACTATCCCTCCGCATAATCCTCCCAAATAGAGTCATACGTAAGTCAGCCCAGGCCTCAGTAGCCGCCTTTAACATTTCATTAGGCTGTCTGGCCCAGGGGCACGCAACCTGTTAACCCTCCTTATCAGTGAGAGTATTTCATCCCTATCCAAGTTGATATCCCACTGTTGCCTTTGTTCATTAGAGGTATCAAGCCCCAATTCATCATCAGAGGCAAACAGGTTCGCAAACTAGGTCACCCAGCACTCTTCTGGTATGGGATCTGCCTGTAGGGGGCAGTTGGTAGTCCCCCTCCGATTTAGTAACTGCCAGAGGTTTTTGGAGTTGTTCACATTAAGGGCCTGTAGCATAGCTTCAGCATCTGTCTGATACATCTTCGATTTATGTGATATTACCCAGTCCTTATAGGTTAGTTTCCTTTTCCTAAATGATAACCCTCTAATAATCAATGGTAATTTCCCCAATTTTTTTATATTTTTATGTAGGAGCCTTTTCTGGATTACGACCTTCATGTCATAGGTATCTTTAGGTTTAAAGTGCGGTCTGGTTCCCTTATTTCGATGTTCTCTATAAATTGCCAAGCCACTATCGTACTCTTCCCCTTCCATGTCTTGTGTTTGCCCTAAAAAGAGATTTGTAGCCATTTGAGGCACTTCCAGGGGCCCAATAGGCAATATACTTCTCCCCCCTTCCACCTCCAAACTTTGACTCTACACTTTCTCCTTTTTCATCCCCATGGCAAACCAAGACAGTACAATCGGGTCATGGTCACTATGCACAATGGGAGATACGCGCAGGGATATGACTGTAGAGAGTGCACTGCCAGAAACAAAAAAGTAATCCAGCATTGCGCATACTTTCTCACTGCGCCAAGTCGTGGCATCCGGAATGTCACCCTGGACCTGGCTGTTCAACATGTGAATGCCCCTGCACTCAGTTGCCTATAGCCAATATAATGCTCTTGCTCTCTGTGCCCCTTTACCTTCCAGCAAACCCTTTTTTATTCTACTTCCACAACTGTAAGCAGTCTACATTCAGGTCGCCACATATTATTAGTAGATGCTCAGCAATTATTGATTACATATTATTAATCCATGACATCACAGTGTCCACAAAGATGCTTGATTCCCCAGAGTCAGAATTCCATTATAAATTCAAAAGAACCAGACAGCTCTTGCCACTGCGAGGGAGCCTCTCCAACTTTATAATCAGGATCTGAATGTAGGGATTAGGGTTAATGACTTGTATCACCTGCAGACTTAGACCATCTCCAGTATAATCAAGAAAACCGAGTCATGTCTGCCCTTTTTTGCCTTGTTAAGTACAAAGAAAAGCCATCCATGAATGGGGTCGCCAAAGCCATGTTTCTTGTAGGCAAATTGTATCCAGCCCAGCACCAACCAGGTCCTTGCTGTGAAAGAGGGGGACAAAGCCCCTGGTTTTCCAGGTGCAAAAGTCAATCCTGCTGGGACCCGGTCTTTCTGGCTCTATTCCTTGCCTGAAGGGACCAAAGCATTTGCAAGCCACTCCCAGGATAGATCATTCCCCAATGAGGGTTTCTCACAGTTTTCTTGGCAAACCACTCTCTTATTTTCAGTCTGGATATTTACCCCGCTTATGGTAACTTTTATTAAACCGTTCGGCTGGGCAGCCTTATCCCACGGTGACTTGTTTGGAGACTCTAAAACAAAATTGAGACTAGAGGGAAGTTTAACGACCCAGTTAGGCAACCCCTCTGCAGGTTACTAACCTTACTTGAACAACAATGCTACGGAGTCCAGTCGTTTCAGAAGAGTGAGGGTCACGCCTTACATAAAGATAATTCTCCTTTCATTCAATGATTCTGAAAAATACCCATTTATTAATGTACAAAAATATCATATTTTTATTTAATAACTTTTCTCTAAAATATAACAAACAGGAAAGGCGTCACAGCAATACAACACAAAACAGTTAAGAAAGTGCTTCGAGCTATACAGTACATTATAGTTAATTACACAACACTATGCATTAATTTAAAAAAACTCAATTTTACCCTCTCATGCAAATCATACTACATTCACCCAACATGTTTCATTCCTTTCTCTATTGTTAAAAATGATACTACATTAATTTCTTCAGGGGTTTGCTGTCGCATGCTTTCCTTGTGTACAATCTCTGGATATTGTTACTTAATCCGAACACTCCCACAGTATATTCAACCCGATCAATCTGGGTATAGTAAGTCCTGATGGACCCAACTTTCTCCTCTGGTTCAATCTTGATTCAAACTAGGACACTCCTTCTCCAATCGCTAGTGGTGCATTCTGATAACTGGATACGGTACAGAGTCTTGTGTCTGTACCTGGTATCAGGTCGGGATCATGTCGTCACTTAAGTTTAAACCGACTGTCTTATTTGGCCGTGTTGTTCGCCAAATGTGTGAGCTCCTCCTCCAGTTCCATGCTCATGGTTGCATATGTCTCCCAGATTTTTTAGCTGGTCCGTGCTCCTTTTTTCACAGAGTTTCTCTTTGGTGCCGTTATCCGCACTCCCTAGCTTGTTTGTTGATCGGCCCAGCCAGGTCTTTCCTTTTCCTTCAGGGAACCCACATTAAATGACTATGTTAAGGGCACCCTTCGGTGTGTGCCAAAGTCCCCCCTCCCAGATGTTTTTCTCACGTGCTTCTCGCTCTGCTCTATGTCAAAACCCAAGGATCTGAGCTCATCACTGGAATCCAAGAGGAGGGTGATCCAAGAGGCAGAGGGCATATGGCCACGGTTGTTCTCTCTTTCGTTTGGGAAGTCAACAATTCTAATGTCTCAGGAATCAATCAACCTCAATCTAGGTATGTGGTGAAATAAGCACAGGATGTTTGAGCGATTAAATATGAATCTGTCACCAGCCTTTAGTATTCGCTATAAAATGAGAGTCAGGTGAACTGTGTTCACATCTGTTGGCCGGTCTGGTTCGGATGAGTTCTTCGGGACTTTCTCGAGCCTATGTGGTTGCCGTCCTCCACAGTTTGCTTGGGCGGCAAACTTAGGGATCGATCTAATCTTGATTTATTAATCAGTTTTTCCATATTATTGGTCTTTGAATGTTCAGCCCCCACACCTATATCTCTGCCATGTCTCTCGACCAAAGTCATAAAAGAAGTGATGTTAGAATTCTCTTCTTCAGCGTTATCCTTCCGGCTTTCCACTGCCTGAGAGTTCGATCTTTGGACAATATTTACCGATATGATCTCGGCCTCCGGACTGTCCAGTTTGCTCTCCTCATAAGTGGAGAGTTGCATCAGGGGATTCACAGAGCTTTCCAGGTCAACCAGGTCTTCCGATCCCAAGGGCGTACTTCTAATATCATCAGTGGCATGTTCATTCGAATGAACTTTCATATTACATGCCTTTCCCTATTTTCGCTTTTGGAATGTTTTTGGGTTTCCTAGATTTCTCGGACTTGTTCATTTCAGTCGACATCTTTTTCTTCTCTTTATTTTGATGAAAGATTGAAAAATTATTTGTCACTCCGGCAATTTCTCCCTCTTCGTGGTTGCCTTCATCTTCGATTGTAGTTACAAAGGCGGGACAGTTTGAAATGTCGATGTGATCCAACATCTTAGTTGACTCCACATCTACAGATCTAGGGCCTTGGGTCAGTACCACTATGCACCCGTGGTGTGTTTCAACCATTTGATCACTTTGGACCAAGTCCCGGTTTTCCATCGATGGTGAAGGCTTCGAGGCAGACCACCGACAGATTTTGGTCAAAGCTGGCCACAATCTTGTGGGGCTTTGGAGCCGGAACAGCTTGACTTTGAACATTGGCTTATTTTTTCTCACTCTGGCCATCCTGGGGTTTAATCTGCATTACAATCTCCCTGATTCCTTCAAGGAAGATTCATTTGTTCGTCCTGGCATCTTGCATAAGATGGGTGAGGGATTTTAAAATCACACTATCCATTTCTTTTTCCCTCATCCTTTTTTCCTTGATTGCCTCTATTAATGATATTACGTGCATTAGTTTAGTATGCATCGGTGCAATCAAGGTGGTTTGGTCTTTGTAGTTATCGCTAAGATTTTCATATAGCTTTAGAAAGGGAGCCAGTGTGATGGTAACTGCGGAAAAAATACTGGCTTGCAACTGTGACATCCAGGCCGTCTAGGTACTCTCATCTATGGCCGGTTGGCCTTGGATTCTCTGTTTTTATTTCACTTTTCCCGATTGAGTTTCTCTGCCTGTCTGGTGGTACGTTGAGTCCCAAGAAGAGTCAAGTGAGGACTTGTCACTGGAACCCTCACTCCTGCTCAACTGTGTTCTGATCCGTTCACGTATTCCTGAATCAACATCCGTGCCAAATTGGAGCTTGTTTTGCTTTTGGAGGTCAGATTGCAGGGGGTTGGGGGGATTCACCATTCTCCCTCAGAGTGCACCTCGTGTCTGTGCTTTTTTGCGGGAATAACTCAGTCCAGGTTTCTTCATCACCGGTCTCGGGGCTTGAGCGCTTTTCACTGCGGCAGCCCCCTTCCATGCTCAAGCGTAAGGTCAAGTTTGCAATATCTTTCGTTAACCTTGCAGCCAGAGTCGAGTTCTCATGAGGACTTTCTCCCGCTACTGATTGTTGGACCAAAATGGTCAGGCACATGCTGCCTAACCTTAGCAATTTTTTCTCCATCACTGGATAGTCCCCCTCAATGTTTGTTGTCGACAGAAGCTCATTGTTGGCTTGAGCCGACTTCTCCTGCCCCACACAGTCCGCTATACAAATTTGCACATCAATCAAAGACTGTGCCATAGTGGCCTCCTTAGGTAACTGGGGAACCTGAAGGGCACAGTATTAGTTGGGACAGAGGAAGGAGATGGGGCTGAATATGGGTCCATATTTTCCAGCAGGTCTGCATCAGTAAGATTGCCCCATCCATTTTTGGCAGCATTGGGCAGATCTTCATCCTTTTTACTGAGACTATTAGCCTCCGTAATTTCCTTGGGATCATGCCCTACAGAGGGGAAGTCATTGACCGTAAGTAGCTTCATAACAGCTGTTCCGGCACCTGGGGACTCCAAACGCTTGTAGTGCCATTTTTGCCTCACCTCGTCTACCACTGACACTGACAGTGACTTGCTTCTAATTTTTAAATATCAACGCCTCCCTGTTCTCACCAGCGAGTTCCAGCGGTGAGGATGCATTTTTTGCTGGAGGCGCGTTCTTGTTAGAAACAGGGTCCACGGCATCAAGGGTCTGTGCCAAGTTACAGGGGCAGGTCCATAGTCAAAGGCCTGATCGATCACAGGTAAGCCCGCTACGGCCCTTTCGTCTGTGTGGTCAGGTTGGTTTAGTGCAGGAGTTAGTAAGTGGTTGGAGCAAATAATGTGTTTTGGAGGGTGAAAGGACAATTTTGCACGAGATGTAGATGCATCAGTCAATGGGTCAATGGGCGCTACAGTAGACTCTTCAAAGTCATTTCCTTTACTTTGTACATCCTGAGCATCTGCTGAGTTTACAACGGCTGCCGCCTGCCTCACAGAAGAGACTGAAGAGTCCCAGAGGTCGGTAATATGTTGTAAATGAGCTTGACGTCTTGTTCTCTGGTGGCAGCCGACCTCGGGTATGGTTTCCATCGACCCCCAAGTGCCGCTGCCACTCCGCACTCTGCGACGCTCTGCGATGCTCTGCGACGCTCTGCGACGCTCTGCATCGGGTGAGGCAAGTTTAGGAGTTAGGCACCACCTCCTGGATGAGCACAGAGGAAATACTCAGCAGCAGTCACAGCTCCACTGGGTCACACGATACTGCCAACTCTAAAGAAGGCATGGTATCAAAGGAAGACAGACACACGTAATCACAGTTCAAGGGTGTTTATTAAACTGTAAAAATGGATGAGATAAACATCTAATCTAAAGCTAAATCTAATATGGGAGCAAGCTACGACCATCAAATAAAAATAATACAGTCCTGGTGGAGTCTAGTAAACTAAACAGGGCCTATACTAAAAAAAAAACTATTGCCAATCCTTACTGCTATGCTACAAGAGTGTGAGATAATGTTCAAAAGAAAAGAAAGAAATGTTCACAAAATGATAAGTCAGGGTGTTATGGCCGGGGTCTCCCTTCCCCACATTTTTAGCACGGGACAAGGTGGGACTCTTGAGAACAGCACACTCCTGCACTTCTCTGGCACAAGGTTACAGTTCCTTTTCTCAATATTGGGACCTTCTGTGTCCAAGTCTCTTTCATGCAAAGTCCCTTGTTTCAGAGGGGCTGATTTCCCATTAACAACAAAACCAAAGTTCCTTCTGTTAATCTTCACGTCGGGTGATTACTCTTCACCCTTGGATCCCCCTCAGCCGGGTTCCGATCCTTCTCTCAACGTTAGCCTCCCTCAGTCGGGCTCAGACCAACCACTCCCAACATTAGCCTCCCTCATTTGGGTTCAGACCAATCACTCACTGTGGATATCCCTCAGTCGGGATCATACTTGCCGTCATAATGTTCACGGGTGAATTACTGCTCACCCTGTTTTTCAGGCATCTCTCAGTCGGGTTCACATTTGCCTCCACAAAGTGCCAAAGACTTTCGACTGTACAAGGGGTTTGGCTTGACCTTTGTATAACTACTTTGACGCCTTAGCCTAGCCTCCCCTAAGTCCTCTGGGTACTTGTAGTTTCTACAACAACCGAAGACTATCGATCATGCACAGGATTTAACATAACCTGCTACAAGACCACTTCAATTTCTCAGTTCAACACATTCTCCTTGTTCAGGAGCGGGGCACCAGTCAGAGTCCTTCGAATGAGTGCCCACATGGCGCAGAACCACTGTAACTTTGAGGCCAGTTTTACTCACAAACATCCTTTCTATTTTAGTCCTCTTTCTTCATACAATGTTACTCATCGCAACCTTGAGCTAAACACAGTCCGGTCTATCCTCAGCTCTTTCCGACTCACCGGCTGTTCCGAACTCTGTTGGCGTCTCTTAAGTCTTGGACGGTACCACAATGGCAACTGCTTCTCCCCGCTCTGGTTATCAGTGTGGGAGAGTCCCATATACCGCTGACATTCTTCGCACCATTCACCAGCTGCAATTCCCGGTTTTACGATTTCCTTCTCTGAGGCTCTGCAGGTTTGGGTTAAAAAGGGCCAGGGCAATTCCCTCCTCGTTGTACTTTCAGGTCTCAACGCCTTTCTCCTCCATTTGAACTGCCTTCCTGGAATAGCTGCTTCCTCATGTGTTTGGCCTTGCTCAGAGTGTGCTTTCATGCTCTGCCTTTTATCCCTATGGGGAAAGAAAAGGGAAGTCGGGTGTGTGTAATCATCGGCAATTGCGTGACTCTGCATGACCATTGTGTTGGTACATGGTAGGTATACGGCTCTGGTGTTAGTGCGTTGTCTTTCATGGTAATCGGGCTGTGAGGAGGTGTTCATGTTAAGAAAGGGGGGGTTGAGTTTCTAGATATCCTACGAGGTAGAATGGGGAAAAGGTGTCATCAGGAAGGGGGTACTGTGTCTCACCCTTCGGTGTCCCACTTCCACTCCCTGAAGACCCCTCACCCAGGTGACCCTCCCACACTGGTTCACGCCCAGGAACTGTATCCAATACCGATGGCCGTGTCCTGGCCACCTGGATGACAGAACCCCCCGGGACTAGCGAGTGAGACACCTTCAGGTTTCTCACACAACACTCTGTCAACACTCTGCGACGCTCTGCATCGGGTGTGGTGAGTTTAGGAGTTAGGCACCGCCTCCTGGATGAGCACATAGGAAACACGCAGTAGCAGCCACAAGTCCACAGGGTCAAATGATACTGCCAACACTCTGCCAACACTCTGCAATGCTCTGGGTCGGATGAGGAGAGGTTAGGAGTTAGGCACTGCCTCCTGGATGAGCACAGAGGAAGGACTCAGCAGCAGCCACAAGTTCACAGGTCCTCAGGGTCACAGGATACTGCCAACACTTTCCACACGTATTGATGACAGTACCAGTCCAGATAGTGAAAGTATTGAATGATGGATCCCTTAAGGAATGGGCCAAATATTTGAAGTTGTTAACATGGGTTGAAGAGGAAGCAGGACCTGTATCCTTATTGCCAATGAAGAATGCAACACTGCGTTTCAGAAACAACGGTCAGACCAAAGTTGGAGAAAATAAAGGATGTAAACACATAATTGATGTGCCAGGAATGAAAGGAGGTACTGCCGTGCTGATGCACCACTATTGGGCCTGTGGATCCAAAGCTTCTATGAAGCTATCTGTACATTGGGGAGGAATATGTTCTATGGTGGTAATGTGATTAAAGAAGAACTGAGGGCCATCAGACCCATGACCCTCCAAAACAGGTATCTCCTTAATTACAGCGATGGAAGGAGGCATGTGCGCCAAGATCGGTCCTTCTTGCTGTACATACACACCCGCCCACGATGGAGAGAATGGAAACCTGACAGAAGCTATAACTTTTATTCAGAGTGGAAATGAGGAACAAAATACAGAACATTTAAAATAAATATATATATGGTAGTGGGGTAAGGGGTTAAAACGGGCAGGGATCAGGTTAAAAGGGTAGGGAAATGGGTGTTTTGGTGGGCAACCCGCACATTAAAACAAAAATAATAATTTCTGTTTTGTTTCAGTATATTGTATCTCAGTGCAACTTACCACTTTACTTCAGTAAAATGACATATGACCTTATAACTCGGTTGTCAACCCTGCATATGAAAATGGTAAAGGAAGCAGATGAAACCGAAGATGAAGACTGGTTTTCGTCTCTGTTCCCATGGGTTCCAACCTGGCTGGCTAATGCCTTCAAAATGTTAGGAGCAATACTAATGCTAGTATTGCTGGGATTCTGTCTTTTTAAGAATAATTATAGGACAATGCAAGAAGACAGCAAAAAAGCAATTGGGATGAAGATAATGATTGATGTAAATGCTGTGACAAACACACACAGACTGAGGATACCACCCGTGAGCACCGGAAAGGAAGCCCTATGGCACCCCCAGGAACAAAGTATTATTATCCCAAGGATCATAAGAACTATATAGGACGTTAGGTGTTTTGTTCACCGACTGGGGAGTGCTGCTATATGACCTGGAGTGTGGATGAACACATAAAAAATGCAGGTGACCTATGGGGGGTGACAAAGAAATGGATCCCAAAGAAACCACAGTGTGAAGAAAAGGTGAAGAAAATATGAGGACTCAACCAGAGGGGGGGAATGTAGAGAGGCAGATTTCTAAACCATTTATAGGGTCCACCCCCTCACCTCTGTTATACTGGAAGAATAGCAAGAAAGCACTGTGCATGACACCTGGTATCATCCCAGCACCACATCAGAGATATGAGAGACGTTATGCGCTCAGACAACCGTACCAAATATATCCTCAGACTGATGTGGTAGACATGAGCCTGCAGACACCACTGGACATAGAAGAATTATAAGTAAAGTCTGACAGATGTGAAGTGACATCATGAAGAAGAGAAAATACGAAGACGCACTGAAAATAACACATGAATATCAAAAGAATGAAGATGTGACTAAAGTGACAAAGTAAGAACACCATATACACTAAGAAGATGAGTGACAAGAGACATGGTAGATGTATATACTCAGAAATGCAAGGTAGAAAGACAACATAGAAGCTTGCTAAAGTAGGAAATATAACGTAGGTAAAGCAGCCACTTTAAGATAATGGATGTCGGCATTGTGTAATAGTAAGCGAGAAGCCTCGAGGGGAGAAAGGCCAAGACTGCAGAACTGACAGGCACTGGAATACAGATTTGTGTAAGAACAGCAGGTATTTGCTTGGCTCAAGATCAAGGATGCCACAGCAAGAAGCAACTGCAAGACTTGAAAGGAATCCAAGAGGAGAAGAAACATACGCAGGACATATTTCTCTTAGATTAAGTAAAGGAGTGCACAGTTGTGAATGCCAAGTATTGCATAATTAAAGATGAAGAAAGCCCATGCAGAATGGAGCAACCAAGTCTCCAGCGGCCAAGAAGAGCACCCAATATAATTGAATTAAATAGCACTAAATAGAAAGGCAAAGAAGGGCAGAAAGAACAAAATCATGGTCTCCTCACATGTGGTTCAAGACTGGAAGACACAGCCTATTCATAAAGCTCCAGACAAAGATAGCAATGTACATTCACTCCCTTGAAAGTTCTGAGGAAGAGAACAGTCAGCAAGGTCAACTACAAAGAAGATGTCTTGGTTTAGGGCTTAACTGATGTGAGATGGAGGCTAATTAGCTAAGAATGGCAGTTGTCTGATGTTGTTCCCTCGCACCTGATTTTGTTGCATATGTGCTGCTAACAATCTGAATGTTCATGTTTGGTAAGAGAGTGCCAACCAATCATGAGGGCCTATGTAATGGAGGGCCATACATTTTAGCAGAATCCTATCCGCTGCTGTTGTTATGCTATCATCAGTATTTTACGTAGTTAGAGGTAGTTCAAGGCATGCCTACCAGATAAGGGGCAGTCAAAGATGATACTAATACTCATGCAAACTGGAGGTATATACATTTCCCTTAACCAATCCCTCAATGCAGTAGGTTTTACTGTTAGCCACGTAGAATGATGTCATAGCTGACGTTTGTCAAGGTATAAAACCTTTTGAGTAACTGAAATGCATTGATAGTGTGTGAGCTGCAATCTGTTTGTTCACCAGATTTCCCTACTTTATTGAACTGATAATTAGTATTTTGCAATATTCCTTGAGTCTGTCTGGTTATTTGGACCTGAGATCATTTATTGTGATAATCCCATTTGGCACTTCAAACGCTCCAGGTGCTACTGCACACAGCATTGCCTTAAACCAAAAGACATTGAAAGAGAAATAAGGGGGCACAAGTTGTACGATTTTCCTGACATGAGATGTCAGTTGGGGAATACCTGGAACAAGCATTTCCAAGAACCGAGAGACATTATAAGAAAGGTTGACAGAAGGAGTTTGAACAAAACCTCATACAGGGATGCTATTATGGGGAAGTTGGTGCAAGGCATAACTGAAGTCAACAAAGTTATATCACCAGCGAAGTACAATTGTGTGCTATTTAAGAGAAATATGAATGGTGTGGAGAAACCTGATAAGAGCATCAAGTAGTGAACCTTTTGGAAAAGATAACTGGCAGGATAGTACGCCAGGAAATCTGTGTGAAACAAGAGGGGGATATTCTGGCAGGAGAGTAAGCCGGGATATACAGAGTTTCAGTTGGAATTTCAGTTGAACATTTCTAGCAGGGGAGTACACTGGGAAATTCAGGATTGTGTTGAAAAAGAGTTTTTGTTCTATTGAGTCGTTTGTTGAAAGTTGAACATTTTACTCTGCTACGCTAAAAACCATAAAGACTTTCTTTTCATATACTGCAACTTGTGTTACAGAATTCCTTTTTTCGTATTGTGTATATTAGTGTGAGGGTCAGAGGTATTTTGGACACATGGTCACTTTGCTTTAGTTTTGGTTTTATAGGTAGGGACATCCTCTTTTGGTTAGGGCAAGATAGGCCTTTTTCCAACCCCATTTTTGTTTAATAATTATGGCTAATGTTGAAAACCCTGCAACGTTGTGTCCGCCTCTCATTGCTGACCCCACATAGTATGTATTGGCCCACATTTCGTTCTCCTAGGAAGCAAACTGTGGAGTTTATCACTTAAAAAGGTACAAATTAATGATGAAGAGAAAATCAAGTTTCTCTTTGTAGCGTTAAATCCATCATAGGTTTTAGCAATTAATCTTTTAAATGAATGAGTATTAGTAGGATTCTAGGAGATTCTGTTACCTGCAGAATTGACTATTATGTTTGTCAGGCCACGCTTATCGAAGGATTTAAAAGCAAGGCGAAACTCAGCAGTTTGCATATTATGGTTGTTGAGATTGGAGTTTTCAATGGTGAAAAGAGAAAATCTATGATACAAACACAAACTAACAAACATGTAATCGATGCATGTCGAAAAAGGTACCCTATGCCATGTAGCCCCCCCCCACACTCTAAATCCCCAACCGCATTCCCATTAAGCTTAGGAATGTGGACCAAATATAGGCATTAGATTTAGTATTTATTGCGTGCAGATGTTCATCCTCCAGATTATACACACTAGCGTTAAGGCATGTGGAATTGAGGTCCCTAGCTGATAGCACTAGTCCCTTGTTTGTTTCTAGGTACCAATTGTCCAATATATATGCGAAAGCTAATCTAAAAAGTTCTGATGTCGCAATTAACAGGTCTCCAGTAACGTTCATGATTAGAAGCTCATAATTAATTGGTTCTGACACAAAATTGTATTTGGTTGCCAATAAGCCTTGATCAGACAGGAACGACTTTCCCACCGTCAGCCGATGAGTATTTCTTGTGGCAATTAGCAAGCACTGGAGGTGCGCACAAGATGGCCAAGGGTTGCTGGCTAAAAGGAGACATGATAACGGTCCAAATAGAGAGGGCCCAGAAACCAAGTCTCCTGAAGGATAATGGTGAAGAATTTGCATAATGTTGCACAAAACTTGGCATTCGCAATTAGCTGTTGATGGCCTTGAGTATTCCAGGATACAAGCTTTAAAGAATGATTATTGCTAAAGTCTGGATGCATCATAATGTTCCTGTTTAGAGAACAGTGAAAGGGCCACTGGAAGCCATGACAAATCCAGATTGTTCCCCAAAGGGTGATAATTTATATCCAGAACCCTACATTTGCGATCTCCCCGCTTCATTCTGGCACATAATTGTCATTTCTTTCTCTCCATTGAGGTTTAGACTCTTATGGGGAGTGGAAAGCATGGTGTTATACTGACAACCCTCTTTAAGAAGGGCAATATCGTAACCCATAGATCTAAAGTGTTCGGATTTGGATAACAACTAGTCACGTATCATTTTGGATGGAATTTCTAGAGAAACCAGGTCTGTGTCAATAAATTCCACCATTTCTATGTCCCTTGACGTAATGAGCCTCAGTTTTTGTATTTTGTAAAGGTTTATGGATCTATGTTATTATCTCTTCACAGAAGCCAAAAATACAGTTTTCTTTTTTCTTCTGGTACATTTCCACACAATTATATGCGAGGGGAAACACCCCGAACCCAACCCCCATACTTCTCAGACATTATTTATTACCCTAACCCACCCCCAAACACATAATTGCGCAGAAATGCGCAGTTAAATATTCTGCATTTTTGGCCATGAAATTATGGAGTTATATGAAGGTTTATGAAGGTCCGGCAACATAAATTGTAGAACCCCTCTAGGTGCCCTCTGATGGCCTTTCGGATGTTAGAGCAACCATGAAGAATTCCTTTCAGGTCATTCAGTCCCCTTCTTTTCCCCTAGTTTTGGTTCCTACCTTGGCTGGTCTACCACAACCCCTTCATCAACTGGGGAACCAGAAGGCTTCTGTTTGGCTTCAGCGTCTGCACCTGTCAGTGTTGTTTGTGGGGTGCAATTGAGCAGTTCCTCTTTTTCAACCCTCTAAGCATGCTAGCCAGAAGGTCCTGTGTTGTCAGGACTTAACAATCGAATGCCAGGTCTACCACAGGGTGTTCTCGGAACCAGAGGCTATTTCCCGGCTGTTTGATTGTGGGATTTGTTTATTGCCAGACAAACCGATACCCCACAGCCGAGTCTACTCCTTAACAAGTGCAGCACTGGAGGTCCTTTGTACATATCTGCAAGACTGTTTGGGGAAAGGGTACAAACAGCCATCCTACTCCCCTGTTGGAGCGCATCTATTTTTTGCGTCCAAAAAAGAATTCACCTTAAGGCCCTGTATTGACTACCAGCATCTGAATGAGATAAACGTCAAGGACCGCAATCTGCTACCTCCCATTCGGGAAAGTATCAAGAGTCTTCAGAGAGCATGTTTCTTCACTAAGATCATACTATGAGTGCCTACCATCTGGTTTGCATTAAACCTGATGATGAGTGGAAGACCGCCTTCAAGACACTGTTCAGGCACTTTGAATATCGAGTGATGCCCTTCGCCCTGTGCAGTGCCCCGGCGGTCTTCCAATGATTCATTGATTCAATATTTGCAGACCTATTGGGTGTCTCGGTTTGGGTATACGTAGACAATATCTTAGTGTTCTCCACCACCCTGGAACAACACATCTGTCAGGTTTCAACTGTTCTGGCACATCTGCAATAACACAATGTATAAGCTAAACTGGAGAAATGCGAATTCAACAGAACCAATGTGGAATTCCTGGGGTACATTGGGATGAATCCTGGGGTGTCCTCACAGAATCCCTGCCTAAAGTCTCCTCCCAGGTGGCCAGGAGAATGCAGCCACTACCTGATCCTAACCCTGGGGGGAGTATTGGCCGGGTGGATCACCTGAGAGGAGAAGGCCCCCAAGCAAGCAGGACGATTATGTTAGGAGAGACACAGTATTTCTCTTCCTTGGAAGGGGAGATTTCCATGATGCCAGAATATCTAATGGCTTGTTGTCAGAGTGAGGCTTCCCTTTCCAAAACTACCCATCTTAGTAGTAGAAACTAAGTAGTAACTAAGTAGTAGTAGTAAGAACCGTTGTGATCGACATGGGAATAATATATATAAGAATCAGAGCCTTAATAATTTGGCTTCTGATAAACATGGTCCTCCCTTAGTTTGACCTATGAAGTTAAGAACCAATCATTTCAAACCAATCATTTCCTCCTCAAAAATAATTCCCTAAAGGAGTATTTAATACATAGAGTGAATTAAATAAGGTTGGACTTGATATTTGTGATACAAAAAGTAACCAGAACATGGGGGACTTCAGGTCCCATAATTCCCTAAGTACTGGGATGAGGAAGAGGGGCTCAGAGGTGCACAACTGTGGTGTGCATTCTAGTGGTTCTAATGACCCACACCTGAGCCGGACTTCCCTTCAGGTACAGGCCATTAGAACAAGAAGGTTGAGTAGCAGCAAAAGTTGTCAGCCGCAGTTGCAGCAGCAGAAGCAGAAAAGTGAAGACGCCGGAGCCGCTCCTCTTATGGAAGCAGAGTTTGTCTTGACAGGGTCTTCAGAGTGGAAACCCTGAACTGCAAAGTCGCACAGCGGGAAGCAGTAATCTGACAGGCTGTCCCGTGGGAGAGAGGAGCTCTCCCTATTATGCACCTGGTTCCGGTGGCTGGTGAGCACCGGCGTGCAGAAGGAGTGAGCTAGGCTCCTTTTCCCAGTGATGCTGGCCGCAAGAAAGTGACCAAGGCTGTCAGGTGTTCAGAAGTTCACAGAAGAGGTAGCAGCAGTGGTTCGTGTGGACGCGTGTGAAGAGACCGGTGAGTTTGCCTGCATTATGTAACCCCGGAACCAGTGGCAGATTTAAGACAAAGGGCCCCTTTGGCAAAAATGATGGAGGGCCCCAAGTGGGCAGGTCATGGAGGTGGACCCTAGAATGGGCGGAGAAGCACAATAATGAGCTTTAGGGATAAATGCTTCATTTTTGTAAAGTTATTTTTTTTAATTTTCTTTTTTTTACAGCTTTCTGTTTTTGGAGGTCCGACTCTAGCTAGATGCAGCTGGGCCTTATCGCCAGGTTTCGCTTTCAATGGTGGTAATATTGAATGATCAAACCCAAAGCTAATGTTGGAAATAAAAAAGTTGAAGGCAATGGGCAATTGCATGGGCAATGGGAATGGACATTACAGAAGGTGATATCATGGGATAATTCCTACAGCATGCAGAACCATTCAGTGCATGTGCCCGGTGTTCTTACCATAAGACAATCAATGGGGTAAGGAAAGCTATAGCGTAGCTAGAACTCCAAGTGTTGGCCTCTGCTAACAGCAAAAGCAGATGTATCATTTATTATGAATGCATAGGGTAATAATAACTCCTAAAGATCTGATATTAACTTCTAGACTGTATTAAACTACTCAGGTTGTGTACTTAACAGCCTGCTCTCACCTTGTCAGATCACGTATTGCAGATTTTTTTTACTTTTTTGTATTGTATTTATTATTGTGTATGTAAGTCTCTATGATTTTCTATGCTTGCATTTTGTATGAACAACAGCCATTTTTGTCTTTATAATATGTATGGAATAAAGATTTGTGTACTTTTTCTTTTATGGATTGATGTCTGGAGTCTAGTTACCCAGTACACTTGGATTTCTAGCCACACTATAGCTTTGCTTACCCCCTTGACTGTCTTATGATATTTTGATTACCGGTGAGGGGTAAGGGACCGCACATTGATACTTCAACAAGTGTGTCCTGCTGTTCCCTCACGTTTCTTGCCCTGTGTTCTTACCCACACACTTGAAATGTCATTGAACATCACAGACTTAAAGGAGTTCACCTTTTAATTTCGAAACGTGCCAGGGATTACCTTTGTGTGAGTGATGCTTGTGGCACTTGAAAGACCCCTTAAGGCCAACCCACCACCTCCATATCCCGTCCAGCTCCACAGGGCTCTGCTGCAGCACATTGAATGGAAATGGAGAGGGAATAAGGGCAGGATAGTGTGGGAGAAAAGTAGAGAAGGAGCTGGTAACATGAACACTGATGGGACAAGAGGGCAGAAGCGTGAGGGAGAAACTGATTGAGGGAACGCAGGAGAGTAGGTGATATAAGGGAGCCTGGGGATGGTAAAAGAGTAAATGGGTAAAGAGAATGAATGAGGGTAGGAGAATGGGGCAATAGTTAATGAGGCACGAGAGTGGGGGAAATGCAGGGTAAAGAGGATTGAAGGAAGGGAAATAGAGAGTATGGGGTTCAGGAGGGTAAGCAGAATGGGTAATAATGGAGGTCTAAAGAGTCAGGGAGAAATGAAGAGTGAGGGGGAGGGCATGTGAAAGGGAGACAAGGGAGGCATGTGTGGAATGGGGAATGAAGGTGCAGCAATAAATAGGCAAAGGTGGGTAAACGAGGAAGGGAAAAATGGAGCGATGGAAGGCAGGTGAGTATGCGAATAGCAGCAAAATGAGTAAGAGAGCGGGATCTTTGTAACAAAGAACCTTTGGAAGAAATGGAGAAAGAAAAAGGCAGGAGGATTAAGGGAATGAGACAAGAACAGGGGACGAAATAGTGTTAAAAAAGGGTGCCCAAAAATACCGCACAAAAAGCTGAATGCGCAAACACTGAACATTCAGCTTGTAAAAAGAAATCGAGGCCCATAATGCTGTACATGGACAGCGGCAGTTGCGGGGTGTCCTTCGTTTCCATGCCATTGGAAGCAGGGGACAAAAAAGAAAATGGGACCCTGTGCCATCAGCTCTGAGCCTCCGACCCACGTTAGTGGGAGGGAACTGACGCTGCAGGGGTACAGGATTGTTGGTGGCACAATGCTGTGTGTGCTGCCGAAAAAGGTACGAGGGGGGTGGTGGTAGGGGGATGCAGGCTGGCGGAAAGTGATCTACATGATCACTGCACAACAGGATTTTGGGATTCGATCTTTTTGGATTCACAATTTCCGATGCGAAGTGAGCAAGTAGATCCTTCAAAAAGAGCAGGAACGAGTAGGATAGTAGAGAGTAAATTGCTGGTAAGGAAGAGGGGGCAAAAAGGATGCAGTACGGGAGAAAAGGGAAGAAGAAGGGAAAGGGGCAAAAGGGGAGCATATTTGTGAGGCGAGGTGAGCAGGTGCTTGCACTAGCTGCCCACCTATGCGCAGTAACAGCTGCAACAGGTAAATGAAATGGTAAACAATTAAAATGCAGTCACTTAGATAAGGTTGTATTGAAATGGGCCAAAAAGATCCACATGGTTGACGAAAATCCCCTTTGTGCGAGTTCTCCGTGTTCACCTTATACCAAGTTGGCAGATACACAAACGCAGATGAAACCCAAGGTCAGGGAACAGGGTGTGTCTGTAGTGTGGAAAACCATCCCGCATTTTGCGGGACTCTCCCAGTTTCATGGGCCATGTCCAGTGTCTCACACACAGCCAGCTCGGGACAGGAATAAGGGTTGCCTGGGAGGGTTCATAACTGTGTATTAAAGAATTTGGAGTAGCACAGTGAAAGCAGTGTATTCACACGGCATACCGTACTCTGGGCACTCGTTACCTCATTAAAGCAAACAAACACCCTGAACAGCATGCCATGGAAATAGGAAAGATAGGCACATTAAAACAAAGCATTAATTGTGGCACAATGAAATCAAGAGCCACTTTATGTGCTATGGTCAAACATTTCTACACTGTACACAAGCTTTTAGGCACAAGGATTTTGTCAAGTGACTGAGGACACTGAGATGGAATGTCTTGTGATCATCATAACAAAGACAACGGCAGAAAAAAACATGCTATAACTGCAACTAGCAAAAAGCAAAATACATAGGGCCTCATCACGAATTGGGCTGTAGCCCTTAAATGTGGCGGTAGCAGTATTACAGCTGCATTTAAGGGCTGGCCCTATCACAAGCTGGGCACTAAATGGGCTGTTTTACCTCCAGCTTTTTTCTGGAGGTGAAAATCCCATTAAGCGCCCAGTAGGTTTTGGCAGTATTACCACCGGCTATTTTAGCATGCAGTATTAGCCCTGAAAATGCGCCATTGGATCCAATGGACCCAATGGGGAATGGGGATTTACTGTTAGCGCCCAACCC
This sequence comes from Ambystoma mexicanum, assembly GCF_040938575.1. NCBI lineage: Eukaryota > Metazoa > Chordata > Amphibia > Caudata > Ambystomatidae > Ambystoma > Ambystoma mexicanum. The sequence goes on from NC_090926.1 coordinate 284,381,056, forward strand.
GTGATCCAGCGGTAATAACGCTAGACTGGTGGCCGCTAACGCTATTACAGTTGAACGGTATTACACCCTGGATACCGCCCGACTCATGATGAGGCCCATAGCCCGAAATGGATGCTTATTCTACCCTAAATGCTTTTTGGAAGTTGTTGTCTGCATTGTGGATTTAAGGTGTTTAAGAACAGACTAAGTGCTCAATTCATGGAATCCAGCGCAGAAGCAGCGCAAGCGACTCGCGCAGAGAGGGAGCGTGCGCCACGCGTGCGCCAGGCTCAGCACAAAACAGCATTTTCGCGCACTGCATATTTATGTATTTCCCAAGCCATTACCAGCCATGGCGCAGTGAACATCCAGCAGCACCAGTTACGCTCCCAACACCGCCCCTTGCGCAAGAAAAAGCCAGTGAAATGTCCAATAAAGCGCAAAGGCCCCGCGCTATCCTTGCCCCAGCACACACCCCCTCTCCATCGTAATCACGTGAAAAATTGGAGCGTACCCTGCTCGCGGCAGTGAAATCGCGTGAAAATGGCCTCGCGTAAACCCGCAAAATCCTGTACCCCGCTCGCGCCATTAAAATTGCGTGCAAAGTGCATCGCGTACCCCTGCGAAATCGCGTACCCCGCTTGCGCTACTCAAATCGCGTGAAAAGGGCCTTGCGTACCCCTGCAATATCGCGTACCCGCTCGCGCCAGCCTAATTGCGTGGAAAGGGCTGCGTGTTTGGTGACGGGTCTAGGGGGGTCCCCTGTGGTGTGGGCTGCCTGCGGGGCATGGTCATGGGTGTTGGAGCAGTCCCTTGTGTTGTGGGCTGCCTGCGGACCTTGGCCACGGGTGTAGGAGGGTCCCCTGTGGTGTGGGCTGCTTGCGGGGTATGGTCACGGGCGATGGGCTGCCTGCAGGGTATTGTGACAGGTGCAGGGGGGTCCCCTGTGGTGTGGGCTGCCTGCTGGGTATGATCACGGGTGATGGGCTGCCTGCAGGGTACTGTGACGGGTGGTGGGGGTGTCCCATGTGGTGTGGGCTGCCTGCGGGGTATGGTCACGGGTGATGGGCTGCCTGAAGGGTATTGTGACGAGTGTTTGGGCTGTCCCCTGTGGTGTGAGCTGCCTGCGGGGCATGTTCATGGGTGTTGTGGGGTCCCTTGTGGTGTGGGCTGCCTGCGGGGCATGGCCACGGGTGTAGGGGGTCCCCTGTGGTCTGGGCTGCTTGCAGGGTATGGTCACGGGCAATGGGCTCCCTGCAGGGTATGGACGTTGGTGTTGAGGTGTCCCCTGTGGTGTGGGCTGCCTGCGGGGCATGGTCATGGGTGTTGTGGGGTCCCTTGTGGTGTGGGCTGCCAGTGGGGCATGGTCACGGGTGATGGGCTCCCTGCAGGGTATGGTCATGGGTGTTGTGGGGTCCCTTGTGGTGTGGGCTTCCTGCGGGGCATGGTCATGGGTGTTGTGGGGTCCCCTGTGGTGTGGGCTGCCTGCGGGGTATGGTCACGGGCGATGGGCTGCGTGCAGGGTATTGTGACGGGTGTAGGGGTCCCCTGTGGTGTGGGCTGCCTACAGGGTATGGTCACGGGCGATGGGCTGCCTGCAGGGTATGGTCATGGGTGTTGTGGTGTCCCCTCTGATGTGGGCTGCCTGCGGGGAATTGTGACAGGTGTAGGGGTCCCCTGTGGTGTGGGCTTCTTGCGGGGCATGGTCATGGGTGTTGTGCGGTCCCTTGTGGTGTGGGCTGCCTGCGGGGGTGAAATACCAATTGTTGTGGGATCGCTATCAAATTGCGTGCGCTATTTTCCACTCTCAAATTTCAAAAAAATATAATATAATAAAATAAGGGGGGGTCGGCAGCAAGTGATATCACTCCCTCAAACTTCCCACAAAGTTTGTACAATAGTAGACAAGAGTATCAGAGTTCGGGAGGATATCTCGTGCTCACACCAACAACTTATTATAAGACCTATTATCACTTTGCTAAATTTCCTCAGGATAGGTTCAAAAAATCCTCAAATTACATAACGCTTGTCAGTTCAATATATTTTAATTCATCTTCCAAAGTAAAGAACAGCCGACACGTGTTTCGACCTTTGGTCGTTATCAAGGCTGTACAGATAATTACATTCATCCAATATATCGAAAAAAGGAGAATAAAAAGAGAAAATTCAAAAACCATACCATATGGTGCCAACATGTCAGGTCAGGATATGGGAAAATTCACGCCATAGTCAAGATATAAGATGAATATTCAAAGAAAAATGAACATAAAACAATAATTTAGTTTTTCCTCAAAAAATATGTGTGTTCAACATAACATCCAATTGTCAACTGTTTTCACAATACAACCCAACTCCAATATATTAGTTACACAGATTACTGATTATCACCCTGTGACACCATTCCAACATGACCAAAGGATATGTAAATATTCGAAATGCAGCATTAGAAAATAGAGTTGAAACTTACCCTCTCTATGTCAATTAATTATACCTTCCATCCCTGTATTGTAGACCCTTTAAATAAATTTAATAGTATGAATTACATGAACGTCTTATCCCATATTATAGCATAGATTGAAATTTAGAATGTTCATCAACCTGAAGATCTATGTTCTTAATATACCATATGTTCCAATAGTCTTTATATTCGAAATAATTTAGGTCCAAAATTGGCTTTCACCTAAAAGAAATATATATTTTACTACGCTTCATAGGGTTAACTAAAGATCCCCATATTAATCATTTCCATAGTTAAAAATACTCATCGGTCAATAAATCCCTGATGCCATTTAAATTATATTATTGAACAAGAAAATATATAATATAATAATATTGCATAATGTTCAGTTCCCATATGCACATCATGAGTTACTGAAGGACCTCCCTCAGCCATTCCAAAAGGATGGTGCTGTTAAGTAAAGTGTATCCTGTTTACAATTCAATACCATGCTTCCCTATTAGTATTCCAGTTTTCCATTGGCTTACCTTTACATGGGCTAAATCCCAGAACCTCGTTATGCTAAGGGGATCCCACGAGTTTCCCCTTCCATTTTAAGTGTATTGTCACTCACAGGATCGCGGGCCGCACCGCGATGACATCACGCGCACGCACGCGCGATGACGTCACGCGCACGCGATGATGTCACGCGCACGCACGCGCGATGACGTCACGCGCACGCGCGCGCGACGGAGCCATATACACGCGCATTCACCATTATATGGGCATTAATATAGAGTCCCCTGATTACGAAAGTAGCATAAATTGCCAGTATATGTCATTCGTTGGCTAATATCAATCAGTTACAGTTACCCCATGCTTTAAATTAATAGGGTTATCCCCACTCGAATTTAACTTTCTGTGAATACAAAATGATGCAATAAAACCACAACTAATTCTACAGTTATATCCTCATGATATGCATACGTCCACCAAACATATAAATCTCATTGCAACCCTTAAATTGTTTAATGAGTACATGAGATCCTATAATTTCTGATCCCATGTAACTATACTCTGGTAAGGCTGGAACGGCATCACAAGTAGTGATAATTACAATTGATAGCATTACTAATTATGCTGATATCATTCACAGTAAGTCAGAAAGAAAAAAATCAATCATGTTATTACTTCATAAGAAAACATGCATTTCATGGTCCTGGTTAAGACCGACTGTAGTGCTTCTAAAATAACAAATTAGTTTGCTCTCTTGTTGCCTACGTTTGAGCCTAAGATTACCACCCTGTTTACCCATCTTCACTTGCATAAGGCCAATGAATCTTATATCTTCCTGGCTATCCAACTGATGTTGCAGCTGCCAATGAATGGACATTGGTGTCTTAGCATCACTGCTCCTTAAACTGGCCAAATGTTCCCTTATTCGTATTCTCAATTGCCGAATAGTGCTGCCAATGTAAAGCTTACCACATATACAAATAATAGCATAAACAACAAAGCACGTTTTACAGTTAATGAACTGATTAATCTTAATTGTCATTGCATTGTCATCTGTAAAGGAGTCACAATTAACATACGCATATTTGCACTGATTACAATTTCCACATTTAAAAAATCCCTTCTTTCCTTTTAGCCAAGTTCCTTTGTCTGCCTGATGGGTCACGGAGGGTATGTCCCAGTATTTGGATGAAGCTTTAAAACCTTATGTTCTCAAAATGAAATCTTATATCAGAGACAGTGCACATGTTTTGAAATTTTTCAAATCCTTGAAATGGGAATCAGATTATCTTTTGGCTACCCTTGATGTTTCAGCGCTTTATACTAGTATAGATCATGACCTAGCAGTTCAAACAATTGACTACACCTTTGGGAATTCTTCTGCTTCTTATATGCAGCATATACAAATGCTTAAGAGTTTTCTTAAATTTACTTTGCAAAATAATGTATTCATTTTCAATGGACAGTATTATGCACAGGCCAAGGGGGTGGCCATGGGCGCTAAATTTGCGCCATCCCTGGCGAACTTGTTTATGGCCCAATTTGAAGAAACACATATTTACAATCAGGAGATCTTTCAAACGAATCTAATAGCATGGAGAAGATATATAGATGATGTTTTAATTGTATGGAAGGGGTCTCCTGCTCTATATGACACCTTTGTGCTACATACTAATAACAACAAATTCGGTATTAGATTTACAGGTTTAGCAAGCACACAAAGCATTGACTTTCTTGATCTGCATATTTTTGTGAATAATGGGCAGATTGAAACACAAACATATCGTAAATCAACAGAAGTTAACTCAATACTGTATGCAAAAAGCAGTCATCAGAGATCTACAATTGATAATATCCCGGCGGGGGAATTTTATCGGGCCAGGCGAAACTGCAGTTCAGATTTGAATTATCAGAAGGAGTCTGACCTGCTTACGCAAAGATTCCAAAAGAGAGGATATAACCTGAAATGTATAAAGAAAGCGGCAGATAAGTACAAAGAGTGTAGTCAATTGGAGCTTCTATGTGACCGTGTGAAAGAAAAACCTGAAAGTGATTGTATTTCCATAATAACTCAATTCTCGCAAGACTCATCCTTACTTTATAAAATGGTGTCTAGACACTGGGATATTTTGAGACTCGATAAGGATCTGTTACCTTTTCTGACTGAGAAACCCAAATTTACTTTCACGAGAGCACATAGTATCAAACAGAAGTTGAGTCCCTCCTTTTTGGATGTTCAGGCAGACAAAGGAACTTGGCTAAAAGGAAAGAAGGGATTTTTTAAATGTGGAAATTGTAATCAGTGCAAATATGCGTATGTTAATTGTGACTCCTTTACAGATGACAATGCAATGACAATTAAGATTAATCAGTTCATTAACTGTAAAACGTGCTTTGTTGTTTATGCTATTATTTGCATATGTGGTAAGTTTTACATTGGCAGCACTATTCGGCAATTGAGAATACGAATAAGGGAACATTTGGCCAGTTTAAGGAGCAGTGATGCTAAGACACCAATGTCCATTCATTGGCAGCTGCAACATCAGTTGGATAGCCAGGAAGATATAAGATTCATTGGCCTTATGCAAGTGAAGATGGGTAAACAGGGTGGTAATCTTAGGCTCAAACTTAGGCAACAAGAGAGCAAACTAATTTGTTATTTTAGAAGCACTACAGTCGGTCTTAACCAGGACCATGAAATGCATGTTTTCTTATGAAGTAATAACATGATTGATTTTTTTCTTTCTGACTTACTGTGAATGATATCAGCATAATTAGTAATGCTATCAATTGTAATTATCACTACTTGTGATGCCGTTCCAGCCTTACCAGAGTATAGTTACATGGGATCAGAAATTATAGGATCTCATGTACTCATTAAACAATTTAAGGGTTGCAATGAGATTTATATGTTTGGTGGACGTATGCATATCATGAGGATATAACTGTAGAATTAGTTGTGGTTTTATTGCATCATTTTGTATTCACAGAAAGTTAAATTCGAGTGGGGATAACCCTATTAATTTAAAGCATGGGGTAACTGTAACTGATTGATATTAGCCAACGAATGACATATACTGGCAATTTATGCTACTTTCGTAATCAGGGGACTCTATATTAATGCCCATATAATGCTGAATGCGCGTGTATATGGCGCCGTCGCGCGCGCGTGCGCGTGACGTCATCGCGCGTGCGTGCGCGTGACGTCATCGCGTGCGCGTGACGTCATCGCGCGTGCGTGCGCGTGATGTCATCGCGGTGCGGCCCGCGATCCTGTGAGTGACAATACACTTAAAATGGAAGGGGAAACTCGTGGGATCCCCTTAGCATAACGAGGTTCTGGGATTTAGCCCATGTAAAGGTAAGCCAATGGAAAACTGGAATACTAATAGGGAAGCATGGTATTGAATTGTAAACAGGATACACTCTACTTAACAGCACCATCCTTTTGGAATGGCTGAGGGAGGTCCTTCAGTAACTCATGATGTGCATATGGGAACTGAACATTATGCAATATTATTATATTATATATTTTCTTGTTCAATAATATAATTTAAATGGCATCAGGGATTTATTGACCGATGAGTATTTTTAACTATGGAAATGATTAATATGGGGATCTTTAGTTAACCCTATGAAGCGTAGTAAAATATATATTTCTTTTAGGTGAAAGCCAATTTTGGACCTAAATTATTTCGAATATAAAGACTATTGGAACATATGGTATATTAAGAACATAGATCTTCAGGTTGGTGAACATTCTAAATTTCAATCTATGCTATAATATGGGATAAGACGTTCATGTAATTCATACTATTAAATTTATTTAAAGGGTCTACAATACAGGGATGGAAGGTATAATTAATTGACATAGAGAGGGTAAGTTTCAACTCTATTTTCTAATGCTGCATTTCGAATATTTACATATCCTTTGGTCATGTTGGAATGGTGTCACAGGGTGATAATCAGTAATCTGTGTAACTAATATATTGGAGTTGGGTTTTATTGTGAAAACAGTTGACAATTGGATGTTATGTTGAACACACATATTTTTTGAGGAAAAACTAAATTATTGTTTTATGTTCATTTTTCTTTGAATATTCATCTTATATCTTGACTATGGCGTGAATTTTCCCATATCCTGACCTGACATGTTGGCACCATATGGTATGGTTTTTGAATTTTCTCTTTTTATTCTCCTTTTTTCGATATATTGGATGAATGTAATTATCTGTACAGCCTTGATAACGACCAAAGGTCGAAACACGTGTCGGCTGTTCTTTACTTTGGAAGATGAATTAAAATATATTGAACTGACAAGCGTTATGTAATTTGAGGATTTTTTGAACCTATCCTGAGGAAATTTAGCAAAGTGATAATAGGTCTTATAATAAGTTGTTGGTGTGAGCGTGAGATATCCTCCCGAACTCTGATACTCTTGTCCCCTGTGGTGTGGGCTGCCTGCGGGGTATGGTCACAGGCGATGGGCTGCCTGCAGGGTATTGTGACGGGTGTAGGGGTCCCCTGTGGTGTGGGCTTCCTGCGGGGCATGGTCATGGGTGTTGTGGGGTCCCTTGTGGTGTGGGCTGCCTGCGGGGCATGGCCACGGGTGTAGCGGGGTCCCCTGTGGTGTGAGCTGCCTGCGGGGTATGGTCACGGGCGATGGGCTGCCTGCAGGGTATTGTAACGGGTGTAGGGGTCCTCTGTGGTGTGGGCTACCTGCGGGGTATGGTCACAGGCGATGGGCTGTCTGCAGGGTATGGGCATGGGGGTTGAGGTGTCCCCTGTGGTGTGGGCTGCCTGTGGGGCATGGTCATGGGTGTTGTTGGGTCCCCTGTGGTGTGGGCTGCCTGCGGGGTATGGTCACGGGCGATGGGCTGCGTGCAGGGTATTGTGACGGGTGTAGGGGTCCCCTGTGGTGTGGGCTGCCTACAGGGTATGGTCACGGGCGATGGGCTGCCTGCAGGGTATGGTCATGGGTGTTGTGGTGTCCCCTCTAATGTGGGCTGCCTGCGGGGAATTGTGACGGGTGTAGGGGTCCCCTGTGGTGTGGGCTTCTTGCGGGGCATGGTCATGGGTGTTGTGCGGTCCCTTGTGGTGTGGGCTGCCTGCGGGGCATGGCCACGGGTGTAGCGGGGTCCCCTGTGGTGTGGGCTGCCTGCGGGGTATGGTCACGGGCGATGGGCTGCCTGCAGGGTATTGTGACGGGTGTAGGGGTCCCCTGTGGTGTGGGCTTCCTGCGGGGCATGGTCATGGGTGTTGTGGGGTCCCTTGTGGTGTGGGCTGCCTGCGGGGCATGGCCACGGGTGTAGCGGGGTCCCCTGTGGTGTGAGCTGCCTGCGGGGTATGGTCACGGGCGATGGGCTGCCTGCAGGGTATTGTAACGGGTGTAGGGGTCCTCTGTGGTGTGGGCTGCCTGCGGGGTATGGTCACAGGCGATGGGCTGTCTGCAGGGTATGGGCATGGGGGTTGAGGTGTCCCCTGTGGTGTGGGCTGCCTGTGGGGCATGGTCATGGGTGTTGTGGGGTCCCTTGTGGTGTGGGCTGCCTGCGAGTCATGGTCACGGTTGATCGGCTGCCTGCAGGGTATGGTCATGGGTGTTGAGGGGTCCCCTGTGGTGTGGGCTGCCTGCGGGGCATGGCCACAGGTGTAGGGGGGTCCCCTGTGGTGTGGGCTGCCTGCGGGGTATGGTCAAGAGTGATGGGCTGCCTGCAGGGTATTGTGAGGGGTGTTGGGGGGTCCCCTGAGGTGTGGGCTGCCTGCAGGGCATGGTCATGGGTGTTGGGGGGTCCACTTTAGTGATGGCAGCACGCAAAAGGCCTTTTCACGCGATTTGGCTGCAGCGAGCGGGGAACACGATTTTGCGGGGTACGCAAGGGCCTTTTCACGCGAATTGGCTGGCGCGAGCACCCGAAGGACTTTTCACGCAATTTGGCTGTGGGGTGGAACCCCCATCACCCTTGACCATGCCCTGCAGGCAGCCCACACCACAGGGGACCCCCTACACCCATGACCATGACCAATAAAAAAGCAAATCCAGAAAGTGGTCCAAACAACGAAGTCCAACTATATATAAGGATGAAGGGTCCATGATCCCAAAAGTCAAAACAATATATCCCAAAAACCCTATAAAAAATAAACTATGTACAAATCGTGGAGCTAAGTCCATGGACTCCAAATAATAAATTAATAGAGGAAACCTAACACTGCAGAACTATATACAAGGGCAGCGGGGTATTCCTACGACTCACCGATGTTACTAAGAGTCTGGGCCAGGGCATCATCAAACTCTGTGTCAATATCCCTGGGGCTGGACTCAGCTCTATCCTTGAGGGCTCGCAGGGACTTGGTCATGCTCCTCTCAAACTCCCTGCAAGTCTCCTCGAGGAACTCCACCTGCCTGTCTGCACGACGCATGCCCTCAGTGCCCGCCGCCGCCGCTCTGCATCTATTTGCTGGCCCATCCGCTGCCACACGGAAGACACACTTGTCCCTGGGTCCTCCTGCCCGTCGGCCGATGCCTGCCCCCGTGATTTTGTTGGCCCCGAGTCCTGACGCCTCTTATGTTGAGCCCGCCGCTGCCAATATGCCCTGTGCCTGCGCCACCAGGACTGCCTCTGGGATGATGACAACCCCCGGGGCAGTCGTACACGTGCTCTGCTGGAAGGTGCCTGCACAACTTCCATTGCCAGTGGTCTTGTTGCTGGGGTGACCACCTCTGCTGAACTTCCGATTCCTGACTCTGGCAGGGATGTGATCTCCACCAGACTGGCCGCGGTGGCTGGGACAGGTCCACAGGGTGCCCTGGTGGCATCTGGGCCGGAAGATGGCAGGGAGGACGACTGTCGCATAGTGGAGGAAGAGGAGGACTGGGTCGCAGCAGGGCCCAGCACATGTAGCAAACCTGCAACACTGAGCTGTGCTAGCCGGTTCAGGATGGCACAGACCTCTTCATGATTACGTGCATGGTCCAGCCAGGAACCACGCACATCACGAATTACAGTTGTGCGCATCTAGTCGTGCGACTAGCACAGGCTCAACCCTGTCACGGATTGCCTGGTCCGCAGGTAGAGGAAGGTCAGACTCCACCTCTACCTGGGGATGGGCCTGGACTGAGGCATGGCTGCAGGTGCTCACTGATGCAGTCGCAGGATCAGGGACAGGATTAGGCACAGGCCCCTCCGCATTGACCTGTGCTGCCTCCTGCCCCTTGACTGCAACAATTGCACGTGTGGCATCAGCCCCTCCAGGCCCCATGTGCTGTTCTGATGCGGCCTCCTCCTCTTCTTCGTCCATCACCAACCTAGATGACTCTGAGCTGTCTTCCGCATCAGATTGCCCCTGTGGGGGCTCACACGTCCCACCCGCTGCCGTGGAGCACACGTCCAACTTCGCCTTCTTGGGCCTCCCCTCAGCAGCTGCGGCCATTCTTGCGGACACGGCACCAGTCTCCTCGCTCCCAGAAGATGTTGTAACCTGGGAGGAGGACTGGGCCTTGCGTCTCTGCCTGGTGTAGGCATCCCTGCGCGTTGCTCCACAGCGCCATGTCTGCCCTTTTCCTCCATCGCCGCTGTAGATAGGGAGACTTTGAACACAAGTATCAGTGCGCCAAACAAATGTCTGCTAGACTCAAAGCAAATGTACATGAGCGGCACTGTCAAACATCATTACCATCATCACCCTCCACAACACACGGGTCAGTGCAAGCAACACACATGCACAAACAAGCACGGCATGTGCAACAGACATTCACATCCATGTCCAAGGCACTGTGGGAACATCAGAAGGGGGCTGAACCTGACTTGCTTCATGGGACATGCACATCACATGCACACACACCAATGGACAGTCATGCATCTGGCCATGTCTACCTCCCGTCACAGTGCACTCATGGACAACTGGGCCGCATCAGTCAATTCACGCATCGTGATGGTCATGTGTCATGCATCCATGGCGTTTTCCAGTCACACACTCACTACTCAGACACACGCACATGTACACCATGCATGTCCATAAAGTTGACATAAGCACGCATGTCTCACACCCCAAACATGGCCAAGTTCAGACACAGGCATGCAAACATGTGTGCGTCGTCACATGCTGGTGCACATCATGCATTGCAACACAGACACCCTTGATGTGGAACACGCTTGAGTGGACTCACATGCAGCTCTGTCATGGCCCTGCAAACAGACATCCATACATGGGGTATGCCAAACATAACCCCAAGGTGCACACTCCTGCCACACCTCAACATGCACTATGCTGGACAAGAACACATATACACTTACCACTCGACTCCAGATGGAGCTGCAACTGTAGGACCTGGTGGTAAAGCGCTGGTTGTATGCGCTCTAGGACCCTCATCTGGTTGTTGCTCAATTGGCCCTAGTGCCCCACTTCATCATCAGCTGCAACGAGGCGCCGGGCCTTGTTGAGGGTCCTGGACCTGAAATCCTCCCAGCGCTTCCAGACGCGGTCATAGTCATGGGGTGCCACCCCCTGTGCATTGATGGCACCCACAATGTCTGCCCAGATCCTACTCCGTCCTTCCTTGTTGAGGCGCGATGTTGAGAAGAGGGCATCATAATGCCCCAGGACTTGCTCTACCAGGATGCCAACTTCATTGGGACTGAAGCTGGCAGCCCTCTGCCTCTCTGCTGGGGGATTGCCACTAGCCCCAGATGTTGCTTGGCAACCCCGAGGCAGTTGTGGGTGGGCAACTGGGTCTTGGGGCTGGGCTGTGGAGCGATGGTACAGCAGTCGGGAGTCTTCTATGTCAGCAGAGGTGGTCTCAGAAACAGGATCCCTGGCAATGGCTTCTGTGCAGGCACCAAATTTCAGGGCACATAGGCAGCAGGCACACTTAGTGGGCTGGCAGCAGCAGATGGCTTGTAGAAGGCAGCTTGGGGCATTGGGGAGCAGGTAAAAGGCCTTGTGGGCATGAGAGTGGTCTTCCGAGTGTTGTCGCGTGGCCAGCTTGATGCCGAGTGACTCCGCATGTTCAAAAACAGTGCGTTAGCGTGGAATTTGAGGAAAGGCCCTAAGCGCGTAAGTGACGTGACGCGTGCAGGTGTTGCCTTTGGTACGGGTTAAAGGTCCATGTAGGACACCAGTTTGCTGTACGTGCTTTTCATGGGGACCGACTCGTGTGATTCTTCTTCTTGTAGGTTCACATGCAATATCTATATCTTCACTACTGTTACAGTTCGTACTTCTTATTTTGGCGGGGAAGTTGCCTACGTGCACACACGCGTGCGTTTTTCTTTTTTATTCAAGGCAGACGGTGAGTCGTGCACGCTTATTTCCCATTGTGGTTGCCTTCTGTGTCACGTACACCATTTCTGAGGTCATTGTAGCCTGCGTATTCCACGTGTATGCATTTTTTGTGTTCCTGGGTGCCACAGCATACTGCGGGACTGAGCTTTGCGTGACCCGTCATTTTTCCCGAGGGGTCACAGACAGCCTCGCAGGAGCACAGGGGTATGTTTACCATCTTGTACCCTGCCCCCTTCACCCCAATTGCCCGGGACAATTGTTGTGTGCACCTCCCATTCACACTAGTCCATCAGTGCCATGGTTGGGAGGCCACCAAGTGGTAAGGGCGGCAAAGCTGCGTGACCTCCCAGAGGTGGCTGTGGTGGGGCACGTGGTCAGGGTGTCCAGGGAGTCCAGGGAGACCAAGGTGGCGGCAGTGGGGGACGTGGGCAGGGTGGTCCACGAGGGCAGGATGTCCAGGCACATGCTGGGACAGCTATGCCCCCCCCAAGCGGGTCAGGGTGATGCAGCTGCTGCGGACATCCCCAGCGCTCATCTGACCCGACAGGCAGTGTCACCTGCTGTCACAAGCCCCCAGGTTGTGGAAGCTGCAGGTACAGCTGCGGCTACCACCACCCAGGCTCGGGGTCAGCCACCGCGGGCTGTATTGGCACAGGAAGACTACCAGGCAGATTTCCGTGTCGGGAAGGCCAAGGCACGTGCGGCTAAGGTTGCTGTGACCAAGCCACGTGTATCTGGGGCAGTGGTGACATCTGCTGCATGAGCAGCCAGGTGGTGGAAGCTGCAGGGGCAGATGCAGCCGACACCACCCGGCTGTGAGTCAGCCAGCCAGCACTGTGTTGGTCACGGCCCTTGGCACCGAGGAAGTTGTGGCGCTGGGTCCTGGCAACAGCACCCAGCAGTCAATGCCTCCAGTCTGACCTTCCGTTGCCTTGCTATTGCCTGTTCCCATTGGCCAGTCCACCTGCGCTCCTACCCCTACTTACCTGAGCGGCACAAGCCACTCAGGGTCCACACCACCTACCAAGAGGAGGAATCGTGTTCCTGCGCTAGAGGCTGGGACCCGAGACATGGCCTTGGCCTCCGGCAGGTCAAGGAAGAAGAGTTTTAATGAGGTGGAACAGGACGTCCTTGTGGCCTACGTGTCGGGACACAACCGCAAAATGCTGGTGACGGCAGGGTGCAACACTACGCCTGCCCAGCATAAGGCCCACTGGCAGTGCATCGCGGAACGTGTCAGCGCAATGGGATTTGAGAAGCGCACGGCTGATGAGTGCTATAAGCGTTGGCATGACCTCTGACGCCGAGCAAAAAACAAGCAGGATTCTAATTACGCCTCTACTCTGGTGACTGGCAGTGGGCCAGCACCAGTGGACAATGAACTCACTACGCATGAGGAGATCACTGCAGAGTTCATCGATGAGGGTCAGATCCAAGGAGTGGGAGATATGCTGGATTATGATGCAAATGTCCGGTGAGTGTTGATGCGTGTGTGTCCAGGCCATGTGTATTTTGCATGGTGACATGCATTTTACATGTGTCACGGACAGTACTCTTTAACTTCCATCTGAGGCTGGTTGACAGTTCTGCCATGGCTATGCTACGTGACATCTGTTTGTTGGCATCTGTCATTTTTGGGTCTATGACAGGCAGAAGCTTGTGTGTGATGCACGTGCTATGCAACATGCAGTACACGTTTTGGCTTCACATTTGACACGCATCCATGTCTGCTTTCAGGGTCCCCTTCCATTTCATTGCCACTGCGTGCATGCCGGAATTTGTGTCATGTGTCACATGGCTGCTTCATATGTTGGCTGTCAACATTGTGATGCCTATGTGTGTGGTATATGATGTTGACATGTGTGCTCATGTGTTCTTTTGTTTTTTTTGCAGGTGATGAGGCACTGGGAGCAGAGGAGGAGGAGGAGATGGCAGAGAGGGCGGAGGGTTCAGGGCACCAACCAGGCACCACTGGAGGGCGTGGTGTGGTAGCCCATGAACATCCATTGGTGCTCCAGACGATCCTGTCCAGGGCTGGCTCTGGGTACACGTCTGAGGATCTCTTTGCCTCTGATGCCGAATCAGATATTGATCCATCCATGCCTTTGCAGATGAGTGATTCTGCAGTGGATGCTGCTCTGCCCGACACACCTGTAGTTGGGGTATACCCCTCAAGGGGCCTGTCAGTGTTGCTATGTCTGCCTGTGGTGGTTACGGATGCAGGGCCACGTTCCACACCAGTTGCTCCTGTTCCTGGGGCAGCAGATCAACGAAGGAATGCAGTCCTGCAGCCACAGGCAGCGCCAGCGCAGCAAGGACCAGGTCTCCTTGGGCCCAACTGGTGTGCTGTCCGGCAACGCAGTGGCCGTGCACCACCGGGGAACACTGTGTGGGAGAATTCCATGTATGCCATTGCACAGCTACAAAGGGGCATCATGTGAGATGATGGCTCAGGACGTGGAAGGTGTGGCCGATTCCATTCTCCCCCCTGAAAGGCCGGTGGAGCTCCAGCAGCAGGCAACACTGTCCACGTGCCGCTCACACAGGCTGGACACGTTGGCCGCCAACAGGGACCGACGGGTTGAACTGGAGGCTGTGCGCACAGCCATTGCTGCTGAGGCAGAGGCCCACAGGGAGGCCCTGAGGGAAGAGAACATCTCCCTCAGAACTATTCTGGCTACACTTTTGATGAGCCAGGGTACACAGGCAGAACAGCGGATGGAGCAGCTGGAACGCACCATCTCGGCTGAACTCCATGCAAGCCGTGAGGAGGTCCGTCTGTCACGTGGGGCCTTGAAGGCAGAACTCTGTGCTACACGTGAGACCTTGCAGGAGGAACTCCGTGCTACACGTGAGGTTCTGCATGGGGACCTCTGTACCATCTTCCTGCAGGACCAGGCTTACCAGACCCGCATGCTTGCTGCCATGGAGGGGCATGCCGGGGATATATTTGTGGGCAGGCACCCTTACCACGCACACCTGATATTCAGCCAGAGGGTGACAACAGCGACGACTGATCTCTCACTATGGCCTAGCCGTGCAGACCATGAGCTCATGGAGTACTATTTTTTTAATCTCAACATCAACGCAGGTGGGTGTTGAGGTGCACTCTGCACCACCTCCCTACTGGATGCCCTAATCACCCGAGCCCCATCCCCCAAGGTCGACCATGGCCATTTTTTCTTTTTTTGTCTATTGTGCATTCATGTGACAGTGTGTTGCTTTGTGTGGCAGCCAAAGGCATCCACTCTGTGTTCTGGCTGAGCCCATACAGGCTTGTCTCGTGTTGGTGTTTGTGGTTTGGGGTCTGGACACATATTCCACTCCTGCTTCCCCTTTCCATGGGCTCGTAAGGATGGCACTGTGTGACAGTAACTTACACAGAGGCATTGGGCTTCCGTCATATCTGTGGCCAGTCTGAAGTCAAACTTGTGTATACACACCTTGTGGGGATTCATGATGGTTTCTACAGGGCATGGTTGGCCAGCATTGTGGTTTGTAGATTGTTAAATGTGCATGTTTTCATGTTGCTTATTCATGTATTTGAAAGGAAAAGAAGATCCAAAGTAGGAACCCTCCCGTCCCCTGCACACTATGTATAATCCACCAAAAAGGTGGTAATTAGACATAACTAATGCTCCATTCAAGTTAGTTAGCTGAATTCAATAAAAGCGGTTCACAGGAAATGAATTGACAAAGCAATATTCTACAAACACAGACTGTGTAAAAAATGAGTATTTTAATCACATATAAACGAAGAATGTAATAGCGAGCAAAAACAAATTTCACAAGTTCAATACAATGTGGCTTTATGCGTTTCAAGGGTGTTCCTCTTCATCAGAAGCCTATATTGAACTGTTGGTAGTTGATGGTCGGTAATGGAGAAAGTAAAAGGGAAAAAGAACAATGGAATGAAAGCTCTTGATTAACAAGGAGATATCGACTAAAGTAGCTTTTAGACAGTTCATTCCACGTGATTGTATTCAAATGTGCAGACATGTCTAATAGGCATTAAGCTGAGCATTTTAGAATAAAACATAGTTCCAAAGATAAGTTTCAATTCTAGTTCTAATAGCTCAGAACGTTCTTGGATGTTATTATATACTTAAACACATAAGGCAAGATCTAGAGAGTATACTGTCAATCTTTTAAAGTAGGTATAACGTGAAAATAAATCAAAGCACTTCCAAATACACACAGAGACAGTATCTGCACTATTCACTTTAAAAACTGAGGTCACATCATGATCCAATGTAAAGAAGGTAAGGCACTGAATGGCCTAAAGGCTCAGGGAATATTACCAAATTCAGTTATTCTGTTCCATCTGAATCATGTTTACCAAATGCCTAGACTCCATATGAAGAATGGAGCCTATATAGTCTAATGTGTGTCTGATAGGTGTGTTAGGACAAGGACATCAGTTGACAATGAAGCCCACAGTAAGAGCCAGAGTCAGGTGTCTTGAAGCATGCATGATGGTATAGAAAGACACTCACCTCTATAAGCAGTAATGCTCGTCTGTTTAAAAGTGGGCTGAACCCGGAAATGGCGGTCACACAACACGCTGGTGCGGGCTGATGACTCAGAAGTAGAGTGGGAGATGTAGCCAAGAATGTATATATGTATTCAATAATACATTACATCTTGATAGTCTCAATTCGTGGTCAAGTTAGGAGTAGTGTGCAATCAGAATGCTATGGGTGCCCACGGTAGTTATCTGAAGAAACTAGATATATGCAGTGATGTGCAGAACACCGAAGGCGCTACTTAAAAAACAGGAGAAAGGCCATGTTGATGAACACGAACGAAAACAATGTGTGTTTCGGCTGAATGCGGTGCATAGAAAAACGTATGTACTGAAAGTCTGAATAATGCGTACCTTAATCAGAGGACCTGCTAGGTAGGTAAAGAAATCTATATCCAAGGATGCGGACAATGATGTCTTGAATGGCGTTGCACGCCGTTAAATAAATGTGCTGTCCTGGAATTTAGGGCTCGAAGTACATCAGTGGAACAGTCGGAGCTGTGTTGAGGCAAATAAGAGTGCCGCAGAGACTGCAAATGTAAACAGTGAATAGCCGATCCATGTGTTAATATTGTGGAGATACTAGATCTCTCAGGACGAGAGGGGCAGAATGTGCGTCTGGAAAACGTACCTATTTGCGAGTGAATCTGGTCGCACAGCATCGGAGCAGTCCATGGAGTCCGTTGCCAGGGATACCGATTGTGCCACGGCAGCAGGCTCAATGAGAGTCTGCAAGTGGAGCAATCAAAGGACGACTAGAGAAAATTACGGAGGTGGCTGCGTCAGCCATCTTAGAGTTACTAAAGAAGGGAAAAGGTACTCAAGTCGATTGAATATATGGAATGCAAAGGCCGTAGTGTGGAAGGCAGGCATTACCATTTAAGGGATGGATAAGTGGTGGGGGATCATGGGAATAGGCAATATTAATGTATATAACTATAATTGGATGGAAAAAGTGAAAACGAAATGAATGGTGAAAACATGGTGCCACGATTAGTCTTTGACTATAGTGAATAACTTATAGTTACACATAAAAAGTCAAAAATGAGGGCCAAGATTTTGAAGCAATTAGGAGGAGAAATAAGGTGACGTGACGTCCGAATACTCCTGAACAATGAGTGGTGAGGGGCCCGATTCATGTATTGCCTTGCATGTCTACATTGTTGATGCACTTGGACCGTGTGAAGCGAGGTGAGTTGACTAAATATCCTGTGCCCTGCACTTGGAGGACCGAGTTTTTAGTTTATTATTTGGGCTCTGGGCCCGCGTGGAATTGCCTTCCTTCCTTATCCCTCCCGCTCCCACTTCCTGATCCCCGCCTCCCAACCCGCCCTCACCACCTGATTGGTCCAGACGAGAGGATTCCCCTCCATTAACAGTCCTCCCAGGGCAGCCCTCTGCCCGGCAGCCCATCGGCTAAGGACCCAAGGCAAAGGACGGCTCCTACAAAGACGGCTCCAGGTCGTATCTGCAGGTATCCGCAGGAGAAGTAAGAAGCCAACAATAAGTAAGTGTGGGAAGGGCAGGGCCAGAAACAATCACTTCACGCCATACTGCCCAACCACGCATCTAACAAGTCATCACCACTGTAAACTCGTCATATCTGTAACATATTTATATTTGGAATCTTTGTCCTATACATGTATGAGTTGCATTTCAAAGTGTACCCAATAGCCTCTCTGTCAACTTAGAAGCGTGGCCAATAACCTCTTTGAGAAAGTTGAATTTAGAAGTATGCCCAATAGCCCCTCTGTGGAAAGTTGTATTTAGAAGTGTTCCCAAGTGCCTCTCTGTGAATTTAGAAGTGTGCCCATTGGCCGCTCATGAAAAGTTGTATTTAGAAGTGTGCCCATTAGCCGCTCATGAAAAGTTGTATTTAGAAGTGTGTCCAATAGCCTCCCTGTGGAAACTGAATTTAGAAGTGTGCCCAATAGCTTCTATGTAAAAGCTGAACTTAGAAGTGCGCCCAATAACATACCTGTGAAAGTTGAATTTAGAAGGGCATTTAGAAGTAGAATTTAGAAGTCCGCACAATAAACTCTCTGTGAAAATTGAATTTATAAGTGGGCCGAAGAGACGCTCCGTGAAATTTAAATTTAGAAGTGTGCCCAATAGAAGAAAGCCAGCTTACTAGAAGAAAGCCTACCCAACAGCGTAACTGTGCTGTAGCTACAACTAAATAGACCACCTAATTAGCATACCCTAGGGTCTAGCTACACTTCAAAATGGCCTAATATCTGCAAACTAGTACAATAGTACACTAAAACCTAGAACAAGTGAATAATATCACCCGGCTCCGTGGAACCCTGAAACCAAGACAGCCAGCGATATAGCCAAACTTATAAAGTCCAATAAAACGGTAAGTTGCACTTGAGACTACACCTAACAGCCTGTACTAAGCATGAGTGCACCCACTCCAACAGAGTCTGTAGGAAACGACAACTGTGGACCACCCTCACTGCCCGATCCGCCTTTCCTTCCATCCCACCCTCCCCAAATCATCCCACCCTCCTTTGCATTCCCTACCATTCCCCTCTCCAAACACCAAGCCAGGGGGACACGATGGCGAGCCAACCACCCTAAGACCTCTCCTCCCCCGAACTCCCCCAACTACACTAACCATACCCGCCCCCTCACTATCATAGCGGGCACACCCCACCCTGCAAGCATCCACCCCCCGCCTTACCCACAAACCCCCACCACCCTCCCCCCCGAACGCACCCTTTCCCCTCCCTAAAAACTGCACGCCTAGCCCTAGCAAGAACCGAAGCTGCATCCCTCTCCCCCTCTGATCCCCCTACTCTCTCTCACACACCAATTGCAACAAAGAAACTGAAGAGGAATCATACCTGGTCCCCCTCAATCTCTCAGCACTCCTCGCCTCACCTGTCCCGACCCACCACCACTTTCCCCCAATCACCTCCTTCCCCGTAGCATCACCCTTCCTGAAACCCCTATCCCTCGACTTCTCATCAACTGTAACTGAAACTCCTAACCGCCCACACCCCACCTCCAAATCCCCCGTGCCAAACCCGTTCATCCGAACACACGCAGCCACCCAATCCCGCCCGAAGCCCGCCAATTCTTCTGCTCGCCCACTATTCCCATCGATCATCACCCACCCTCCCCCTCTCCTGCTTCCTTTCTCTCCGCCACCACCCCCTTCCGCCAAAGCCCCACTCCCTTCCGCTCCAGCCCCGAGACCAACCACGCCAGCCGATGTGAACTGCATCCTATTTAATGCCCGATCCATAGCAAAAAACAGATACTCCATCTTTGACCTCCTTGCCTCTGACAAACCGGACCTGGCTTTCATAACCGAAACTTGGTTCTCTGACGACTTCGCCCCGATCGCCAGTGAAGCCTTCCCCCCTGACTACTCCCTCATCCCACTGAACCGTCCCTCTAGAGGAGGGGGAGTAGCATTCGTCTTCAAGTCTCTCTTCCACGCCTCAATCATCGACAACCAATCTTCCATTCCTTCCTGCCAATCACTCCTCGTTAAACTATCCCTCTCCCTGTCCCTCTCACACAGCTTCCTAATAATCTACAGGCCCCCTGGCTATGATAGACAATTCGCAAACAACCTCTGCGACTCTATTGCCACCCTCCAACTAAACCATCCCAACCTCACCCTTCTTGGAGACTTCAACATATGGCTCGACATCCCCACCAATCCTATGTCACACTCTCTGGTTGACGGCTTAGACGCAATTAACCTTCAACCCCACATAAACGGCCCGACTCACTATAAAGGACACACTCTTGATGCCATCTTTAGCTCCAACACCCAGATTCATCCAACCCTCCCCACCCCTATCATCTGATCCGATCACTTCATTCTCTCTTTCGCCATTCGCTCACCCGAACCCCCTCCTGTACTCGAATCTGAACCACCGAACCTACGCAAATGCTAGAAAAAACTAATAATCGTCCGGACCTAGCCGATGCACTCCTCCAGTCTCCACCACCTACCTGCCAACTCAATAAACAACTAACCCCTGACGCCTTCGACTCATGGCTCAACTCACCTCTGATGCGGATTACATCCCCCTGCAAACCATCAACCCGCTGTGGCCTCTTTCCCAGATGGTTCACCCCTGAGTTGAAGACCAATAAAAAACTATATAAATGCCTAAAACGCAAATGGCAGAAAGACAAAACCAAGGAGAGCAGGGCCACCTTGGCCCAACACCTCTATCAGTACAAGGCTGAAATCCGGAAAGCAAAAAAAGCCCAATACAACTCCCGAATCCTAAACTGCAAAAACCCAAGCAAGGAACTCCACAAAATCATCTCTGAATCCACCAAACCGGCTTGCACCACGACCGTTCCGACCCCCTCACAATCACTGTGCGACTCACTCTCTCTCCACTTCTACACCACGGCTCTTGAAAGAACAAATACGCTAGCCACCAAACTGGCTCTCTTACAACCTCCAGGCAATACTCCCCCCATAGTGGCCAGCCCACCAGCTGCGACCACTACGCAACCAACGTTCGAATCTTTTACTCCAATATCACAAGAACAATTTCTCAAACTTCTATCTGCCCGCAAACCATATGGCTCTCCGCTTGACCCTTGCCCGGCCACAACCCTCAAAGAAATTTTCGCTTTCACCTGCGCAGGAGAACACGAAAGATCCATCATAAATGCCTCCCTTTCCTCTGGTATCTTTCCCGGCGCATTCAAAACGGTTCATGTCAAACCACTAATTAAAAAACCTTCCCTCAACCCTCTCGAGCCCAAAAACTACCACCCCATCTCAAACACCAGATTCCTTGCCAAACTCATTGACCGAACCGCCTACTCCCAACTAAATGCCTTTGTCGAAACTAACAATCTCCTAGACCCTGCACAATCAGGTTTCAGAGCCCGTCACGGAACATAAACCACCCTAACCACAATCTGGGATGACCTTAAAATGACGGCAGACTCTGCGGGATGCGCCACATTAATCCTTCTTGACCTATCGGCCGCCTTTGACACAATCAATCACTCAATCCTCCTTGACCGCCTCCACTCCCTAGGAATTCGTGGAATCACTCTCAAATGGATAGCTTCATTCCTCAAAGATAGGTACCAAATAACGATACTCTCCACCTATACCTCCCAAGCCCGACCAGTCGACACGGGAGTCCCACAAGGAGCATGCCTATTCGCCCTCCTATTCAATCTCTACCTGATCACCCTCCCTCCAAAAATTTGTTCATACAACATCCTATGTTACAACTATGCCGATGACACTCAACTAATTCTAAAACTAATGAACTCAAATCCCAACTGCCGACCTGACCTGGCCTCCTGCCTCCTCGACATAGAACTCTGGATGACCCAAAACCACCTCCTGTTTAATCCCGTCCAAAATGGAAATCATGGTATGTGGCAACTCCGAACTCCTTCCGCACCCACTACCCTGGCCAGCCGCCATGGGCAACCCATGAACCCCTTGCAACTCAGTGAAAAATCTTGGATGCACCCTTGACTCTGACCTAACACTCTCGCGCCAAGTCAACAACGTCTCAAAGTCCTTCCACTACCACCTTAAAACCCTTAGGCGCATCTTTCCATATCTCTCATTTCCCAACAGACTCTCCGCGGTCCAATCAATCGTTATATCAAGACTGGACTACGCAAACCCCCTATACCTCGGAGTCCACGCGTACCAACTGAATAAACTCCAAAGAGCACAAAATGTGGCAGCCAAAATGCTACTTGCGCTCGGCCCAAGAGACCACATCTCCCCAGCCCTTAAGACGCTACATTGGCTCCCAGTAGCCCGAAGGGTGATTTTCAAAACCTTATGCATCTCCCATTGAGCACTGCATAAAACTGGACCTCAATATCTACAAAACAAACTAAAACCTTATCATCCCACTCGCACCCTAAGATCAAGCTCAGCCGGCCTCCTAGTAATTCCTAAGACAAACTCAGTCAGGTTAGGCGGATCATCAGCCCTGGCCCCAACCCAAATGTCATGTAGCCAGTAATGTCTGGAGGGTCCTAACAGGTAACTATGCAAAATGTGGTGCAGATTGGTGAAACGGTGTGGAATTGTATAAGGAACAACACTTCGCCATGCCACTAACCCACACATTTGGACATTTATATAATATAGATGTGTATATTGCACAGCACATTATTCGCTGAAGACTGATGCCACTGCTTATAATGTTATTTACTGAGATGTCCCTTCTGATCATGTCAATCCATATTGTGCACATTAGGGGTCTGCATATCTTTTGCTGGATAGCTCTGGAAGACAAATTAGAACATACCAGTGCTGTGTATGCCTGACAGGCCCACAGTACTGCCATTTTGTGGTTCTGTGTATGTGATCAAGAGCCTTGGGAAGGGGGGCAAGCAGCTGCCCCTATTTTGGCTATTACACAGAAACATACGTCTTACTTTCATGGCGATAAATGTGCACATTGCCATGATTGCATGTTATAGGGTGCCCTTTGTTGGCTGCTGTCACCTTAACTGAAGACCTTAAATGTGCGCTTTGCAGAAGGTTATACAGACTTGCGTTGATAGCAACCAGCATCGAGCTGTGTTATCACCTCTTTTATTCTGGTTTTATCTGCATTAGCACCTTGCTGAGAGAGCAATTGCTACCTTTTCAGTAGCCGTTTAGTCTTTTAGCTCGCCTTTGGCTGCATGCCGTTGAGATAAAGTGCATTCCTTTGTATACATTTTATTTAAACGACCGAATGGTGCCACAGACTGTGTCCACCCCCCCTAACTGTAGGTAAGGGGGACCCAATCATATTGAAAGCCCTGACAAATGTTTAGCCGGGCCCTGTGAGTGAGCGTGAAGACTGCTCTTTGTTATTCTACTGTGCCTGACTGCCAGCAAGGAGGGAAGAGGGCGTGTGTGTGTTGTGGCTGGTGTGAATAGATTGGGAAGGTGTCAGACCAGGCCATGGCAGGGTCCGCTCACTCTTTGTCGGGCATCAGAGTTCTAAATCCACCTCTGCCCAGACTGCTAGTGACTTTTTTGAATACTGAACTAATGCAAGAAGGTTGCGTGGGCGTTGTACTCAGGAAATCGAGGTAACAACTATTATTACCAAAACGAAAAGGGAGCAATATTGCAGCAAGATATAAACTTGCATTGCCAAAGTAAAGAGCAGGCAATACTTTGGCAAACATATAGCCCGCATTGGCAATCTAACACGGGAACGACCTGGCAAAGAGATTGTAACCAATTTTACCAAAGTGAGGAAGCGGCCATAGTTAGGCCATAGTTAGGCCACCCATTACCAAGCATACCCTAAGCCAAAGAAAGGCAAATGTGACAAAGAGGCATTGTCAGCAGTTGTTTGATGTGGAAGTGAAAGATAAAGAGTGGCAGGAGAGAAGCCTTGATTTTAATAAGTATCAAGGGGGGAGAGTAACATAACCTACATTGCCCAGGGCAAATAAACAAGTGGAACAAATATTGTCAATGTGTATTGTGTCTTCACAGATGAGGTTGTGAATCCTAATGTTGTTAAAAGTCAAATACATTTACTAAAAATGTGAAGCAAGCCTTACAACAAAGTACTTGTAGCAGTGTTAGGAGTTTTTTTGTCCTGGCAGGGGAGTACACCACAACAGGGATTGTTGGTGGTAGTCCTGGCAGGTTAGTGGACCAGGAAAAAGACATTGAAGTACTGCATCATGGTTGAAGCTTGTGAAGGAACAGAAGTGGCAAGGCCACTGCTGTGTTTGATGAACTGTGTTAAAAACCATCTTGAACAAAAACATTATTGTGAAACCAGAGGATTTGTTGAATTGCTTACTTTCCAAGAAGGAGAAGTGCCAAACTATTGTTATGAATCAAGAAGAATTGTTGAATTGCTTACTTTCCAAGAAGGTAAAGGACATTGAGACAGTGATCATTATTTTGAGCATAAAGACTTCTCTTTTCATTTGTCAAGTGCCAAGTGAAAGACTTTTGGAGAAAGAGAAACTTTATGAATAGGACTTGGCTATACAAAAGTAAAACATTCTTATTATTTCAACTTTGATTGAAAATCCTACTTTTAACCTGGGAAAGGGGATCCGACCCAGGCTACAAGGATATATTGGTATCAGGTTCATGTCGAATATAACTGGTGTTTCTGTTAAACTTGAATTACCATATTTAACCTTTATGAGTTTAATGTATGTATAAGTGTGAGGGACTGATTCCTTTTATTTCAGTTACCTTTTGCTAGGCAGGGAAATCCTCTTTAGGTTAGGGAAAGCGAGGCATTAATCACACCCTTTTGAGTTAATAAAATGTCTACTTGTGAAAAACCTTTACCAAGTTGTCCGCCTCGCATTTCCGACCCCTCACAACATACAGGAGTGCGACAGAGTTCACATGGATCCCAAGAAGGTCAAAGCAATTTTGGAATGGCCCAGCCCTCGGATGTCAAGGCAATACAACGTTTTCTTGGATTTGCACATCTCGATCACGTTTCATTCCAGGTTTTGCCAGGCTTTTGGCAGTTATTACCAGACTTGTGCGAAAGAACCACAAATTCCTTTAGGACAGCATTGCCAAAATGGCCTTTTAGGTGCTTAAGAGCAAATTAATGAAGGTACCCGTCCTGCAACATCCAGATGTCGAGCGGCCATTTATCATGAAGGTGGACGTGTCTACCAATGCTACAGGAGCAGTCCTTCTACAGTGGAATGACTCAACTAAGCAAGAGCGCCGGTTGCGTATCGTTCCCGCCAGCTGTCATTGAGGGTTCCATGTGTTTATAACGAATGAAAAAATTATGACAGTATTTTCGATATTTTCATTATTTTATTTAAATGCACCAAACACCCTCCCCAACATATTTTAGGACTGGTGTAATTTTACATACTAACTCCAGTCTTAGAATATTTGGGGAAAGTGTTGGATAGTGCATTTAAATAAAATAATGAAAATATCGAAAACACTGTCGTTATTTATTCATTCGTTATAAAGACCATCATCGAGTGAGAGGAAATATGCTGTCATGGAAACGGAACTCATGCCCGTGCTACCTGATGGACAAACTAGAATTTTACAAGGCAGCTAGAAACCTTAGGCCCTCTAGTGCACATAGTTTAATCATCCACCGCTTCAAGAGAACCCGGGGAATGGAAAGTCTTTTCCTACTCTGATCGCACAGGCCTGGAATGAGCTCCCAGAGTATCTGTGAAAAGAAAATAACCATCTTATCTTTAGGAAACTTCTGAAAGCCAGACTACGTAGGCCTCCCCTTCTTTTTCGTCATGTTCTCTTCTTCATGATGTCTTTGTTCAGTGTAGCGCCTGGATGCCCATGGGTTTTAGCACTCTAGAAATACACAGAAATCAAGGGTGGTCGCCATCTGGTAGAAGTATGTACAGATCATCGTAGTTTACAATACATGCACTTCTTGACATATCCCAATGGCCGCCAGGCACAACAGGCTCTGTTCTACTCCCAGTTCGACTTCACAGCTACCTTCATTCCCAGGAAGCACAAAACAAAAATGCTCTTTCCTATCTACTGGCGCCTCCATTCCAGAAGACCAGACACCACCCATGCTTTTACCTAACAAGCATTTTCTCTCATATCCCATATCTTCACAGAATCCAACTAGATACGCAGAACGAGCTAAGACTAAATCCCTGCTATTGCATGATGGCACTTTCGGTTTGGGTCTATTTGACCTAAAACATGTGACCTAATCACATGTGATCGAAATTATTTTACCTTTTTTCGGTCTAAAATGCGTGGGAACCCCTCGCAACCACCCCTCATCCCCTCAACCTAATCTATACCCTTACATTTGACCGAAAAAAAGGTCAAAGGAATTTGATCAAATATTTGATGTCAAATATTTTTAGGTCAATTATGCTAATACCAGCACTTTCCTATGGGATGTACTGCTACTTTTCCAAAAGCAATTGTACATTCCCACGCCAGACCTCCGGTTGGCGATTCTGCTAGGTCTGCATGATTTAGGGATAGCCGGACATAGGGGACAAAAGGCCAGAATAGAACCGGTATCCTGGCTGGATGTTCTGGTGGTCCAGAATGACCAACCAGATCATGGACTACGTGGTGTCATGCTCCGTATGTGCCCAGACCAAACTCCCTGATTCCAGGTCAGTCTGCTTTTTACATCTGCCTGAAATCCCTAAGCAACGCTGGCATACAAGGCAATGGACTTTATAATTATAATTGCTCTTTTATAATGCGCTTAATACCAGAGACCAGTTTCTAAGTGCGAGACCGGGATTCAAACTAGTGTTGCTATGCGTTGTCTTGCTTCCAAGACAAATGCGTTGCGCCTGCCTGAGCTTTCCCGGCCCTATCATAGTCAAACTACCAGAGTCCCGAGGCAACACATGCATCCTAGTAGTGATCTATTGTTATAGAAAGATGGCACACTTCATTCCCTTTGCCAAGATACCCACCTCTGTCCAAATGGCCAAGGCATTCAAACATGACATATACTGGTAACACAGATTACCTGATGAGATAGTATTGGACTGTCGTCAACAATTACTATCCCACTTCTTGCTACAGTCTGGTAAGTGGTCTCGGCGTAGTTGTTGGATTTAGCCAATCCACCGCCTCTTGGTCACGCCACCACCTGGGACTTGGTTGCTCGTCTCTGGCTTCCAGGCTTCTGCTTCCTCTGGTCTGGGTTTCACCTGTGTAAGCTGCACACACCAGCTTCCCGGCCAGTTTAGGAACAGCGGGTTCCTCTCCGCTTGGTGTTCCTCGCACTGCTGGTTAGAAGCTCCCAGGCTTCTCACTCTTGCCGGACTCCTCCTCCTTGATTTATGATGCTATGCCGGGACTTCACCAGCGAAGCGTCCAAGTCCTTCTTCTCTGTTGGGGGAGTTGCAATGGATGGGTTAAAAGTGGGTTGGTTAGAGAGTATCTCATTGGAATGGGAATCCTTGTCCCCAAGAGGGAAGTCTCTCCCGGTGAGGTCTTGCTTGACTTTTTTATTTATTTATTATTTTTATTGTTTAAAGCACAAACCTAGCTTGAGAGCAGAGGATCGCTGTACAGAGTGTGAGTAGTGTGAGAAACCAGAAGGTTTCTCAACCGCTAGTCCCTTCAGATCTCTCTCTAAGGGGGCCAGGGCACCACCATTGTCTTTGGATACAGAGCCTGGGGGTGGACCAGTGCAGGAGGATCACCCAGGTGAGGTGTCTTCGGGGAGTGGGACACCAAATGGTGAGACGTGGTATCCCCCTCCTGCAATATGTTTACCCCATCCTACCAGGTAGGATATGTGGGAACTGTAAACCCCCTTGCCTACACAAACACTTTCACACCGACAGCCTGTTCTGGGGGAAACAGACTAACATCCAAGCAGTATACTTGACATGTCCCGCTGCAATGGTCAGGCGAGGTTAGGCAATTACTGACAATCACTCACACCGGACTTCGATTAAACCTCCCCACATGGATAAAAGGCAGAGCACGAGAGTACACACTGAGCGAGGCAAAGCACACGAAGGAGCAGCAGTTTTGAGTCAGTAGCTGGATGAGAGGAGAAAGGCAACAAACCAACAAGGGTTCAGAAGGAGAGAATTACCCTTGACCTTTTTGGCAAAGAACCGTTTCTTTCAAGAAACCTTTGACAGTGAAAGCATAAGGCTAGGAAACAAGGCTGAAGAATCCTGCATTGTGTGTCGAAGATATCGGAGGCCCTCCCGTGTAACTGACCAAGGTGGGGAGGAGGAGCAGCCGCTGTGGTATCGTCATTGGCTCCAAGAACAAAGCAGTGCCAGAGAGATCAATACAACTGGTGAGTTGGGGAGACCGATGCAAGACCGGTCTGTGTTGAAGTCAAGGTTTCAAGCAGCAACATTGTATAATGAGCGCTGGAACAAACATTGTTAAAGGCGTGTGATTAAAGACGTGAGTAAAGCTAAACTGCTTATGTATGTTTGAGAAGGAACAATACAATACCATTGACAGAGTGGTCCGGCACTGCGAGTGTGCTCAATCGAAGGTCTCTGTAATGTATCCCATCAAGAAGCTAAAGAAACGAAAGTAGAAGAGTGCTAAGAACAGTATGTGAAGTAAATCAAAGTGGTCCTGCGATGGTGTAAGCAAAACCAATTGCACATTCGAAAGTCTTTGATTTTGATATCAAGTGGAAAACGTAGAAGGAGAGATTACACGATCCGATCCTGAACGAGAGAGACCAAATGTGAATATTGTACTACAAGGAGATTCATGATCAGAGCCCGAACGAGGGAGATCAAGTGTAAAGATTATGGTAAAAAGGAGGGTCTGAGTCCGGCAGAGGGGGACCCTTGGTGAACAGTGAATCACCTGAGAACTTGAGAAAATGGAAATCTTAAAGTGAAGGACTTTTGATGTTTGTTTGTTGCACCAGGCCCTCTGTAATAAGAGACTTTGGATGGTAAAGAGACTTTGGCGCATAAGGCCCTGGTATTTGTGTTTGCATCCTCGTGGCTGAGAAGCCAGAGTGTGTGCGGAGCGCAAACGTGCCGCCTTGCCCCGTGCTGAAAACGTGGGGAAGGGAAGCCAACTGCTCAACTATCCTGATATATCATTTCTTGAACACTTTTCTTTTTGCATAACATTGTTTCCCACACCCTTTGTTATTAGAAGTAAGGATTGGCAATAGGTTTATTAGTATAGGCCCTTTTATTTTCACATAGACTCTTCTAGGACTGCACTATTATTATTTGATGGTCGTAGCTTGCTCCCATCATTAGAGTTAGGATTAGATAGGTGTTTAACCAACCCATTTAAAGGTCAATAAAAACCCTTGGACTGTGATCACTTGTGTCTGTCTTCATTGTTTGATACCATGCCTTCCTTACAGTAGCCAGCATTTGGGCTGCCATCTTTTAACAGAATCACAGTTTTGTGAGGTCTGTGGGTCGGTATGTGTGCCCATTGGAATTAGTCCTTGGCCAGGTGTTCTTGAAAGAGCCATGCATTGACAGATTTGCGAAATTGGAAAATTGTTGGGGCATCCTCTCTTTGTGGACAAGTTGTGATTCAAACCAGTTGGTTATTTTGCTCTGCGAGGAGTGTGTTTGCCACCAGATATGTGGATCTTAGCCGCTAGGTTCGCTGGTGTGCTACTCGTGACTGCTTTGTAGATAATACGTGCAATCTTGAACAGTATCCTGCCTTGGAGTGGAAGACCGAAGTACCCCCATCCTCCACGGACTAGATTTAGTCTGCGGAGGATGGGGATACTTCGGTCACATTTCCATGCTCCCGTAATACGACATACTGCAGCGTGGTGGACTGCTTTTAGGGGAGCGAAGTGAACAACTAGGAGCCCTGTCAGGAGAGCATTTGCCCCATTGATGTACGAGACCATAAATGCCTGCACTACACTCTGGAGCTCCTGCGACAGGAGGAAGGGTTTGATTTTTCAAAGGGTAGAGAGTCTGAGCTCGGCTATTTGGTCCTTCTTTGCTATGTGTTTCTGGAAGGACAGATTGCTGTCAATGGTGAAGCATAAGGATTTTGCTGAGTCTGAGAGTTGTGGATGAAATCCTTCTAGGCGCATATCATTGGGCAATTATTGGACATGTTGTTTTTTAGCGGGCAGACCAATGAGGACGAATTCAGTCTTGGGTGAGTTTCGTTTGAAGTAGGCAGTCGACATGGATGGTGGCTTGGTAATCGCAGAGACGAATGATGTCCTGCGCGCTATTTACTCTCATGTACAACTAAGTATCTTCTGCCTATTGGAGGATGGCTATATTGTGATGTTTGAGGAGAGTGCCCAGAGGCTCCATGTTAAAAAGGATTGGTGAGAGGATGGAGCTTTGGGGGGACACCGCAGGAGACCTGGTGTTGGTTAGAATGCAATAAGTTCATCTGGACAGCCTGGCGTCTGCCTGGGAGGTCGGAGATAAACCAATTCTGGACAGTGCCAGAGAATCCCATCCTGTCAGCAAGGAGGGAGAGAAAGATGGGGTGGTTGATGGTGTCAAATGCAGCCGAGAGGTCAAGGAGGACGAGGAGGCATGAGTCGCCCTAATCCATGATTTGGAGAGCATCATCCACCACCTGGATGGTGACTGTCTTGGTGCTACACTTTGAGCAAAAGTCTGACTGACAGTCATCTAGGAAGGGAGTTGTTTCATTCTGGGGAGTAGTTGTGTAGCAACTACCTTTTCCATGATTTTGCCAATAAACCGGAGGTTCATAATGGGCATGTAGTTGGCCAGGTCATCTGAATCTAGGGTTGTTTTTTTCAAAAGAGGTTGCATGAGACCAGTCTTGAGGGTGTCAGGGAATTATCCTTCTGGGAGGGAGGCATTGATGATGCTGAGGAGGGCATTGAGTGCCGGGTCCGTCATTTGTTTAATGATGGAGGCTAAAATTATATCATCAGAGTAAGAAGTAGGTTTGAGGGAGGAAAACATTAAAGGATATCCGGGGGAAAGAGAGGTGAGAATTCGGTCCAGAGGGGCAGTGTGCGTGCCGGGGTGCATGGAATGCTAATGCTGTGAGAGGTTGATTCGATGGTCTCTCGGATTTTGGCTTTTATTTCAATAAACAAATGTGTTGATTCTGTTGCATTTTACTTGAGGGGCTGGTACTTCGGGGTCGTTGAGGGTTTGGTACAATGCTTTACTACTTCAAAGAGGGCTTTGCTCCGGTTAGAGACTGCAGCAATGGTGGTGGATTAGTAAGCAGCTTTGGCCTCGGTAATAAGAATCCTACGGTTTGCGCGCAGAGTTTTTGAGGTTGATGAGGTCTGCCGAATAATGGTTTTTGCGCCACCATTTCTCTAGGACTCTGACTGAGCGTATGTTGGAGGTTTGCTCAGGGGTGTACCATGGGGCGGATGGTGTGGTCTTAGCCTGGCTGGATTTTAGGGGGGTATGAGTGTCCACCTGTTTCATAGCAGAGTTGCTGAATAATTCCTGGAGGCCCAAAGCATTCCCTGTGGTGGGGATGTCCGCAAAGTTTGCTTCTAGCTCATTGACCGGGAAGGTTTTGAATGAGCGGCATTAAGTGAGGGGGGTTTAGCCCTACCTTTGTGAGCCGTAGTCAAATGGGTGACTGATAAAGGGATGGAGGCGTGATCAGACCAGTTAAGAGGGATAGGGTCTGCACAGGTGATGCATGAGGGTGATCTGAAGACTAAGGATAGGGTGTTGCCTTTGTTGTACGAGGGGGAGAGCACAATTTGCTTAAGGTTAATGGAAGTGGTCTGTTTGAAAAGCGGGCTTTAAGTTGGTTGTCAGCCTGTGACTCAGGGATTTTAAAATCTCTGAGAAAGACATTATTTGAAGGTGCTAATTTGGCAGAGCTGCTGCCCAAGGCGAGGTTACATGAGCCTCCACCCCGGACAGGGCAGCACATTGGCCCCAACCTCATTTAGGTAGGTGGGGTTCAAAGGCCATTCACTAGAGAAGGAGAGACGCTGAAAGCGGTCTCTTTATTTGTATGGTATAAAGCCAGGATTCTTCGCAAGGGAATGCCCAAACAGGCCTAATGCTGTTTGGGAAATAAAAAAAGGCATGTCCATAGAAATGGCTACATGGT
Source organism: Ambystoma mexicanum (assembly GCF_040938575.1). Classification (NCBI taxonomy): domain Eukaryota; kingdom Metazoa; phylum Chordata; class Amphibia; order Caudata; family Ambystomatidae; genus Ambystoma; species Ambystoma mexicanum. Next base: position 284,413,306 of record NC_090926.1, read on the forward strand.
CAAGCCCAGTTAATAGCAGTGTGCTACACCACAATCCCATGATGGGGACATGTCAGTATACCTGTGCAGCTATGTTTAGAGGGTTGAGAGTCCTTCCATGGGCATGTGTATGTCGTCCTCAGAGCTTCAAGGTTATACATGGATGCCTTGTTTGCCATAAGCATTCAATTCTTCTAACACAAAGAGAAACCAGAGCCCATGTTGGCTGTGGACAAATCGGAACCCTTGTCCCTATGTGAAGCCTTTCAAGAATGGAGGTACCAATTACTGGGTGCTCTAAACACTGTACTGCTTTCTATGTATCACAAGAGTTTACATGCTCAGGGTCCAGCCAAATGTACTGATGCCAAATGTACCAATGCAGACAGGTGGCCTGAATAATGCACAAAGTCTTGAGGACGGTTCAAGGGTTTTATTAACAGAATCACAGCAGTATGGACTGTTGCTGGAATAAGGTTTAGAATAGAGGCCGTCTCGCTCTCTCTCACCTCCAGTGGGATTCCCACCCTACCCCAGGTGTTCGTAACCGCAGGTTAGTGCTATTGCCCGGTAACCCCTACTGCCTCAGGCTGATCTAAAATACAGATGGCTTCCCTAAGTGCAGGCTAACTCCCCTCAGGGATCTTCTACCTAACTCTAACTAGTGATGGTTAGTGCTAGTGAATTGGATATGTGCACCATCTGATTTTAAAGCCTTGTCTCCCTGCTAATCTCCTCCCCCCAACTTCCCTCACTGAACCCCTGCATAATGCCTCCTCACAGGTGGCCAGGCAAAGGCAGACTCTTCCTAATCCTGACCTCAGGAGTGATGTACTGCGTGAGGAGACAAGGCTCAGGGTGAGGAGATCCAGAGACGCTGTATTTGTCCTTTGAAAGGGAAAACCTCTCAAGATTGCCAAAACAGGTAATGGCTTATTACCATTATGATGATCTGAACAACACATAGTTTGACCTCATAGTCACAGGTTCGATTCCCGGCAGGTCTATTCAGCCCTTCATCCTTCCGAGGTCGGTAAAATTAGTACCATTAAGTTGGGTTACAATAAACATTTGTTATTAACCCAAGTTGCCCCTTCAGGGGTGAACATGTGCTTTACAAATATGCCTGTTATGTTATGTTAAACCTTTCAAACTTTATGAGCAAGTGGCCGTGTGTCCCTCAAATACGCAGAAGAAACGCTACGAAAGCAATTGTTGAAAATTTAACCTTTGCAAAACATGAAGAAGTGGTTGCGTGTGCCTAATTTTTCTTTTCAAAGGAAGAGTGAACTCTACCTCTTTGTTTACGTGAACAATTATTACTTATAAAAGAAGTTAAGTGGTTAAACAATGCATCTGTAGTTGGAGAGAGAGCAAGCATTGCCCAAGCCAAGGGTATTCTCCTATTAAGACTGAAAGCAGCCTTTCTCAGAGCCAGAAAGTTATCTAACCAATACTGGGAGCCCAATAGAAGTTCAACCCTGTCTACAATACAAGTGTGCAAGCATTACCTGAAACCAAGAGAGTGGCACAAAGTCTTCTGGGTAATTACTGGCAAACAGGTGGCAGAGAAGTGAAGGCAAAGTTGGGGAAGAGAAGCTTGCTGCTTTTAAACATTATTTGAAGTTAACACAACCTATTTGCCAGAGACTTTAAGAGAAAGAGAGAAGTGGGTCTCAGAGGCAAATTCAGGTTATTGTGGCAGACAGACAAGAATGACAAAGAGGCTTGCCCTCTGTTCTGAGGAAGAGTGCTTTATCTACTTGAAGGTGTGGAAGTGCCTAAAAGTGAATCTTGTTCTACCAGAAAGCTGTTGCAAATTACAAAATACTGAAGTTGTGATAGCACATGGTTACAGACAGAAAAGAAGACAAGAAAGGCAAAGAGGCTGCCCCTTTTGAAGAGAGATGTTCAGATGAAGAGTGCCTTCCCTTTTTGAAAGTGTTGAAGTACCTTAAAGTGAATCTTGTCAAAACCTGTCTTGAATCACATAATAATTGTTCTGAAGATGTGGAAGTATATCTGGTTGTCAGTGGATGCAAGACTTCAGTGGTACAAGTAAAGTGGAATGCTGTGAGGCAAAGGAGAATGTCTTTGTGGTAAACTCTAGTAGAAGTGAAGTTTTTGAAGTAGAAGCAGCAGCACTGTGAAGTCATCCTGACAAATATACCTACCTATTCTACCTATTTTGAATCCTAATCTTGAAAAGAGACATAATAACTGTTAACAAGACTTGTGTTTCACTAACATTTCTAGAAGTTGTAATTCTTTTGAACTGTACAAAGTCTTCTTGGATAACTGGAAGTGCTGGTAAAGCATTGTGGCTGGGAATAACATTGATGCCATTCTGAGTGGAAAGTCTTTATTTCACCAAGAAGAAGCGAGTTGTTGTTGTTGGAACTTTGGTTAACAAAACTTTACCTTGACATTGAACTTTCAAGAACTGAATTGAGACTTTGCTACCTATGTGGATTTTCATATTTCTTTTGATGAAAATTGGAGTTGAATTGGCCTTGAATTCTGGGGAAGGGAGTTCACTCAGGTTACTAAAAGGTTATCGAGGAACTGTGAATAGTATTATTGATGTTGACTGAATTGCCATACATTATCTTTGTGTACTTGATGTTTAACTGTGAGGTCAGGCATCCTATGTTAGAGTATTTCCCTTTTGATTCAGAGTAGGGATAGTGAGGCATTTAATATCATTTATCATTTAATAAAATGGCATGTTTTGAACAAATATCAAAACGTTGTTAGCCTCACATTGCTGGCCCCTCACACTCCTCTGTCCAACTCCACCCACCTGCTCTACTCCCAGGTCCTTCTCCTATGTCTCATATGTTTCTCTCTCCTCCTGCCTCCACCCTTGGATTTTACCACTCCTTCTCCTCCCACTCTCCTTTTACCACTCCTCCAAATACTACCACTACTACTTTCTCCACCCTACCATTCTCCCACTACCATCTCCTCTTCACGTTATCACTACTTGCTCACCACAGTACTTCTATTTTCACTATGATTATCACTTTTACTACTACTACATTATCTTTTACATGCTACCACTACTCTTGATGCTACTGTTCTCTCTCTGCTACCACTCTCACTAGTACTACTCTATCTACTACTACTCGTGCTGCCAAACCCAGGGATATGGTGCCCTGCTCACCATTCCACAGCATCCACTGTCACAACTCTCACCCCTTCTTTACTAAACCCTATTCCTTGCACCTCGCTTGTACAACCCTCTTCACACCTTCTAACACTCACTACTCCTTCATCAATTAATACTACTACCACATTACTCTACTAATATATCCCATACTGGCACTATCTCCCTATACTACAATACACAACACTATACACCACTGATATCACACGCTCTCTTTCTCTCATGTACCTCCCCTTGTCAAAGCTCTGCAGCCACCACTCAAATGCTCCACTCCACCATGCTTCCTCCGGCTGGTCTCTTGGCCCCTTCGCCTCCACCTACAACCTCACACAAACAACCTTCACTCTGCCTCTGCTGCTACCTGCTTTTATACTGTGCAGATGGTGCTTTAGTGCCTTTCCCCCCTCCCCATTGGCTGCAGCGCTCACCTGACTCCTTGCATCAATCAGTACCTGTCGTTCCCTCAGGAGGTGTTCTACACAGTTGAGAAAGCTTAAAACCCCCTCCTAGCCCCACTCATTTTCCAGCATGCTTTTAAAAACAGTCTCTAGGGCTTCTCTGTCATGCTGCATGACCGCAACCTTGTTTTTCTGTTGGCATGATGAGTTTGCTGAGTTTGCTGCTGTTACGCTCACCTGGCTCCCACAGGGGAGTCGGTCGGACCCGGACAGCTGCGGTCTCCACCCACGTGATGCGTAGTGCAGCAATGACTGAGTGGATCTGCCCTCCTAATCTTGTCTGCTTAACCCGTAGAAATATTCTCCTGCAAGTGGAGGGATGGCTTTAGCCACTTGTGGATTCAAGTGATGGCACCCCCACAGTCCTCCCCAACTAATCACCTCCGAAATGCCCTCACAGCAATCTCACCTTATATTCTTGAAAGATGAGCTCTCCATCCTGCGTAGATTTGCAGGGGCGCGTCGATTCCAGTTACTTCACTGGTTTGAAGGCTCGGGAGAGTTCCTGAGAGTATTGACTCTGAGGTTCCTGGTGAGGACCAGTAAGTATTAAGTTCATAGTTCAATATGTCCGATGTTCACTCTTGTTCCCCCCTTCCTTTCTTGTCTTGCAGCTGGCTCGTGAAAAGATGCTCTTGAGGCAGCTGGTGGCGCTCAGGTAAGAGTCTGTATTACCCGGTGCTGTCCGGTAAATGTTGCACGTGGAAAACGTGTTGTTTTGTCTCTCTTTACAGATGCGGCACGTGAAAATATGGAGAGTCACAAAAGGATGCCTCCGGTGGTAAGTCAGGTAACCCTATGGTGGTAAGAATTATATTTGTTGGTTCCCTCGGCTCACCTTGTAGTTTTCTTTTGTCTCCTAGGTGCCGAAGTTTGGTGAAGAAATGATGGAGGCAGTGCCGACCCGAAGGATGCTGTGAAGACTGGTGAGTATGGTGCGGCGCTGCAGCTGGAGGTGCGGCGCATGCAGAAATGAAGTTCTTTACAGGTCCGGAGACGAGATGGATCCAGAATCAGGTGTGGAATAGAAATAAGTTTGTTTTCTAACCTTGTCCCTTTCTTTCCTCTTTGTTTAAGGAGCTCCGGATTCGAGGCGGCATGGCAGAAGACTGGATGCAGGCTGCAGGCACGGTGAGCGTTACGCTGCTGGATGCAGAATAACGCGAAGCATGTGTTGCTGGTCGGGCGTGATTTAAATAGCCAGCTGGTTTTTTCTTCTGACTTTTGTTTTGGGCACAAATGCCACAAGACATTACAAATGACTTTACGTCTTTTCGCCAGGTGGGCCACCAGAATTGTCTCTTAATTTTAGCTTCAGTTTTTGCGATACCTGGGTGTCCTTCCATCAGGGTGTCATGATAATTGGAGATGACTAGTTCTTGTAGTTCCTTGTGTGGTAGAAATAGTCACCCTTGATAATAAGGTAGGTCATTGATGACTGAGTAGTCCGAGCCTTTCTTCACCCAGTCCTGCAGGGCTGTTGGATCGAAGAGTTGTTGGATCTTTACTTGAATATCCTCTAGTGTCTGTAGAGAGGCCATGCCAAGAATTCTTTGTTCTGAAATTATAGGCACCGGTTCCGGGTTCGCATATGCTTCTCCCATCCCTATTCGGGATAAGGCATCTGCCTTGCCATTTTTACAACCTGGTCGATAAGTGATCACGAAATTGAACTCGGCAAAGAACAGTGCCCATCGAAGTTGACGCGACGATTGGTCCTTGGCTGTTTTTAAATACTGCAAGTTCCGGTGATCAGTGATTACCGTAATGGTATGCCTGGCACCGAGAAGATAATGCCGCCAAGCCTTGAAGGTGGATTTGTAGGCTAATAATTCTTTATCGGTAACCGCATAGTTTAACTCGGGTGCCGAGAACATTCTGGACCAAAATGCTACTGGGTGAAGTTGACCGGTTTCAGGATCCTTCTGGGACAGGACAGCTGCCATGGCTAAACTGGATGCATCAGTTTCAACTATGTATGGAAGTTCGGGGCGTGGATGCTTTAAGACAGGTGCAGACGTGAATTTTGCTTTCAGCTCTTGGAAGGCCTTTTCAGCTTCTTCGGTCCACAAGAAGCGTTTGTTTTTTCGCAAAAGTGCTGTGATAGGGTGTACAACATGTGAGAAATCCGGAATGAATCTGCGGTAGAAATTAGCAAATCCGAGCATGCTTTGTACCCATTTAACTGAACTGGGTGTTGGCCACTTGAGGATTTCATCCACCTTTCGAGAGTCCATTTGGACTCCTTTTGGAGTCAGGATAAATCCAAGGAATTCAACTTCCGTAGCATGAAAAACAAATTTTTCCAATTTTGCATATAACTTGTGCTGGCGTAGTTTCTCAAGGACTGCATGAACGTGCTTCACATGGTCTGATTTTGAAGAGGAGTACACTAGAATATCGTCTATGTATACAACAACACAGACGTCAATGAGTTCACGAAGGACATTGTTCATAAAATACTGGAAGGCTGCTGGTGCATTGCACAACCCGAAGGGCATAACCTGGTATTCGAATAACCCGTACTTAGTGTGAAAAGCAGTCTTCCATTCGTCGCCTTTCTTTACACGTACCAGATGATATGCCCCTCAGAGATCTAATTTAGTGTAGATGCAAGCGTCCTTTACTTGGTCTAGTAATTCGGGATCAGAGGCAATGGGTATCGGTTCTTAACCGTGATCTGATTTAATGCGCGGTAGTCTATGCACGTTCTGAGGTCACCTTCCTTTTTAGGCACGAAGAATAAAGCTGAAGATGCAGGAGACTTGGATGGATGAATGAAGCCATTTGCAAGGTATTGGTCAAGTATTGTCGTAGGTGAAGGTTTTCGGGTTCCGTAAGGGCGTAGATCCTACTACATGGATGTCAGGCTCCTGTTGTCTGGCGCAGAGGCAGCACAAACACCTGCCTCCCCGTTGGGTCTTAGCACCTGGAATGTAAAAACCGCAGGCCACCTTGACCCGCCGGGGAAAGAGGGTTAGGGTCCGTTGGTTTGGGTGGGTAGAGGGAGTTCAGGATAACCGGAAAGAGGGTTAGGAAGTTGTTATGGATAGGTGGGGGTTCTTTAGGGAAACATACTCCTCGGCTCCTGTGCGCCGCTCCGATGGACAAACTCCGCCCATGCACTCATGCACCTCACCCACACTGTGTGCCCTCCGAAGGGAGCCTTTGTACTGGAGCTCCTAAACCAGGACACTACGACATTAAAGTACTGACCAGTGCAGTAGGACACTTATGACATTAAAGTGCTGACCAGTGCAGTAGGACACTTATGACATTAAAGTGCTGACCAGTGCAGCAGCAACATGAAGCACACCGGCATTAACTCATGCAGCATGCTTCCCAAATCATGTGCGTGAACACCAACCCCCCTCACATTATTCTCATGCACCAAAAACTGCACTTAGCTCTGATTGCTGGCTGGTGCCTCCGATCCTCCTGACTTGTTTGTGTGCTCAGCCAAAGTACGCTCAGCCGAAGTACGCTCAGCTTTCACTGCAAAATACCAAAACACATTGTCAGTGCGGGCGAAAACAACTCGTAGTTGACTTCACTCCGAGTTGCCTCAGGAATGTTTTCCCCGCATTCAGTGCGTGGGCAATTAGTCACGGCATTGCCCAAATCATGCAGGGTCTATGTATGGATTCCCAGTTTACAAGGGGACTCGTGCGCGATGCTTCTCGTGCCTCTGCCCCAGTTCGCGGTTCGGTATCTAAACCGACAATCCCAGCCGAAAGCACAGCCGACAACAAGTGCTTCACAAAGAGAAACTTATCTTTGGTCGTGCGCGGGGCCTGGGGTGTTCAGGCGGAAGCTTATGCCCCGCGTAGGCGTGCCTGCCGGAGCTCAGATGAAACACGTCTTCTCTCCTCTGCGTCCGGAATTGCGAGCGTCGTCCCGATGGCGCGGCTCGCGCATGCGCATTAGCGCGGGCGTGGCATTTCCTGACAGCAGGCTCGTGCAAGGCACGGCCTGCTGGGAAATGTAGTTCCAAGGCGGTTCTCCATCCCAGGGACTTCTTTCTGCAAAAGGGATGGAGAACCCGCCTTGAGTACTGGGTAGGGCTTTTTAGGGGGGCTAACACCCCTTCTGCAGCCCCCACAGTGGCTGCAATCTGCTTTTTGGCCCCAACACGTGGCCCAGCCCTGACAGTACTCCCCCTCCCTCTCGCAGGCCCTGGTTTAGCGGGGTACCTAAGATGGAATTGGCGAAGGAGTCGAGGAGCATGGATGTTTTGTGCCGGTTCCCAGGATTGATCCTCAGGGCCGTACCCCTCCCAGTCTATGAGGTACCATAGCTTTCCCAATCTAAAACTTGAATCCAAAATAGCCCTTACTTCGTATTCCGGATAACCATCCACCAACATGGGTGGGGGCCTTTTTGTTTTTACAGAAGCCGGGGCTGGTTTTAATAAGGCCACATGGAATACCGGATGTACCTTCATATGTTGTGGTAATGATAGTCTGACCGCCACTGGATTGATGATTGACGTGATCGGGAACGGGCCAATGAAACGAGGTTGGAATTTACGAGGCCCTTGTAGGTGGAGGTTTCGAGTTGAAAGCCATACCCGATCTCCTGTCTTATAGGGTGGGCTCACTCTCCTTTTCTTGTCGGCATAATGTTTATATGATGATTTTGCTGAGTTCAAGGTATGTTGTATGGACAGCCAAAGGGTTTCAAGCTGTCTTTTTCGTTCCTGCGCAGCTGGTACTTCCGATACATCGACCTGTGGTAATGGCTGGAAACGTGGATGGTATCCATATGAACCATAGAATGGTGTTACCTTGGTTGACGAGTGGACAGCGTTATTATACGCTAGCTCTGCCAGCCAGATGACCTCCGCCCAGGTATTGTCTTTGCCTTGAATGAGACAACGCAGGTATTGCTCCAGTGTCTGGTTTAAGCGTTCCGTTTGTCCATCCGTCTCTGGATGGTAAGCAGTGGACAAACGTATATTCATTCCTACAGTGCTACAAAATGCTTGCCAAAAACGCGAAGTGAATTGTGGCCCTCTGTCCGAGATTACATTATATGGGATTCCGTGCAGTCGAACTATGTTCTGCAGGAACAGATCGGCCAGTTCACTAGCTGTTGGCGTGCTCTTACAGGGTATGAAGTGAGCCATCTTGGTGAGGTAGTCTACGACTACAAGGATGGATGTGAATCCGTGGCTGAGGGGTAACTCCACTATCAAGTCTAAAGAAATGGTATGCCAAGGAGTTGGCAGTGTTGGCAATGGTTGCAGATGTCCTGCTGGTTTCTTATGTTCGGATTTGTTTCTCATACAAGTATCACAGTTGGAAATGTAACATTGCACATCCCTCTTCATACCCGGCCACCAAAAGTGCCTCCTTAGTAGTTCTATGGTTTTTGTCGAGCCGGGATGACCTACAAAAGGCGAGTCATGACACCACTGAATTGCTTGTCGTTGAAGTGGTGTAGTGGGTATGTATAGGGCTTTTTTGAAAAAAGGCAATCCATCCTTGATTGTCCGATCCGCATCCTGCGCCATCCATTACGCTAAATCTAGTACAGACATTGCTTTCCGGATGTCTTCAAACATGTTGTCTACTACGATGCTTCCTACAATGCAACTTGGTTTTATTATTGGCTTGACCTCTTCCTTGGGTTCTGAGTGTTCAGTGTTGGGCTCGGGATATCGTGACAGAATGTCCGCTTTCCTATTGTCTATGCCCGGACGATATGTTACAACAAAGTCAAATTCTGAAAAGTACATGGCCCATCGTAGCTGTCTGGGACTAAGGGCCTTGGCCGACTTCAAAAATTGTAAGTTACGATGGTCAGTAAATATAGTGATGGTGTGTCGGGCCCCCATTAGGTAATGGCGCCATTCCCCAAAGGCTGCTTTGATGGCTAACAGCTCCTTGTCTGCTATTACATAGTTCCGTTCTGCGGGTAACAATGTCCTGGAGTAATAGGCGACGGGGTGCAACTGTCCGTTGTCATCACGTTGTGACAGGATGGCGCCGATGGCATAGCTTGATGCATCAGTCTCTACTACATAGGGTTTGGTTGGATCTGGATGCATGAGAACCGGTGCTGTGATGAACGTGTCCTTCAGGGCTCGGAACCCTGCTTCTGCCTCTGCATCCCACTGGAATGGGATTCCCTTTCGTAAGAGACGAGTAATAGGCTGAACCTTTTTAGCAAATCCCTCTATGAAGCGACGGTAGAAGTTCGCGAAGCCTAGCACCGTCTGGACGTCCTTTACTGAAGTTGGAGATGGCCAGTCGATGATAGCTTGTACCTTCTTCTGGTGCATATTCACTCCTTGGGGTGACAAAATGAATCCCAGAAACTCTACCGTGGATTGGTGGAACTCACATTTTTCTAATTTAGCGTAGAGCTGGTGCTCCCTCAATCTCTGCAACACTGCCCTCACATGGCCCCGGTGTTCTTCCATGCTTTGTGAATAGATCAGTATATCATCGATGTATACCACCGCGAACACATCCAGATATCCTCGTAGAACCTCGTCCAGGAAGTGTTGGAATGCGGCAGGGGCGTTGCAAAGTCCAAAGGGCATAACTTGGTACTCGTATAGGCCGAATTTTGTGCGGAAAGCTGTCTTCCACTCATCCCCTTGTCTTACTCTCACAAGGTGATATGCCCCTCGCAAATCAAGTTTCGTATATACCGTCGAACCACGCACCTGGTCTAATAACACTGGAATCAAGGGAAGAGGGTAGCGGTTTTTGATGGTAATGCGGTTGACCGCTCTGTAGTCGATGCATGTCCTGAGTTCTCCGGATTTTTTGGGCACGAAAAACAGGGGCGAAGAGACTGGAGATGTTGAATGCCTAATAAATCCATTTGCCAAGTTGGTGTCAATGTATTCTTTTAGATGTTCATTTTCTGACTCCATAAGAGCGTAGATTCTACTGCAGGGGAGGATCGCTCCAGCCTCGAGATCGATCCTGCAGTCAAACGATCGGTGTGGAGGCAAGGTCTCAGCTGCCACTTTACTAAAAACATCCCGGTAATCTTCATATACTTCCGGCAACACTGTCTCCACGCCTCCTATGAAGTGAGGCGAATCCCCCGGCGTTCCGCAGATCCTACGGCAATGTCTTGACTGGAACAGCAACGTTCCCGAACTCCAGTTGACGGTGGGGTTATGGAGCCTTAACCATGGTAACCCCAAAATGAAGCCAAACTGTGGAGCTGCAATAACATCGAATTGTATTGTCTCTTGATGACACTTTCCGCATTCCAGGTGTAAGAGATGAGTTTGCTGGGTAATGGGTCCTGAGATTAGGGGTGAACCATCCACCGATTTAACTTCTTCTTTCAGTGCCTTGTTGCTCAACGGAAGACCTAATCTTAGCGCTACCTGCTCGTCTACAAAATTGCCTGTAGCTCCAGAATCTACCATTAAAGACACAGGAATGCGTTTGCCTTGCCAACTTAGATTGCCTGGAAGCATGACATGTGCTGCCTGGTTGTGTTGAGTATTGGCCAGTAGCCTCGGGGTGTTTTTAGCTTCGCTCGTCCTTGCCACCCTCATGGGCGAGCTGCGGCGTTTCCCGAACCCCCTTCTTTAGGTGGTTTGGCAGAACATTCACGTACGAAATGGCCGGCCTTACCACAGTACAAGCATAATTTTTCTCGTCTTCTTTTGTCCTTTTCCTCCTTGGACAGCGGGCCGCGAACCGTCCCGATCTGCATGGGTTCGTCAGCAGCTCTTTCCACCGCTCTATAAGTTTTCTGCTGATCCAGTCGTGCCAGGGGTTTAGTATCCCACTTACGTTTATCCTGCCGGCGTTCACTCTGCCGTTGCTCCAAGCGGAGTGCTAAGTCTATCATTGTAGAGCATGTTTCAGGCTGTGGGTCCACCTGAGCAATGAGGTCTTTTAGATCTTCCCTAAGGCCTTGATAAAACAGAGCCATTCTTTTGTCCTGTGGCCAATCGGTCTCCATAGCCAATCGGTTGAAGGCTGTCACGTAAGACACTAGGTCTCTGCTTCCTTGCTTTAAAGTGAGTAGTTCCCTGTCCTTAATCAAGGATGCTGAGCGTCGATTAAATATTTTGCCGAACTCCTCCAGGAACGTGTCCCAATTGTATAGCAAGGCGTCATCTTTACGAACCAAGGGTGTGGCCCAAGAAGCAGCATCCCCAGTAAGGTAGGAGATTACAAACGCTGTGCGCGCTTGAGCTGTCCTGAACACAGCTGGTTTAGTCAGAAAGTGCAATTGGCACTGCATGACGAATTGGTTGAATTGTTGGGGGTCTCCATGGTACCTCTCTGGGGCAGCTAAGGGTAAGGGTGGCTCCGTGGACACCTGCACCTGCACGGGGGTTGGGGGGGAAGCTCTGGGTAAGGGGGTTGCTTTGGCCTGGGTTTGAATCGTTAGGTTGTGTACTTGCCCTGCCAGGTCTTGATAATCCTGTCTAGTTGCGGCTAATTCCGCTTTTAGTTCCTGAAGTAGGGTCACTACGTCAGCCATGGTTGTACTGCCCGGGCGCCTAGTATACTTGGGCTCGCAATTCTGTCAGGCTCCTGTTGTCTGGCGCAGAAGCAGCACAAACACCTGCCTCCCCGTTGGGTCTTAGCACCTGGAATGTAAAAACCGCAGGCCACCTTGACCCGCCGGGGAAAGAGGGTTAGGGTCCGTTGGTTTGGGTGGGTAGAGGGAGTTCAGGATAACCGGAAAGAGGGTTAGGAAGTTGTTATGGATAGGTGGGGGTTCTTTAGGGAAACATACTCCTCGGCTCCTGTGCGCCGCTCCGATGGACAAACTCCGCCCATGCACTCATGCACCTCACCCACACTGTGTGCCCTCCGAAGGGAGCCTTTGTACTGGAGCTCCTAAACCAGGACACTACGACATTAAAGTACTGACCAGTGCAGTAGGACACTTATGACATTAAAGTGCTGACCAGTGCAGTAGGACACTTATGACATTAAAGTGCTGACCAGTGCAGCAGCAACATGAAGCACACCGGCATTAACTCATGCAGCATGCTTCCCAAATCATGTGCGTGAACACCAACCCCCCTCACATTATTCTCATGCACCAAAAACTGCACTTAGCTCTGATTGCTGGCTGGTGCCTCCGATCCTCCTGACTTGTTTGTGTGCTCAGCCAAAGTACGCTCAGCCGAAGTACGCTCAGCTTTCACTGCAAAATACCAAAACACATTGTCAGTGCGGGCGAAAACAACTCGTAGTTGACTTCACTCCGAGTTGCCTCAGGAATGTTTTCCCCGCATTCAGTGCGTGGGCAATTAGTCACGGCATTGCCCAAATCATGCAGGGTCTATGTATGGATTCCCAGTTTACAAGGGGACTCGTGCGCGATGCTTCTCGTGCCTCTGCCCCAGTTCGCGGTTCGGTATCTAAACCGACAATCCCAGCCGAAAGCACAGCCGACAACAAGTGCTTCACAAAGAGAAACTTATCTTTGGTCGTGCGCGGGGCCTGGGGTGTTCAGGCGGAAGCTTATGCCCCGCGTAGGCGTGCCTGCCGGAGCTCAGATGAAACACGTCTTCTCTCCTCTGCGTCCGGAATTGCGAGCGTCGTCCCGATGGCGCGGCTCGCGCATGCGCATTAGCGCGGGCGTGGCATTTCCTGACAGCAGGCTCGTGCAAGGCACGGCCTGCTGGGAAATGTAGTTCCAAGGCGGTTCTCCATCCCAGGGACTTCTTTCTGCAAAAGGGATGGAGAACCCGCCTTGAGTACTGGGTAGGGCTTTTTAGGGGGGCTAACACCCCTTCTGCAGCCCCCACAGTGGCTGCAATCTGCTTTTTGGCCCCAACACGTGGCCCAGCCCTGACAATGGAGGTTGTGCACCGGGTATGAGATCGATTTGACAATCAATGATCTGTGAGGTGGTAGGGTGTTTGCCTGTTCCTTTTGGAAAACATACTGGAATTCTTGATATTCCTGAGGTAACTGCACGACTGGAGTAGAGACTGTGGCCAGGCCTTGGTTCAAGGGTTTTTTCGGGTAACAAGTATGTGCACAATCCGGGAAGGTTATTCTCTTCTCTCGCCAATCAATACAAGGATTATGTGTTTCCAACCAAGGTATCCCCAGTATTATTTGGAACTGCGGGGCTTTGATTAAATCAAACACAATAGACTCTCGATGCCCATCCTGACCCAATAGTGTCATCTCTGCGGTGGAATGAGTTACAGGCCCAGAGGCAATTTCAGTTCCATCGACTGTGGTGATGACATCCGAAGTGGTCTTTTTGCAGAAAGATAGATTCATCCTAGAAGCCAACTCGTGGTCCACATAGTTTCCTATGGCCCCGCTATCAATGTATGCCCTCACTGCGTGCATACGTGATGGCTGCCTTGGATCTATAAGGACCATTGGTATGATGAAGTGCAAGGTCTGAGTATCCTTCTTCAAGCTCGGCAAGCGGACCTCTACGCTTGTCGGGCGTGGTCGTTTCCCGAATCAGGCTCTGTTTGATTTTTATCAGCAACTCCGACTACTCTTTTAGATGTTTTTATAGGGCAATCCCGTAGAAAATGTCCTGAGGCCCCACAGTACAGACACAATTGCATCTGCCGTCTTCTTTCTCTTTCCTTTTGAGTTAAGGGTCCCTTGACCCCCCCGATCTGCATCGGTTCTGATACATCTGTTCCTTTGAGGGTAACATTGGGTTTAACCAATACTCGATTCTCGAATTTAGCTCGATCAGCCTTTCTATTCTGAAATCGGTGGTCTAACTTGACCACTAAGTCTATATATTCTGCACAATCCTGAGATGGGTTCACAACTTGGGCCAAAACGTCTTTGAGTTCACCCCGAAGTCCACAATGAAATAATGTAATTCATTTTACCTCTGGCCATCCGGTTTCCACCACTAACCTATTGAAAGTGGCGATATAGGTTAGTAGATCCTGGTTACCTTGTCGTGATGATAAAAGTTCGTTATCCAGGGCCTGTCCCTGTGAATGTCTGGCAAATAGTCTTTCCATGCTCAATTGAAAACCTTGAAAATCCCGAAGAAGAGGGTCATCCTGGTTAACTAATGGAATTGACCAATCCGCTGCGCTGCCACTAAGATATGATAGTACAAAGGCTTCGTCACAACTCCCACCCTTGCAATCCAGCCAAGTGCATCACATCTCCCACCCCAGGAATCAATCTAAGTGTGTCACACCCCACCCCCGAAAATCCATCTAAGTGCATCACATTTCCTACCCCTGAAATTCATCTAGCTGCATCACCTGTGGCAGTCATGATCTTTGTCTCCCCCCTGGTTTCCCTTTCTGGGTTTTACCTTAATTGTCACCTCAGCGGTCATGATTCCAACGCTTCCCCCGGAATTCACTAAATTGTCTAATTTCTTAGTACAAGCCCTATTTCTAGCTAGGTGATGTGTTCACTGGCCTAAGTGGAATTAGCATGGAACGGTTAGTCGTCTTCCTCGATACTCCACAGTGTTGTCTATTATCTATTGGGCAGGGTCTGGTGTATTACTCTTGTTCACTTGTTGGTCTTTGGTGGGCATACGCTTAAGCTGAGAGTCTCCCTTCCCTGATTTTCCCTCCACTGGTCTCCCTTGAGCCTCCATCCCTGGCCTAATCGTATCAGGCCTACCAGCTTTTCCTGTTTCTTAGTAGTCCCTCTTTAGGTGGTGTCTCTGTTTAAGGTCTTCCTTAAACAGAGTAGGTAGTCTGGCATCCCGAAGTATATGCTGTTAGCATAATCTGGACATGATGAGGGATATGATGGCCAGTGTTTTGTGAATGAATGAGAGGAATGGTAGAATTGTTTTAATAATTTGTAGGTGGAAGAAGCACTTCTGGATTATCATATTAACTTGGGGTTCTAGTGTTAACTTTGTCCATGATGATTCTGAGTTTTTTACAGCTGCAGATGGAGCTTGTGGGTTTTCCAGTTCTACAGGCAATGGGAATCGCTGAGTGTTTCCTCCGTCTTCAGGTCTAATCATGATTTCAGTTTTGTCTGGGTTAATTTTGCGTTTGTTGATGTTCATTCATTGATAGAGCTCCTTGAGACACTATATTGGGGTACGTTGTCTTCTTCTATGTCACTGTATTTGAAGATGATTTGTGTATCATCTGCGTAGTTGTAGCATGTTAGTTTGTGTTTTTTTATGAGGTTTATTAGCAGTGTTATGTAGATGTTGAAGAGTAGCGGTAACAGTGATGAGCCTTGGGGTACTCTGCAGGTGGTGTCCCGTGGTGCGGATTTGAAAGGTTTTAACCAAACTGTTTCTGTTCTTTCCAGGAGGAAAGATTTGATCCAGAGCAGCGCTATGTCAGTGAGCCCTATTTCTTCCAGTCTTTTTATTAGGATGTTGTGGTTGACTGTGTCAAAGGCAGCTGAGAGATCCAGTAATCTCAGTGCTGATTTGGTGTTGGAGTCTGCGTTCATCTTTAGATCATTCCATATTGAGACTACTGCTGTCTCCGTTCCTCTCAAGAGTGTGAAGCCTATTTGGGCCTAGTCCAGTAAATGGTTATTTTCAACATACTCCAGTAGTTGTTCATAGACATAGGTTTCTAGTAGTTTTTCCGGGTACGAGATGTTTGAGATTGGTTTATAGTTTGAGAGGTCTTCCACATCGCCCATTGTGTCCTTGAGCAGAGGTTTGATGTAGGCCATTTTAAATGCTCTTGGTACTCTCCCTGTTGTAAGTGATTGATTGAAGAGGTTTAGGTAGTATTCCGATGGTGTGTCCTGTGCAAGGATGGATTTATAGATGTCTGGAGTGCATCAATCTATTGAGGAACCTTCCTTGTTGCTCTTTTTAACCAGGTTTAGTAGTTTTTCTCTTGACATCTATTCAAAGCAGCAACTTTTGTTTTGTAGTCCAGGGGCTGGTGGTAGCTGGTGCATTGTTTGGTCGATTGGTCTGCTTTGTATGTTGTTGATTTTATTCTTGATGTGGTCTGCAAAATCGTTGCATAGTTTTTGGGAGGGTACTGGTGAGTTGTTGCATCCTAGTGGGTTTCTCATCTCATTTACTATGTTAAACAAGTCTCTTTGGGTGTTGATGGCTTTTCTGATCCAGTCATCATATTGCTTCTTTTTTTCTTTGAGTATTTCGGATTTCTATGATTGAATTTGCAGTTGGTATTTTACTCTTTTGTCTTGATCATAATTTATTCTCCAATCATGTTCTAGCTTACGGTTAGTTATTTCCATTTTTTTTAGCTGGGCGTGAACCATCTAGCCACTCTTTTGTGGTGGGATGAGGCGCTTTTCCTGGCCGATGGAATCTATAGTTTCTGCAATCCATTTCTGGATCAGGTTTGTTTTTCCGTCTATGTCCGTTAGTGGGTATTTTAGCAGATTTATGAATGGGTTTGATGGTATTTGGATCACAAAAGGGATGATGAGGTGGTCACTCGATAGTATATGGATGGGCGGTGCTGTTGTGATCAGGTTCTTTTGGGCGAAGATTGCTGTGTGTGTCACTCCTTTCACCATCTGTCGAAGGTTCATGGTCTCCAGTTGCTTGATTAAGGTTTTCTGAGAGTTGGGGTTCTCTTCTTCGAACCATATGTTGAAGTCCCGAGAATGATCATATGATCATGTCTGATGCCTAGATTAGTGACTGCTTCTATGAAGGTGTCTGTGAAGGTGTCATCATATGTTGGACGCCTGTAGACGAGTATGAATGTAAGGTTTGATTGTTGGTCCATGGTAAGGTGGAGGATGGGGGATTCGCAGTTCTGGATGTTTAGAGGCTCAGCTGTTCTAATTTTTAAGTTTTCTTTTTAGGCTACTGCAAGTCCTCCCCCTCATTTTCCTTTTCTGTTCGCCTGTTCGCATTTGAAGTTATCTGGTAGTCAGCTGTGTAGTATGGCTTTGTAGAATTTCAGCTAGCCAGGTTTCTGTGAATAGGATACCAAAACCCCTGTTGCAGTGTAGGTTGTAGATCTCGGTTGAGTGTTTGGACATAGATCTGGTGTTGATTAGGTGTAGTCGATTGATTTGTTTTGGTTTGCATTTTTGGGTGGTTTTGTTGGTGGTTCTTATCGTCTTTGGGTTGTTGAGAGTGTTCAGTTATTCTTGTTCCATCATTGAATAGGTTGTTTAGGTTTCTAATTGGGTTCATGGCCATTTCAGGCTCCTCTTCTGATTCAGGATGGTGTTGGCGGTTCTCTTGGGGTTTGGTGATGTGTGAAGTGAGGGTGCGTCTTCTGTACGTGAGGCATGGTACCATAAGTATGACACTGACACAAATGTTACACATTTCAAAACCTTTATTAGCTTCTTGGGGTTTGGAAAAACTCCTATGTTGCCCTATAACTATGATGGGAGTAGTCTCTACCATCAAATAATAAACACAACACAGTCCTTGTCAGTCTATGTCAAATCAAAATGGCCTATGCTAACAAAAACTAATGCCTGCACTATCTCTTATACAAAAAGTGTGTAAAGGGGAATGTGTATGCAAAGGAAAGTCAATGTTATAAACATAAAAGATCAATGTGGCTGAGTCAGCTCTCCTCCACACTTTGGGCAGCACAGAGAATAATACACTCTGGCCCAGGTTATCAAAATAAAGGCAGTTAAAAACGTGGGTCAAGGCTCACTTGGCCTTCCATGTTAAAGTCACTTATTCCTGCAAGCTTCATTCACATTCTTTAGGGGTTCCCTTCCCTTCCCTTACTTATTTCATGTTTCCCGTCTCCCTCAGTCGGGCTCAGACCTTTCACTGATGTCGAAGACTTTCGAATGTGCAAGGCTTTTACCATAGACCTCTGCAGGACCACTTGAACTTTCACTTCAGCTTTCCCTTAATGTTATTTGCTGCAATGTCTCTTGGTATTGGTAGTTGTATACCTCAATCAGAAAGGCTCAAAGAAATATTCCTCTTCAAGCAATCACCTTTTAACTTCCCTTTTCGTCTGGGTTCATCTTGACCATTGCGCATTTCAGAGTTTGTTCACTTTGCCACTTTATAATAAGACATCACACATTTGCAGAAACTTTCGAGTGGGCTATTTCCTTTTGCCGGACCACTCCGCTACTCTGTATCACTTGCTTCAGAGTTCTCTATAAACTACAAGTTCATTACTGTTTTGCTTTCTTTCACGTCTCATCAGCATGTGCGCAACCTTCAATCATGAGATACACTGTTGCGGCTTCAATCTTTTCTTGACAGAAACCGGTCTTTCATTTCTTTCACTAACTCACTGGTTGTGTGCATTCCTTTCTTGTCTTTGCAGCTTTGATTCACAAGTCAAGGTTAATACCACAGGCTTGACCTCGTCTCCCCAACTCGTAGAAACACAATGCAGGTTTCTTCTTGTCTGGGATTTGGCTTTCTTTGTGTCTCCTTCACGGTTTCCCAGAGGCATTGACCTCCTGCAGGGAACAACAGGGTTTTCCTACCCCTCGCTCTGGTCCCTCGATCGGCCGTCCTGCTCCAGTGGGTTCACCTTCACCCTGGAAGATCTGCTCCTTCTCGTGTCTCACCTTGCTCAGAGTGTGTTCTATGTTCCGCCTTTTATCCGTGTGGGGGGAGCTAATAGGTCTCAGATTTATGTGATTAAGGTGTTCACGAGGAGAGGAAATTACTGACAGGGCCATTGGTCAGTACTCAACCCCTGAGAACTTGTAATGCTGGATAGCTGCACCATGTGAGGACAGGGTGCAGGATTCACATACTCCAGCACATCTAAAAAATCAGGACTTAGTAAGTTGGCAAAGGGAAGTGCTTTTAATGATACACACATACATCAGCATATGGGAATTAGCAGCATTGCATACACCTGTCTCCCTCCGACTTCCTCAAACTTTTAGTCCAACAGCCGTTTTTATAGGCTAAACTCGTCATCGTTGACATCTAATTCTATAAAAAATCATCACGGGATATATTGGTTGGGAAAGGTATCTTAAGTATAGGTGTTATATCTGTATATAACAATAGAGCATGCAGATTGGTTAACTCTTATCTGGTGGGCGTCTACGCCCATCCTTCTACAACACACGGGATGGACGTCACTATAAGTACGACGTCCTATTGGTTATAGTGTCTATAGGACCCTAGATTACATGGTCCATTGTGATTGGGCAAGTTACACCCCTAACCATAAATCTCCACTTTAATTAGCAGCAAGCAGGCTGGACACCCAGGTGCCTAGTGTCCCAAGATTCACCCTGCCTCCCTTCCATCAATCAGTGGTTTTAGAGCGATGTGTCAATTAGTTGGCTAAGGAAGGCCTCGAAACTGTAGTCTCTTATCAGGAAAAGTTATGGCACCCCTTGGATCTAGGTGACATCAGACAGTGTTACATCTTCGCGCCTGGCTGGTCACGTGTTGGTTCACCGTGAATCAGCTTCAGTTTCCAACTTTTCGTTTATTTAATTCTCCATGTGATTCCACCACCTGCCCAGGCCTCCTTATCTTGACCTTCACAGGGCAGGCTGGTATGTTCTGAAGTTTCGATTCTCCTTAGCTGAAGCTCGCCCCCTCTCTTGGGTTGACCTCGATTTCCCAGGCCTGAGCCGTCCTTTGTTGAGTTTCGATTCCGCTCTTTCCTCTGGCTTGGTCATGGATATGAAACCCAACCAGTTAGGCCTTGGCCGCCTGGGTGTACTTCTGCTTTTACAAAATGGAGTCGCACGTGCACATTGTGCCTTTTTGAGGTAGATATATGGTTGGCGCTTGCCGCTCTATCCTCTACTAAGCATTGCAAACTGTATTGATTTCTTAGCATCTTGCGCTTCAAACCTATTTACCCACGTTTAACGGGTTTGATTCTTCCATCTTGGTTCTTTCGCTATGACGTTTCTTACGTTTTAACATTGTGCTGTCCTTCGTGTCTCTTGCACCTGTTTGCGTGGATACACGCATTTGCCTGTTGCCTTTTCTCATGCGTTAGTCTGTCCAGGCCCTCTTCTCACCATCGTTTGCCTTCCATTAGGGCTCTTTGTGTCTCCTCATGGACAGTCTGTAAATACTCATCGTTTCGTATCAGCGGCTGGTATGGTTGTCTGATTGGGTAGCGTGCTGCCCAGGGCCGTCTGCTTATTGGCATTTCAACAGGTACTGATCTTCTAATTTACACAGGGCAGAGGCCCAATGCGGCTCTCTGTTGGTTCAGTTGCTCCTCATACGTCACATACCTTGGCAAGTATTTTAATGGCAACTCGCACTGGGGGGCAGGGGTGCAGGCCATATCTGGGACCTCCTCTACACTCCCCCCTCTGGTCGGTTCATCGACCACTTCTGCTTCCTCCTTTATATTTAGTTTCTTTGTTTCTTCAATGTCTTGTTCATCGTCTTCCGGGTTTACATAAGATGGCGTGAATGCATGCAATTTTGGTGTCCATGTCTTTATCCCCCCTTTCAAACTTCCTGCTGTTTTCACATGCTCATCTTTGTTCATCAGCTGGCATTGTCCATTTGGACTGCAATAAATCAATTTTCCTTCATACCTTCTTCGTTTCTTGGGATAAGTGAATTGTGTTCCCTCTGGTGCAAATTCACTGGCATTCATGAAGTCCTTTATCTCTTTGTCTGTCAGGTCTCTAGGTTTCCAACCTGGCTCGATATCAACCATAATTTTCATCCCAATGGCCTTCTTTGCAGTTTCCTGGGATTGTGTGATGATTATCTTGATAACACAGAATCCTAGTAGCACCACAGCTAGTAAGGCACCCAGAAACTTGAATATGTCAGCCATCCATTGCGGGACTCAGGAGAATAAGTTCCCAAACCAGCTGTCATTGTCCACTTCATCTGTTTCCTCGGTCATCTGGTTCTTTAGGCTTGTCAGCTATGGCCTCGGTGAGGGTTCCATTTTCCTCATCGTGCGATGGTATAAATGTGCAACACGATTCTCTGATTTTTGCACAAACACCTCCATCCATCGCTGTAATCATGTCAGGCACATATCTGTTCTGGAGAGTCATCAGGCGGACTGCTCTTAGTTCTTCTTTAATCGCGTTGAATCCTTTTATGGTGGTATTGATGTTCTGCAGTAATTCCCATCTGTTTATCTGCAACCATTTGGTATTTGCACTAACTTGGATATGCAGCAAGAGTGAATATGGATGAGGTTAGGCTAAACAGCCTGTGTTCGTAGGGAATGGCATGAAATGCGTCCTCTGATTTGGTGAAGTAATTTTCTCTCTTCATCCTCGACATTAACTTCACAGACCTCCTTTTCCTCAGGTGAGCATCTGCTTTTGGGAAGCTATCCAAATTCAGTTCATTTTTTGGAATCACCAGTGCCGGAACGTGGACGTTCACCAGTGTGCATATGCCTCCCCAGTTCCTTGGTAGCCTTATGGATGCCTTGGATCCACATGCCCAGTAATGGTCCATCAGGACTGTGGTTCCTTGCAACATCCCTGGGGCTTCATTTATTCGTCCGCAGTTTTGATTCTCCCCCATTTTCCTCGTGCCATTACTTCTGAAGCACAGTTTTGGGTTTTCCAGTGGTACAATTAGCAGGGGTCCTCCTCTGTTTTCGACCCATGTTAGCAGCTTTACCAATCTTGGCCACAATGGTTTGCATAGTTTTTGTGAATTTTCTATTGCTTCTTGGCAGGCTCCAACGACCATCCAGGCTCGGCAGATCACGACCCCTTCTTCCCATCCTTTTGGGGGACACTACTGACCCCCAGATCTGCATTTGGACTTGGTTCTTCCAGATTTCAGCTTCTTCAGCTGTTTGCCCTTGGACATTCAGTCTCGGGTTTATTTCCCATCTTATTCCTGATCCTTTGATGTCAGGGTTCTCATATCTAATCACATGATTTTTGGTGTGCGCCCTGTTTCTTGTTTTGATGTCCTGAACAAAACCGCCTTCATCAGGGAAATCCTTTTCGTTGGCCCATATCAGGGAGGCGTTTCTCCCCATAAACTGCCCTCTGGTGTTGCACATTGCTACGTGTGACATGCAGTGTGCAGTGGGGACATCAACTTCTATCGCCACAAAGATTTTGGACTTGCCTATGCTGTATGGCAGGAGTGCACAGACAAAACATTCCCCTTCTGATTGCCTCCTTCCAACTTCCTTCATGTGTTGGTACCAGATGTGGTTTCCTAGATGGGCTGTGCTGTCCATGTAATCGTTTAGTTTGTTGTCGGTTTCATATGGGCTTCTCTTGTTTCTTAACGTTTTTCTGTAATTGGCTATCACTATGTCTCTGAATACGTCCGTACTGCTCTTCCGTTCGGGTAGGCTCTCGGTTATTATTCTTGGTGGGGTAGGTTTCATTTCCTGCCCTGCAGTAACAGGGGGATGTTTTGTTTTTCTTTTCCTTCCCTCATGCATTCTTTTGTAGACCTCCTCCCACCACCATTGGCTCGTCATCTTCCCAACGCATGGCAGCATTGTAGGTCTGATGCTTATTTCTGGCGTTGGAGCAGGCGTGCTCGTTATTACAGTTTCTGTGGTTTTCTTGCTCAGCTCCTCATGTAGCTTCTTTGCTGTAAGTATGAGCGGGAACACCTATTCAACCAACACGTGTTTTCACAGTAGGTTCTTTCGTGGCTTCTTCCGGTTCTTTGAGGGATTCTGTCATGCCCCTTCTGCTTAGGTTCTCACCTGGCTCCTCTTTTTTAATTCCACTATTTTCTAGAGCCGGTCGTTCCTTAGGCAGTTTTTCTTTTACTGTTGATTTGGTCTGAGGTCCCGTAGCCATTGACACTTGCCCTTGTTCGTGTGCACTCAGTGTGTGGGTGCGTGCCGTGGACAGTGCTATGTTATCATTCATTCTGAGCTGACCCTGTCTCCAGCTTTTCTCATCATTCATAAACTGAACCGTGTAGCTGTCACTATTTATTACATTCAGTTTCAGATTGTTTGCTTTACCACCAGCTTTTCTACGAACAGGGATGACGATATATGGTCTGGGTGCTTTTGTGGGACCCAGACATTCATTATCTGGTGGATGCACAGACAATGGGACACTCCGTGCACCGATAAAAAATGCAGTTCTGATAGTTTGAGACAAAAACACAATAATAATCACTATGCACATACATATAATGGCTTTAAACGATAGCTTGCAGCATCTCCTTCCAGGTAAGCGGGGGCACCCCTCCGCGGGTGGCAAATCTAGGTTACTGTTCTGGGCCCCCATGCCGATCAAGTCCATAGTCAATAGTTTATTTCCTTTCTTACTTTGATCTCGTTCCTCAAAAAGGTTCACCAAATACTAAAGTGACGAGTATTATTCAAGTGTCCCCTTTATGGGTGTAACCAGTAGTCTCGAGATATGCGGCACAGTACCGTTTAGCTAGGCTAAGGAGAAAGGTTAGACTACTGTCTTTATCATATCATTTTGCATTTCTATAATGAACACAGTCCCAGGGCACCCCTCCAATTCACCATGGCCCTGAGGACATGCAGGAATTTGTTTGCAATGATACCATGAAGAGATGGATTTGCTACAAATCACGCAAAAATAAAATGTCAAAAAAATAAAAATAAAAATAAAAGTGAACATATGAGAAGGTAGGAAGAAATAAGAAAGATGTTGAAAATGGAAAACACGATGGTGAAATTCTTGTGTCTGTTCCTTTCAATTGGTCGTTCGTTGACACGTTGAAGAGTAGTGTCTCTCTCCTCCATCTGCGCCACGGCAGACAGATGATAAAAAATAGAAGAAAAATACTGAAAACATAAAAAATAAAAATAAAATACGAACACGATGTGGTTATCCTTGTTTCTGTTCTTCTCAATCTGTCTGTGTTAGCAGAATGGAGAACTTTGTCCTTGTTTTTTTACTCTGTCCTCGGCGGAAGGATGATGAAGAGTTTTATCCTGGATCTCCCCCCCCCAAGGCTCTCCTCAGCAATGCATGACCGTAATTGCTTCTCAGCTGCGAGATGATAGCTCTCAGGAGCTTGTTGAGTTGCGCGTTCTTTGCTGGGTCGCTGAGGAAGGTGGGCACATCGACAGTGATGGGTCTACCCACTAGTTCTGGAAAGTTCTCAATGAGGTGGAAGAAGACCCGGAATGCGTATCTGCTGTCTCCTGGTGTCAACGACATTCGCTCTTACTTTCTGGCCTCTAGATCACAGGCCTTTTTTTGTGCCGTGAACAGTCTTTGTACTTCCCTCGATCTGTCCCTCGGCGAACAGTCTCACAGGAATCTCCTTAGGAATTCTCGCTGGAAGTTGGACAGTTCCAATTGGAGCATGATCCAGTGGAGAAGAGTCTTCATGTGTAGGAAATTGACTGGATCTCTGAGGAAAGTGACAACATCAACATCAGCAGGCCTTCCCACCATTTCTGGATAGTCTGTTACTAGTCTAATCAGGACATTGTGGGCTAGCTTTGTGTCTGCAGGGTACAGGGACATTTGCTTTGTTTTGCTGGGTCCCGATCACGTCTTTCTTTTGTCGTGAGAAGTTTTTGCACTTTCCTGCTGCGTGGATCAGTTTATACCACACTTGGTTCAAAAGGTCATTGTTTCGGGGATCTCTGATGAAAGTCAGTGTATCTGTGGTTCTCCCGACAAGTCCTGAGCACTCCTCTATGATTCGGAAGAATAATGTATACATTATTTCATCAATGATCACTTGGGGTGGGAGCATTAGTCTCTTGTTCACTGTGCTCGGGCAACTCGGCGAAGACCTCTGTGATGACAGTCAGTAGTTGCCTGATTACTTCTTATTTTCTGGATCTTGAATGTATTCTGTGACACTTGTTCCTCTCCTTATGAGTGACGGATATGTTAGGAGCACGAGCTGAAAATAGGTGAGTACATCCCACCTGAGACTTCTGCCGGGATGTACCATAAGTTCTGTGCACAAAGTCTTGGTACTGGATGCTTTAGAATAACGTGTTTTGGTTCTCAGAAATGTCTTATTTTACTACTTATCAGAGTCTTAGAGTTC
Source organism: Ambystoma mexicanum (assembly GCF_040938575.1). NCBI lineage: Eukaryota > Metazoa > Chordata > Amphibia > Caudata > Ambystomatidae > Ambystoma > Ambystoma mexicanum. The sequence goes on from NC_090926.1 coordinate 284,438,740, forward strand.
ATGTTCAATGCTTCGTGTGGTTCAACGTATTGGAGTTACCAGTGTCACTGCGGTTTCGGAATATATGATTCTCCTTTTTACCCTGCACTTTTGGCTGCACAGAGTGTTGGTTTGCTTGGGTTTGTCTCTTTCTGTGCATAAAGGAAAAGTTCAGTGTGGACACGATTTTCACAAACGGGCTCTTTTCCTTTCTTCTCTGCTCATGCGTCCTTCTTCCTCGCCATAGATCTTGTCTCCACGTGCTGAGGTCCTTCCCTGTTGTCTGTAGATTCCTCGGAGGTGGATGCGGTAGGAGTGCTCTCTCCTATAAACGGTTTGATGTCGTTTAGGAAGATCCAGGCTCTCCTGCCCTCGAGTTTGACAGCGGACGGGGCGCAGTCCTCTACGATGAAAGGGCCATTAAACCTTGGCTCGTCCCATTTTTTCCTTGTGAAATTCCGTAGAAGGACGCTGTCGCCAGGGAAGACAAGGGGCGCACGAAGGCTGTGAGCTGCACCTGTATCAGCACTGTCTGTTGTGGTTTGTGCTGTGCTGTTCCCTTTATGCCGTCGCTGCAGCTGGCCTGAAATGACAGTGGCGCTGGATGTGAGACAGTCAAGGTAATCCTTCATCTCTGCTCCCATAACCTCCCTAGCAGGCTGGGCATCACATCTAGCCCTGTTTCGGTTGGTAAGAGGGGTCCTCATCCTTCTACCAGTAACAATTTCGTGCGGCGGAAGATGATGGTCGGAGCCTGGTTGGTTCCGAAGAGCATACAATGCCAGTGGTAGACAGTGCAGCCATCCCTTCTTTGATGTGAGCTCAATTTGTATATTCTCTCTTTCAACAGGCCGTTGAGCCGCTCACATATCCAATTTCCCTCTGGGTGATACGCCAACGAGAACTTGTGCTTTATACCAAACAACAAGCTAATCTGCTCAAAGACTGTATTTACAAAATGGGGTCCATTATCTGATCTCATTACCTCGCACACCCCCCACCTAGGGAACACTTCCCTCACCAGGAATTTTGCGGCACAGGCTGTATCGGGGTGTGTACAGGGACCTGCTTCTATCCATCTTGAGAAAGGACACACCACCACAATTAAATACCTGTACCCATTACACACCTGAATCATATCGACATAATCAATATGTAGGTGCTGGAACAGTCCATTAGGTCTGGGAATGATTCCTCTCACTACTTTTAATGTGTGCCCAGAGGTAAATTGCTGACAAATTATACAGTTGACAATAAAAAATGCAACATGCTCTGCTAAATTCGGCGTGAACCAGTCTTCTGCGAGCGTTGCAGCAAGATTTTCTTTTGACATGTGTAAGGGGTAGTGGAGCTGTTCTAACGCTACCCTTAGAAGGGTGACAGGCATTACTGGTTTACCAGTCCTGTCTTGCCCCCACAATCCGTCAGAGGGGTTTAAAGAACACCCTTGACGCTTCCATAAATGTTTCTCCTCCTGAGGTGTCTCCCCTTGGAGCTCCATTAACTGAGCCTGCCCCATATTGCTATAGGCTTCTGGTGTGGCTCGCGCTACCATCATTCGTTCATGGGTACATGCCACCTCCACGTCCATGATTGTTTCATTCTTGGATGCCATGCGCTTGGCTTCCGTGTCCGCTTCATGGTTTCCACGTGACACGAAATCTGTCCCCTTGTGTGAGCAGCGCATTTCATGACCACTATGTATACTGGGAGCTGTAGTGCTTTTATCAGCCTATCCAGTAAGGCTGCATGTTGCACTGGCGTGCCGTCTGCTCAGAGGTAACCCCTCCTTTTCCATCGTGCTTAACCTGCGTGCATGGTGGAAGTCACATAGGCGGAATCACTGTACACCGTCACTTCCTGATCTGCATGATTTTCGATGGCGAATATCAGTGCCACCAGTTCTGCAGCTTGGGCTGAATAGTAAGAGGGTATTCGCGCACTGACGAGTACCCGAAACTCTCCATTCGCCAGGTGATTCACCATGGCTACGCCTGTATACCTTTGTCAGTCTTCTTGGTCGATTCTAGAAGACCCGTCAATGAAGACGACCTCCCCACTTGGCAGGGCGTTTTCCTTTACCCTTGGGATTTCATCGTAGAATTCTTCATAGTTTACACAGTCATGGACTGGTTCACCCTCGGTTGCTGGTTCTATTATAAACGTTGCAGGGTTCACCGTTTTACATCGAACTATTTTGATCAATGGATTAGAGATGATCACCTCATAGGCGGATGCTCTCTTTGATGTCAATGTGCCTTTTGGCTTCTCCAATATGGCGAACAGTGAGTGCTCGACATACAATGTCATGGAGCACCCCATCACAATGGAAGACGCCTTCTCGATGGCAAACGCGGCGGCGGCCAGATTTTGTTCGCATAGGAAGTGGCCCCTAATAACCGGGTCCAGACTCCGGCTGTAATACGCTAGAGGTTTGCACCCCAGCGATGTTCGTTGAGCTAGTACTGCCGTCATAAAATTGCCATCGGTATGTGAGAACAGATAGGATTCTTCTGCATAATTAGGGATCCCGAGAACTGGGGCCTTACAAATTGCCCCCTTGAGTTCTGAAAAACCCTTTTCCATTGCCTCAGTCCACTCGATTTCTTCCCTTGTTGCTTGGGCCTTCTTCAGGGCCTGAAGCAAGGGCTTGGTGTACGAGCTGTAGTCAAAGACCCAAGCTCGGACATAATTGCACAGGCCTAAAAAGCTTTGCATTTGCTTGATCGTGCGTGGCTTGGCCGTGTTCATGATGGCTTTCTTTCTTTTTCCCTTCATGAGAGATTAGTTGCCCTATGTACAGCACTTCCCGTTGACAGTATTGCAACTTTTCTTTATCAACTTTGTACCCCTTCTCAGCTAGTATCGTTAGAAGGTGGACAGAGTCACTCCTGCATTGCTCCTCAGTGGTGCTGCAGATCAGAATGTCATCTACATACTGCAAAACAACACTGTTTACTGCAATATTGCTTAGGTCCATTTGCAGGACTCTGTTAAAAATGGATGGGGACTCACAATACCCCTGTGGCAGCCTGGTGCTTTTTAGGCGCATTTGCCTGAACGTAAACAATGTCAAGTCTTGAGAGTCACGGTGCAACGGTATTGAGAAAAATGCATTTTTCAAATCGATCACCATGAAATATTTTGCCTCAGTGGGTATGTTGCACAAAATTGTAGACGGGTTAGGGACTAGAGGGAACTCGGCTTCGACAATGTTGTTAAATGCCCTTAAATCCTGGATTAAACGCCAATGCCCGCCCTTCGATTTCTTGACGGGATAGATCACTGTGTTACAGGGTGATTCTGACGTCACTAGCGGAAATTGTCTTCGCGATCCCCTCATCTGCTTCTCTGGACATGGGATATTGTCGCGCTCTTGGTAGGTTCGCTCCTTGCTTTAGTTTGATTTTCACCTCTCCCGCCCCCTTCAGGAGTCCTACGTCTGCTGTCCATACTGCGACAGGCACCTGGGCCATGGCTTCCTCAAAGTATTCTGGATGTACATTCGCCAGCATCATTCTTTGTGGCACTTCTCGTTTGATCATTTTGACCCAGAATGTGAGACTTACTTCCACTCTTGTCTCTTCTAAGTCAAGGTGTTCTTCAAACAGATCGTCATCCGTGACATCAGTCACTCGATACCCTTCTTCAATGGCGATAATAGCGCACCATTGCCTTGCTTCGCCATCATGTCCTTCTACCAGGACCACCTTCCCCTTTACTGTGGCAGATTGTATTTCCAAGGGAAATATTTGTCCCTCTTCCTCATGCATGGGTATTCTTGGTCTAAATAGAAATTCGTCAGGGGTCCTCATAGGTTTGTCTGTGAGGCCTGGCAATCCCGCCATAAGCACTCGTACGCCATATGCGAAAACTTCTGGCTCCAGCGGTATAGCTCTCATGGCTGCACATCCAGAGTATGCTCTGATCATTTCGCACACATTAGAATAATGCATTCCTGACGTGAAGCACATTATATCATCCTCAGTAAACGAGAATGTCATATTCAATTTTGTCATCAAATCTCGACCCATGATGTTTACTGGGGACTGACGTGAGTACAATAAGGGCACATTCATTTTACGCTCTCCCACTGAGACTGGGAGTGTGTCTGCTATGAGCTCCAGTGAAACAATGAGTATCTATAGCCTCGCCGGACAAGGAAAACTTGCCTTCTCGTATGCACGAACGCGTCGCACCCGTTTCAACTAAGAAGGAATATTCTTTACCCCCTATGGTGACATTTACCCTGGGTTCCCTATTAGGGTCTGTGTCACCGATAGGATAGAGCACATCAGAGTTTCCCGTGAGCTGTCCTATTTTATGTATAGGTTCGTCCCACTGTAAGTTTGTGCAAAACCCCCATTCCCGGGGTTGGTTCCTCCTCCATTGTTCATTCCTTGTGGCACCGGCGGTGGTGCCTGTTGGGTTGCCCCTGTTGCAAGGTCCCCATGTTTGAGGGTTGAAACCCTTGTTGTGCATCTTGCTGCAAGCTTGCTGCCTGCTGCTGCGCTATGTGGCCCTGCGCACTGCCTTGTTGTGGGGCGGCAGGCTGATTCACCATACCTGCTCCCATTCCTTGGCCATTTTGCCATATGCCTTGGTTTCTGCACATGCGCGCCACATGTCCTGTCATTCTGCACAGCCAGCAAACTAGCGGTGGTCGGACCATCTGCCCATCTGGCATGGCTTGACCGCTCATCTGTTCATTCTGAAATCCGCCTTGGTTATTTTTAAAACCTCCCTGATTACCATGGAAACCTCCCTGGCCACCTTGCCATCCTCTTCCTCTAAATCCTCTACCCCTCGGGTAATATCCCATATTCGCTTGGTAATTTACTTGCTGCGTGTTGGGCTCGGCTGGAATGGTCAGCATGGCTCCCTCGAGAGTATACTTCGAGAGCTTCTTTTGTACCAGCTTTGCTTCTTTCCCCTTACGGGTTGCTTCCTTTTTTCGGTTCTTTTCTTTTAACAATCTGCAGTAGTGTGCAATTGTCAGTTGAATTTCGGCCCATGGTTTGGCTTCGATCCCTACCAATTTTTTTAGCTGTTTTTGCACCGGTTCAGGCAACCCTTGACACAGTATGTGGTAAAAGACAGGGATAGACTTTGACCAAGACTCATGCGTTCCGAGCACCCACGTGTCTTGAAACCCTTGAAAATGTTGGATATAAATCAACGGATCCTCTGACTCTTTCATTTTCCGAGTCATTATAGCTCCCATGTCTGATGTGTCTGGGTATAGCGTTCGCAGCGCTTTCCACACTGCTGCTCTACAATTACTAAACGGTGCTCCGTCATGGGTAGTGTTAGTTATCGTTACCCTTGGATACCGGGCCCGTTTCCACACATCGTCAGTCCTTTCACCGAGTATGGCGATCAGGAGACCCTTGATGTCCCCTATAGCTAAGGTGACTCCCCCGGTCATCTTTTCTAACGCGTGTATCCATTTCCCAGCCCCCGATATCAGCATTGGAAGCTTATTTTTTAAGTTTTCTCGGTCCATGTGTGGCCATGGAATGTATTGTGGCCTCACTCCCCCTTTTTCTAGCAGCGGGAATTGAAGGGCACAATCTTCCTTTTCTTTTCCCCCACTCCTCCTGTCTACTGGCGGGGCAGTATTACCACCTTGCCGTCTACCCGGCAATGCCCTTAATCTGCCTGTATAGTTGGATACTGGCTCCCCCCTCTGATCGCGGGGCGTTCCCTCACGTTTGCCATGTGCCTTGATAGGCTTCGATGTCCTAGGTTCAGATTCACTGGCGTCGGACCATCGTACCCCTTTGCCTCGAGGGAGCGGCTTTTCACATCGCCTCCCTTTCTCCTGTGCCTCGTCCTCCGTATCCCCACCGGAGTCAGACTCTGAATATTCCCAGTTTACACAACTTCTTGCATCATCTTCGTTCTGTCCAATTTCTAGTCTATCTAGGGACAGTCTCCTACTCCCACTACTTCGAGTAACATCCTCAGTGTAATATAGCTGAGTGCTCTCTAAGCGCTCATCTTCCTTTTCCCCTTAGGAAATTAGTTCCAGCCCCATTTCATCATAGATTTTATCAATCGTTTCCCCGATGCTTCTGGTATCGAAGTCATTGTCAATATTTCTCCTGCTTGTACCTGGTACCGCGTCGCTTGCAGGAAAGAATTCTTCTATGTCTTCCCATTCTACTGTAGGATTGGGTTTAACGACTACCCGCTCAAAATACTCAAGATCTCGTGCCCTTTGTCTGCATTTACGTTCCGATTCCTCATCTATCTCCTTTCGCTTTTTCGCTTCTTCTCTAGCCTTATCTACTTCTCTTATTCGTTCATTTCTATGTTCCTTTGCCCTTCTACTCTCCTCGTCTTCCCGCTTTTTCACCTTCCTTTCGTACACTCTCCTTTCTTCCTCCAACTTTAACATGTTCAGCCTGTATTTTTCATAGGCTGCATACTGTGTGCGACTGAGCCGTATTCCTTGCTCATCGCGATATAGTTGTTCTCGCCTTAATCTATCCTTCTTCCTCGTCCTTTCATCCCTTGCTTCTTTCTCCTTTCTTTGCTCTTCACCGTGCCTTCCTCTCGGCCGCACATCATCACTTCCCTTTCCATCTAGCTTTAATGGTATCTGTCCTCCCATCCATTCGTCTTTCGCGAATGCTGTCTCATCACTTCCTTTCCGCTTCTTTCCCTCTCTCCCTTTATCGAGAGGTGCACTAGCCTGTGCCCGATCCTTACTACTATCGCCGCGCCTCTCCTTGACACTATGGAGGCCAAATCAATTTCCTGCTCCTGTTCTTTAGTTTCGTCACTACTACATGTAGGTGACTCATACGCAGGATTACTGTACCCTGTGGCTGCTTTGAGTTCTCCTAACGGGTATAGACCCTCTGATTTGCTTCCCTCAATGACTAGTTCTGGCGGGGCTGATGGCGCGGTAGGCGTTTCACCTCCCTCCGTGCATACATTTAATATCCAATCTGCAGGTGGTTCTTCTTCCTTCGTTTGCTCAAACATCTTCCAAAGCTCGAGAACAGCAAGGTGTTTCTCAAGCTTCTTGCCAGTATATGTGGCATGTAGGAAAGTTGTCATGTGCTGTAAAACAGCCTTAGACAATGACCCGTTTGGGGGCCACGGCATAAACATCGTATTGGCGGTACCCTTAACCCACTCCTGGCTATATTTCTTCAATTTTACTGCATGCTTAGGCAATTGCTTACAAAGCTGTGCAAGTGGGGTAACCTCTTCCATTTTTTTAACTTCGACACCAACAATATTTACACAATCTTTTAATCTTCCCACTAGTATGAGTGAGCACCACAACCGCAAGCTCCGATCCTCTTCTTCGGGCCAAAATGTATACTATCAATTAACTCAAAAGAAACCATCAATTCACTGGCGATTCCCTCTTAGTTACAGAATCGCGTAAGGCCAAAATGCATTTCAATCAATCACCAATACAATTGTTGTACATTTAACATGCAGTAAAACACATATGACAGACACTTGATGGACTAGACAGACACCAGCTGGTCATACATGTACCTGCCTTCTAATTAATACCCCACCATGGGATTTGAACGAACCCCGTTAATTCCGTCTTTAAACGTAATCGTAGCCTAAATTGTCCCCCCTCTGTGGGCTCTGGGTTCACGTTCCTTCTGACCACTCTTTAAAGCGCAGGAACAAGGCGAAATCTCGTTTTTCTCTCGGGTGTCCCCCCCGGTATTCTTTTACGTTTTAGCTCAGGTGCCCCCCTGGTATTTTCTTATGTTTTAGCTCAGGTGCCCACCTGGTATTCTCTTACGTTTTGGCTCAGGTGCCCCCCTGGTATTCTCTTACGTTTTGGCTCAGGTGCCCCCCTGGTATTCCTCTTTATATATGTTTTTCTTTTTATACTCGAAGTCATTAACCCTTTAAATATATACCGTCTACTCTACCTTTAGCTACTTTATTTTTCTCCGCCATCCTCCGTTACCTTTCCCCTACTTACTCTAATGCCTATGAGACATTTGCCAAGGTAACGAGTTTCGTTGTTTCACGCACCGATCGCCTCTTTTCCTCTCTGGAACTTCAGGACCACCGCCCCTTCCTCTTCCCGCTTTTAACGTTTTCGTCCGATCCGCTGCCCGTGGGAATGAGAAGGGTTATGCTTGGAAAGGCGGGTTCCTTCAGACCCACTGCAGATTTTTAAAAATTCTTTACTCTATCATTGTCCACGGGGAGCTTCTCGGCCTACTCAGCCGGAATGGCGAAAGGACTCGTGATGTAACCGAAGGCCCAGAGTTACTTCGTGCTGTCGGTCTAAGGGTGTCTTATAACTATATTAATCGATTATCAATAATCGATGGCCGAAACCATTCCTCACGCTACCAAGTGTTCACGAGGAGAGGAAATTGCTGACGGGCCCATTGGTCAGTACTCAACTCCCGAGAACTTGTAATGCTGGATAGCTGCACCATGTGAGTACAGGGTGCAGGATTCACATACTCCAGCACATCTCAAAAATCAGGACTCAGTAAGTTGGCAAAGGGAAGTCCTTTTAATGATACATACATACATCAGCATATGGGAATCAGCAGCATTGCATACACCTGTCTCGCTCCGACTTCCTCGAACTTTAGTCCAACAGCCGTTTTTATAGGCTAAACTCATCATCATTGATGTCTAATTCTATAAAAAATCATCACGCAATATAATTGGTTGGGAAAGGTCACTTAAGTATAGGTGTTATATCTGTATATGACAATAGAGCATGCAGATTGGTTAACTCTTATCTGGTGGGCGTCTACGCCCATCCTCCTACAACACACGCGATGGACGTCACTATAAGTACGACGTCCTATTGGCTACAATGTCTATAGGACCCTAGATTACATGGTCCATTTTGATTGGGCAAGTTACACCCCTAACCATAAATCTCCACTTTAATTAGCAGCAAGCAGGCTGGACACCCAGGTCCCTAGTGTCCCAAGATTCACCCTGCCTCCCTTCCATCAATCAGTGGTTTAGGGTGATGTGTCAATTAGTTGGCTAAGGAAAGCCTCGAAACTGTAGTCTCTTATCAGGAAAAGTTATGAAAGTTGTGGCACCCCTTGGATCTGGGTGACATCAGACGGTGGTACATCTTCGCGCCTGGCTGTTCACGTGTTGGTTCACCGTGAATCTGCTTCAGTTTCCAGCTTTTCATGTATTTAATTCTCCATGTAGCTCCACCACCTGCCCGGGCCTCCTTATCTTGACCTTCACAGGGCAGGCTGGTATGTTCTGAAGTTTCGATTCTCCTTAGCTGAAGCTTGCCCCCTCTCTTGGGTTGACCTCGATTTCCCAGGCCTGAGCCGTCCTTTGTTGAGTTTCGATTCCGCTTTTTCCCCTGGCTTGGGCATAGATATGAAACCTGACCAGTTAGGCCTTGGCCGCCTGGGTGTACTTCTGCTTTTACAAAATGGAGTTGCACGTGTACATTGTGCCTTATTGAGGTAGATATATGGTTGGCGCTTGCCGCTCTATCCTCTACTAAGCATTGCAAGCAATATCAATTTCTTAGCATCTTGCGTTTCAAGCCTATTTACCCACGTTTAACGGGTTCCATTCTTCCATCTTAGTTCTTTCGCTATGAGGTTTCTTACGTTTTAACATTGTGCTATCCTTCGTGTCTCTTGCACCTGTTTGCGTGGATACACGCATTTGCGTGTTGCCTTTTCTCATGCGTTAGTCTGTCCAGGCCCTCTTCTCATCATCGTTTGCCTTCAATTAGGGCTCTTTGTGTCTCCTCATGGACAGTCTGTAAATACTCATCGTTTCGTATCAGCGGCTGGTATGGTTGTCTTATTGGGTACCGTACTACTCAGGGCTGTCTGCTTATTGGCATTTCAGCAGGACTGATCTTCTAATGTACACAGGGCAGAGGCCAAATGCGGCTCTCTGTTGGTTCAGTTGCTCCTCATACGTCACATACCTTGGCGAGTATTTTACTGGCAACTCGCACTGGGGGGCAGGGGTGCAGGCCATATCTGGGACCTCCTCTACACTGGTGCCTGACTTTTCCGGACCTGATTAACAGGACAATGTGTGCAGCCTTGATGAGTTGGCTTGGGTAGTTGTGTGGAAAGATGGTAGATGATGGGCAGGACTTGGTAGGGGTCCTAGTTTCTCCCCTTGGAGTAGTTTTACCAACTAGTCTGATTCTGGGTTCTGTCTTTCTTACAGTTGTTGAGGTTCCTGGTGGGATACCAACCTTTCTATAATTGTTGAAAGTTTGTTTCCTGTCTTCGGCCTGGATGTGAAATATGGCTAACTAACTCAGTTGGTCTAAATTCAAGTAGGGCTAAAACACAGTTCGCCTAGGTGTGATATATGGCTAACCAATACAATTCGCTCAAGTGCAAGATATGGCTAACTCACACAATCCGCTGAAGTGTGAGATTTGGCTAACTGACACAATTCGCCCAAATGTGAGATATGGCTGACTAACACAGTTGGTCTACGTTCAAATAGGGCTGGAGCACAATTCGTGTGAGATAAGGCTAGATAACACTGTTGGCCTAAAATCAAATAGGACTAGAACACAATTTGCTGAAGTGTGAGGTATGGCTAATTAGCACAATTTGCCTAAATGTAAACACCTAGATTTGGCAAACCTGGATAGAGGGAGAATAGCCTAAAATCGGGGCACAACAGTAAATGCAGTGGGCCTCATTACATGGTAGGCGGTAACCATGGCGCTGTTAGCGCCATGGTTGCCGCCGGTATTTTACCGTGTCTGCCTTGGTGGATGGCGGAATTACCGCCCTACTCCAAGGTGAGCGGGGGCGGTAATTCCCCATTCACTAAGGCACTTCCCCATTCCCATTTATGCCCCCATAGGGCTCAATGGGAATGGGGAAGGAGCTAATTACGGTACCGCAAATTGCGGTACCGTAATTAGCACCAAGGTCCCTTAGCGGGCCCGTTCCTTAACGGCTGGTAAAACCAGCCGTTATGGTCGGGTCCCGCAAAGGGACCTCGTAGTAAGGCGGTAAGGGTTTACCGGTACCAGTGCCCTTACCAGTACCGGTAAACCCTTACCGCCTACCGTGTAATGAGGCCCAGTAACACTTAAAACATATAGTTTACAAAGCAAGCAGGCTAAATGCGAGATATGGCTAACTAAACACAATCAGTCTAAATGTGAGATATGGCTAACCAAACACAATGAGTCTCAATGCAAGATATGGCTAATTAAGAACAATCAGTCTAAATGCGAGATATGGCTAACCAAACACAATCAGGATAAGTGCGAGATATGGCTTACTAGACACAATCAGGTTAAATGAGAGATATGGCTGACTAGACACAATCAGGTTAAATGAGAGATATGGCTAACTAAGCACAATCAGGCTAAATGTGAGATATGGCTAACTTAGCACAATTAGGCTAAATGCGAGATATAGCTAACTAAACACAATCAGGCTATATGCGCGATATGGCTAACTAAACAGAGTCAGGCGAAATTCGAGATATGGCTAACTAAACAGAGTCAGGCGAAATTCACGATATGGCTAACTAAACACTTTCAGGCTAAATGCGAGATATGGCCAACTAAACACAGCCAGGCTAAATGTGCAATATGGCTAACTAAGCACAGTCAGGCTAAATGCAATATATATAGCTAACTTAGCACAATCAGGCCAAGTGTGAGATGTGGCTAACTAAGCCCACTTATTCGAAATACGAGATATGGCTAACTAGACACAGGCCCTCATTACAACCTTGGCGGAGGACCATGGTGCATAGCACCATGGTCCATGCCGCTAAGGTTACGATTCCGCCATGGTGGATGGCGGAATTACCGCCCCATTCCAAGATGAGTGGGGCGGTAATTCCCCATTCACCATTTGCCTTTCCCCATTCCCATTTTTGCCCCCATAGTGCATAATGGGAATGGGGAAGGTGCTAATTACGGCACCGTAAATTACGGTGCCGTAATTAGCTCCAAAGTCCCTTTGCGGGGTTGGATTTTTAACGCCTGCTAAAAGCGCCGTTAAACCCTTAACGCCTGAGTTGTAATGAGGGCCACAGTCAGGCTAAATGTGAGATATGGCTAACTAGACACAGTCAGGCTAAATGAGAGCTACGGCTAACTAAGCACAATCAGGCTAAATGCGAGATATGGCTAACTAAGCACAATCAGGCTAAATGCGAGATATGGCTAACTAAACACTATCAGGCTAAATGCGAGATATGGCTAACTAAACACTATGAGGCTACATGCAAGATATGGCTAACTAGACACGGTCAGGCTAAATGTGAGATATGGCCTAAGCACAATCGGGCTAAATGCGACATATGGCTAACTAGAAACGGTCAGGCTAAATGTGAGATATGGCTAACTAAGCACAGTCAGGCTAAATGTGATATATATATATATATATATATATATATATGTTAACACATGGAGGATGGAAAAAACCTGCACTCCATGCACGAGGTCTATCAATCCCAACAAAATGAGAAAAACTCGAATCCAATTAAGAGGAAAAACCGAGTTTAATGGGAGGTAAAAAATACAAGGCAAAAACACACAGCAAACAATACAGGACGCCTAGACAGTGTCCTTAACGACGCGTTTCGCGCTTCCCTGAGCGCTTGATCACGTTATATATATATAGCTAACTAAGGACAATCGGGCCAAGTGTGAGATATGGCTAACTAAGCACAATTATTCGAAATAGAAGATATGGCTAACTAGAGACAGTCATGCTAAATATGAGATATGGCTAACTAGACACAGTCAGGCCAAATGAGAGATACGGCTAACTAAACACAACCAGGCCAAATGTGAGATATGGATAACTAAGCACAATCCGTCTAAATGTGAGATATGGCTAACTAAGCACAATCAGGCTAAATGCGAGATATGGCTTCCTAAGAACAGTCAGGCTAAATACGCGATATGGCTAATTAAGCACAATTAGTCTAAATGTGAGATATGGCTAACTAGACACAGTCAGTTATGCCCTTCCTTACCGCATAAATTAATGCCTCGTTCGCCTCCAGTACTGCCCCAGCGTGCCTTAAGGAGGCCTGGGTTTGCCTGCTCCTTAAGAAACCTTCCCTAGACCCAGCATCACCAAACAACTATAGACCCATCACCACTGTACTATTTCTGTTAGAAATCCTGGACAAAGCTGCCTACAACCAGATACAACACTTTCTAGAAACTAACAACATTTTAGGAAAAAGGCAGTCAGGTTTCTGCCCCGGTCACAGGACTGAAACGGCCCTTCTTGATCTTAAAAACCAACTAGGTGAAATATTGGATGAAGGAAAACCTGCCCTCCTCCTTATCGACTTGTCTGCTGCATTTGACTTGGTGGATCACTCGACACCCTTCAGACAACTCACCAATACAGCCCAATTCTCCCGAGAAGCTAACGCATGGGTGACATCCTTTCTCGAAGGGAGAGCCATGAAAGTATTCTCAGAACAAGCCTGCGCTAATCCCACTACCATACACTGCAGTGTCCCACAGGGCTGCTGCACATCCCTGACTTTGTACAATCTCTTCACCCTGCCGCTCTTCAACGACTTGGACAATCTCGGCATAGCCTACACGAATTACACCAATTATACCCAAGTGCTTATCCCCCTCACTGGCTCCTATGAAACAGATGCGGAAGCACTAGGTAAAATCTACTCCACCATCCAAGCATGGATGGCAGCCAATGGGCTATGCCTCAATGGGGATAAAACAGAGATCCTCATCGTAGGCACCAAGGAAAGGCTCAACACACTAGATAAAAAGTACAACTCCTTGACAATTCTCAAATTCTGGTTTCAGAAGCAGTCAAAACCCTGGGGGTGTACACTGACTCAACGCTGTCAATGACGTGCCAGGTCAGCGCCATTGCCACCTCAGTGGCCTTCACTACGAAACTAATAAATGCAGTCAAACCTTACTTATCCGCCTCAAACTGCCTCTCCATCGCTAAGGCCACAGTTGGAGCCAAATTAGACTATTGCAATGTCTTATTTGCCGGCACGTCCACCAAACATCTGGCCCGACTCCAAGTGATTCAAAATAATGCACTTACGGTGTCCTCAGTATCCCCCAAAGAGAGCACCAGAGCCAGACAAAAGGCACACTGGCTGCCAGTCAAGGAAAGAATACTCTTCAAGACGCTGGCCCTCATTACGACCCTGGCGGAAATCGTGGTGCAAAATGCACCATGGAGCACGGCGGAAAGCTGCCGATAGCGCCATGGGGGTTGGCGGATTTACCGCCCCATTCCGACCTTGGCGGGGCGGTAAATCCCCATTCCCCATTTTACCCTTCCCCATTCCCATTTTTGCCCCATAGGGTATAATGGGAGTGGGGAAGGAGTTAATTACGCCACCGTAAAATACGGTGGCGTAATTAACAACAAGGTCCCGTAGCGCCATGGATTTCTCCGCCCGGAAAAACCAGGCGGAAAACGCTCCATGGCGCTACGGGAACTCGTAGTAGGGCGGACGGGTCCGCCGCGAATACCGCTGGCGTAAACCCACTCCGCCAGGGTCGTAATGAGGCCCGCTGTCTTTAACACACAAATGTCTTGCCTGTACAGCCCCCACTTACCTGACAGAGAAAATCACCAGAGCTACATCAGCCAGACCCATAAGGTCACACCTCGCCAACCAGCTGAAAGTCCCCACCTTCAAAAAGGTCAAAGCAGGAGGGACCTGTTTCTCCATCCTTGCCCCCAAATATTGTGACACCCTTCCCACAACCCTCAGAAATTAGACATCATACTTAGCCTTTTGCAAATCACTGAAAACTGAACTCTTCAACTAGCTCTCCCTAAGATTCTACTCCTCACGCCCTAGGACTCGCTGCCACCACAGGTGGAAACTTAACTCTGCAAATGCTGTTTTTGTATATTAGTTTAGCCCCTTCTCTTCCCTCATTCTTCTCACCTTCCCCTGTCCTTGTCTTTCCATCTCATGTCATCACATGTATCACCTGTCTGCCCATGGTCTAATGTAACTAAGAACCACAGACAGGTGCTCTTGTAACTTTGTTTTTTTCTTTTTGTGTAACTAAGTAAGCACTGCTGTAACAGCGCCACGATGCCCACGGGTCGCTTTGTGCGCTTTATCAATTCAAATAAATAAATAAACTAAGCACAATCTGGCTAAATGAGACATATGGCTAACTAAGCACAATCAAGCCAAGTGTGAGATATGGCTAACTAAGCACAATCATTCTAAATGCGAGATATGGCTAACTAGACACAGTCAGGCTAAATGAGAGATACAGCTAACTAAGCACAATCAGGCCAAGTGCGAGATATGGCCAATTTAGCACAATCAGGCTAAATGCAAGATATGGCTAACTAGACACAGTCAGGCTAAATGAAAAATATGGCTAACTAAGCACAGTCAGGATAAATGCAAGATATTGCACAATCAGGCTAAATGTGAGATATGGCTAAGTAAGCACAATCATTCTAAATATGAGATATGGTTAATTAGACACAATCATTCTAAATGCGAGATATGGCTAACTAGACACAGTCAGGCTAAATGAAGATATGGCTAACTAGACGTAGCCTCATCACGACTTGGGCGGTAATGGTAACGCTATTAGCGCGGGCGGTATTAGCCCTACCGCCGAACTCCCCGGCGCTAATTGCGCCGGATCACAAGTTCGACGGTAATGTAAGTCCCCATTCCCCACTGAGCCCATTCGGGAATGCCCCATTCCCCATTGGGCTCAATGGGGAATCTTTGCGCTAATACCGCCGGCGGTAATAGCGCGAATTTTTGGCGGATTTCCCCCCAGCTCAGAGCTGGGGCGAAATCCGCCGAAGCCCTGATTCGGCGGACCCTTAAATCCGGCGGTAATAGCGCTACTGCCGGATTTAAGGGTTACCGCCGAAGTCGTGATGAGGCCCATAGTCAGGCTAAATGAGAAATACGGCTAACTAAGCACAATCAGGCTAAATGCGAGAACTGGCTAACTATGCACAATCCGGCTAAATGTGAGATATGGCTAACTAAACACTATCAGGCTAAATGTGAGATGTGGCTAACTAGACACGGTCAGGCTAAATGCGAGATATGGCTAACTAGACACAGTCAGGCTAAATGAGAGACACAGCTAACTAAGCATAATCAGGCTAAATGCGGGAAATGGCTAACTAAGCACAATCAGGCTAACTGCGAGATATGGCTAATTAAACACTATGAGGCTAAATGCAAGATATGGCTAACTAGACACGGTCAGGCTAAATGCGAAATATGGCTAACTAAGCACAGTCAGGATAAATGCGAGATAGGCAGCCGCTGCAGGAGCAATTGGCCATCGGCTCCCTGATGCTGCAACCCGCCGCTGCAGGAGCAGTTGGACCTCGGATCAGGTAGCCCTATACCTAATCCAGCTGATTAAAAGTGCACCCGCACTCCACGTCACAGCCAGAAGCCATTGTTGCTCCATTCTCATACCTGCAACCACGTGGAGGCACCCACTCCGTGGTAGAATCCATAAAATGGCCACCACCGCATCTCGCAGCTTTGTTTAGAGCGGTCGCCTAGCAACAGGCACAATCGTTGCCTGTAACCCAATGAGGGTCCGCCGGAAGGCTGAAGCGGGCCCGAGCCTAAGGCCCACAGCACAAGGCCCCTCCTTTCTGTGGTTATCCGTGGCGGGCCTGCGGCCTTCGGCCATGCCGTGTCCACGCCCCTTGCAACCAACAGTAAGTCTACTGGCCTTTAGTCTGAACAGGACCGCAATCGAGACTAGTATGCCCATCATTGCTCTTACCTCATTCACAGCCACTCGCATTCTCATAGTCTAGTGCGCGAGGTACCGATACCCTACCTCCCGAGCATACTTGCTTCAGCACTGGGGCACCAGCCCATAGGCATGTGCGCTATGCGTTCAGTCCGACGCCTACTAATGGGGAGCAGTTTTCCACGTCCCTCTGCCATGCACACTGCCTGTGCCACACTGTTGAGGTGTGAATAGCACTGTCCCCTGCCACTCTGCGCCCTATCGTGAATACCAGTTTCTGCTTCCCATACACAAATCTGTAAGTACCACGAACTTGGCACCCTACCTTTTTAAGAAAACCTTTGATTGCTGCCCCTTGCCTATACTGCGAATACTATGAACTTTGCACCCTCCCATTTCTGTGTACACTATCATTTGCTGCCCCTTGTCTATTTTGCGAACACTTTGTACTTTGCACCCTACCATTTCTGTGTACACTATTGATTGTGGCACCCTGTCACTGCTGTTAATACTATTGATCGCTGCCCTTGCCTATTTTGCGACTGCTATGAACTTTGGCACCCTGCCCATTCCACGACTACTACTGACTGCAACACCCCTCCCATGGTGTGAGAATCTCTTAGGCTCCCTCGCACCTTGCCCTTACAAGAACTCAAGTGTACACCTCGCCCATCCAAGACAGATCTATCTTGGCACCCTTCATCCAGCTGTAGTCCTCCATAACCAGCCATGGCCCACACAGCGCTCAATTCTATAGACATCCCACCCACACCCTTTCTCCCATCCCTTCACAACCCCCAGACTAAGCTGCACGTTCACTTACCACCCTAGACCTCTCACCCCAAAATTAACGTGGTCCACACAGCCATAGCTGTTATGCCTCCCTCATGCCCTAGGCCTACCGCCAGCAGGTACCACCTACTAAGCCTGCACACGGCCCATCTAACCTTTGCCTTTAAACCCAAGGCACACGTACCACACCCACACAACTCCAACCACACCGCCATCACAACCCATGCTACCAGCACAAAACTCCACTCCATACTGCCCAAACTACCCAATCCTATTCAGAACTCCACATCCACCCCCATCCAATTTGCCCTCTTAAACATACGCTTGGTCCCTGCTCACGCCTCGAAGATCTACGACCTACTCACTAATCTAGATCTGGATACCCTGGCTATCACAGAATCTTGGCTGCATGAAGAAGCAGGCCAGCTATCTCCCTAGCCCTCCCACCAGGATACACCTTACTCCGGCAGGACAGACTGCACTCCAAAGGAGGGGGAGTGGCACTCATAATCAAGGATATCCTGCACATAAGACAAATCAACTCTCATTAAGACAAATCAACTCTCATATAGGGGATAACACAGAGACCTTGACCGTTGATTACCATCCACATCATATAACGGCCTCCCGGCCCCCGAAGGTACTTTCAACAAAACATTATCCACCTTCTCAGCAACAATCTAAAAACACCACCAAATCCTTACTGCTGGGTGACCTAAACCTAGGCCTCAATGACCCTAAGGACAAATAAGCTAATTCTCTCGCCAAAGCGCTCTCGAATCTGGGGTTCGTTCAACGAATCTCGAGATCCACACATTCTAAAGGTTGCACCCTTGACTGGGTAGCAGACTATAACTGCAACGCTGACATCAGCTCAAACACCCCCTGACCACCACCTCATCCACTCCTCTATCCCTGCCACCCATAAAACCACTATCCTATCAATCCTGCACCACCTGCCCTCGCTAGAAGCACACGTAAAATGGCGAAAAACAATATCCTGCCCTTCCTAGAAACTGGAGCCCTTAAGCCTCCATTCCCCAAGGACCCCACTGCCTTGGCTGAATTGTACAATAAGACAATCAATGAAGCAATAGATGCTATTGCCCCTCTGGAAAAAAAGAAAGCGAAAAGTAAACTACACTCCAATTCTTGGTTCATTACTGAACTTAAAGTAATACGCTCCCTCAAACGCATAGCGCTCAGCAATTGGCAAGCTGACCCACAGGAAACCACCTTATTGGCATACAAAAACGTGCCACCCTCTACAGAAAAAGCATCATAGCAGCCAAATTAGCCTCCTACAACTCAATAATTAGCAAAAGCCAAATTGGAATCTAAAGAACTATTTGCTATTTTTAAGGTACTTGCCTCCCCAGACACCAGTTCTAAAAATCTCATAAAAGATGAATCCTGGTGCTCGGGTATCCAGTCCGCTATGCTCAATAAAATTGAACTCCTACAAAGTAAAATCAAATCACACCTCACTGCCCTACCCAAGCCGGACCTGCCCACCATACCAGCGGGCAATCCTAACCCCACAGAAGAGAAACCACTTTTTTCATTCACAACTGGGTCTAAAACAGAAGTACTTGCCATCATGAAAAACATAAAACCATCCAAGTGTAAGGGTGACCCCTGTCCGGCCAATCTCATCAAAGATTGCGCAGACTCTCTTACACCCTTCCTTACCACATTCATTAATGCCTCTTTTGCCTACAATACTGTCCCAGCGTGCCTTAAGGAGGCCTGGGTTTGCCCGCTCCTTAAGAAACCGTCCCTAGACCCAGCGTCGCAAATCTACTATAGACCCATCACCACTGTACCCTTTCTGTTAAAAATCCTGGACAAAGCTGCCTACAGCCAGATCCAATACTTCCTAGAAACTAACAACATTCTAGGAAAAAAAGGCAGTCAGGTTTCCGCTCCGGTCACGGGACTGAAAAAGCCCTTCTTAATATTAAAAACCAACTAGGTGAAATATTGGATGAAGGAAAACCTGCCCTCCTCCTCCTTCTCGACTTGTCTGCTGCATTTGACTTGGTGGATCACTCGACCCTCTGCAGACAACTCACCAATACAGCCCAATTCTCCTGAGAAACTACCGCATGGGTGAACTCCTTTCTCGAAGGGAGAGCCATGAATGTTTTCTCAGAACAGGCCTGCGCTAATCCCACTACCATACACTGCGGTGTCCCACAGGGCTCCTTCACATCCCCGACTTTGTACATCTCTTCACCCTACCGCTCTTCAACGACTTGGACAATCTCGGCATAGCCTACACGAATTACGCCAACAATACCCAAGTGCTTATCCCCTTCACTGGCTCCTATGAAACAGATGCGGAAGCACTAGGTAAAATCTACTCCACCATCCAAGCATGGATGGCAGCCAATGGGCTATGCCTCAATGGGGATAAAACAGAGCTCCTCATCGTAGGCACCAAGGAAACTCTCAACACACTAGACAAACAGTACAACCCCTTCAGCATTGAAAATTCTCAAATTCCGGTTTCAGCAGCAGTCAAAACCCTGGGGGTGTACATTGACAACGCTGTCAATGACGCACCAGGTCAGCGCCATTGCCACCTCAGCGGTCTTCACTACAAAATGAATAAATGTGGTCAAACCTTACTTACCCGTCTCAAACTGCCTCTCCATCGCTAGGGCCACTGTTGGAGCCAAATTAGACTATTGCAATGTCTTATTTGCCGGCACGTCCACCAAAAATCTGATCTGACTCCAAGTGATTCAAAATAATGCGCTTCGGGCTGCCCTCAGTATCCCCAAAAGAGAGCACATCACCAGAGCCAGACAAAAGCACACTGGCTGCCAGTCAAGGAAAGAATACACTTCAAGATGCTGTCTTTATCACACAAATGTCTTGCCTGCACCCCCACCTTACCTGACAGAGAAAATCACCAGAGCTACATTAG
Source organism: Ambystoma mexicanum (assembly GCF_040938575.1). NCBI lineage: Eukaryota > Metazoa > Chordata > Amphibia > Caudata > Ambystomatidae > Ambystoma > Ambystoma mexicanum. The sequence continues at coordinate 284,459,181 of NC_090926.1, forward strand.
CCAGACCCATAAGGTCACACCTCGCCAACCAGCTGAAAGTCCCCACCTTCAAAAGGGCCAAAGCAGGAGGGACCCGTTTCTCCATCATTGTCCCCGCATATTGGCCCTTCCCACAACCCTCAGAAATGAGACATCATACTTAGCCTTCTGCAAATCACTGAAAACTGAACTCTTCAACTAGCTCTCTCTAAGATTCTACTCCTCACACCCTAGGACCCGCTGCCACCACAGGTGGAAACTTAACTCTGCAAATGCTGTTTTTGTATATTAGTTTGGCCACTTCTCTTCTCTCCTTCTTCTCACCTTCCCCGTCCTTGTCTTTCCATCTCATGTCATCACATGTATCACCTCTCTGGCAATGGTCTAATGTAACGATAAACCACAGATAGGGTCTCCTGTCACTTTGTTTTTGCTTTTTGTGTAACTCAGTAAGCAGTGCTGTAACAGCGCCACGATGCCCACAGGCTGCTTTGTACGCTTCATAAATTCAAATAAATAAATAAACTAAGCACAATCAGGCTAAATGGAAGATATGGCTAACTAAGCACAATCATTATAAATGCAAGATATGGCTAACTAGACACAGTCAGGCTAAATGCAAGATATGGCTAACTAGACACAGTCAGCCTAAATGCGAGATATGGCTAACTAGACAGAGTCAGGTTAAATGAGAGATACGGCTAACTAAGCACAATCAGGCTAAATGCGAGATATGGCTAACTAAACACTATCAGGCTAAATGCAAGATATGGCTAACTAGACACAGGCAGGCTAAATGCAAGATATGGCTAACTAAACACAATCAGGCTAAATGTGAGATATGGCTAACTAGACACAGTCAGGCTAAATGAGAGATACAGCTAACTAAGCATAATCAGGCTAAATGCGAGAAATGACTAACTAAGCACAATCAGGCTAAATGCGAGATATGGCTAACTAGACACAGTTAGGTTAAATGAGAGATATGGCAAACTAAGGTCAATCAGGCTAAATGCGAGATATGGCTAACTAAGCACAATCAGGCTAGAGGCAAGATATGGCTAACTAAACACAATCAGGCTAAATGCGTGATATAGCTAACAAAACGCTATCAGGCTAAATGCGAGCTATGGCTAACTAGACACGGTCAGGCTAAATGCGAGATATAGCTAACGAAGCACAATCAGGCTAAATGCAAGATATGGCTAACTAAGAATAATCAGGCCAAGTGTGAGCTATGGCTAACTAAGCACAATCATACTAAATGTGAGCTATTGCTAACTAGACATAGGCCCTCATTACAAGTCAGGCGTTAAGGGGTTAACGGCGCCGTAAAGAGCGTCAGCGCCGTTAAACCCTTAACGCCTGATTACAAGTGTCCCTTTGCGGGTTGGTGTTTAACGCCTGCTTTTAGCAGGCGTTAAAAATCCAACCCGCAAAGGGACTTTGGAGCTAATTACGGCACCGTAATTTACAGTGCCGTAATTAGCGCCTTCCCCACTCCCATTATGCCCTATGGGGCAAAATGGGAATGGGGAAGGGCAAATGGTGAATGGGGAATTACCGCCCCCGCCAACCTTGTGATGGGGCGGTAATTCCGCCATACACCATGCCGGAATCCGGCATGGACCATGGTGCTAATAGTCAGAATAAATGCAAGATATGGCTAACTAGACACAATCAGGCTAAATGAGAGATATGGCTAACTTAACCCAATCAGGCTAAATGCGAGATATGGCTGACTAAGCACAATCAGGTCAAGTGCTAGATATGGCTAACTAAGCACAATCAGGCTAAATGTAAGATATGGCTAACTAGACATTTTCAGGCTAAATGCGAGATACGGATAATTAAGCACAATCAGGCTAAAAGTGAGATATGGCTAGCTAAGCATAATTGGGCGAAATGCAAGATATGGCTAACTAAGCACAATCAGTCTAAATGTGAGGTAAGATTACTATACAAACTTTGGTGTGGGTGGATCAGACAACCAACTAATAGAGGATAAGATGGTATAAGAAAGTGTAAGATTGGGTTGGTCAGTTAAGTGGGGAGCAGTGATGGCTGCACCCCCTGCCCGAAGCCTCACTTACCTTGTCAGCAGCTGCTGGTTGACGACTGCAGGTCAACATTGGCCAACACGGTCTGGCGCTGCTTCTGCAGGAGCTTCCCTTTGCCTTGGGGCCCTTCACCGCTGGGGTAGCACGGGCAAGGGGCTGCCCTAGAGTCCTGACTTAGGTTGCACCGTGCCCAATCAGGGGTTAGGGGAGGGTTGGAAGGCGGGCTTGGGAGGGAAAATAAGGAGGAAGCTCGGGGTGGAGGAGGCCCTGCAAACACATTGCAACACAACTGAATTTAGTGAAAAATAAGTTTAAATGCTCAAAATCAGGTTGTGATGAGCAGGAGCTCTTGTTTAAATTCCCCCACCTTAACGATTGCTCAGGCCGCTATGAGGAAGCCTTGCAGAAAAGGAATAGCATATGCATTTGACATAATAACTTTAGAAATATCTTTATTTCATTTTCTGTATTAGTAGTTATCTCTTAAGAATTGTCAAGCATATCAGAATGTAGTAAACCAAGCCAGACGTTAAATGTAATGGCTGACACTGCTTGCTATACACCAGTGCTCAGTAATATGGTGTGTTGCTTGAAACAGCAACAGCAATCAGATGCTGTCAGACAGGATCAATGTTTTGATTTTAGGAAGCTCATGGCTGAAAAATGCAGATTCGCAGAGATAGGCATTCACATTGGCTTATACTTTAGCTACCCTCCTTGCCATAGTGTTTGCAAATTAATGCAAACCTGACATGGCAGACATGAATTCAGGACAGTCACTGGAGTCACTGCACCCTTCACAATTGCACCATCTATAAAAGTAAATTTGTTTTTCATCAAATAATTAGCAACTTTGATGGATACCTCGTAGCAGCATTTGCATTGCAGCATTTAGTTTACCTACTTTTTAGGATCACACACAGTTTCCTTTGGGCAATTATTTGTATAATGTGTGTGCATTACTGAAAAATGCCTCTCAACTTACTTTATTTGGGGACCGTAGATTAAAGATGAAAGAAGTGTTACGCTCACCTGGTTTCCACAGGGACGTCACCCAGCCGGGTTACTCGCTGGTATTCTTCTCAGCTTTGCCCTGATGTGGTCTGCGGGGAAGGTTCTGCCTTGTGGTAGAATTAGGCGTGCTCTCCGTCCTGCCTTCTTTGCAGGGGCGCGTTGTCTTTCATGGGCGAGTGCGGTCCAGTTACTTCACTGACGCCGGCCCGTTTGATATTGTTCAGGTAGGTCTTATTGCTGTTCTTTAGTTTTGTTGCTATCCTGCATGCCTTTCTTTGTTTAAAATGTCTCCTTTTTCTCCCTTAGGTATGCGGAGCTTCAGCTCGGCGAACTGGCTTGCTTGAGCCCCGCTGGTAAATGGTGGCGCATTAAGAGTGCTATGATGCGGTAAATCAGCGCTATGCACAGCGCTGCGGTCTTGCCTTTGCTTACCTGTGTTTTCCTTCCTTGTAGGTCGCGGTGTTCTTCAGCACGAGTGGAATGTCTGGAGTGGTGCCAGCCGAGAGACGACCACCCAGGTAAGCCTTTTGAGCAGTTCGTAATTTGTAAATGTCTCTACAGTTTTCTTAAATGTTGCCTCTATCTTCTTCTTTCAGGTCGTTCTGTCCGGGAGGCATGCAGATTCGAGGAAGCTGTTCTCAGTAGCTGCGAGTGTTTAAAGATGAAGACTGCAGGTAAGATGCTGCTGCTAATGAAGTTCCTTTTGTCTCCTTGCAGGTTCTGCTTCTCCGAGGTTCGAGGGAATAGCTGGACACAGTGAGCGTCACATTGCAAGCTGCAAAGTAACACGAAGCATGTTCGGCTGTCAGGGTGTGGTTTATATAGCCCAGGTAAAGTAGTACCAGGGAAAGTAGTTCCAGGCTTGCCACACCCAAAACACTAGACCGCATAGCTTGGTTCTTAGGGAACCAAGCTATGTGGATGCCTCCATGTTGGCTGACAATACAATAAAGTAGTTCCCAAGCACATTGTTGTTCATGGTGTATGAGCCTGACGCCGTAGGCGCCAGGACTGGCCCCATGAGGGCTTTCGAAGAGGATGCCAGACTCTAGAGGCCCAAGTCCTGACTCCACCTGGCCAATGGGTTTGCCAGAGGGGGTTTTGGGCAAGGGTCGTGACAAGAATCATTTTCTTTTAGCGCGGAAATAAATAAAATTGGTTTCCCACTCTGGATGGAAATGGTTCATCTTTTGCCTTTTGTAGGATGCTGCGTCTGCATCTGCATCAAGGATTTCAACCTTGATAGTTTATTTGTTTCTTTTTGACCTGCATAAACAAAAACAATCTGCTGAGTAGTTCAATGTGTTATACGTTTTTTTTTTTAAAGTTAGCATATACTGCTTTTTGCATTGTCGAAAAATTAAATCCACTGCCACTTTAGCATATCCCCAGTTCATGTAAAGTGCTCACATGCCAGGTCACATAATTCAGCCAAGGAAAAGTAAGCCAAAGACTACTTTGTTAACTACCTTCAAAGGATTTTATGCCAAATTAATGGTCAAGATTGAAAAAATCAGCATGTGGAAACCCTGTGATCACGTTATATACAAAGAAATCACAGGGCTAAAATAACAATCAGTTTTAAAGCGATACATTGAAACGTGCAGTAATCATATAACAACCCAACCACACAATATATGAATAGTTATATTAACATTTTGAGCAAAGAGAGTATGGTTGTAGCTAGGGGCAACTTATTCATAATGCGTGGCGACTGGCCACCCATCTACCCTTTATGAAGGAGGCAGTATTACAGAGAACAGCTTATAGGATTGCTGCCTCTCCCTGAAGGAGTCATGCAGGTCATTCTGTTGCATGACTAATGGGCCATGACTGGCTTGCACATACAGCTCTCTGGGACATATTGAGGGCTCCAGCATGACAAAAATGGTTTCAAATAACAATGATGACATATTGTTTGCAATGGCATCAACATGTGTTTTACATTGACATTGTTGGCACAGTGCCGGCATATCCCACATACTGTTGGTGACTAGGCATCTATTGGAATTGTCCATGTGTTATAGAATTACTTGTAAATTGCAAGGTGTTTTGCCAAATTTCTAGTAAAATCAGTGCTCATAAATTGCACCATTTGAATCCAGTCTTGAAGGGCTGAAAATCCCCAGCCAGAATGTGAACCTATGTGTACAGGTTCCCCACAGATCTCTGTAGATCTCCTGGTTTGTTTACATACTCAAAGGATATCAGGTAATAAGGTCTCCATACATAATGTCCCCATATATAATGGTGCCGGGAAAAGCCATTGGCGACATTATATATGGTGACATCATGTATGGGGAAGGGTTGCAGGGATGTCCCCTGCACCCCTTGTAAACAAAAAAAAAAAAAGAATTGTTCAATGTAATAATGTCTGCATAAAACTGGTACATTTTTGTCAGGAGACATATTTGCAGGGACATTATTACATGGAACCACCCAAAGGGGATCAACTTATTCTCCCATCCCACGGCTCTCCTCAATGTTCTCTCCCTATATTCACCACCCTGTTTTGTACAATGCTCTGTTACTTAGTAACTAGGTTTAAACTATGTATATCAAGATACATGCATACAAACCACTGCTCACTTTTACCAGCATGCAAAGTAATGCAAACCAAAGTAAATCTAAAGAAACAGTGATACTGAAATGATTGCAGTCTCGGATTTGTTTCATGGCATGCCGATTTAGGCACTATTTCCCTTTCTAATCAGTTATCATTTGCACCTATTGGTGACAATGGCCACAACAAACTTTTCCCATTTACTTTTGTTATTAAGAGTTAACTTGTTGGGGCACTGCCCGAGCTCTTGAAGCCCATACTTAGACCCTCCTCTCACTGTGAACACAGCTTTTGACTGTTTGCTTTGCAGGAAGAAAAGAGGGAGGGGGCATGGGAAGAGGCCCGGGGACTTCAGACACCAGTGCTCATTTTGGTGTATGATGTGAGGGAAGTCTCAGGTGAGCTACCAGTGGCTCGTGATCTACTGGTTGGGGACCCCGGGGCTAGAGTGTAGAGTGCTCTCGATGTTCCTTTCTCAATGTTTTCTTTCTCTCCCTTACAGCATGCTGGTGGCCTACTTCCCTTTCACCTCATTGCTCACCACTGACCCAGCATGATGCACTGCTGCCTGGGTGGTGTGGTTTGCACAGGCTATACTCAGACCTTGAGGTATCTTGACAAACTACTAGCACTTCAAAGCTGTGCTTTGACTGTGAGAAGATCAACAGAGGCCATGGTGACGTCCCCTCTCAGTTGTAGCGTTAGTGTTGAGAAGATGCAGGCGCAGACAGGTAAGATATATAAATGGTTTAATATGTATTATACAGAGGAAGAAGACCCCCAACAAATAGAGATTCCTCTCCTCCAGCTACTTCTCCAACTGACAACATTAGAACCCTCAAATACTCCCAACCCAGAGCACTGTCACCAACACTCCATGACATCATACATGGGATTTAGCACACAGGAAGGAAACATAATGAAAGGCATTTTCCACTTACATCTGATGAGTCTCTACAACACATCTCCCCCCTTTTTTTTTTTAACTTCACCTATACAGTCCGATAAACGATCACAAAAATAACTTTATCTTGGCATGTGGATGAGCTCAATAACTCAAAAAAATTTGGTCAACCATCGCCACACATTTTATATATGTCCTCTCTTTACCACAGCAATCCTGTCTTTATTCCACACTTGCCCTCCAGTTACACGTACGGCCCCTTTCATGACCGCCACAACTCTTACCGGATCAGAGTAAAGTGACTCTCCTTTCTTCTTTACAATTCCCTTCTTGATCCTAACCCAATCTCCACATTCCACGCGCAACACCTTCTTACCTCTCTTCAGATTTTCACGCGCCACCCATTCAGACTTCTTCTCCACCAATGACTTTCTTACCTCATCAACAACCAGATCTGTTTCCCTACTCCTGCCCAACCACGGCGGACATGCCATGGAATATGGCTTTCTGCCTCTCATAAGCTCAAACGGGCACAGACCCGTCGTAGAATGAGGTGCCATCCTCAGGGCCCAGATCCTATTCTGTATTACAGCCAACTTATCCAATCCGCACTCTTCCCCCATGCGAATACTCTCCATCACACACCTATTCATCCTTTCAACTACCCCGTTGGATTCAGGATGATATAATGAAGTCCTTTTGTGACGCACTCCACACTTCCTTAAATAGCTGTTGAAGTTTCCCCCTACAAATTGGGGACCATTGTCCGTCAGTACACTCTCCGGCAGACCTTCATTGGAAAATATCTCCTGTAATGTCTTTATCATGCTTTCTCCTGTTACATCTCTCACAATTTTAAAATTCACCCACCTGGAGAATAAATCCACCACCAGAACTATGAATTTTCCACGTCCATACCCCAACTCCACAGGACCTAGAATATCCATGGCGAGATCACTCCATATCCTGGACGGAAGTCCCACGTCCACTAACGGTTGCTTCTTAGCTACAGATCCCTTCCCGCTCCTGACACAAAATTGACACTTTTCTAAACAATTTTCTATTTCTCTGTCAAAACCCGGCCACCAATAGTCTTCCCTTAATACACCTTTGGTTTTGGTAACCCCTATGTGACCACTGTGCGCCAACTCAATCACTCTCTTCCTCAATCCAACTGGAACCACAGCCCTTCCCCATCTGAATAGCACTCCACCGATGACCGACAATTCATCCTTCACTTCCCAATACGGTTTCGCGCCTTCCGCTAATTCCACCTTCCTTGGCCATGCAGCAGAGACAACATATGGAACTATCCTCTTTAGGTTCTCATCGTCCCTCATCCCTTCCAACCACTCCTCTTTGGACACTATACCATCTGTGTTGACAAACACCAATTCCATTTCTTCGTCTTCCACAGCACTAGAATCATTTACTCTCACCCTCGACAGATTGTCAGCCAATACGTTCTCCTTCCCAGGAATGACCTCCACCTTGAAACAATGCGTTTGCATTCTGGTGACCCATCCTGCCACCCTGCGGGAAACCTTGTCAAGGCCCTTGTTCTCAAATATGGTTTTAAGCGGTTTGTGATCAGTCCGAATTACGAACTCTACACCCCACACAAAGTTTTTGAATCGTTCCACTGCCCAGAAACACGCCAACGCCTCCTTCTCGAGAACAGAATACCTCACTTCCGCTCCCTTGAGGCCCCTTGACGCATGGGTGATCACCTCCTCAGACCCATCGTCCTTTTTCTGAGATAAAACTGCACCTAAGCCCGATTCACTAGCGTCTACTGTGATGATGGATGGCTTTCTTGTGTCAAAACAACCTAAAGGTTGGGCCAAGTTTATCTCTTCCTTTATACCATTAAATTCCTCCTCACACTGACTATTCCACACAAACTCAGCGCCTTTCTTCAAAATCTTTCTCAACTCATGCACTTTCTCAGCATAATTTACCACAAATTTCTGATAAAATTCCGTCATCCCCAGAAAAGAGCGTAATTCACTCTTATTAATCGGTCTCTCTATCTTCTTTATGGCATTCACCATTTCTTCCTTGGGTTTGACACCATTCCCCGACACTTCATGTCCCAAATAGTCCACTTTTGTCACCGCAAACTTGCATTTCTCTTCCTTAAGCGTGATCCCTCTTTCCTCGAATATCTTCAACACCTTATCCAAATTCCTGTCATGTTCCTCCAATGTCACTCCACTCACCAACACATCATCCTGAAAACAGAAAACACCCTTCACCCCCTTTAACAAGCGATCCATAATTTTCTGGAACACTGAGGAAGCGGATGCTAACCCAAAGGGCATCCTCCTAAATTGAAACACACCTTCATGTGTCACAAACGCCGTGACTTTCCTACATCCCTCCTCCAACTCCACCTGATGATAGGCTGATGTCATATCCAATTTAGAGAAGTACTTCCCTCCACCCACCTTGGTCAACAATTCACCCATGTTAGGTAGCGGGTGCCTATCCACCAATATACACTTATTCAATTCGCGCATATCAACGCATAGCCTCAGGTCCCCTGAACTCTTCTTCACAACGACAACCGGGGAAATCCACTCGACCCCCCCTGCTCTTTCAATCACACCTGACTTAAGTAATTTCTCCAACTCCCTCTTTACTTTGTCCCTTAACACAAAAGGGACGGGCCTGAGTTTCGCCACAGTGGGAACACTGCCTCTCTTCAACAATATCTGATGCTGAAATCCCTTCACTCTTCCCAATGTCTCGTCAAACACCTTCCCATGGTCTCTCACAAACTTGCTATACGTTGAACATACTTCTGCTACCTGCAATACTTGATCAGGATGGTTTGGATCTAATCTGATTCCCAAATTCTTTTGCTCTCTCCACCCCAGCAACGTTTGGCCTTTCTTTGTCACATACACTTTCCCTTCACAGCATCGTCCTTTAAATTCAAACTTACTCCAGACATACCCCAGCAAATCAATCTTTTCCAGGTTGTACCCCCCTGGACTTATGTCTGGCACTAACAATGTCGTCACTGCTCCTTTCATTTCATTCTCAAATGCGCTTTTTGATATCAAAGTGATCTTTGACCCCGAATCAGCCATCATCGACACTTTACATCCATTCACCGTCACAACAGTATATGGGCGCTCACAATCATCCGGGATATCATCCCTACCAACAACATTGACAGTGTTTACAATGACATTTTGCACAGTAAATTCGGTGTCATCTTCGGATGACCTCCCTTCCTCTTCTTCATTCACATATAGGACTCTCCTTTGATTCACTTTGCTAAACTGATAGTTCTTGCAGCACGTCCCAAAGTGTCCTCTCCTCTTGCATTTATTACAAATCGCCTTCCGGCCTGGACACACCACTGAAGAAGCAAAATGAGTCGCACTGGCGCACCTATAGCACAATCTCTCATCCCTTTTATCTTCTTTTTGTGTTGAATCTTGATTCCTTCTTTCTTCCACATTGCTCCTCTCCTTCTGTTTGTTCCTTCCCTTCCTCCTGTTCTTCCCTTCATTCACCTTCAATACTTCCGGCTTGGCTTCTTTAGAGTCTTCTCCTTCAGACTTCGATAACTTAGCTATACATGCCAATGAATGTTCTACGCGTTTAGCCAGGTCCAATACCTCGTCCAAACTCGGCTCGTCCTTCAACCACAGTTCCTCGCGTATCTTATTCGACCGACAATGCGTCATGAATTGATCGCGGATGTGTTCATCAAAACTCCCTTGAAATTTACAGTTCAGAGCCAGGTGACGGAGGGCAGTTACATAATCTTCTACAGACTCCCCTTGAGCTTGCATGCGCATGCGGAAATTGTAACGCTCTAAGATCGTGCTTCTTTTTGGGTTGAAGTGTTTGTCAAGTTTCATCAAGGCTGACTCGAAATCATTCAGTTCATCCCCGCTTCCATCACTAGCCAAATGAGGGAGAGTCTCAAAAATTCTTTGGCCTTCATAACCCAGAAAATGAAGTAATAGCGCTAATTTCCTTTCGCTGGAGTATGCTGTTCCCCCAGCCGCCTTCATATAATGCATAAAACCCTTGCGCCATTGGGGCCAAGCAATCTTTGCCGCCCCCGGCGTGGGCATAAATATGGGTGGTCCGGATATGCCAGGTAAAGCTGCCATGTCTCAAAGTCACAGTTCTATTTCAGCGCCACTAACCTAAACCTCGTGCGCTTACTGTCACTGTAATCCTTTTCTCACTGCCACTCTATTACTTGTAACACGGTAAATGAGCTGCCACCTCCTGATGCAACCTGTCCCTCTATTCTGCTCAATACGGTAAACTTTTTCTTTTCTCCCCCTCTTTTTTTTTTTGAAATGTGTTCCTTCCTGCCTGACACAAGCAAACTTCGAGCACTTACTTGACGGCAGCCGCAGGGGTATGGTGGCCGCTCTACGCCACGGAACAGCGGAGCAACCTCCCCCCCCGCTTCGCCGATGGTGCCTGGCCTGCACGCTTCTTCGACGGAAGACGGCACTCGCCGTCACACAGTTTATGGCACTGGGGCCTCTCAGCGTAGTGGGGACACGGCGTAGCTCGCTGCGGCCCGCGGCACTTGCTGGCTGGGGCAACGCCAGGGAACAGTGGAGTGACCTTCCCCCGCTTCGATGGTGCGTGGCAGCACCACTCCGGTAAGGGGCCGCACGGCGGTCGCGTCGTCTACAGCGCTGGGGGGCCGCTCAACGCACGGAGGAAGCGGAGCAGCCCACAGCGACTCGCGGCTCCCGCTGGCTGGTGCGGGGCCACCGCTTCTTCTCACACGGACTCTGGGGCGTCGCCGACCGTCCCACTCCACGCCTGTGGACCTCGACGTCTTCCTGTCGTCCGCGCTGGGGGCCGCTCGACGCACAGTGATGCGGAGCTGCCCACGGCGAACCGCGGCTTCTGCTGTCGGTGGTGGGAGCGCCGCTCCTTTTCGCCCGGATTGGGCCTTTCGCCGGCCTCCAGGAGTAAAACAGGCACGGCTGGCTGGCTGCTGGGGGTCTCCTTTCGCCTATCTGCTGTGGCCAACACATCCCATCCTCGTCGCCATTGTTGAGAAGATGCAGGCGCAGACAGGTAAGATATATAAATGGTTTAATATGTATTATACAGAGGAAGAAGACCCCCAACAAATAGAGATTCCTCTCCTCCAGCTACTTCTCCAACTGACAACATTAGAACCCTCAAATACTCCCAACCCAGAGCACTGTCACCAACACTCCATGACATCATACATGGGATTTAGCACACAGGAAGGAAACATAATGAAAGGCATTTTCCACTTACATCTGATGAGTCTCTACAACAGTTAGCATCATGACTAAGTTATCTATTGGGAAGTGAACTTACTCTAGGACCATTTCAAGATGGTGCATGATAAACATAAATATCAGGGCTCGGGAGACTCCTCCCAATTCTAGATGGCTAACAAACACTTCTGATCACAAATACAAGTTTTGCCCACCAGCTTTCTTTCACTATAGAAGGGGCTTGCCATCTCCAGTCTACATGTCACATGCTTTTTTTCCATTGATCACCTCGCTCTTTTCACCTCAGCTTCTGCTTCCTCTTCTGGTATCCAATGGCCTGCTCCTATGTATTTGTGCCTGCTTCATCTCCTTGTTGGCTTCCTGTTGCTTTTTCCGGCCTTGCCTGTTCCTATTCTCCCACTGTAGTTCTTTCTCTGCTGGCTATAAGTTCTTGTGGGTGTTGTTGCCATGAGGGTGTATTGTGGGTTATCAAGGGTGTGGGCATAAAGTTTGGAGCCTGCATCTGCTGTCTCAAATTCCTCGGTGGTTACATTGCTCCAGCATAGCTCTCAACCATTTGTGTCACAAAGGCGGGTGAAAACACCCGATTTTATTTTTGGTGGGTGAGAGGCCCATTGAAATGAATGGGCGTGCAGGAGGCTTGGCGGGTGAGTCAGCTGTTTAGAAGGCGGGTGACACCCGCCAAAAGCGTGTGAGTTGAGAGCTATGGCTCCAGTTGATATAGTTGGAGGTTTATTTCCTTTTTGGGTGTTTCATCCCACTGCTTAGGCACTCGCCACACCGTACTTGCATCTCGGCTGTTCACTTGGTATCTGCACAATGTCTTCCAGGAAAGGAGGACATTTCTCAACCCAATGAAAAAGAACGGCGTACACGTAATTGCTTTTGACGTCAGGTGGCAAGTTGCTTTGCTCTGAAAATACTGTTCTGGCCAGGCGAAATTCAGTTTAATAATAAGCAACAGAAGAAAATACACACACAAACTAGGCCCACGAGAGATGAGTTGCCGAGCTGCTGTGGCAGGTGCCTCTGCCAATCAGTTTGCTCAGATCATGGACTGAATCCCATGATCGAAGCCCGCGTTGCGAGCACCTGCCATCTTCCTCAACCTCCCTTGCCCTCCAGTCTGTGCTCCTTCCAATCCCCTCCCCACCCTCCACGCCACTTACCTGATTTCTCTCTTGGCGACGCCACTGCAGCCGCCGCTCCCACACCCTGCCATGGAAATGGAAGAGGGGCTCGTGGAGCCCCGCCTTCATCTCCATGGCGGCCAATTTATGTAAGTATTTGAGTAAAGGGGACGCTGCGAGCACGCAGATAGTTGGTTCAAAAAAAATAGATTGCTATCAGCAGTCAGGATTCAAAATACTGTGTGCTAATGGCAGTAACACCTGAGCCAGCGGGACGGATATGGTGGCAACGGCCCGTGGCCCATTGTTAGGCTGCTGAATATTTCTCCACAGGAATGCACACTTTACTCAGTTCTTGAAGATTGTCTTTTGAGCTAGATAAAATATACTAGGACAACAAAGAACCTAGTGAAACTCTTATGCAAATCATTGTGGCAGGGATGCTCTTATTGTTTCAGTATGTTCGTTTTAATAGTTGATTTTTAATTAGGTTGCACGTTGTTTTCATTTGTTTGAGAAAAGTTTGTTGCTAATACTGCACTAATAATGATATGATGCCAATGTCACAAACTCCATAATATGAATCAGGAGCTGGCCAAAGAATAATCCACCTTCAAATTCATAATCGGGCAAGTACACCCTATGATTCCAGAGTTTTTCTGTATACAGAAAAAGTTATAGTTACAACTTTTCTTTCATGTAGCTCCTGCTTCACCTGGCTTGTGGTTTCATGGCACTATTACCCAACTCAATGACATTATTTTAATCAAGGTCAAAAGGATGAGGGGATAAGAGATTCTACCAGGATTCAACCCCATGACCTTCAGATTCCACCATAGGTAAATGGAGTTTGGTAGAAAACTGGTGACTTCTGTTTTTTAAGTCTGAGGCAAATTCTAAGGCCGAAGAACCAAGTGGATTCGTAATGGGCCCACTCAAGGCGCAAGAGTGGAGAGAGGGGTTCAGTGAGTCGTGCAAGGGTAAAAAATGTCAATCAGCAAGTTTAAGAATACCTCTAGTCCTATTTAAAGTCAGTGCTCACATTTTCTAGGGTCTTCTGGCTTTTTTCTGGACTTCAACATGCCCAAAGGAGCTTTAACGAAGCACTGAGTTACACGGAAAACACTCTGCAGCAGCCATGTGAATCCCCAAGCTAGTTCACTTGCTCTGTTGTCCTATATGCTTTGTGTAGGCAGATGATGGCAGGAGCCGTGAGTGGAGATGTATGTCATGTCATCTCCAATAATGCATACTGTAGCATCGGCCCCTTGAAGGGATACTCCCCTTCTATGTGCCACGTCATTGCGCTTGCGTAAACTTTCCAGCGCAGGGTGGCAATGTGACGTGGGGGGCAAAGGGAGACGAACAGAGAAGCACAAGGGTGCAGAGATTTGTACCAGACAAATACAAGTCAATGGGTGCTGGTGACACCACCACTGCATTCATCCATGTAGTTCATCCATAATGCACAGTGATACATCACGACCCAAGAATCTGTGGGCCCCTTGTCAAGCACCGTTCTACACTTAGCAGCTGGAAGCCATCAATTGTACGGAACCTGCCCCAGAGAGGAAAGCTGCACTGCCGGCTCTGCACATGATGATGCATTTGCAGAAGTGCTCGCACGGCTAAAGCAGACATTTGGTACTGTGGTGGGTCAGAAAAAAGACGAGGACTCAGGTCTTCCATTTTGGAATATTCTTTATTAAAAGAAAAGTATAAATTCATAATCTTTCCCTAAGCTACAAGGTGTCCTTACCTAACACAGTGAGTCCAAAAGGAAGTTCTGTCCTCTGTCTCAAACTAAGCTAACCTGTCCCTGCCACTATCAAAACAACTAAGGCACAGGAGAATTACTCCCTTCTCTGCCTGCCTCTGACCCTGGAGGGTCCCTTCCCTTCTCATCCTGTGGCCAGGAGGCCCTGGGATCCTTCCCTTACGATTCTTCCAGGGAAGGTAAGCTCTTTTGTGGCTTGAATTGCTCTGAACGCTATGCTGGGAGCAAAAAGCTCTGTATTTTACTTGGAACATCAAATGGCTTTCATTGAATATGTTGAGCCTGCTGCAACGTTGTGCCCCTCAGCGCTTCCATCATGGGTTGTTCATTTTGCTTTGTGCATTGTAAACTGTGATGATCAAGCCTTTCCAACATGGCCGATCCCTTACTCGTGGTTCCAGTGGCCTCCCTCCTGCTCTGCCTGCCTGCCTATGATGGGTGCAACTACCTTACATCTGCACCAATCAGGATAGCCGGCAGGCGAAAGCCAGCCCGCCACCAAAGCCTGTTTTTAAGGCCCCCCATTTGTTTCCTGTCTCTATTCTTCTTCTGGCTGACTCTGACACTAGAAGGTCCCTTCCCTTCTCATCCGTGACCAGGAGACGCTAGGATCCTTCGTTTACAATTCTTCTTGGAAAGGTAAGTCCTTTTGTGGCTTAAATGGCTCTGAACGCTATGCTGGGAGCAACAAGCTCTGTATTTTACTTGGAACATCAAATGACTTTGATTGAATATGTTGAGCCTGCTGCAACGTTGTGCCCCTGATCGCTTCCATCATGGGCTGTTCATTTTGCTTTGTGCATTGTAAACTGTGATGGTCAGGCCTTTCCAACATGCCTGCCTGCCTGCCTATGATGGGTGCAACTACCTTACATCTGCACCAATCAGGATAGCCGGCAGGCGAACGCCGGCCCATCTCTAAGGTCCGTTTTTACGGACCCTGTTTGTTTCCTGTTCGTTGCCGGTTCATGAGGTAAGCCTCCTCTGATGGGCTGTGTTGTGCCTTGTGGTCCCACCAGCTCCTTCTATGCCCCATGTTGTTCCTTGTGGTCCCTCCACCCCCTCTGATTCCCTGTGTTGTGCCTTGTGGTCCACCCACCCCCTCTGATGCCCTGTGTTGTGCCTTGTGGTCCACCCACCCCCTCTGATGCCCCGTGTGTGCCTCATGGTCTCCCCAACCCCTCTGATGCCCTGTGCTGTCCCTCGTGGTCCCCCCACCACCTCTGATGCCCCATGATGTGGCTTGTGGTCCCCCCACCTCCTCTGATGCCCTGTGTTGTGCCTCGTGGTCTCTCCACCCCCTCTGATGCCCTGTGCTGTTCCTCGTGGTCCCCCCACCCCCTCTGATGCCCCGTGCTGTGCCATGTGGCCCCCCACCTCCTCTGATGACCTGTGTTGTTCGTTGTGGGCCCCCACCCCCTCTGATGCCCCGTGTTGTGCCTTGTGGTCCCCCCACCCCCTCTGATACCCCGTGTTGTGCCTTGTGGTCCCCCCACCCCCTCTGATGCCCCATGTTTTGCCTTGTGGTCCCCCCACCCCCTCTGATACCCCGTGTTGTGCCTTGTGGTCCCCCCACCCCCTCTGATGCCCCATGTTGTGCCTTGTGGTCCCCCCACCCCCTCCGATGCCCAGTGTTGATCCATGTGGTCCCCCACCCCCTCCTATGCCCATGGTGTTCCTTGTGGTCCCCCACCCCCTCTGATGCCCCGTGTTGTTCCTTGTAGTCCCCCAACCCTCTGCTATCCTGTGTTGTTGGTCTTGTCCCCCCTGCCCCCTCTATGTCCTGCGTCGCTCCCCATGTCCCCCCACCACCTTGCCCCCTGTGTTTGTCCTTATACCCACCGCTTTCTCCCTCTATTGTCCTTATGCCCGTGCCCCGTGTGACTGTCTCTATGCCCCTCACCCACCCCCTTGTCCCGCATGATTGTTCTTTGTGCTCCCCCCTTCTCTTGTTCTCCCTTGTTGTGGTCTCTTCCCTCCTTCTCCCCCTCTCTTTCAGCACTTTGCTATTTCATACTTGTCTATTGTATTGACCTGTATGATGGTTGCACGTCTATGTCCCACCCCCTCCTTTTGTTCTTCTCCTTCCCCTCCACCCTTAGCATGACTTGATAGGTCTTCTGACCTAGCACGTTGTTGCTTGTTTTGCCTTTCCCCTCCTCCCCACCTCTCTTCGCTCCTTCTTACCCTATTCCTCTTCTCCTCCCCTTCCCCCTCCTGTTAATTTCTGGCACTACCTCAATTGCCATCAGGCATAGTAATCGTAGCTGCTGGTCTTACGCAAGCCACCTGCCCTCCCCCACCACCCTCTCCCCTCTTCTTGTTAAAGTCTGCCACTACTTCAATTGCCGGCAGGCATAGTAATCGTAGCAGCCTGTCTTTCGCAGCCACCTACCCTCTCGTCCCTCCACCCCTCCCCTCCTCTTGTTAAGTCTGGTACTACCTCAATTGCCGTTAGGCATAGTAATCGTAGCCACCTGTCTTTCACAGCCACCTTGCCCTCTCCTCCTCCCTTTTATGTCCATTAGCACTTACTCCTATCATTGGTCCTGTGACCTTTGATAGTAACTTGTCTGTCTCCCCCCTTCCCTCCGTGCCGTCTCCTCCCACTTACCCAGCACTATTCTGAATCGTTGTCTGACGTAGTATGATAGTCATTTGTTTTTTTCCTCTCCTTCCCCCTTACCCCAAAACCCCACCTCCCTCCCCCTCCTCTTGTATACTCATGCACTACATCAATTGTCGTCAGGCATAGTCATGTTATTGCTTGTTTTGTCTAATTTTTCCCTTCTCCTCTCCTCCTTAATTGGTCCTTGCACCTGTTGCCTGAAATGTCACCAGGCTGATTAAGATAGTTATTTTACATTCTGAATTGTTTCAAGGACTTGTAAGAATGTAATTGTTTTCTCTCATGTTCTCTACCTCCTTAAAGCGCTTTGAAACACATTGGGCCTCATTACACGGAAGGCGGTAATCCAGGGTGCTATTAGCACCCTGGACCATGCCGGTAAATTACCGGCACCGCCTTGGCGGAAAGGGGATTTACCGCCCCATTCCAAGGTTGGAGGGGCGGTAAATCCCCCTTCCGCCATTGCCCTTCCCCATTCCCATTTCTGCCCCATAGGGCTCTATGGGAATGGGGAAGGCGCTAATTACGGCACCGCAATTTTGCGGTGCCGTAATTAGCTCCGAGGTCCCTTAGCGGGTTGGTACTTAACGCCTGCAAGAAGCAGGCGTTAATTCCTCCAACCCGCAAAGGGACCTCGTAGTACGGCGGTAAGGGTTAACGGTCACCGTTGCCATTAACGGTGACCGTTAACCCTTACCGCCGTCCGTGTAATGAGGCCCATTGTGTATAGGCGTTATACAAATAAACAATCAATTCAATTCAATTGTGGTCTGCTTTTCAGCAAGTTCACCTTAGTAACGTATTCAAAGGTAGTTCTTGGTAACTTCTTTGATCAAGTCATATAGTTCAGATATAGGGCTCTTCAATTTCTCAACTGTGTTTTTTGTACATTGTTTCCCCCTTTTACATAGGGTGGTTCTCTGTTTTCTTGTTCCTCAAACTTGCAACTTTTTCTCTATTCAATGTCCACGCTTTTCCTTGGCTGGGCCAAGTCGGACTGTTCCCATAGAGGTTCTCACTCTCTTCCCCCCTTGATACTTACTGGGACAAGTATGATTGTTTTCATAAAGATTTCGACTCTTCTCCGGTAACTTTAACATTAAATCCCCACTGGGACGAGTATGATACTTCCCTTTGTTACTCTCTGTATCTCTCCTTGGTCTCTTGCCATCCCGTTACCTTTAGCTATCAGGGTTAACATCACCAGGCTTGCCTTCAGGACGAGATCATCTCCTCGACTCTCGGTTTCCTTCTCTTCTTCCATGTACACGCTTCACACTCTAATCGAGTAAGTGGTCTCTGTATCGTTATTGGACTTCCCAGTCCACCGACTCTCAGTCACGCCACCACTGTGGACTCGGTTGCTCGTCTGAGACTTCCGTCCTTCAATTGCTTCGGGTTCCCCCAAGTAGGGTTCACACATCTGCTTCCTGCCAGGTTTGTAAACTGCTCTGATTTATGTCTCTGCTGTGGGACTTCCCCGGTGGAGCTTCTCTGTTAGATGAGTACTCTGTATTACTTGCATGGTCTTCTTCGTCGCAGTATTAGTCAAGTATTTCTTTTCATGTATATATAAAAAACATCAGCTTGCTGTTCATGTTTTCTTCGGATAGGTGTGCTAGTTAATTGTAGATGGGCTGGTGAGGGAGTTCCTCATCAGAATGGGAGTACTTGTCCCCATGGGGGGGGTCTCTTCTAGTGAGCTCCTGCTTGCCTAAACTCCTAGGGACAGTATTGCGTAGCAGGCTCACTTCCCTAGCCTCACCTGGAAAGGCTCACCCTGGGGAGAAGTGACTGAATCCCGCAATTTGTCACAGTACCCAACACAGTACAAGAATGACAAAAACTCTACATATAGCTACATCTTTGTTACAGCCCTAAAGGAGCTCTGTGAGAAATCAGAGGGCGTCTCACCCGCTAGTCCCCAGGGATCTCTCTCTCTCTCAGGTGGCCAGGACACGGCCATCGCCTTTGAATCCAGACCCTGAGGGTGGACCAGTGAGGGAGGATCACGTGGGTGAGGGGCCTTTTGGGAGTCGGGGTGACATAGCCTATGGTGAAACACGTTGCCCCCCCCTTTTTTGTTCAACTACTGCATCCTATTTTGTAGGATTTTCTGAAGTCCCAACCTCCCCCCTTTTACCTTTTTACACTGGGACGAGGAAGAGTGTCACCAAGAGTAACCAGACTAACTCTCTCACATCGTACTGGACATGTCCCGTCGATCATGTCAGGCAAAGTCAGGCTCTTTACACTAAGTGCAACAGCTGATACCAGTTAACTCTCCTCACATGAATAAAAGGCATCACTTAAAGACACACTCTGAGCATGGTGGAACATGAGTGCGAGCAGAACCTCCGGGACGAAAGCACACCTACTGGAACAGAGCAACGGACCAAGGGACGAGGGCAGCGGGCAGAAAACCCCAAGGGTTCCCTATTGGAGGTCACTGCTTCCAGACCAGGAAAGACATATGGAGAAGGCCAGATCCCACAAGTGAAGATTGCATTGTCTTTCAAGGACGCCAGCAACCCTCTCGGGTGAACGGCAGAGTTGGGGAGGCGAGGCCAAGCCTGTGGTCCTAACCTTGATTCATGAATTGAAAATAGCAAAACAAGAAAGAAGCGCACACAGCCGTTGAGTTGGCAAGTGACCTGAAAGACCGGTGTGCGTTAAAGCGAATGAAGTAGCAACATTATATCACAAGGGAAGGCTGCACGCCTGTGGATGGGAAGCGAAGAAAGGCAGATCTGTAAATGAACTTTGAAGTAAAAGGCAGCTGTGAGTTCAGCGATACTAAGTAGCAGAGTAGTCCGGCGAAAGGAAGTAGCCAATTCAAAAGTCTCAATGAAAGGTACATTGTGTGAAGATAAAGCAAAATTGTATTAAGCGAAAGTAAATGCAAACCTTGAGTCGAAGTGGTCCTGCAGTGGTCTGTAATAACCACGCACATTTGAAAGTCTTCAGCATCCGAATGGGGTTCGAGCCCGAGTGAAGGAGACCCGAAATACATTAAGCATGGGGAAGGGAGCCACGCGAAGGTTGTGTTGAACTGTGACATGAGAGGTCTGAGCCCGACAGAGGGGGACCTACGTGAACTGTGTGCTGTAAGGTCTGAGCCTGGCAGAGGGGGACCTTTGTGAACTTTACGTTGGAATACAGTTTTGGAAAGTCAAGAAAGAGACTTTAACATGAAAAGCCAGATGGGCCTCAATCCACGGTGTGGAACTGCTTAGAGTGTTAGAAGCCAAGCCAGAGTGTGTCATCCTGCCTACCAGCGCAGCCTTACTCTGTGTATCCATTGTGTGAGTGTCATACTTGTGATACCATGCCTTCCCTACAGCTCAGAAGAGATCAACTCACAAGCGACCAGTTCCTAGTGCACTGCAATGATTCAAAGACCCCAAGCCTTATGGACGAGTAAAGACTGCACATTGGCATAACTTATCACGATCGCCAGAACTAGATCTGTGCCTCACGAGACAAGTATACTCAGTTCAGTGCATGACAATAACAGAACTTCTTGCACACCAGCAAAAAGTTTTTCGGAAGGCAACAGGTACGCTGAGTCAATATGTGCACAAAATCATCATATGTCCAGGAGCCATACCGATCAAACACAAAGTTTACCCTACTTCTCTGACAGCACGTGCAGGTCACAAAACACTACTTGAGCAAAACATCTTTGAACCAGTTGGCACAGAGTGGCTCAGCCTAGTTGTCCTCACAAAAACCAAGGAGGACAGAGTCTCCATTTGTCCGTGGATCGTCACAGTCGTAATGCCAACATCTTCACTGACTCCTACCTATTGACAAACATGACTGAACTACTCCTACTAGCACAAGTGGTGTGACAAATTGAGGGAATTCGTCCCTTCTCCCCAGGGTGGAGCCCCACCTGTGAGGCTAGGGAGGTGAGCCTGCTGCACAAAACCCTCGCTAGGGGTCGAGGCAAGTGGGACCTCACGGGGGGAGACTCCTGTTCCCGTGAGACACTCCCTGGTGGCATCCAAGTGATTGCTTATATGGACATGTGTATTACACCAGAATATTATGTTTCCTGAAGATAAAGTGAACCTATATTATCAACAACCAGAAACTGGGGCTGCCCCTTAAAATCCAAGTCTTAAATGGACTGTGCAGAGGAGACTGAAAAGGGATGAGATGCCAAAGAACCAGCAAGAGAGTCCGAAGAGCCAAGAGAGGGCGGAGAGCCGAGAAAGGGCAGAAAGTCGAAAGAGAGCAAGAGAGCAAGAGAACCGGGAGAAGCCCCCTGTACATAGTAGAGCAGAAGGAGGCAGAGTTGTCCCAGAACATGAAGCTTGCTTGAGCTTGAGCAGCTCCGACACGGAGCAAGGCATGCTGAAGGACCAGCGTGTGAGAGCAGAGAAATCTGAGGAAGGAGGAAGAGAGAGTTTGGTTGTGGCAAAACCACAAACCAATCGTGGTGGGCAACCCCCCTTACAGTGCCAATACCACCAGCGGGAGGAGCAACTTCCCAGTCTGGGTCCTTCCACCAGTAATATCCCAAAAGCAAGAATTAAACCCAGATGAGAGACGCTGCTGAAAGAAAGCCACAGAGACTATAGAAAGAATGCAAAAGAGATCCCAAAATCCTACAGGTACCAGTGACATTGCCTCTGAACACAGAAGGTAATATGGGGAATGGGAAAACTGGAGAAACAAGAGGGATTCATCATGATATGATATGATATGATATATGTCATTTATAACGTGCCTGTACGCAAGTGTTTCTAGGCGTGACAAGACAAGGGAGGGAAGAAAGACGGATGACAAGACAAACTATCGTACTAGGCCTTGTGTCATTCCGATCGTTCAAGTGCTACGACGTAAAATGCAGGGGGAAGGTAGTAGGGGGAGTGCCTGGGAGATGGAAAGGGGGAAGTGCAATCAGGGCAGCGTTGCTCTGAGTAAGGGCATCAAGGGCATCGTGGCTCTGGGTAAGTGCAAGGAGGGAGGGGACTGTGGGTAACAGTTACAGCCCTAAGTGCACAATGGTCCGAAGGCAGTGCAGGGGAGACTGATCACGGAGCAACCTGGTACCCAGTGGACTCAGAGGGTAGCCAAGCAACCAGGTAGCACATAGGACAGGCAGGTCAGCAGGGGAGAAGAGAGAAAGCAGAGGCGAAAAGGAAGGTATTCAGCTGCTTCCAGAACTTCAGGTGGTCTGGCTCAAGTTTGAGAGGGGCAGAGAGACTATGCCAGAGGGAGGCACCTGCAGAGGACAGAGATCTACCCCCCATGCTCTGCGTGTAGAAACATCTGACCATCAGAGAGTTTGAGGTAGCTGAGTGGTGGGCTTGAGAAGGAAGGTATTTTGGAAGAGAACGATGGATGTAGTGCGGGCCCCGGCCCCAGAAAGCCTTGTGGATGATACAGAGAGTCTTGAACTTTATCCTGGCAGCCCCTGGGAGCCAGTGGAGAGATTTTAGGGCTGGAGAGATATGGTCCCTGGGCTTGAGGCCAAGGACAAGTTTCGCAGTCCTGTTCTGGATTAGTTGTAGAGGAAGGCAGATTGAGAAAGTGGCTGTTGCAGCAGTCCAGCCTTAAGAGAACCAGGGCTCTAAAACAGTGAGCTTCTGGTGGAAGGTGAGAAAAGGAAGAATACGTCTGAGGAGGTGCAGCTGTTAGTGGGCCTTCTTGGCAATATCTGTGATGTGATGAGAGAAGGAGAGAGTGAAGTCGAAGATGACACCAAGGTTTATTTTTTCTTTGATAAAACATTTTTTATTGTTTTAAGACAACATACAACAAAACAAAATCAACATAGGGACTATCATGTTCATTCACTATCAAAAGGTATTACATATATTGTGCATCTCCAGAGAGCCTTTACATGAGTACTTATATGTATTGTTCGTGCTCGTATCACAAGTGGCAGAGAGTTGTAAGTCACTCCCTCTTCCCATCTTTCCCATATTTTGACACCAAAGTTTTTGGTCTCACAGGAAGGCAAAGGAAGAGGGTCAAGGGCAGCCAAAGTGAGAAAGGGAAAGCGGGAGCAGGGGTCCCAATGAGAGGATCTCTGTCTTACTGGCCTTAAGGCAGAGATCATTAGAAGCATACCAATCCTGAATCGCGGATAGACAATCAGGAATGAGCGAGAGAGAAGAGGATGCTGAGGGAAGCGTGAAAGAGAGCTGACTGTCATCCGCTGAACCCTGGAAGTTAGAGTAGAAGGTAGAGATCAGGTGGGCTAAAGGGGCCAAGTAGACATTGAAGAGTGAGAGGTTAGAGCCCTGGGGAACACTGCATGTGGAGTGAGAGGTGGTGGAGAGAAAGGACCCAAGTTGGACCTGGGAGGGGCGGTCCAGGAGGAAGGAGGTCAACCACTCAAGGGCCTGATTCGTGATGACCAGGTTCTCACAGAGTCGCTTAATCAGGATGTCGTGATTGACCATGTCAAAGGCAGAGGAAAGGTCAAAGAGGATGAGGACAGAAGGAAGCATAGAGTCAAGATTAGAGAGCAGATCTTCACGGTGTTCAGCAGAGCAGTTTCCATGCCTCTGGCTGCTCTGAAGCCAGGCTGATGGTCATGGAGATAACCAAATGATTCAGCGTGGAGTGTAAGATGGGAGATGGCCAGCTTTTCCAAGAGTTTGCCCAGGAAATGAGTAATAGAGATCGGGTGATAGTTTGCTGGACAGGTAGGATCAGCAGAAATATTTTTAAGGAGGGGATGCACAAGGGAGTGCTTGAGGAGAGAGGGGAAGGATCCAGTGACGAAGGAGTGATTTCAGCATTCGGCCAATGCTGGAGCGAGGGTATCAATGTGGTCCTTGGGGATTTTGGAGAAGCAGGGAAGCACCTGTTTGAACGACACTTTCATAGACCCGACTTGTCTAGAAACATTGTCAGGTTTTGGAGAAAAAGAGGAGAAAGGAGGAGGGGAGGGAGAGGCGGCCAGAGGGGGTCGAGAAAGGGAGAGGAAGAGGAGAGCGAGGACATGATGGGCCTGGGAGGGACAGGAGAGGTGGAAACAGCAAAAGTATTGGCCAGCTCTTTTGCAGATTTTAAAGAGTTTGCCATGTTGTTAGAGGCCGCAGAGACAGTAGGAGTAGGCCTGCATAGGAATGACAGAAGCAGGGACCCACTCCAGAAAGATCAGGGTTACTCCACCTCCGGGTTGGTTGGTTCTGGGCTCGGAGAGGATGTTGTAGCCATCAGGGAAGAGGGTGTCAAAACTCATGAAAGACCTGGGCATGAAGCATGTCTCAGTGAGAGCGAGGATATTCAGGACAAGTTCTTCGAGGAGGTGGCCGATGTCAGAGGAGTGTTTGACAGCTGAGCAAGAGTTAAGAGTAGTGACATGGAGCAGGTTACCACCCTTGAAAGACATCCGGGGTGGTTTACAGGCTTGAGGTCTACCCAGCGGAGTAGGAGGAGGGGCCCGAGAGTGGGCAGAGGTGGTAGCAGGTGTTGGCATAGTAGCCAGAGAGGAGGAGGAAGGTGCCAGAGAGGTGGTGCAAGAAGGAGGTGGCAGAGGAGCCTGAAAGATGCTAGGAGGAGTAGCAGAAGAAGGAAGGAAGTTGATAAGACTTGGGAGATGCCTATCGAAAAGGAGGAGATTGGGTTGAGGGACCTGGACCAAGATGGTGACATTCAAATAGACATTAATGATGATCTTGGAGGAGTGGAAGGAGGCCAAGAGGGACTCCCACTGAGTGCCACCATTAATGGGAGAGGAAGAGATAGGAGAGAGAGCCAACACCATATGAGGGGTCCATAGGTCTGGTGAGGGAACGGCAAAGAGGATGTCGGTGAGAGTCTGTCTGGAGGAAGCACTGATGTAGGAATGAGCAATAGGGAGGCCTGGGTTGGAGACGAGGATGTCGCTCTTGAACTTATTCCTTCCAGACTTAGTGAGAGGGATAGGATAGGAGATAGAGTACCAGTTGGAGAAGATGGGAGAAATGGAGAGCACCATAGGGGGTGCAAGGAGGAAAGTAGGAGGAGGGTTGGAGTGAGAGAGAGGAGCGAGAGATGCACAGCCAGCGTGGCACAGCACAGGATACGCAGAGAAGTTGAGGGGGTCACACAAGGGAGCACACAGGGGGAGCAGATAGGTGACACACAACAGTAGAAATGGTACCCCCAGCTAGGAGGGGACCTAGAGAGTGGAAGAGAGCCTAATGGGACACAGTTCACGGGACAACAGTAATCACATTATAAGCTAATCGAAACTCTTTCCAGTGCTAAAACTAAAAGAGGTAGACATAATTTGATGAAGCAGAACTGTGTTAATGAGATCAAAAGAAATATGATAACCACTAAGTGGGAAAGGAATAGAGTTGGAAACTTGCTACCCTGGGACAAGGGAAAAGTCAACTCCAAGAATATTCCAAGAATAATAAGGTTATAACAGAAAAATATACTTGGTGAGTGCAGACCCGTGAGCTCAAAAAATAAAAACTCATACATGAAACAGCACTCTGGGAAGAGGTGAAATATAATGGGAAATTGAGCCAACAAAATAACCGCGAGGAGAACAATATACCAGAGGGCCTTGAGCCCTACAGGAGAGAGAGAAATAGCCTGAAGAGGACTAAAACAATCTATACGAAAGAGTACAGGGCGACGACTAGTTCTCTAAAAGAACTTCAGATCTTAATCCAGAGTATAGTGAAAGACTATATATGCTTGTTCTATTGAGCGGAACAAGAAAGCCAAGAAAACCCTATGATAACACAGTAACAGTAGGGAGTCATTCTCCTGGCATTAGTTAGTTATACTAGTGGTAGGGTCAGATAGGTTATATTTGGACAGTGGACAGGCTTGTTTTGGACATTGACACTGACTGACTTTAGTAAAATAGATAGGAAACACTTGGTAGTTATAGGGAAAGATAGGCCTTATTTTACTTTAAATAAACAACACAGTAAACATGTCTTTACAGTGTCTGTGTCCTTCTGATCCGCCACAGAGGCCAAGTGTTATTCAAGGCTGAAACTTAAGATTGCCTACCGTCAGGTACGACTTCACTCAGATGCCAAAGCATTCACAGCATTCATCACAACAGAACGTTCTTTTCAGTGCATTAGGAGGCCATTTGTTATTTCCTCAGCCAATGCTATGTTCCAGAGACAGATTGCCAATCTACTGTGTGATGCTCCTAATGCTGCGTTCTTTCAAGATGACATCCTAATCTATGACAAGGATGCAGAATCTCATGGTCACCCTTTCAGCCGAGTACTACAGAAGATGGAGGACAGTGGGTTGACACTACGAAAGGACAAATGTACGTATGTTTGAACAATCTTAGGTAAAATATCTGGGGAACACAATATCAGAGGCAGGAATCTGTCCCAAACTCTCCTTGGTTGATGCCATTGCGAAAGCTCCTTACCCCACCAACAAAGAGCAACTGCGTTCATTCATAGGGGTGTCCAAGTAATGTGAAACGTTTGTAGATGTATTCTCAGCAAAGTCCGAACCACTGAGATGCCTACTCTGGAGAGGCACCTCTATGAGTGGTCTGACCATTGTCAGACAGCTTTCGTAACCGTTAAGAGAAATATTTTGGATTCTCCAACAGTACGACCATTTGTTCCAGAAAACTAACCATCATTACAGTTGATGTGGGTGGCTACGGGCTTGGTGCCACCATGATGCAGAAGTGGCGAAAAGAGGATTCCATAGTGGTCTTGGTGTCGAAAGCCCTCACTGACTCTGAGAAAAATTACTCAGTGATTGAAAAAGAAATAAAGAAATGCTGGCGTGTGCGTGGGCCACAGAACACTTCAGAAACCACATTTGGGATAAACATTTCACACTGCGCACTGACCACAATGCCACTACTGCACACCTTGACCCCAGGGCAAACAGCAAAGAACACTGCTCGCCTGGCGAGGTCACTGGTGAAGCTTCAAGAATTTATGTTCACCATTGAGTACTTTCCTGGTTGGCAGACCAAACAAGCCGACTACCTATCGAGATTGCATCTGCTGAACTAAAATGATTCAGGATGGAACACAAGCGACAGTGTTGTGGCCACCATACATGATGCCTCAGAGGATAGGCTACCATGCAAGCCATCTCACAATTGGGAGACGTGTGTCAAGAAGCATCACTCTTTACAAATGTTAGCATCACACACCAAGTGAGGTTAGCCACTTCAGGAAGATATCTTGTAAAGAATCAGACCATTCAGTAAGGTATCCCTAAAACTCACGGAAGAAGGCGGACTGCTTCACTGGGAACAACAAATCAATTCCGTCAATATCTTTCATCAGCACTATATTGTAATTGGTGCATGAAGGCCACTAAGGCTTCACACAGTCAATCGCCGACTCCATGAGAGATACTGGTGGCCCAACATATTCTTCACCAGAAACTCTGATGAAATACCCGGTCACTCCACTCGAGATATAAAGATTATCTCTTCCGTTTGTTAAAGAGATTTATTTATACATTTTTCACTCAGAAATTCAAAGAAAAATACTGTTAACATAAAAGTTCCTTACAAAGGTTCTCACACTTATACATTCAATGATGTGCTAAACTCAAAATAACACAATAATCACCTTAATAATCAAAATTATTTTCAATGCCTCTTCTAAATCAGGATCGATCGATCCCGTTTAGTGTCACATTGTTTAACATTTTTTCACCTATTTTCACAAACAGAAAAAGATAGAACATGTCACATTTCTCTTTCAGAGTTCTTCATACAGTAAGACATATTCCATTTTAGTAACAACTCTGTGTCAATGTGTTGGCAAAACCACACTGTTATGGTTTCAGTTTTAGATTTCATGGATGTGGTTTACACATCGATGCCACTACGCGTTTCAGGATGGCCCGCAATGGACAGCAACATGGAGAGACATATCACTGCGTCTTCTGCATGTCAGGAAGGTGACAAACATTTAGTCAAGCGTACACCACCCATGGCCTCAGTAGTATGAAATGGTATGATATTTTATTTATATTGCGCTCATACACAAGTGTTTCAGAACGCGACCAGGCAAAAGTTAGAGGAAATAGGGGAGAACAAAAAAAACAATGATCTTACTAGGCCCAGTGACATTGAGAATGCTGCAAGTGCATGGGAAAGGGAAACGGGGTAAAGTGCATGGAAGGGGAGAGAAGTGGAAAGTGCGGAACAGAAGAGAGAGCAGAATCAATAATAATAAGTCAAAATAAATAGGCGATAAACAGTCGTATTGCAGCCAGCAAGTGGCAAGTGCTAGGTTACTCAGATAGGGTGTGTACAGGAGGGCGGAGCATCCTCTGACGGGCCCATAGGTCAAAGCTCACCCTCTCGTACCTGTAAGACAAGATAGCTTCACCTTGAGGAGGTTAGGGTGCAGGATTCACTTACTCCGACACACTTCAATAAGGACAACTCGATAGTTTGGCAAAGGGAAGTCCGTTTAATGACAAGTACAAAAAACGGGGAAACAAATGGTAATCATCAATGATGCGTTGCCTGTCTCGCTTCAACTCCCAAATTCTTCATTCAGACAGCAACTTTTATGGGCAAAATTCATCATCATTTGATGTGCAAAACTTATAAGTTTGTCATGCATTTCTATTGGTCGGAAAAGTAACTTAAGTACAGGAGCTATATCTGTATATGGTAGCAGAGCATGCGGATTGGATAGCTCTTATTGGGTGGGCGTCTACGCCCATACCACTACATTACTCATGATAGACGTCACTACAACTACAACGTCTTATTGTTTCTACTAGATATAAGACCCTAGATTATTTGGTCCATTGTGATTGGGTGGGTCGCACACCCAGGCACAAATCTCCACTTTAATTAGCAGCATGCAGAATGTACACCCAGATGCGGGAGTGCCCCACGATTCACCCTGCCTCCCTTCCATCAATCAGCACCTTTAGGGCTATGTGTCATTTAGTTGGCTAGGGATGGCCTCGAAACTGAAGTTCTTAGCAGGAAAAGTTACGGTATCCTCGGGTTCTGGGTGACATCAGACGTTGGTACTTCTTTGCCCTTGGCTGGTCACGTGTCTGTTCACCGTGAATCTGCTTCATTTTCCCTCTTATTTGTGGATTTGATTCTTCCATAGCCTCGCCACCTGTATGGGGCCTCTTTATCTCGACCTTCACTGGCTGGCTGCTATGCTCTGAAGTTTCGATTTTTCGGAGTTTGCCCCTCTCCTCCCTTCCTGGAGTTGACCTCGAATTCCCAGGCATTGAGCTGCTTCTTACTGAGTTTTGATTCTGCTCTTTCCTTCAGCTTTGGGTGGAATATGAATCTTGGCCTTGTTAGTCCCTTGCAGCCTGGGCTCAATTCTGCTTTTACAAAATGGAGTCGCACTTGTATAGCGTGCATCATTGAGGTAGATATATACTAGGTGCATGCCGCTCTATTCTTCTACTGAGCATTGCAAGCAGTACCGTTTTCTTAGCTTCTTGCGTTCCAAGTCTATTTACATGCATTCAGTTAGTCGCATATTTTCATCTTACTTCATGGTTACGTTTCTGGTTGCTAACATCGTTTCTCCTTATATGTCCATTACATCGTCCTTGTCCTTGTGTGTTCGTTTTTCGTTCGTCGTTTGTGTTCACTTGTTGTCACCATCTGCCCTCCATTAAGGCCCTCTGGGTCTCTTCAGAGACCGTATGTAAGTAATCTTCGTTTCGTATCAGCTGCTGGTATGGTTGCCTCAGTGGGTACCTTGCAGCCCACGGTTGTCTTGTTATTGGCGCTTCAATAGGTATACATGCCCTTCTGATGGGTACTGGACAGAGCCCCACCGTGGCTCTCTTTTGGTTCAATTGCTCCTTATATGTCACATATCTTGGCGAGTATGCTTCGGGCATTTCGATATGGGTGGCTGGAGTGCGGGCCATATTTGGGACCTCCTCTGCACAACCTCCTCCGTTTGGTTTATCGACCACCTTTTCTTCTTCCTTTATATTATTCTTGCTTGGTTCTTCTATATCCAATTCTTCGTCATCTGGGTTTGTACATGATGGTGTGAACGTGTGCATCTTTGGAGTCCATATTTTTATCACTCCTTTCAAACTTCCTGTTGTCTTTACGTGTTCGTCTTTGTTCCAGGTCATTAGCTGGCATTGCCCATTTGGGCTGCAGTAAATCCATTTCCATTCATACCTTCTTTGTTTTCTGGGGTATGCAAACTTCGTTCCTTCTGGCGGAAATTTGCTGGCCTTCACAAAGTTTGTTATTTCTTCATCCGGTCTCAAGGCTTCCATCCTGGTTCGACATGGACCATCCTTTTCATCCCAATGGCTTTCTTTGCAGTTTTCCGGCATTGTGTTACGATTATCTTGATAACACAAAATCCTAGTAGTATCCTTACTAGCAGGGCTCCCAGAATTTTGAATATGTCTGCCATCCATTGTGGGACCCATAGAAATAGTGTTCCAAACCAGCTGTCATCATCATCTTCGTCAGTTTCCTTGATCATCTGATTCTGCAGATCTGTCAGCACACTTATGGCTTCTGTTAAGGTTCCATTTTCTTCATCATGTGAAGGTGTAAACGTGCAACATGATTCCCCGATTCTTGTGCAAACACCTCCATCCATCGCAGTGATCATGTCGAGTACATATCTGTTCTGGAGGGTCATCAATCGGATTGCTCTCAGTTCTTCTTTGATCGAGCTGAATCCTTTTATGGTAGTGTTGATGGTCTGCAATAACTCCCATCTGGTTATCTGCAACCATTTAGCATTCACTCCAATTTGGATGTGTGGCAAGAGTAGTGTTGTGAAAACTGTTGAGGTGAGGCTAAACAGCCTGTGTTCGTATGGGATTGCGTGGAATGCTTCTTCTGATTTGGCAGAGAAGTAATTCTATCTCTTCATCCGGGGTACCAGTTCCACAGACCTCCTCTTCCTTAGGTGAGCATCTGCTCTCGGGAAACTGTCAATGTTCAGGTCACTTTTCGGGATCACTAGTGCAGGAATGTGGACGTTCACTATTGTGCATATGCCTTTCTAGTTTTTCGGCAATCTTATGTATGCTTTGGATCCGCATGCCCAATAATGATCCATGATTACTGCGGTTCCGTGTACCATTCCTGGAGTGTCGAAGACTCGTCCACAGTTCTGATTCTCTCCCATCTTCCTTGTCCCGTTATTTCTGAAACAGAACTTTGGGTTTTCTAGTGGCACTATCTGTAAGGGTCCTCCTCTGTCTTCGACCCATGTGAGTAGTTTTGCATGTTTCGGCCATAATGGCTTGCATCTGTTCCTTACTATGTTGATGGTAGGTTCGTATTGACCAATGATCATCCAGGCTCTGCAGATCACTACTCCTTTCTCCCATCCGTCTGGTGAAAGCACTGTCCCCCAAATCTGCATTTGGCCTCTGTTCTTCCAACTTTGAGCCTCCTCTGGAGTTTTTCCTTGGACATTTAGCTTCTGATTCACTTCCCATCTAATTCCTGTCCCTTTTAATCCAGGGTTCTCGTACCTGATTACATGGTTCTTAGTATGAGCTCTGTTTCTTGTCTTTATGTCTTGAACATAATCGTCCTCATCAGGATCCGTTGCTTCAGTTGCCCATTTCAAGGAGACATCACTGCCCATGAACTGGCCACTGGTCTAGCACATTGCTACGTGCGACATACAGTGTGCTGTCTGGACATCAATTTCTACGGCCACAAAGATCTTGGACTTTCCCATGTTGTACGGCAGGAGTGCGCAGACGAAGCATTCGCCTTCAGCTTTTCTTCTTCCGACCTCTTTCAGGTGTTGGTACCAGATGTTATTCCCTAGATGTGCTGTGCTGTCTAGGTAATCGTTTAGTTCATTGGTGTCTTCATGAGGGTTTCTCTTGATTCTTAATGTCTTTTTGTAGTTAGCTATAACTACGTCTCTAAATGCGTCTGTGTGACTTTTTCTTGCTGGAGGATTCTCGGGCATGCTTGTTGGAGGAGCAGGCTTCATTCCCTGTCTCGCTGTGCTGGGAGAAGGTTTTGTGTGTTTCTTCTCCTCCTCTTGCATTCTCCCGTAGGGCTCCTTTAACCACCATCTGGGTATCGTCTGTCTTGCGTGTGGCCTCGTCATGGGCCTGGTGCTCTCAGGAACTGATGTGCTTGCTGCGATAGTCACTGTGGTTCTAATTTTCAGTTCCTCATGTAGTTTCTTTGCTCCAGCTATGAACGGGAACACATGGTTTATCAGCATTTGTGTCTTTGTAGTGAGTTATTTTGCAGCAGTCTCTGTCTTCATGAGTGCTTTGGTTATATCTTTTTCAGTTGGCCTTTTGCTTGCTTCCTCTTGGTCACTTCCACTATTTTCTGGAACTGGTTGTTCGGTAGGCAGTCTCTTACTTTCTGTTACCATCATTCGAAGGTTCTGTAGCCATTGACACTTGCCCTTGCTCGTGTGCATTTAGTGTGTGTGTGCGTGCGTGTTGTGGTCAGTGCTATGTTTTCATTCATTCCGCGCTGACCCTGTCTCCAGCTTTTCTCTTTATTCGTTACCTCAGGTGTGTATGAATCACTGCTAATTACATTCAATTTTAGTTTGTTTACTTCATCGTTAGATTTTCTTGGAACCAGAATGACTATATAGGGTCTGGGTGCTTTCGTGGGATTGGTACGTACATTATCTGGTGGGTGCACTGAAATTGGAATGCTTTGTGCACCAATAAAGAATGCAGTTCGGATTGTTAATGACAGAAAAACAATAATAATAACTACACATATGCACATTATCGTTCGATAAGACAATTTGCAGCATTTTCTTACAGGGATGTGGGGGTGCCCCTCCGCTTGTGGGGGGACTAGGGTGCTGTTCTGAGCCCCCATTTCAATCATATCGATAGTTAAAGTTCTTTAAAGATCTCTGCTTTTCATTTACTCCATTATTGTCTTTCAGGAGGTTTTATGCGTAAAGTGTCTTGTGCTTCGTAAGAGTCCCCCCTCTCGAGGGTGACGATTGTCTCTGGTTTCGGGATGTAGTTCCCTTGCTAGACTATGAAAAAAGATTAGACTAGCCTCTTTTGGTGAGTCACATTCATTGAGCATATTCAAAATAGGTCAATTCCCAGTCCACCCCCTGAATTTGCTTTATTCCGGAAGACATGCTGGAATCTTGTTTAAATGTAAAAAAGGTGGAAAAAATTGGAAACTATGCGAAAAAATTGAAAAAATGGTAAAAAATAGAGAAAAGCAGAAAAAATTGAGGAAATGATACCATTCAAAAACAAATAAAAAATGGGAGTCAAATAACCATAAAAAATGAAAAAGTAAAAAATAAATCAAGCAGTGAAATTCTCTTCCCTGCACTTCTCGATCTGTCCCACGGCGGTAAGATGAAGAACTGTGCCTCTGTTCCCTCGATCTGTCCCACGGCGGATAGTTTCACTGGAATCTCCTCAGGTACTCTCGCTGAACATTAGACAGCTCTACCTGGAGCATGATACCGTGGAGGAGTGTGCCCATATGTGCGATATTAGCTGGGTATTTGAGGAAGGTGATGACGTCAACATCTGCAGGCCTTCCCACCATTTCTGGATAGTCAGTGACTAGACGAAACAGGACATTATGCGCCAGGCGGCTGTCCTCGGGTGACAGGGACGTTTGTCCTGTTTGGCTGGGTTCTGGATCACAGGCCTTTCTTTTGACGAGAACAGTCTCTGTACTTTCCTGCTGCGTGGATTGCGACCACGTAGTTCAGCTTGATCCACAGTTTGTTCAGATACTCATTGTTTCTTGGATCTCTGATGTATGTTAGAGTATCCGTAGTTCTCCCGATGAGTCCTGGGCACTCCTCTATGATGCGAAAGAAAAGTGTATAAGTGAGTTCATCTATTATCACCTGTGGAGTAAGCATCTGTGTCTGTATTACCGTACTCAGGCAGTACAATGAAGGCTTCCGCGATGACAGTCAGTAGTTGCCAGATCACTTGCTTGTTGGCAGGATTTTGGACAAAGTCTGTGATGCTGGTAACTCTCCCTACAAGTGATGGATATGTCTCTAGTATTAACTGAAAACAGGACAGCACATCTTTTGTGATATTTCTGTTGGGGGATGTCATACGTTCTGCAAAACAAAGTCTGGCTGTTGGTTGATTCAGGTGACTGTGTGATGTTCTTAACCTTTGCTCTCAGTCCATCAAAGTCTTGTTTACCAATAATGCTTGGATATGGCTTGATTCAAAAGTTCATATCATCAGCTTGTGGTGGCTTAGATGTGCGATCCTCTTCTTCACCCTGCAACTAGGATGCACAGAGTGTTTGTTATGTCCTTATTCCCCTTTGCTTGGAGGAACTGTCCAGTTTTAAGCCACAACTTGTATCCGGGTTCTTTGTCTTGGTTTTCCTGCTCATGCGTCCTTCTTCCTTGTCATAGCTCTCGTTTGCACATGCTGAGGTTCTTCTCCATTGTCTGTAGGTTCTTCACGGTGGGGTGCAGCTAAGGGGATCTCACCGATATAAGGTTTGATGTCATTTAGGAAAATCCAAGCTCTCCTGCCTTGCAGTTTTACAGCTGAGGGAGTGCAGTCCTCTACGATGAACGGGCCGTTGAATCTTGGCTCATCCCACCTTTTCTTTGTGTGATTTCTCACCAGTACTGTGTCACTAGGGAGGATGACTGGCCCACGTAGGCCTTGAGCTGTGTCTGTTTCAGCATCTCCCTCTGGGTCTGGTGTTGTGCTGCACCCTTTTCGTCGTTGGTGTAGTTGGTCTGAAATGACAGCGAGGCTTGAGGTCATGCAGCTAGCTCAGATATTCCGATAACTCGGTTCCCAGGACCTCTCGGGTAGACTGGGCATCACATCTAGCTCTATTTCGAGGAGTAAGAGGGGTCCTCATTCTCCTTACCGTGACTATCTTGTGCGGCGTGAGATGATGGTCGGAGCCTGGTTGGTTCCAAAGTGCATACCATGCCAGTGGTACACAGTGCAGCCATCCCTTTTTTAGAGTAAGCTTCAACTTGGCTATCCTTTCCTTTAACAAGCCGTTGAGCCTCTCGCATATACCATTTCCTTCGGATGATACGCCGAGGAGAACTTGTGCTTTATACCAAGCAATAAGCTAATCTGTTCAAAAACTGTATTTACAAAATGAGCCCCATTATCTGATCTCATCACCTCACACCCCCCCTATCTAGGGAACACTTCCCTCACCAGGAATTTGGTAGCACAGTTTGAGTCTGGGTGTGTACAGTGACCTGCTTCTATCCATCTAGAAAATGGATACACCACTACAATTAAGTACCTGTACCCGTTACATACTTGAATCATGTCGACATAATCGACATGCAAGTGCTGAAATGGTCCATTTGGCCGGGGGATGACTCCTCTCACTATTTTTAATGTGTGCCCAGCGGTGAACTGGTGACAAATTACGCAGTTCACTATAAAAAATGCAACCTGCTCTGCTAAATTTGGTATGAACCAGTCTTCTGCAAGGGTTGCGGCTAAATTTTGTTTTGTCATATGGAACGGGTAATGTAATTGTTCGAGTGATATCTTTAATAGGGCTACAGGCATTACTGGTTTAACAGTGCTGTCTTGCCTCCACAATCCGTCCGAGGGGTTTAAAGAATACCCCCGTCATTTTCACAGGTTATTTTCGTCCTGTGGTGCCTCCCCTTGAAGCTCCATCAGTTGAGTTTGGCCCATATTACTATAGGCCTCTGCTGTGGCTCAAGCTATCATCATACGCTCATGGGTGCATGCCACTTCTACTTCCATGATTGTCTCATTTTTGGATGCCATACGCTTGGCTTCCGTGTCTGCTGCGTGATTTCCACATGACACGAAATCTGTCCCGTGAGTATGGGCGGCGCATTTCACGACTGCTATGCCCACTGGGAGCTGAAGTGCCTTGATCAGCCTGTCTAATAAGGCTGCGTGCTGCACTGGTGTGCTGTCTGCTCAGAGGTAGCCCCTCCTTTTCCAGCGCGCTAGGCCTGCGTGCACTGTGGATGTCACATAGGCGGAGTCACTGTACACCGTTACTCTTGGTCAGCATGATTCTCTACGGCGAGTATCAACGCCAATAATTCTGCAGCCTGTGCTGAATAATGAGATGGTATTTGTGAACTAACAAGTACTTGAAATTCTCTGTTTGCTATGTGTTTTATTACAGCGACGCCTGTGTATCTTTGTCCGTCTTCTTGGTTGATTCTCGAAGAACCGTCAATAAAGACGATCTCACCTCCCGCCAGGTCATTTTCTTTCACACTGGGTATTTCATCATAGAATTCTTCGTAGTTTGCACAGTCATGTATTGGCTCACCTTCAGTGTCTGGTTCAGCTATGAACGTGGCTGGATTCACTGTTTTACATCGAACTATTTTTATCGATGGATTTGATATGATCACCTCATAGGCAGAGGCCCTTTGAGATGTCAATGTACCTTTTGGTTTCTCTAATATGGCAAATAATGAGTGTTCAACATATAACGTCATGGAGCATCTGTCACAACTCTCGCCCAAAACCCCCTCTGGCAAACCCATTGGCCAGGTGGAGTCAGGACTCAGGCCTCTAGAGCCTTGCATCCTCTTCAAAAGCCCTCATGAGCCCAGGCTCATACACCAATAAAAACAATGTGCTTGGGAACTACTTTATTGTATTGTCAGCCAACATGGAGGCATCCACATAGCTTGGTACCTAAGAACCAAGCTATGCGGTCTAGTGTTTTGGGTGTGGCAGCCTAGGGACTACTTTACCTGGACTATTTTGTTGGGGCTATTTAAACCACAACCGAGCAAGACAACACGCTTCTCGTTACTTTGCAGCTTGCAACATGACGCTCACCGTGTCCAGCTATTCCCTCGAACCTCGGAGAAGCAGAAACTGCAAGGAGACAAAAGGAACATCATTAGCAGCAGCAGCATCTTACCTGCAGTCTTCATCTTTAAACACTTGCAGCTACTAAGAACAGCTTCCTCGAATCTGCACGCCTCCCGGACAGAATGAGCTGAAAGAGGAAGATAGAGGCAACACTAAAGAAAGCAGTAGAGACATTTACAAATTACGAACTGCTCAAAAGGCTCACCTGGCTGGTCGCCTCTCGGCTGGCACCACTCCGGACATTCCACTCGTGCTGAAGAACACCGCAACCTACAAGGAAGGAAAACACAGGTTAGCAAAGGCAAGACTTTGCAGCGCTGCGCATAGCGCTTACCTACCGCATCATAGCGCTCTTAATGTGCCATCATTTACCAGCGGGGCTCAACCAAGCCAGTTCGCCGCACTGACGCTCTGTATACCTAAGGGAGAAAACAGAGACATTTTAAACAAAGAAAGGCATGCAGGATAGCAACAAAACTAAAGAACAGCAATAAGACCTACCTCAACAATATCAAACGGGCCGGCGTCAGTGAAGTAACCAGACCGCACTCGCCCATGAAAGACAACGCGCCCCTGCAAAGAAGGCAAGATGGAGAGCACGCCTAATTCAACCACAAGGTGAGGAGAGGGCGCCAGAGGGACTGAAATCATACGGGGGTGGAGGGAGGATACTTACCCCAGTCGGTCAGTCTTGAACACAGTCCTCCTGTATTTTCAGGCAGAACCTTCCCCGCAGACCACATCAGGGCAAAGCTGAGAAGCATACCAGCGAGTAACCCGGCTGGGTGGCATCCCTGTGGATACCAGGTGAGCGTAACAGCATCACATTACAATGGTTGTCGCCTTCTCTATGGTGAATGCTGCAGCAGCTAAGCTTTGTTCACTTGGGAACTGGCCTCTCATTACCGGGTCTAGAATCCCACTGTAATAAGCCAGGGGCTTGTACCCCAATGAGGTTTTTTGAGCGAGTACTGCCGTCATAACATTGCCATTCGTGTGCGAGAACAGGTAGAATTCCTCTGCATAATTAGGAATCCCGAGAACTGGAGCGCGCAAATTGCTCTCTTTAGTTATGTGAACCCCTCTTTCATCGTTTCAGTCCATTCAATTTTTTCTGTTGTCGCTCGGGCCTTCTTCAGGGCCTGGAGCAAGGGCTTGGTATATGAGCTGTAATCGAAGACCCATGAACTAACATAGTTTCACAGGCCTAGGAAGCTCTGCATTTGTTTTATCGTGAGTGGTTTGGCCGTGTTCGTGATAGCTTCAGCCCTTTCTGGGGTGACCCTTTTCCCCTCATGCGAGATTATCTGGCCTATGAACAACACCTCTTGTTGACAATATTGTAACTTTTCTTTGTCAACCTTATATCCTTTCTCAGCCAATATAGTCAGTAGCTGGATTGAATCGCGCCTGCATTGTTGTTCACTGGTGCTGCAGATCAGAATGTCATCCACATACTGCAAAACGACACTGTCTACTGTAATGTTGCCTAGGTCCATTTGCAGGACTCTGTTGAAAATGGATGGGGATTCACAGAACCCCTGTGGCAACCTCTTACTTTTTAGGCACATTTGTCTTAACGTGAAGGACGTCAGATCTTGTGAGTCATGGTGCAGCGGGATTGACAAAAAAGCATTTTTCAAATCAATCACCGTGAAGTATTTCGCCTCGATCGTATGTTACACAAGATCGTTGATGGATTAGGGACTATAGGGAACTCGGCTTCAAAAATATTGTTTAATGCTCTGAAATCTTGGATTAAATGCCGTGACCCTCCCTTTGATTTCTTGACGGGGTAAATCACCGTATTGCAGGGTGATTCTGACGTCAGAAGGATGCCCTGCTCCATCATGGCGGAAATTGTCTTCGCAATCCCTTCATCCGCTTCGCTGGACATGGGATATTGTCGAGCCCTTCGTAAGATTGCTCCTGGTTTTAATTTCATTTTCACTTCTCCTGCCCCTTTCAGGAGGCCTAAATCATAGGGTCCTGTAGTCCATACTGAGACTGGCACTTGGGCCATATCGTCATCAAAGTATATGGAGCGGATCAGTGTCCACATCATTCTCTGTGGCACTTCTCGTTTGATCATTTTGACCCAAAATATGAGACTCACCTCCACCCTAGTTTCTTCTAAGTCAGGGTGTTCTTCAAACAGATCATCATCGGTGACGTCAGTCACTCGGCACCCTTCTTCAATGGCGATAATAGCACACCATTGTCTGCCTTCATCATCGTACCCTTCAACCATTACTACCTTCCCTCGTACTGCTGCAATATGTATCGATAAGGGAAATACTTGTCACTCTTCTTCATGCATAGGTATTCTTGGTCTGAATAGAAACTCATCAGGGGTTCTCATAGTTCTATCTGCGAGGCCTGGCAATCCCGCCATAAGCACAAGCACGCCATATGCGAAGACTTCCGGTTCTAATGGTATAGCTCTCATGCCTATGCATCCGGAGTACGCTCTGATCATTTTGCATATGTTAGAATAATGCATTCCTGGAGTGGAGCATACTATGCCCTCCTCTGTGAATGATATAGTCATATTCAACTTTGTCATTAGATCTCGACCCAAAATGTTTACTGGGGTCTGGCGTGAATATAACAAGGGTACATTCATCTTGCATTCCCCCACAGAGACTGGGAGATTGTCCGTAAAGGGAACTCTGCTGTGAGCTCCTTTAAAACTCTGAGTGTCTATGGCCTGGCCGGACAAGGAATCTTGCCTTCTCGTATGCACAAGCGTGTTGCACCCGTGTCAACTAAGAAGGAATATTCTTTCCCCCCTATGACGACATTTACCCTAGGTTCCCTGTTAGGGTCTGGTGTCACTGATAGGATAGAACACATCAGGGTTCCCAGCGAGCTGTCCTATTTCATGTATAAGTTCGGACCACTGTATACTTGTGGATTTCCTTCATTTCCAGGGTTGACTCCCCCTCCGGAGTTTGTTCCCTGTGATACTTGC
The DNA here is from genome assembly GCF_040938575.1 of Ambystoma mexicanum. Classification (NCBI taxonomy): domain Eukaryota; kingdom Metazoa; phylum Chordata; class Amphibia; order Caudata; family Ambystomatidae; genus Ambystoma; species Ambystoma mexicanum. The sequence goes on from NC_090926.1 coordinate 284,499,257, forward strand.
GGCGGTGCCTGTTGGGATTGCCCCTGTGGCAAGTTCCCCATGTTCGAGAGTTGTACCCCTGCCTGCGCACCTTGCTGCACGCCCGGTGCTTGCTGCTGCACTGTGTGATTCTGTGCACTGCCCTGTTACAGGAAGGCAGGCTGGTTCACCGTGCCTGTTCCCATTCCTTGTCCATTTTGCCACACGCCTTGGCTTCTGCACGCACGTGCCACATGTACAGCCATTCTACACAGCCAACACACTGGCGGTGGTCGGGCCATCTGTCCATTTGGCATATCTGGACTGCCCATCTGCATGTTTTGAAAACCCCCTTGATTATTCTGGAAACCTCCCGGATTACTTTGAACTCCTCCCTGATTATTCTGCCAGCCTCTTCCTCTAAATCCCCTTCCCCTCGGGTAAAATCCTGCGTTACCCTGGTTATTCTGCGATGGCTTGGTCGCTTGTTGTGCACTCGGTTCAGTCAGGCTTGTCAATATGGCTCTTTCGAGAGCATACTTTGAGAGTTTCTTTTGCACCAGCTTCACTTCCTCACCTTTACGAGTTGCCTCCTTTTTTTGATTTTTTTCTTGCAACAATCTACAATAGTGTGCGATTGTCAACTGTATTTCGACCCATGGTTTAGCTTCTACTCCTACCAATTTCTTGAGCTGTTTCTGCACTGGTTCAGGCAACCCTTGGCACAATATATGGTAGAATATGGGGATAGATTTTGAACAAGATTCCTGCAATTCGAGCACCCACGTGTCTTGAAATTCTGGATATAAAGCAACGGATCCTCTGACTCTTTCATTTTTCGAGTCATTATAGCTCCCATATCGGAAGTGTCTGGGTACAGCACTTGTAGCGCTTTCCACGCTGCTGCTCTACAGTTATTGAATGGTGCTCCGTCATGGGTAGTATTAATTATGGTTACCCCAGGGTACCCAGCCCGCTTCCATACATTGTCTGCTCTCTCACCCAGTATGGCGATCAGGAGGCCTTTAATGTCCCCTATAGCCAATGTGACACCCCCTGTCATTTTCTCTAACTTGTGTATCCATTTCCCGGCTCCCGAAGTCAGCATTGGAAGCTTGTTTTTCAAGTTCTCTCGATCCATGTGTGGCCATGGAATATATTGTGGTCTTGCGCCCCCCCTTTTTTTGCAGCGGGAACTCAAATGCGCAGTTTTCCTTCTCTTTTCCCATAGCTCTCCTGTCTATCGCTCGGGTAGCATTCCCGCATCGCTGTCTACCTGGCAATGTCCTCAATCTGTCTACATAGGCAGGTGCTGGCACCCCCCTCTGACACAGGGTATTCCCTCATGTCAGCCAGGCTGCGCGGTGGACTCCGGTGCCCTAGGTGCGGATTCGCTAGCGTCCGACCATCGTACCCCTTGGTCCCTTGGGAGCCGCTTCTCGCGCCGTCTCCCTTCTTCGTGTGTTGCGTCCTCTGTTTCCCCACCGGAGTCGGATGCTGATTGTTTCCAGTTCACGCGACTCCTTACATCCTCGTCATTCCTACTAATTTCTAGCCTATCCAGGGACAGTCCCCTGCTCCCACTACTTCGGGTGACATCCTCAGTGTCATACAGCTGAGTGCTTTCCAAATGCTCATCTTCCCTTCCCCCTTGGGAAATCTTTTCCAACCCCATTTCATCATATATTTTATCAATCGTTTCCCCAATGCTTCTGGTGTCGAAGTCATCTTCAAGGTTTGCCCCATTCGTGCCTGATACTGACTAATTTGCAGGGAAGAATTCTTCAATGTCTTCCCATTCTACAACAGGATTGGGTTTTTTAACTTCCTGCTCCAAATATTCAAGATCCCGTGCCCTCTGTCTACGTTTGCGTTCTATATCATCATCGACTTCCTTGCGCTTCCTCGCTTCTTTTCTAGTCTTTTCTTCTTCTCTTCTTCTCTCATTTCTACGTTCATTTGCCCTTCTAACTTCCTCATCTTCCCGTCTCTTTATCCTTTTTTCACGTACTCTTTGCTCTTCTTCCAGACTTTGCTGATTCTGTCTGTACTGGTCATAGCCTGCCCGTTGTTTGCGATCAAGCTGTTTCTCTTGCTCTTCGCGATATAGCTGTTCTCGCCTCAGCCTATCTTTCCATTTTATCCTTTCATCCCTTATTTCCTTCTCCTTTTCTTTCTCCCTTCTTTGTGTCTCATCAGACTTCTCTCTCGGTCTCACATCATCACTTCCCTTTCCATCGAGTTTCAATAATTTTTGTTCTCCAATCCATTTGTCTTTTGCGAATGCTATCTCATCAGCTCTGACTTCACTTCCTTTCCATTTCTTTCCCTCTCTCTCTTTATCGAGAGGTGCACTAATCTGTGCTTTATCCTTCCTTTTCTCATCACGTCTCTCCTTGTCCCTTGGGACTGCGGAGGTGAGATTAATTTCCTGCTCCTTCTCTTTGATTTCGTCACTACTGTACGTAGGTGACTCATACACGGGGTTGCTGTACCCCGTGGCTGCCTTGAGCTCTCTTAACGGGTAGAGTCCCTCTGACTTACTCTCCTCGATCTCTGGCTCAGGGGGGGCTGGTGGCGCGGTAGGCGTCTCACCCCCCTCCGTGCATACGTTTAGTATCCAATCTGCAGGAGGCTCTTCCTCCTTTGGCTGTTCAAACATTTTCCACAATTCTAGAACAGCAAGACGTTTCTCTAGTTTCTTGCCTTTATATGTGGCATGCAGATAAGTCGTCATATGCTGTAAAACAGCTTTAGATAAAGACCCATTCTGTGGCCACGGCATGAACATTTTGTGGTCGGTACCCATAACTCACTCCGCACTATACTTCACAAGCTTGAGTGCGTGCTTGGGTAATTGCTTGCACAAATGGGCAAGTGGGGTAACCTCCTGCATTCACAACTTTCGTTACCAACACTATTTTATGTAATTTTCACATGTACAACAGTATGAGCGAGCATTTAATACGCAAGCTCCAATCCAATCTTTCCTGCCAAAATTCTATATCACCAATTTACTCAAGAACATCAATGCATTGGCAATTCCCTCTTAGATACGGAATCGCGTAAAGCCCAAACTGCATTTCAAACAATCAATGATACAGTTCTTTACATTTCACACATAACAGGACACGTATGACAGACATTTGACAGACTAGACGGACACCAGCTGGACACACATATACCTGACTTCTTATCAATACCCCGACATGGGGTTTAAACGAACCCCATTAGTGCCATCTTTAATCGTCACCGTAGCCTAATCGTCCCCTGTTATGTGGGCTCTGAGTTCACGTTTCTTCTGACCGCTGTATTAAAGTGCAGGAACAAGGCGAATCCTCTTACTTTTTCTCTCGGGTGCCCTCCCGGTATCCTCTACTTTTTCCTCTCGGGTGTCCTCCCGGTAACCTACTTTTTATCTCGGGTGTCCTCCTGGTAACCACTTTTTCTCTCAGGTGTCCTCCTGGTAACCACTTTTTCTATTATACTCGAGTAATTAACCCATATATATATATATAGTCTTCTCTACTTCTGACTCCACCCTCCGTTACCTTTCCCTTACATGTTCTAATGCCTACAAGACATTTGCCAAAGTAATGTGTATATTGTTTCACTCACCGCTCGCATCTTTTGCTCTCTGGAACTTCGGGATCACCACCCCTCCTTTTCCCACTTCTTGCAGTCTTTTCGTCCGATTCGCTGCCCGTGGGAATTAGAAGGGTTATGCTTGGAAAGGCAGGTTCCTTCAGACCTACTGCAGATTTGATGGACTTACTTCTATCATTGTCCACAGGAAGCTTCTCAGTCTACTCAGCCGAATGGCGAAGGAATTGTGATATTGCCGAAGGCCTAGAGTTACTTTGTGCCGTCTGTCTATGGGTGTCTTAGTATTAATCAATCAATAGTTGATGGTCGAACCATCCTCTGCTACCAAGTGTACCAGAGGGCGGAACATCCTCTGACGGGCCCATAGGTCAAAGCTCACCCTCTCGTACCTCTAAGACAAGATAGCTGCACCTTGAGGAGGTTAGGGTGCAGGATTCACTTACTCCGTCACACTTCAATAAGGACAACTCGATAGTTTGGCAAAGGGAAGTCCATTTAATGACAAGTACAGAAAACAGGGAAACAATCGGTAATCATCAATGATGCGATCGCCTATCTCGCTTCAACTCCCAAATTCTTCATTCAGACATCAACTTTTATGGGCAAAATTCGTCATCAGTTGACGTGCAAAACTTATAAGTTTGTCATGCAATTCTATTGGTCGGAAAGGTAACTTAAGTATAGGTGCTATATCTGTATATGGTAGCAGAGCATGAGGTTTGGATAGCTCTTATTGGGTGGGCGTCTACGCCTATCCCACCACATTACTCATGATAGACGTCACTACTACTACGACGCCTTAGTGGTTCTACTAGCTATAAGACCCTAGATTATTTGGTCCATTGTGATTGAGTGTGTTACACCCCTAGGCATAAATCGCCACTTTAATTAGCAGCATGCAAAATGGACACCCAGATGCGGGAGTGCCCCACGATTCACCCTGCCTCCCTTCCATCAATCAGTACCTTTAGGGCTATGTGTCAATTAGTTGGCTAGGGATGACCTCGAAACTGTAGTTCTTATCAGGAAAAGTTATGGCGTCCTTGGGTTCTGGGTGACATCAGACGTTGGTACTTCTTTGCCCTTGGCTGGTCACGTTTCTGTTCACCGTGAATCTGCTTCATTTTTCCTCTTATTCGTGTATTTGATTCTTCCATAGCATCGCCACCTGCATGGGGCCTCTTTATCTCGACCTTCACTGGCTGGCTGCTATGCTCTGAAGTTTCGATTCTTCGGAGTTTGCCCCTCTCCTCCCTTCCTGGAGTTCACCTCGAATTCCCAGGCATTGAGCTGCTTCTTACTGAGTTTCGATTCCGCTCTTTCCTTCAGCTTTGGCTGGAATATGAATCTTGGCCTTGTTAGTCCCTTGCAGCCTGGGCTCAATTCTGCTTTTACAAAATGGAGTCGCACTTGTATAGCGTGCTTCATTGAGGTAGATATATATTAGGTGCATGCCGCTCTATTCATCTACTAAGCATTGCAAGCAGTACCGTTTTCTTAGCTTCTTGCGTTCCAAGCCTATTCACATGATTTCAGTTAGTCGCATATTTTCATCTTACTTCATGGTTACGTTTCTGGTTGCTAACATCGTTTCTTCTTATATGTCCATTACATCGTCCTTGTCCTTGTGTGTTCGTTTTTCGTTCGTCGTTTGTGTTCACTTGTTGTCACCATCTGCCCTCCATTAAGGCCCTCTGGGTCTGTTCAGGGACCGTTTGTAAGTAATCTTCATTTCGTATCAGCTGCTGGTATGGTTGCCTCAGTGGGTACCTTGCAGCCCATGGTTGTCTGGTTATTGGCGCTTCAATAGGTATACATGCCCTTCGTATGGGTACTGGACAGAGCCCCACCGTGGCTCTCTGTTGGTTCAATTGCTCCTTATATGTCACATATCTTGTCGAGTATGCTTCTGGCATTTCGATATGGATGGCTGGAGTGCAGGCCATATTTGGGACCTCCTCTACACACCCCCCTCTGGACGGTTTATCGACCACCTTTTCTTCTTCCTTTATATTATTCTTGCTTGGTTCTTCTATATCCAATTGTTCATCATCTGGGTTTGTATATGATGGTGTGAACGTGTGCATCTTTGGAGTCCATATTTTTATCACTCCTTTCAAACTTCCTGTTGTCTTTATGTGTTCGTCTTTGTTCCAGGTCATTAGCTGGCATTGCCCATTTGGGCTCCAGTAAATCCATTTCCCTTCATACCTTCTTCGTTTTCTGGGGTATGCAAACTTTGTTCGTTCTGGTGGAAATTCGCTGGCCTTCACAAAGTTTGTTATTTCTTCATCCGTTAGGTCTCAAGGCTTCCATCCTGGTTCGACATGGACCATCATTTTCATCCCAATGGCTTTCTTCGCAGTTTTCCGGCATTGTGTTATGATTATCATGATAACACAAAATCCGAGTAGTATCCTTACTAGCAGGGCTCCCAGAATTTTGAATATGTCTGCCATCCATTGTGGGACCCATAGAAATAGTGTTCCAAACCAGCTGTCATCATCATCTTCGTCAGTTTCCTTGATCATCTGATTCTGCAGATCTGTCAGCACACTTATGGCTTCTGTTAAGGTTCCATTTTCTTCATCATGTGAAGGTGTAAACGTGCAACATGATTCTCCGATTCTTGTGCAAACACCTCCATCCATCGCAGTGATCATGTCGAGTACGTATCTGTTCTGGAGGGTCATCAATCGGATTGCTCTTAGTTCTTCTTTGATCGCGTTGAATCCTTTTGTGGTAGTGTTGATGGTTTGCAATAACTCCCATCTGGTTATCTGCAACCATTAAGCATTCACTCCAATTTGGAAGTGTGGCAAGAGTAGTGTTGTGAATACTGTTGAGGTGAGGCTAAACAGCCTGTGTTCGTATGGGATTGCGTGCAATGCTTCTTCTGATTTGGCAGAGAAGTCATTCTCTCTCTTCATCCGGGATACCAGTTCCACAGACCTCCTCTTCCATAGGTGAGCATCTGCTCTCGGGAAACTGTCAATGTTCAGGTCAATTTTGGGATCACTAGTGCAGGAATGTGGACATTCACTATTGTGCATATGCCTCACCAGTTTTTCGGCAATCTTATGTATGCTTTGGATCCGTATGCCCAATAATGATCCATGATTACTGCGGTTCCGTGTACCATTCCTGGAGTGTCGAAGACTCGTCCACAGTTCTGATTCTCTCCCATCTTCCTTGTCCCGTTATTTCTGAAACAGAACTTTGGGTTTTCTAGTGGCACTATCTGTAAGGGTCCTCCTCTGTCTTGGACCCATGTGAGTAGTTTTGCATGTTTCGGCCATAATGTCTTGCATCTGTTCCTTACTATGTTGATTGTAGGTTCGTATTGACCAATGACCATCCAGGCTCTGCAGATCACTACTCCTTTCTCCCATCCGTCTGGTGAAAGCACTGTCCCCCAAATCTACATTTGGCCTCTGTTCTTCCAACTTTGAGCCTCCTCTGGAGTTTTTCCTTGGATATTTAGCTTCTGATTCACTTCCCATCTAATTCCTGTCCCTTTTACTCCAGGGTTCTCGTACCTGATTACATGGTTCTTAGTATGAGCTCTGTTTCTTGTCTTTATGTCTTGAACATAATCGTCCTCATCAGGATCTGTTGCTTCAGTTGCCCATTTCAAGGAGGCATCACTGCCCATGGACTGGCCTCTGGTCTTGCACATTGCTACGTGCGACATACAGTGTGCTGTCTGGACATCAATTTCTATGGCCACAAAGATCTTGGACTTTCCCATGCTGTACGGCAGGAGTGCGCAGACGTAGCATTCGCCTTCAGCTTTTCTTCTTCCGACCTCTTTCAGGTGTTGGTACCAGATGTTATTCCCTAGATGTGCTGTGCTGTCTAGGTAATCGTTTAGTTCATTGTTGTCTTCAGGAGGGTTTCTCTTGATTCTTAATGTCTTTTTGTAGTTAACTATAACTACGTCTCTAAATGCGTCTGTGTGACTTTTTCTTGCTGGAGGATTCTCGGGCATGCTTGTTGGAGGAGCAGGCTTTATTACCTGTCTCGCTGTGCTGGGAGAAGGTTTTGTGTGTCTTTTCTCCTCCTCTTGCATTCTCCCATAGGGCTCCTTTAACCACCATCTGGGTATTGTCTGTCCTGCGTGTGGCCTCGTCATGGGCCTGGTGCTCGCAGGAACTGATGTGCTTGCTGCGATAGTCACTGTGGTTCTATTTTTCAGTTCCTCATGTAGTTTCTTTGCTCCAGCTATAAACGGGAACACATGGTTTATCAGCATTTGTGTCTTTGTAGTGAGTTCTTTTGCAGCAGTCTCTGTCTTCTTGAGTGCTTTGGTTATATCTTTTTCAGTTGGCCTTTTGCTTGCTTCCTCTTGGTCACTTCCACTATTTTCTGGAACTGGTTGTTCGGTAGGCAGTCTCTTACTTTCTGTTACTCTCATTCGAGGTTCTGTAGCCATTGACACTTGCCCTTGCTCGTGTGCATTTAGTGTGTGTGTGCGTGCGTGTTGTGGTCAGTGCTATGTTTTCATTCATTTTGCGCTGACCCTGTCTCCAGCTTTTCTCTTTATTCGTTACCTCAGGTGTGCATGAATCACTGCTAATTACATTCAATTTTAGTTTGTTTACTTCATCGTTAGATTTCCTTGGAACGGGAATGACTATATAGGGTCTGGGTGCTTTCGTGGGATTCGTACGTACATTATCTGGTGGGTGCACTGAAATTGGAATGCTTCGTGCACCAATAAAGAATGCAGTTCAGATTGTTAATGACAGAAAAACAATAATAATAACTACACATATGCACATTATCGTTCGATAAGACAATTTGCAGCATTTTCTTACAGGGATGTGGGGCGCCCCTCCGCTTGTGGGGGACTAGGTTGCTGTTCTGGGCCCCCATTTCAATCATATCAATAGTTAAAGTTCTTTATAGGTCTCTGCTTTTCATTTACTCCATTATTGTCTTTCAGGAGGTTTTGTGCGTAAAGTGTCTTGTGCTTCGTAAGAGTCCCTCCTCTCGAGGGTGATGATTGTCTCTGGTTGCGGGATGTAGTTCCCTTGCTAGACTATGGAAAAATATTAGACTAGCCTCTTTTGGTGAGTCACATTCATTGAGCATATTCAAAATAGGTCAATTCCCAGTCCACCCCCCGAATTTGCTTTAGTCCGGAAGACATGCTGGAATCTTGTTTAAATGTGAAAAAGGTGGAAAAAATTGTAAAAAATTGAGAAAAGCAGAAAAAATGGAGAAAATGATATCGTTCAAATACAAATAAAAAATGGGAGTCAAATACCCATAAAAAATGAAAAAATAAAAAATAAATCAAGCAGTGAAATTCTCTTCCCTGCTCTTCTCGATCTGTCCCACGGTGGTAAGATGAAGAACTGTGCCTCCGTTCCCTCAATCTGTCCCACGGCGGATAGGTTCACTGGAATCTCTTCAGGTACTCTCGCTGAACATTAGACAGCTCTACCTGGAGCATGATACCGTGGAGGAGTGTGCCCATATGTGCGACATTAGCTTGGTCTCTGAGGAAGGTGATGACATCAACATCTGCAGGCCTTCCCACCATTTCTGGATAGTCAGTGACTAGATGAAACAGGACATTATGCACCAGGTGGCTGTCCTCGGGTGACAGGGACATTTGTCCTGTATGGCTGGGTTCTGGATCACAGGCCTTTCTTTTGACGAGAACAGTCTCTGCACTTTCCTGCTGCGTGGATTGCGACCACGTAGTTCAGCTTGATCCACAGTTGGTTCAGATACTCATTGTTTACTGGATCGCTGATGTATGTTAGAGTATCCATAGTTGTCCCGATGAGTCCTGGGCACTCCTCTGTGATGCAAAAGAAAAGTGTATAAGTGAGTTCATCATTATCACCTGTGGAGGAAGCATATGTGTCTGTATTACCATACTCAGGCAGTACAATGAAGGCTTCTGCGATGACAGTCAGTAGTTGCCGGATCACCTTCTTGTTGGCATGATTTTGGACAAAGTCTGTGATGCTGGTAACTCTCCCTACAAGTGATGGATATGTCTCTAGTATTAACTGAAAACAGGACAGCACATCTTTTGTGATATTTCTGTTGGGGGATGTCATACGTTCTGCAAAACAAAGTCTGGGTGTTGGTTGATTCAGGTGACTGTGTGATGTTCTTAACCTTTGCTCTCAGTCCATCAAAGTCTTGTTTACCAATAATGCTTGGATATGGCTTGATTCAAAAGTTCATATCATCAGCATGTGGTGGCTTAGATGTGCGATCCTCTTCTTCACCCTGCAACTAGGATGCACAGTGTGTTCGTTATGTCCTTATTCCCCTTTGCTTGGAGGACTGTCCAGTTTTAAGCCACAACTTGTATCCGGGTTCGTTGTCTTGGTTTTCCTGCTCATGCGTCCTTTCTCGTCATAGCTCTCGTTTGCACGTGCTGAGGTTCTTCACCATTGTCTGTAGGTTCTTCACAGTGGGGTGCAGCTAAGGGGATCTCACCGATATAAGGTTTGATGTCATTTAGGAAAAATCCAAGCTCTCCTGCCTTGCAGTTTTACAGCTGAGGGAGTGCAGTCCTCTACGATGAACGAGCTGTTGAATTTTGGCTCGTCCCACCTTTTCTTTGTGTGATTTCTCACCAGTAATGAGTCACCAGGGAAGATGATTGGCGCACGTAGGCCTTGAGCTGTGTCTGTTTCAGCATCTCCCTCTGGGTCTGGTGTTGTGCTGCACCCTTTTCGTCATTGGTGTAGTTGGTCTGAAATGACAGCGAGGCTTGAGGTCATGCAGCTCAGATATTCCGATAACTCGGTTCCCAGGACCTCTTGGGAAGACTGGGCATCACATCTAGCTCTATCTCGAGGGGTAAGGGGGTCCTCATTCTCCTTCTCGTGACTATCTCGTGCGGCGTGAGACGATGGTCGGAGCCTGGTTGGTTCTGAAGTGCATACAATGCCAGTGGTACACAGTGCAGCCATCCCTTTCTTAGAGTAAGCTTCAACTTGGCTATCCTTTCCTTTAACAAGCCGTAGAGCCTCTCGCATATACCATTTCCCTCTGGATGATACGCCGAGGAGAACTTGTGCTTTATACCAAGCAATAGGTTAATCTGTTCAAAACCTGTATTGACAAAATGAGCCCCATTATTTGATCTCATCACCTCACACACTCCCCATCTAGGGAATACTTCCCTCACCAGGAATTTGGCAGCACAGGTTGAGTCTGGGTGTGTACAGGGACCTGCTTCTATCCATCTAGAGAATGGACACACCACTACAATTAAGTAACTGTACCCGTTACATATTTGAATCATGTCGACATAATCGACGTGCAAGTGCTGAAATGGTCCATTTGGCCGGGGGATGACTCCTCTCACTACTTTTAATGTGTGCCCAGCGGTGAACTGCTGGCAAATTATGCAGTTCACTATAAAGAATGCGACCTGCTCTGCTAAATTTGGTATGAACCAGTCTTCTGCTAGCGTTGCAGCAAACTTTTCTTTTGTCATATGGAACGGGTAATGTCATTTTTCTAGTGATATCTTTAGTAGGGCTACAGGCATTACTGGTTTAACAGTGCTGTCTTGCCTCCACAATCCGTCCGAGGGGTTGAAAGAACACCCTCGTCATTTCCATAGGTTATTTTTGTTCTGTGGTGCCTCCCCTTGAAGCTCCATCAGTTGAGTTTGGCCCATATTACTATAGGCCTCTGGTGTGGCTCGAGCTATCATCATACGCTCATGGGTGCGTGCCACTTCTACTTCCATTATTGTCTCATTTTTCGATGCCATACGCTTGGCTTCCGTGTCTGCTGCGTGATTTCCACATGACACGAAATCTGTCCTGTGAGTATGGGCGGCGTATTTCACGACCGCTATGCCCACTGGGAGCTGAAGTGCCTTCATCAGCCTGTCTAATAAGGCTACGTGCTGCACTGGAGTGCCGTCTGCTCGGAGGTAGCCCCTCCTTTTCCAGCGCGCTAGACCTGCGTGCACTGTGGACGTCACATAGGCGGAGTCACTGTACACCGTTACTTCTTGGTCAGCGTGATTCTCTACGGCGAGTATCAACGCCAATAATTCTGCAGCCTGTGCTGAATAATGAGATGGTATTCGTGAACTAACGAGTACTTGAAATTCTCCGTTTGCTATGTGTTTTATTACGGCGACGCCTGTGTATCTTTGTCCCTCTTCTTGGTCGATTCTCGAAGAACTGTCAATGAAGACGATCTCACCTCCCGCCAGGGCATTTTCTTTCACACTGGGTATTTCATCATAGAATTCTTCGTAGTTTGCACAGTCATGTATTGGCTCGCCTTCAGTGACTGGTTCAGCTATGAACGTGGTTGGATTCACTGTTTTACATCGAACTATTTTTATCGATAGATTTGATATGATCACCTCATAGGCAGATGCCCTTTGAGATGTCAATGTACCTTTTGGTTTCTCTAATATGGCAAATAATGAGTGTTCAACATATAACATCATGGAGCATCTGTCACGACCCTTGCCCAAAACCCCCTCTGGCAAACCCATTGGCCAGGTGGAGTCAGGACTCGGGCCTCTAGAGCCTGGCATCCTCTTCAAAAGCCCTCATGGGGCCAGTCCTGGCGCCTATGGTGCCAGGCTCATACACCAATAAAAACAATGTGCTTGGGGACTACTTTATTGTATTGTCAGCCAACATGGAGGCATCCACATAGCTTGATTCCTAAGAACCAAGCTATGCGGTCTAGTGTTTTGGGTGTGGCAGCCCAGGGACTACTTTACCTGGACTATTTTGTTGGGGCTATTTAAACAAAACCCGAGCAAGACAACACGCTTCGCGTTACTTTGCAGCTTGCAACGTGACGCTCACCATGTCCAGCTATTCCCTCGAACCTCGGAGAAGCAGAACCTGCAAGGAGACAAAAGGAACATCATTAGCAGCAGCATCTTACCTGCAGTCTTCATCTTTAAACACTCGCAGCTACTGAGAACAGCTTCCTCGAATCTGCACGCCTCCCGGACAGAATGAGCTGAAAGAGGAAGATAGAGTCAACATTAAAGAAAGCAGTAGAGACATTTACAAATTACGAACTGCTCAAAAGGCTTACCTGGTTGGTCGCCTCTAGGCTGGCACCACTCCGGACATTCCACTCGTGCTGAAGAACACTGCAACCTACAAGGAAGGAAAACACAGGTTAGCAAAGGCAAGACTTTGCAGCGCTGCGCATAGCGCTTACTTACCGCATCATAGCGCTCTTAATGCGCCATCATTTACCAGCGGGGCTCAACCAAGCCAGTTCGCCGCGCTGAAGCTCTCCATACCTAAGGAAGAAAACAGAGACATTTTAAACAAAGAAAGGCATGCAGGATAGCAACAAAACTAAAGAACAGCAATAAGACCTACTTGAACAATATCAAACGGGCCGGTGTAAGTGAAGTAACTAGACCGCACTCGCCTATGAAAGACAACGCGCCCCTGCAAAGAAGGCAGGATGGAGAGCACGCCTAATTCTACTACAAGGTGAGGAGAGGGCGCTAGAGGGACTGAAATCATACAGGGGTGGAGGGAGGATACTTACCCCAGTCGGGTCCTCTTGTATTTTCAGGCAGAACCTTCCCCGCAGACCACATCAGGGCAAAGCTGAGAAGCATACCAGCGAGTAACCCGGCTGGGCGGCATCACTGTGGATACCAGGTGAGCGTAACAGCATCCCATTACAATGGTTGTCGCCTTCTCTATGGTGAATGCTGCGGCAGCTAAGCTTTGTTCACATGGGAACTGGCCTCTCATTACCGGGTCTAGAATCCCACTGTAATAAGCCAGGGGCTTGTACCCCAATGAGGTTTTTTGAGCGAGTACTGCCGTCATAACATTGCCATTCGTGTGCGACAACAGGTAGAATTCCTCTGCATAATTAGGAATCCCGAGACCTGGAGCGCGCAAATTGCTCTCTTTAGTTCTGTGAACCCCTCTTTCATCGCTTCAGTCCATTCAATTTTTTCTGTTGTCACTCGGGCCTTCTTCAGGGCCTGGAGCAAGGGCTTGGTATATGAGCTGTAATCGAAGACCCATGCCCTAACATAGTTGCACAGGCCTAGGAAGCTCTGCATTTGTTTTATCGTGAGTGGCTTGGCCGTGTTCGTGATAGCTTCAGCCCTTTCTGGGGTGATCCTTTTCCCCTCATGCAAGATTATCTGGCCTATGTACAACACCTCTTGTTGACAATATTGTAACTTTTCTTTGTCAACCTTATATCCTTTCTCAGCCAATATAGTCAGTAGCTGGATTGAATCACGCCTGCATTGTTGTTCAGTGGTGCTGCAGATCAGAATGTCATCCACATACTGCAAAACGACACTGTCTACTGTAATGTTGCCTAGGTCCATTTGCAGGACTCTGTTGAAAATGGATGGGGACTCACATAACTCCTGTGGCAACCTCGTACTTTTTAGGCGCATTTGTCTGAACGTGAAGGACGTCAGATCTTGTGAGTCATGGTGCAGCGCGATTGTGAAAAAAGCATTTTTCAAATCAATCACCGTGAAGTATTTCGCCTCGATCGGTATGTTACACAAGATCATTGATGGATTAGGGACTATTGGGAACTCGGCTTCAACAATATTGTTTAATGCTCTTAAATCTTGGATTAAATGCCATGACCCTCCCTTTGATTTCTTGACGGGGTAAATCACTGTATTGCAGGGTGATTCTGATGTCACAAGGATGCCCTGCTCCATCATGGCGGAAATTGTCTTCGCGATCCCTTCATCCGCTTCTCTGGACATGGGATATTGTCGTGCCCTTGGTAAGATTGCTCCTGGTTTTAAATTAATTTTCACTTCTCCTGCCCCTTTCAGGAGGCCTATATCATAGGGTCCTGTAAATCCATACTGAGACAGGCACTTGGGCCATATCGTCATCAAAGTATGTGGGGCGGATCAGTGTCCACATCATTCTCTGTGTCACTTCTCGTTTGATCATTTTGACCCAAAATAGGAGACTCACCTCTACCCTAGTCTCTTCTAAGTCAGGGTGTTCTTCGAACAGATCATCATCGGTGACGTCAGTCACTCGGCACCCTTTTTCAATGGCGATAATAGCACACCATTGTCTGCCTTCATCATCGTACCCTTCAACCATTACTACCTTCCCTCGTACTGCTGCAATATGTATCGATAAGGGAAATACTTGTCACTCTTCTTCATGCATAGGTATTCTTGGTCTGAATAGAAACTCATTAGGGGTTCTCATAGTTCTATCTGCGAGGCCTGGCAATCCCGCCATAAGCACAAGCACGCCATATGCGAAGACTTTCGGTTCTAATGGTATAGCTCTCATGCCTATGCATCCGGAGTACGCTCTGATTATTTCGCACACGTTAGAATAATACATTCCTGGAGCGGAGCACACTATGCCCTTCTCTGTGAATGATATAGTCATATTCAACTTTGTCATTAGATCTCGACCCAAAATGTTTACTGGGGTCTGGCGTGAATATAACAAGGGTACATTCATCTCGCATTCCCCCACAGAGACTGGGAGATTGTCTGTAAAGGGAACTCTGCTGTGAGCTCCTTTAAAACTCTGAGTGTCTATGGCCTGGCCGGACAAGGAAAACTTGCCTTCTCGTATGCACAAGCGTGTTGCACCCGTGCCAACTAAGAAGGAATATTCTTTCCCCCCTATGACGACATTTACCCTAGGTTCCCTGTTAGGGTCTGGTGTCACTGATAGGATAGAATACATCAGGGTTCCCAGCGAGCTGTCCTATTTCATGTATAAGTTCGGACCACTGTATACTTGTGGATTTCCTTCATTTCCAGGGTTGACTCTCCCTCCGGAGTTTGTTCCCTGTGATACTTGCGGTGGTGCCTGTTGGGATTGCCCCTGTGGCAAGTTCCCCATGTTAGAGGGTTGTACCCCTGGCTGCGCACCTTGCTGCATACCCGGTGCTTGCTGCTGCACTGTGTGATTCTGTGCACCGCCGTGTTGCGGGAAGGCAGGCTGGTTCACTGTGCCTGTTCCCATTCCTTGTCCATTTTGCCACACGCCTTGGCTTCTGCACGCGCGTGCCACATGTCCTGCCATTCTACACAGCCAACACACTGGCGGTGGTCGGGCCATCTGTCCATTTGGCATATCTGGACTGCCCATCTGCATGTTTTGAAAACCCCCTTCATTATTCTGGAAACCTCCCGGATTACTTTGAACTTCTCCCTGATTATTCTGCCAGCCTCTTCCTCTAAATAACCTTCCCTCGGGTAAAATCCCACGTTACCCTGTTTATTCTGCGATGGGTTGGTCGCTTATTGTGCACTTGGTTCAGGCGGGCTTGTCAATATGGCTCTTTCGAGAGCATACTTTGAGAGTTTCTTTTGCACCAGCTTCACTTCCTCACCTTTACGAGTTGCCTCCTTTTTTTGATTTTTTTCTTGCAACAATCTACAATAGTGTGCGATTGTCAACTGTATTTCGGCCCATGGTTTAGCTTCTACTCCTACCAATTTCTTGAGCTGATTCTGCACTGGTTCAGGCAACCCTTGGCACAATATATGGTAGAATATGGGGATAGATTTTGACCAAGATTCCTGCAATTCGAGCACCCACGCGTCTTGAAATTCTGGATATAAAGCAACGGATCCTCTAACTCTTTCATTTTTCGAGTCATTATAGCTCCCATATCGGAAGTGTCTGGGTACAGCACTTGTAGCGCTTTCCACGCTGCTGCTCTACAGTTATTGAATGGTGCTCCGTCATGGGTAGTGTTAATTATGGTTACCCCAGGGTACCCAGCCCGCTTCCATACATTGTCTGCTCTCTCACCCAGTATGGCGATCAGGAGGCCTTTAATGTCCCCTATAGCCAACGTGACACCCCCTGTCCTTTTCTCTAACTCGTGTATCCATTTCCCGGCTCCCGAAGTCAGCATTGGAAGCTTGTTTTTCAAGTTCTCTCGATCCATGTGTGGCCATGGAATATATTGTGGTCTTGCGCCCCCCTTTTTTTGCAGCGGGAACTGAAATGCGCAGTTTTCCTTCTCTTTTCCCATAGCTCTCCTGTCTATCGCTCGGGTAGCATTCCCGCATCGCCGTCTACCTGGCAATGTCCTCAATCTGTCTGCATAGGCAGGTGCTGGCACCCCCCTCTGACCTGGGGTATTCCCTCATGTCGGCCAGGCTGCGCGGCGGACTCCGGTGCCCTAGGTGCGGATTCGCTAGCGTCCGACCATTGTACCCCTTGGTCCCTTGGGAGCAGCTTCTTGCGCAGTCTCCCTTCTTCGTGTGTCTCGTCCTGCATTTCCCCACCGGAGTCGGACGCTGATTGTTTCCAATTCACGCGACTCCTTACATCCTCGTCATTCTTACTAATTTCTTGCCTGTCCAGAGACAGTCCCCTGCTCCCACTACTTCAGGTGACAACATCAGTGTCATACAGCTGAGTGCTTTCCAAGCGCTCATCTTCCCATCCCCCTTGGGAAATTTGTTCCAACCCCATTTCATCGTATTTTTATCAATCGTTTCCCCGATGCTTCTGGTGTCGAAGTCATCTTCAAGGTTTGCCCCATTCGTGCCTGATACTGAATCATTTGCAGGGAAGAATTCTTCAATGTCTTCAATGTCTTCCCATTCTACAACAGAATTGGGTTTTTTAACTTCCTGCTCCAAATATTCAAGATCCCGTGCCCTCTGTCTACGTTTGCATTCTATATCATCATCGACTTCCTTGCGCTTCCTCGCTTCTTCTGTAGTCTTTTCTTCTTCTCTTCTTCTCGCATTTCTACATTCATTTGCCCTTCTAACTTCCTCATCTTCCCGTCTCTTTATCCTTTTTTCACGTACTCTTTGCTCTTCTTCCAAACTTTGCTGATTCTGTCTGTACTGGTCATAGGCTGCCTTTTGTTTACGATCGAGCTGTTTCTCTTGCTCTTCGCGATATAGCTGTTCTCGCCTCAGCCTATCTTTCCATTTTTTCCATTTTATCCTTTCATCCCTTATTTCCTTCTCCTTTTCTTTCTCCCTTCTTTGTGTCTCATCAGACTTCTCTCTCGGTCTCACATCATCACTTCCCTTTCAATAATTTTTGTTCTCCAAACCATTCGTCTTTTGCAAATGCTATCTCATCAGCTCTGACTTCACTTCCTTTCCATTTCTTTCCCTCTCTCTCTTTATCGAGAGGTGCACTAATCTGTGCTTTATCCTTCCTTTCCTCATCACGTCTCTCCTTGTCGCTTGGGACTGCAGAGGTGAGATTAATTTCCTGCTCCTTCTCTTTGATTTCATCACTACTGTACGTAGGTGACTCATACACGGGGTTGCTGTACCCCGTGGCTGCCTTGAGCTCTCTTAACGGGTAGAGTCCCTCTGACTTACTCTCCTCGATCTCTGGCTCAGGCGGGGCTGGTGGCGCGGTAGGCGTCTCACCCCCCACCGTGCAAACGTTTAGTATCCAATCTGCAGGAGGCTCTTCCTCCTTTGGCTGTTCAAACATTTTCAACAATTCTAGAACAGCAAGACGTTTCTCTAGTTTCTTGCCTTTGTATGTGGCATGCAGATAAGTCGTCATATGCTGTAAGACGGCTTTAGATAAAGACCCATTCTGTGGCCACGGCATGAACATTTTGTGGGCGGTACCAATAACTCACTCCGCACTATACTTCATTCTCAACTTTCATTACCAACACTATTTTATGTAATTGTCACTTGTTCAACAGTATGAGCGAGCACCAAATACGCAAGCTCCAATCCAATCTTTCCTGCCAAAATTCTATATCACCACTTTACTCAAGAACATCAATTCATTGGCGATTCCCTCTTAGATACGGAATAGCGTAAAGCCCAAACTTCATTTCAAACAATCAATGATACAGTTCTTTACGTTTCACACATAACAGGACACGTATGTCAGACATTTGACAGACTAGACGGACACCAGCTGGACACACATATACCTGACTTCTAATCAATACCCTGACATGGGGTTTAAACGAACCCCATAAGTGCCGTCTTTAATCGTCACCGTAGCCTAATCATCCCCTGTTATGTGGGCTCTGAGTTCACGTTTCTTCTGACTGCTGTATTAAATCACAGGAACAAGGCGAATCCTCTTACTTTTTATCTCGGGTGTCCTCCCGGTAACCACTTTTTCTCTCGGGTGTCCTCCTTGTAACCACTTTTTCTATTATACTCGAGTCATTAACCCCTTATATATATATATATATATATATATATATATATAGTCTTCTCTACTTCTGGCTATTTTTATTTTTTCTCCGCCACACTCCGTTACCTTTCCCTTACTTGTTCTAATGCCTACAAGACATTTGCCAAAGTAATGAGTTTATTGTTTCACTCACCGCTCGCCTCTTTTCCTCTCTGGAACTTCGGGATCACCACCCCTCCTTTTCCCGCCTCTTGCGGTCTTTTCGTCCGATCCGCTGCCCGTGGGAATTAGAAGGGTTATGCTTGGAAAGGCAGGTTCCTTCAGACCTACTGCAGATTTGATAGACTTACTTCTATCATTGTCCACACAAAGCTTTTCAGTCTACTCAGCCGAATGGCGAAGGACTTGTGATACTGCCGAAGGCCTAGAGTTACTTTGTGCCGTCAGTCTATGGGTGTCTTAGTATGAATCAATCAATAGTTGATGGTTGAACCATCCTCTGCTACCAAGTGTACCGGAGGGCGGAGCATCCTCTGACGGGCCCATAGGTCAAAGCTCACCCTCTCGTACCTGTAAAACAAGATAGCTGCACCTTGAGAAGGTTAGGGTGCAGGATTCACTTACTCCGTCACACTTCAATAATGACAACTCAATAGTTTGGCAAAGGGAAGTCTGTTTAATGACAAGTACAGAAAACAGGGAAACAAACGGTAATCATCAATGATGCGATCGCCTGTCTCGCTTTAACTCCCAAATTATTCATTCAGACAGCAACTTTTATGGGCAAAATTCGTCATCAGTTGACGTGCAAAACTCATAAGTTTGTCATGCAATTCTATTGGTCGGAAAGGTAACTTAAGTATAGTTGCTACATCTGTATATGGTAGCAGAGCATGCGGTTTGGATAGCTCTTATTGGGTGGGCGTCTACGCCCATCCCACTACATTACTCGTGATAGACGTCACTACAACTACGACGCCTTATTGGTTCTACTAGCTATAAGACCCTAGATTATTTGGTCCATTGTGATTGAGTGGGTTACACCCCTAGGCATAAATCTCCACTTTAATTAGCAGCATGCAGAATGGACACCCAGATGCGGGAGTGCCCCACGATTCACCCTGCCTCCCTTCCATCAATCAGTACCTTTAGGGCTATGTGTCAATTAGTTGGCTAGGGATGGCCTTGAAACTGTAGCTCTTATCAGGAAATGTTATGGCATCCTCGGGTTCTGGGTGACATCAGACATTGGTACTTCTTTGCCCTTGGCTGGTCACGTGTCTGTTCACCGTGAGTCTGCTTCATTTTCCCTCTTATTCGTGTATTTGATTCTTCCATAGCCTCGCCACCTGCATGGGGTCTCTTTATCTCGACCTTCACTGGCTGGCTGCTATGCTCTGAAGTTTCGATTCTTTGGAGTTTGCCCCTCTCCTTCCTTCCTGGAGTTCACCTCGAATTCCCAGGCATTGAGCTGCTTCTTACTGAGTTTCGATTCCGCTCTTTCCTTCGGCTTTGGCTGGAATGTGAATCTTGGCCTTGTTAGTCCCTTGCAGCCTGGGCTCAATTCTGCTTTTACAAAATGGAGTCGCACTTGTATAGTGTGCCTCTTTGAGTTAGATATATACTAGGCGCATGCGGCTCTATTCTTCTAACTAAGCATTGCAAGCAGTACCATTTACTTAGCTTCTTGCGTTCCAAGCCTATTCACATGCATTCAGTTAGTCGCATATTTTCATCTTACTTCATGGTTACGTTTTTGGTTGCAAACATCGTTTCTTCTTATATGTCCATTACATCGTTATTCTTTGTTTTTTAGTCCTTGTGTGTTAGTTTTTCGTTTGTCGTTTGTGTTCACTTGTTGTCACCATCTGCCCTCCATTAAGGCCCTCTGGTTCTCTTCAGGGACCGTTTGTAAGTAAGTAAGTATCAGCTGCTGGTATGATTGCCTCAAAGGGTACCTTGCAGCCCACGGTTGTCTGGTTATTGGCGCTTCAATAGGTATACATGTCCTTCTGATCAGTACTGGACAGAGCCCCACCGTGGCTCTCTGTTGGTTCAATTGCTCATTATATGTCACATATCTTGGCGAGTATACTTCTGGCATTTCGAAATGGGTGGCTGGAGTGTGGGCCATATTTGGGACCTCCTCTACACAGTGTCGAAGGCAGAGGAGAGATCAAGTAGGATGAGGACAGAGGGAATGTTAGAGTCAAGGTTGGAGAGCAGGTCTTCACTGATGTTCAACAGAGCAGTTTTCATGCTTTTGGTGTCTCTGAAGCCAGATTGGTGGTCGTGGAGAGAGCCAACAGAATCGGAATCAAGGTTAAGCTGAGAGATGGCCAGCCTTTCCAGGCGCTTACCCAAAAAGTGAGCATGGATAGGAGCCCCATGGCAAAAGAGTGGGATAGACTTTTTGGTTCCTTGCACCTGCTAATTCACCATAGATATGCACTAGTACTTGTGGACTATGCCTCAAAGTGGGTTGAGGTGCATTTCCTACATACCCTCACCACTGCAATGACGATCGAGAGCTGTCCCGACATACTGGTGGTGGACAATGGGGTACAGTTCACTTTGAGTGCCATGACAACGTTTCTAAAAACAAATACGGAATCAAACACTATTTTGCAGCCCTATATCCTCCGGGGGGAGAGGGAGGACAGGTAGAAAGGGCAAACAGGGTGATTAAAGATGCCATACAGCAAGCCCAAACGAATGGCACTTAGAGTGACAACTCTACTACAGGGACCACCCCATTCACCCAGATGAGAGGACGCACGACTCACACAAAACAAAACCCTCCATGGGCGCACAGCAGGACCATGGATCAAAATGCCAAGAGCCCTCAGAACTGTCTGCGATTATTTAACCCTTTAAGTGCCAAGGTAACTCGTCCTTGGGATTACCTCCCCAGTGCCAAGGACGAGATAGCTCGTCCTTGACACTTAAGGGGTTAATGAAGGATTACATGTTAGAAGGCTTTGCATGGTGAAATACTGAAATCACCAAAAAAGACCTTGGCACTGGGGGGGGGGACCCATGGCAGTTAATACGCCTGATAGGGAGAAACATTCAACAGAACAAGTGCAGTTGTCAAAAAGACACATCCCTTGGTGAAGAGACTTAGTGAAGATAAAACTACAGCACAAGAACAAAAACTTCATCCAAATATAGTGAACCTAGCAGGGTGATAGACACTTTAAACAACTCGAAAGTCATAACACAGGTGGGAATGGAAGGAACATGTCCAGTGCTGCACTGTACATGAGCGTCCAACGGTTCAGAGTGAGGCAGCAGCAGAGGATGTAAACTGGGAAAGGTCGAAGAAGAGCATTTGGAGCAACCAGTTACCAGAGTCGCCACCAAGGGGTGGCCTACGGGGGCCACAGCCACCCTTATAAAAATGCTGCCCCAAACCTCCCACTGGCCCACCTGCCTATATGTGTTTGTTTTGGTGTGCCACCCTAAGATTTCCATTGGGCCACCCCTATGAAAAATGTCTGGTTGCGCCACTGCCAGTTGGACAATCAAGAGGGAATCCCAATGGAGAGAATCACTTCGGAATGAGAAATGATCAGGTGCAAGACACTATCACACCACCTGAAACACAGAGGAGAACCAGCCATCAGAAGAATGTGCTGGAGCAACCTATAAGAAAGAAGTCTATGCAGGTGAGATTCTGCCAGTGTGAAATTAATTAACTGTGACAAAAGGAGATAATGCAGCATCACTCCCTTAAAGGGCCGCTCCCCTTTGCCGTGCACAAGTAACCTTCCAGCATGGGCTGGCGATGTGAGGTGGAGGAGCAGAGAGCACAAGGAGAGCAAGGGAAGACGAACAGAACAAACAGAGCAGCGCAAGCACAGGAAGTTTTATTCCGGAGACGTAACAAACAGTCACCCAGGGCCAGTGATAAAGATTCCGCTAACCCATAAAAGGCATAGTGAGAGAAGCACAATGTGTGGGGCATCACTATTTGTAGTCCCCCCCTAAGTGCACCAACCTCCACACATATCTACAACTGATAAGTCACCCATAATTCCCCATTTGCAACTCGTCACTATGAGAATAACCATAAGAATGCACCTGTACCCTCACTTAATGGTCGTCATAGGTATACACATCATCAGTATATACAGTATTATTAGTCTTATTAGTCTTCTTTGGTAAATCTCCATGTCTGGAACTGATGCGTTATCGCCTCCTGCCCTTTTCATCTGTACTCTGTACATCTTGCAATGAAACACTTGTGTATAGGCGCCATACAAATGTCAAATAAAATAAAAATACAAAATAACTCTTGGATGTCCAGTGCATACTTGAAGCTCAGCCCCTCCAAGATCGAATTCCTACTCCTCACCAATAACACAGAACACCCAGACATACAGACCTGGCTATCAACCATGAACTCTGATGGCTTCACCTCAAAGCTCACCTCCTGCGCCAAGTCCCTTGGGTTCCACATTGACAAAGTCAAGCCCTTCCTCCCTCCGGACAGTTTTAGATCCAACGTTCAAGCACTGGTCCTATCCTACTTTGATGGCGGCAACGCCCTCCTCGAAGGCCTCCCGTCGTCCTCCCTTGTTCCACTGAGAAGTGTCCTACACACGGCTGCATGCCTCATCAAGGGTGTACGCAGATATGACCACATCACCCCGGCCCTCATCGACCTTCATTGGCTCCCACTGCACGCACAAATCACCTTCAAGTCTTGCTGCATCGTCTATAAGGCAGTCACCCTTAAGTCACCCAGTTTACTTGCAGAGAAACTCAGCATCTTCGGCGGGCAGTGCACCACCAGAAGCCAGGACACGTGCCGCCTTGAAATCCGACGCTGCAAAAAGGAAAGGACCAAAAAACAAGCCTTCTCTGCCTATGCCCCAGGACTATGGAACCTACTCCCCGTCAGCACCAGACTCTGCCCCACGCTCCTTCAATTCAGAAAAGAACTCAAGACGCACCTCTTCAAGGAGCCTCTCCTTCTCAACGCCTTAGCCATCACGTCACCCCTCGCGCCGCCTGACCCGCAAGGCGCTGTCTGCCCGGTCACCTTGTGCAGCTGTGTGCCCATTTGTATCCTACCCCCAGCTGCATATCTGTTCTGTTGTTTCCTCTGAAAAGCGCTCAGTTATGCATCTGTACTGTTATATGCCTCTATAAACGATCTGTTATGTAGCTGTATTGTTGTATACCTCTGTAAAGCGCTTCTTTGCTTCTCAAAGCTAGGCCCGTGCCCAATGAATACCGTAATAATAATAATAATACTCTTTTCACCACATGGCCACAAGATCGCATGGGTCGAGCAGCTCTAAAGTATCTCATATTGCCATTCCACTATGGCAAGTGCTTATTTGTCCTGGGCACTCTTTTCAATTGAGAGACACATTTAATACAATTGGCATGTTTAGCTTTAGGATATGTTCAATTGCTATGAGTCACTTCCTGTCAGAGTCCCCACACTTTTTTTCTTTTTTTTTTTACACTTGATCCCTGGGCTCTGCGCCATCCTGCGTGAGCTCACCGTCAGAGATTTGAATCAAAGATTGAAGAGAAAACGTCAGACGTTCCCTCACATTTAGACGGCACACGCAATTTGGAGTAACAGATTACGATATGGCTAACAAAATATCAACCACATATGCGTTTAGGTGAAATATCTAAGTACAATAACACCATTACAATTTCAGAAGAGGGTGCAGAAAGCGAAGTGAAGAAAACATGTTGCTTGGAATGAGACATTAAAGGGGCATGACAAACAGTGGAGCAAAGCTGGCAAGGTGATTAGGAGAGGAACATGTAGAGCAGAAGGCATGATGATGCCAATCAGTTTTGCTGGCAGGTCTAACCTGGCTATAAAAATGCAGACTAAGAGTGCTCCGTGTACCATGTGAGCTAGCGTGGGGAGGTGTGCTCACACGGGTTACTCAACTCACGTCTGTGGGGTGCGTCAGTGCCCTTGAACTGCACACAGTAGCTGGAAGAAAGGAGATTAAACTGTGCAGGATCAATTAAGTGCTTTGCATATCACTACTTTACGAGGACCGGTGTTGTTAATGATTGATTTTAACGCCGCCAAGCAGAAAGATGACTCTGCAATACCACGCATACCATCCACGCAGCAGAGAGAGAAGTGCGTGCTCATGAGCAACATAGAAACAAGCCTGGCACCACTTGATTGCTGGGCTTTTGTCGGGGGAGTCCAGGAGGCACCATGGCCTAGACATTTGGACACATAAATTATTAGACCCGTTGGCAAAGAAGGGGACTACAGGGGGAAAAGGGGGGGGCAGCTGCCCCCCCACCCAAGCCACGCCTAGAAGGGAGGCATTGACATGGGACATGAGGGAGTGGGGAGGGCATTCTGCTCTAAACCTGTGGCAGCAACATCAGAGAGATTAGCATTCTGAGAGGCTGCACTGCAGGAGGCCCGCCAGGATTTGTTTGCTTGCCCTGGGCAATGATCTATGCCCCACAGCCATGAAAGTACAAATGGCCAGGGAGACTAAGGGCCATTCACACCTCTAAGCGAGGTAGCACTTACTCAAGAAGGCTGCAAAAGACTATTTTCTCAAACCTAAAATCACAAAGTTGGCTTTGTTGTATGTTTATTTTTTGTGGAAATATAGGGTTGTTTTACATCATGTGTAATAAAATGGTTAACTATATCAAACAATAAATGATAGGTGATGTTGCTTGCACACTGATTTCTGCAGAAGGTGCATCAACCAACTGGGGATCCTTATAAATTATATTGAAAATATATATTCTGCTGCATTAACTACTTGAGTATAAGTGAAAAAAAGGTTGGTAGTAACAAAAATGTAATTCTGGAGGGGAGAGTAGTAAATTGAGAAAGTGATGGATGCAAGGCTTTGAATTAAACATTACTAGTATCATTGCTCTGCAGAACATTCCATGCCATAATTCTTTAGTATATCTGTGCCATTTCAGAAGGGGACAAGCCATTAGCAAATGACTCTTGTTTCTGCCACCAAAAGGTGTAGTTCAGTCTCAATTGCTAGGCCATGTACCCTCTTCACTGGAACACATGCAACCACAGCATGTTTAGGCTGCTCGCATTAGTGGCAGGACCAAGGCTGATTGGCAGACAATGGTATGGAAGGCTGACCAGAGCAATGCTGATGGTTATCATTGATTCAGAGACATAGTGCCTCATTACAAGTTTGCCGGTACAGAAGCAAGGGTGTTGGTAAGCTCACCGGCACCCTTGTTTCCGGACCGGCAAACCACGAGTTTGCCTGCCGGGGCCGCTGCATCCAACAGGACTTACCCTGCCGTGTGCAGCGGCCACGGTAGGCAAACATTTCACTGAAGCGCCGGCACCGTTAGTAACGGTGCCGGCGCTTCAGAGGCCCCACTACCATAGAGTCCTATGGGAGTCTATGGGAATGGGGACTAACATTTTACCAGCGCCTGACTTCCAGGGCCACCAGACTTGTAATATCCTGATGGCACCGGGAGGTCAGGTGCCGGTAAAATGTTACGAGTCCGGCGGCAACCCGCCGGTTACCACCGCACTCGTAATGAGGCCCATAGATTCATTGTTTTTTAGTTTTGCCCACTAGGTGTAAGCCAGAACTCTTGTAGTGGAACACAGATAGGATGGAGGCCGGCTGTGAGGAGAACACACACATCCTATGGGCATTTCTGGTAATTTGTTCACTGTGGTAGGTCAGAAGGCAGAGACAGACAATTGTATGCCATATTCACCAATATTTTATTTAAATAATAATGAAAATGCCAAGCTTTCCCTATGCTAAGGGTCTCCCTACCTAATGTAACTAAACTAGGGTGCTTGTCAAAGTCATGAAGTCCAAATTCCTAATCCTCCGTCCAAAAAGGTAAGCTACTCTAGCCCTACCACTAAAACAAAACAACAAAAGACCAGGAGAATGACTCCCTTCTCCTGGGATGCTTTTCATCACAGTTTATTTTAATAAGGTATCTTCAAATAGTCTCTGGCTATTCCTTGTAATAGTTTTTTCAGTTCCCTCAGGGGATCTTCCCAGGGCCTCCTCGTGAACGTGTTCTCAGCACTCTTCAGACTCTGAGCAATGTAGATAAAGTCTCTGATTGACTCTTCCTTATTTGGTATTCTTGGTCCTCCCTAGGACAACTATGATGGGCTTCTGTATGAATCTCACACTTACTACTTTTGCCAACTACTGGGAAGGTTATGTAGGGTCCCTGAGTGACCTTCACTCTTCCTATGCCTTGGAAATTCACTGGGAATAGTATGCAGGGTTTCAGAGTGATTTTCACTCTTCTTATCTCTTTGCCACTCACTGGGACAAGTATGCAGGGTGCCTGAGTGGTCTTCACTCTTCTTGTATTTTTGCCCCTCACTGGGACGAGAATGCAGGATTTCACAGCGATATTTACTCTTTGCATATCTTTGCCACTCACTGGGATGATTATGTGGGGTCTCGAAAAGATCTTTACTTTTCTTGTATCTTTGCCCCTCACTGAGACAAGCATGCAGGGTTCCTGAGGGTTCCTGAGAGATTCTCTATGCCTCTCTCCCTGGGTGTCCCGCACTCCCCTTTACCCATAGTGTTAGGTCTGTGTCACCGGTTCAGCGTTCTTTTCTTCTTTTCCGTACTTGGTCAAAATGGTTCTCTGGTTTCTCTTTCTCACTGCTTTCGACACGCTTTGCTGTGTCTCAGCAGTTTTGCCGACAAAAGGGGATTCTCCTGCTTTCCTTTCTAGGCCACAACGTCCTTCCTTCGGTTCTCGGATTGTGGTCTTCTTCCATGTACCAACCACCTCTTGTCTGTTCCTAGTGTGCAGCTTCTCTGGCACAGCGACAGGAGGGCTCTTCTTCAGCACGCTTGGACGGGACTTTCACCAGCTTGGTCCTCTTGGTTGGTAGGGCAGTGTACCACAGTCACTTCTTCTCCGTAGCTACTTGCAACTGCATGAAGCAATGTCTCCCTTGGTTTCCCAACCTTCTCAATCCAGCTAGTTCGAAACTCCCAGGCTTCACTTCCTGCTTCTCCGAGTCCACCTCATTTTATGACGCACTGCTGGGCTTCCACAGCTTCTCAGGAAGGTCCTTCCTTTGTGTTTGTGACAGATTCATCATAGCTCTTGTCAGCTCTTCCTCTCAGTATTTAATTAACATGTACTCCTTATTCCTCCTATGGTCTTCCCCAAGAGGGGAGTCTTTCCCTGCGAGGTCCCGCTGACCAACACCCCTGGGGGATTATTGCATAGTGGGCTCACCTGCCTAGCCTCACAGGAAGGAGCTCCCCTCTTGGGGAAAGTCACTGAATCCCTTGATTCGTCACACCACTAGGATGAATCTGACAATGTCTTCACTTTTTTCCCATGGGAGACCCCCTCCCATATGGTCAGGAGATGGCAGCTGCTACCTGATCCTGACCTGACCCTGAGGGTGTCTATTTGAGGTAGGACAATTTCGGGGGAGGTAAACCTCGGTAGGGTGACAGGACATTGTCGGAAGAAAACACACACCGCCATTTTACCTTCAGGGATGTTTCCTCCATTCCCCATGCATAAATGGCATATTGTCAGAATTCCCCTCATCCACCTTGCAAGAAGGCTTTCCCAAACCCTGCAAGCAAGTCATCAAAACTTGACTTTCCTTTCAAGACTGCAGAGAAAACCTTCCCATACTCAGCATATAAGTCATCAAGAACTGACTTCTCTTTTCCTAAATACAAAAACACTGTAACGAGGAAGTTGAACTGAGTAAAGAGGGTCAATGGCAGCCAAGAACACAAGCTGCGCTCTAGTTGTTGGTAAGGCATATGCAATGCCGGGACATTTAAACCGCTGACCCAGCAGACAGAGAGCGGATGGATGGAGAAGTCTTGCTCTCTCGGTGCGGACCGAGGGACTGCTGCGCTGGTCGAGGTCCGTGGAGCCAACCAGAACCAGCTCGCAGGAGAAGCCGGGGGAGGGGGGGCAGACTGTCGAGGACATTACGCAACGTGGCCAACAGAAAGGGAAGGAAGGCATCCTGGCCTATGTTTGCACTGAAAGGCAGGCTCCACGTTTCCTAGACACAGAGCATGCCATAGCAGGCAAGTGGGAGCCTCAAGAGGCACAGAAGCCACGAGGCCGAGTTGGCGAACCCGGCGAGATAACGTGGTATCCGGAAGAGCCACTGCAGGCTTGCCATGGAAGAAGCAACACATGCTAACAAAGAGCCAGTGAGTCCACCCAAGGGAAGCAGCGACACCGTGGCATTTCGGAAATCATACTGAAGACATATAGAAGTTAACAAAGCAAATGGAAAAGAGCAATATATTCAATATTTCTCAAAGAAACAGAACAGAATAAATATAAGATACTGTCAAGTTGCAAGTGTGTATGAGAACAGCACTGGAAGAAGAATATACCAGGCAGATTCAAGTTGCAAGTGGTATATGAGAAATGCTGTGGCAGAAGTATATACCAGGCAGATTCAAGTTGCAACTGTGTATATAAGAACAGTCCTGGCAGGAGATATACCAGGCAGACTCAAGTTGCAAGTGTACATATGCGGAAAAACCCTAGCAGAAGGATATACAAGGCAGACACAAGTGCAAGTGTGTTAATATCAGAACAGCCCTGGCAGGATAGTATACCAGGTGGATTCAAGTTAAGGAGAAAAGCCCTAGCAGGAGAATATAGCAGGCAGATTGAAGTTGCAAGTGTGTGCATACGAGAACGCCCTGGCAGGAAAGTATATCAGGCGAGGTTAAGTTAGACAGTGTGTCAAGTAAATTACATGAGGAGGTCCTCATAAGGTATTACCCAATTTGATCGAATTTAATTGATTGAATGGTACATCTGGCCGAATTCGGCCAGTACCATTCAATAGATTTGATTGGATCAAATTGGGTAATCAATACTGAACATGGGAGCGGAGCGGGGGTTGCGAGGGTGTCCTCCACACCCCATGTTTGTATTGATGTCCTTGGGGGGTTGTGGGGGTGTCCACGTCCACCACTTCCTGAGGATTGGAGGCGGGGGATAAAAAAAATAAAAATAAAAGAGAAAAGGATCCCTGCGGCGTCGGATCCGACCTGTGTTAGAGGGACCGAACTGATGCCGCAGGGTGAGGAGAGGCAGCAGACACGCAAAAGGTAAGTGGGGTTAGGGGGGTGTATTGGGGGAGGTGGCCATAGATTTGCGTGGTTTGGCCGCAGTAAAACTGTATTTGCAGCGAAATTGGCCGCGGTCAATTCTGCCACGAACAATTCTGCCACGCCCAAATCACACAGATCCCCTGATAAGGATATATCAGAAAATAGCCAAATATTGTGTTGAAATACACTAATAAGGAGAAGAAAACCTGACAGGCGAGCATACCAGGTATCTTACCAAGATACAGAATGCAGCCAGATTGTTTTTGCATACCAGTTTTGGATCAAAAGACGTTCTAGGAATGGATATCCTTAAAAGTACAAAGCAGAGTGTAGAGAAATCCAGGGGAAGGGAGCAGCCCTTTAGAACTGTGAACTTTATCCTTCTGGAATTTTTGTGTTGGAGTTATACCGTTTCTTGAACATTTGGGCACTTTTAAGACCAAAGACATTTCCCTTTTCACCTTAGAGTTGATTTATAGAATGTGAGGGCCAGAATAGTATTTTGGACATGCTTTACTTATGACATCTGGACAATGGGCCGATCCTTAGTTTTGTTTCAGGTAGGGAAATACCACTTAAGAATATGACAGAGATTCAATGACTAGCCTTGGCTTTTTGAATGCCTATGGGATTACTACCTACTGCCTGCCCCTTTCCACCAAGCCTTCCCCTTTGGGAACTCTGCTATCACCAAGTAACACCAATAGTTGTGCTGCATAGGACCTGTCAGTATTGTATCTAAGCATTCTTTTGAGTGTTGAATTACTTAACTGCCTCTGTAAATTAACTCTGGTTGTGATAAAAAAAAATCTCTTAAAATGTGCCTTCAGGCAGTTGATTTTATAGGCAATATCTGTGTCAATGCCCCTGTTCCTTGCACTGGAGTCCTGTCTAAAACACGCATTCGCAAAGTTAACAGTTCTGGCTTGTGTATAGGTATTAGACAGACATTTTCCAGGCAATGACATTGTATGCCCAGGCACTCACACAGTTTCCCAGCTGTTCCCAATTTATGGCCAGGGGTTCCCATGATAGCAGTGCCTGGCAAATACCTATCTGTGCCTAATCAAAGCCAATGTATGTTGGTTTCAGTTTGTCTCCCAGAGTGAAAGAGTATATGCCCAGATATGGGTTTCATGTTTGCTATGGGATCAAGCTGCACCTCACTGAGTTGGTCCAACAAGGCCCTACCTGAAAATGACAAGTATAGGATGGCAAGTATGGACCAGTTTCAGATGATCTTCTCATGTGTACTTGCCAGTGGAGTTCCCACCTAAATAAAATGTATCATTATCTTTGTGGAAGCCTAGCCTGAACTGACAGAACTTTTCATGGCTCAAAATAAGTACTGAATTGATAACCTCATACTGTTTGAGTAACTTAACAGTGTTTTATGCAAACAGAATACATCATATGTATTGTGGGTCTTGTTTGGAAAGTATGAAGTAAATCCTGCGTGCTGGTTGTTTAGGCTTTGCTGGAAATGGAAATTGTTTGCTGTGGGACCCCAGCAGTGATTGGGGGTTGAGGGATGGGAGGATTGTTTCCAACCCCCAATAAACATATGCCTCTCAGAAGATTAATCATGAACACTTGGAAAATAACACAAGAGAAGAGCAAGAGGGTTTCATATAATGTTGCTGGCAAAATATAAAAGGTTTGCATCTTTTAACACAAAATACAGTATTTAAATATTTCCTAAAGAGTGCAATCGGAGGTGGATTTAACATTTGGACAAGGGATAAATGCCCATGCTCCCTCCCCCTGCTCTGCCTCTCTCCCCTCAAACACAAACAGTAAGGGCTGCGCAGGGCCTCACAGTGAGGTCTTATCTTTTTAATGTATCTTAGAGGCAGATTATTTACAACAGGAAGCGAATAAAGATGGGAAAAGGTAACTGGCAGTGACCATTGCTGTGGCACCTTTTTCTTAAAATTATATACGGTGTGATTGTTGTGTGATTAGAAATTAAGGAGATACAGAACAAGCTCTGTGTAACAATGACCTTGTCATGCATTTTATTTCACTTTGTGCCTGCATGATAGTTTTTGTAAATTCTCATTAATTTCTATGCTGGAGCTTGTAGGCTTCCATTCAGGAGATGGAAAATAGAGCTACACTCATAGGGTGTCATTTTCCAAGTCAAGCGGAGTGGAAAAAGTGGCGCTAAAAGCATTTAACGCCACTTTTTATGTGCTGCAGGATTTTGTATGATTTGGCAGTCGGAGGTGGACTGCAGAGCGGACAAGTTTGCCTGCTCTTACAGGACCCCTTTCCGAATACGATTGTTTTTTCACCAGCATGTATGTTTATGTTGGTGGAAAACCAAGGGATTCCTATGGAATCTGCATGACACCCTGGTAAAAGCAGACAGATTCCAATAGAAACCATTGTGGATGGCTCCCACATTCGTTAATTGTGGGACGGGTTTACACTTTTCTAGAAAAGTGAAGATCAAAGGGGATATTTGCCAGTATTTTATTCTTTAATTTTCCAGTACTTGAAATAATTAAACTTGCACGTGTTTGCAAAAAACTGCAAACACGAGTGGCCCTCTCTTTGCAATTTAGGATTCAAAACAAAATGACTCCCTTAAGATTTTTCATCAACACGTTTCTGCAGTGATATATACATTGTCAGGTTGGTTTATCATGTGACTTTTTAAAGTACTCTGTATAAAACACAGTATTATTTTGGGTATTCAAAACCAAACTTCAACACATATTTGTACCAACTTGAGCTTGGAAGATGTGTGGCCAAGTACCTAAATTTCAGGCTAAGCTCAAATTATGGCTTTATTACTTAACTAAAGTGTGTGTGATCCTGGACAAATCATTTAATCACACTGTGCCTTACCTGCCAAAATTAGGTGCCTCTAGAAGTGATTCAGTGCACAGTTCAAGCTATTTCGAAAAGGTCTCATTCATGGTTTAATAGATGGGCAGTGCATGTGTCAGGATCTGCAAAGAACACACACACACATCTTTCTTTGAAAATATCAGGCCACATGTATTGAACTAAATTGTGAAAGAGCAAATAAAAGTAAACACATCAAACAAAAAGTCCTCATGGACAATTGCATATTATACCCAGTAAGTAAACAGTATAATGATAATAATTCAGTATTTATATAGCGCTACGAACCCTCAGGCATCTGAGTGCTGCTTATTAATACCCACAGTGTGTGGTGCTCATTTATCGACCTCGGAAGGAGGAAAGGCTGAGTTTGGCCCCGCTGGGATTTGAACCTGCCTTAGCAGGCTCTGCACGGATGTCAAAGCGAGCGCTCTACTCACTGTGCTATCGGACCAGCTGTATGTGTATAGCAGACAATGACATATAGAGAAGTGGGAGGGGAGCAAGCACCCCAACTCCCTGCCATGCCCCACCGGGATCAATACCATGAAGCCGGAAACCTCTTAACCTGCAACGTCTGCCTCCTGGTCCCACACCTCCTACCCTGGTTTTCTCTCCTGCATGCTAGCACTCTTTTGTGCACTTAACTGAATTAAAATGGTTTGCAAAAATGGAACAAATCAAGTTTTGTGCTTCAAAAGGTCATTTTGTAGGGAACAATGTCCCATTCTTTGCTTCTGTATTCTTGGAGGCGTGAGGGGGAGGGCTGCCTTTCACAACCAGGTGGTAGGACCACAAGCACCTCCTCCAGGGCCTGCTGGGAGCCACAGCGTTCAGGGAGCCATTGTTGAGAGCACATCATCTGAGATGGAACAAACACTGTGGGCCTCAGTGTTCAGCCCTTGCAGAGGGGTGGAAGCATCCCCCTCAATTTTTCCCAAGCCAAGAAAGACATGGACCCTCATTACAAGGTTGGCGGCAACCCCATAACTCTGATTCCGCTGCCTGATATGGCATTGCCAAGTGGTGGCGGAACGGTAAATTCCCATTCCCACGGAGTCCGGTAGGAGACACTGAAGCACTGGCAGCATTGCTAACGGTGCCGGTGCTTCATTGAGTGACATGCCGGTTAGGCCTGCCGGGGATTCCGTGGCCCCTACCGGCATTCTCGTAGAATGGCGGACCGTAAAGGGTGTCAGTACGTTGCTAACAGCAACCTTATTTCCGGACCACCATACTTGTAATGAGGCCCATGGTGGGGGTTTCTGGGGTAGGAAGGAGTTGAGGTAAATGGGAAAGGTGGTCCGGGGGAGCTGATGGAAGGTGACTGGGGTATAAGGTGGAGAAGTGGATATAATAGAAGCAGGGAGCAGATGGCAAGGGAAGATAGGTATAATGATGTTGCAACACTATTTTCCTTGCTTTTCTTTTGCGTTGTACTGTTTTTTATAGAGCAGCGCACATTTATTTTTCCGGTTCTGAAAAGACATTTTTGCTGGATCATATATCTAGGAAATCTGGATAAATGCCAGCACTTTGTTCAGGGTACTCCTACACCCACACCCTATGAAAATTAGGACCCCCTGATCACAAACCTGGCCCACCCAGATGAAAGTTCTGGAGCCAGCCGAACCTGCGTAGCAGGACAGACGCGCTGGTGCAATGTAAGAAAATAGATGAACTAAGTATTTGTAGTAGCTAAGTTTATCTACACAGCATGGATTTTGAGGAACAAAATGGTGGACTCACCACTGCTATAGTATTATGAGAAAATGCTGCACACTTAACTGATTTAAACTATGTAATTTAACTAATTCCTTCTATAACTTTTTAGTAATTTTAAGATCAATTATATTGCATATTGGATTTTAGCTGTATATGTTATATCTGTGCTTTCTTTTAATGTTTGTATATGTTAAGTTTGTCTTTGCTGATATTATGTTACCAAAATGATTTCATATTGAATAAAGGTTATATTGACTGACTGACTGACTGGTGATTCATGCAGCATGCCTGCACAGACATCCCTGGCTAGTGATTGGCCACGCATGAGTCACATGATAGGCCTTGCCGACGGAAACCACCACAGCCACTAGAGCGTGAAGCCTTTCCAGCCACGCCTATTAGTTGGTGAAAAAACTAGTATTCGCTGGTCAGAAGCAAAGCTTTGGATTGAAGAGGTCTAGACCGCTGGGTGTCCCAGCAATATGATACGATTGGGGTGGCCTTTAGTTGCCCATTGTCGATTGTAGTGCTAGAGTAATAATGTAGAAACAATGTAATGTTTAAACAGTACAGTCATGCGTGGTGAATAATTTAGCCCTGTCATTTGCGGAAAGGGTGCTGTGGGAACTGGTAGGTCACAAGGTAATAATCATTTGGTATTTATATTGTGCTCTGCTTTACATAGCACATATTTACATATATTATTATCATTATTACCCAATCGAAATTGGTACTCACTTTATCGACCTCAGAAGGGTGAAAGGCTGAATCAACCTTGCTGGGATTCGAACCTGCAGATGAAACACAGTTAACAGCAACGAGCGCTTAACCGCGAGCCATCTTGCTGGCTTACATAAATGTAGGACCTTTTAATCAATTATATAAGTACCTGGTCATAAGGCCGGGTTCAAAAGAAAAGCGGATAGTAGAACTAAAGCTGGAGTTCAGAAAGCCTGGAAGCAAAAAGGTTTGTAGATGACCCGTGAGGTCAGGGGACAATGAGGGTGGTTTAAAAATATTCTTAGAGGGTGATGCAGCCAAGGATGTGCAATTCTTCAGTTAATATAGGCATTATCTAAACACAAACGTCTGGAGGAATTTCTTGCACAACGCATTCCGAAGGACAGACACAGGGCTAGAGGAAGGTAGAGAGAGAAAGAGCCTGAGCGCGCCACACCATCTACAAATCTCCTTTTGCTGCCCAAGAGGAGGAGCAGTCCACCTATAACATCTCTTCTAAAGCTCTAAAAAGACTTATGGGTCAAGGAGGCAGCCAAAGTACGGGAAGTGATTGGTATGGCCTGAACCGGCCCACAATTGTAAATTGTAATTGGTTATTTATAACGCTTTATACCCAAAGGTTTCTAAGCGCAGACCCGGGGATCGAACCTGTGTTGCTCCACGTCGTCTTGCTTCCACATAATAAAGTGGTATACTTTCCTTATAGGTGAGCTGCTGAACCTAATTAACTCTATGCTGCCAAATTCTCTAAAACAAAGAGGGGATATCTGCAGTTAGGCCAGAGGTAGTCAGGCATTTTAACTGGGGGGTATAAGTGGTTTGAACAAGCCACGTGTACGTTCCTACAATTACATTGGAGAATCCTCTGTGGTCTAACCAACCAATAGTTGACAGTTTGCACCCAGGAGGAGGTTGCTTCATGAAAGCGCTCCATCAGCCCGCTTAAAGATGTGTCATGTTACCCATGTATCTGCTGCGGACATAGGGCTGCGATGGGCAGATTCAGGGGAGTTGCTAGGTCTGGAATAGACCCGGGGCTACGCTGATGTCGGAACTGTTGGGACTGGGGGCTAGCAAGTCTTTTGGCTGTAGCTCCTGACATTCTATCCGGGGCTACAACCAAAAGATCAGGGGCTATAGCCCCCTTAGCCCCCCCCTAGCAACGCCCCTGGGCAGATTAGAAGAGAAGGGGGACCCATCCCCAGCACAGGCGAGACAAACACATCGGCTAATAGAAGGGACGACTCTACGCGAGTGACTGTACAAACAGAAGCGATCTAGAGGCAAGTGAAGCCCCTCTATGGTCTCAATGAACCACCCAGCTTAGAATTACTGAGCAGAAAGGGGATCATTCCTGGGGGGCGATCCCGGTCCGGATTTCTGGAATTGTCTTGATACACTTCACCATCTACCAATACATAGGACTGGCTTCTGTGGCTATAAAGGTCAAATGTCGCCAACATCATCAACAGCAGAAGTAGTGTAACCATGTAGAAAGGAGCATAGACCCCCGTGGGTCAGCAGGCATCTATTGCACGAGAGGATCTTGAAAAAAAACAGATTGCACTGCTTTCTCTAATGCAATGAAACGTCTACGCGTTATGTCAGACTATAAGGTGTTTTTAGAACTAAGTAAGGCATTTCTCTGAAAATGTTCTCTTTACAAAAAGGATTAATGCAAGCCACCAACCTTGTTAGAAAAGCCCAGGAGCAGTGAAATAAGTGCAACACAGGAGCCGGGGGCAGAGTAGGCAGCCACCCCCGCCCCCTCCTCCCCTGTGGCCCAGGGGCACCCCCAGCCTCCTGCTGGCACCCTATTACCTGCACCACCCCCCTGCGTCATCAAATGCTGCTTCTGCTCCTAGTTTGGAGCGCCGAGTTCAGAAGAGGACGGCGAGAACTGATGATGCTTCAACTTTAGGCTGCTGTGCAACCAGGCAGGGGAGGATGGTTAGGATGTAAAAGTGACATTGTACATTGATGCAGCAGCTTGTGTGAAATTAACTGTTTGCAGGAAGAACAGATGAAAGGAGTTTGTGTGAGCTGAGAAAAGCCACAGCAACACATAATGGAAAAGCACATTCTGGGGCCATCGAGGTGAATTGCTGGACAGAGGGAGTCCTGAAGAGGGAATTCCTATCCGCAAGGTAAGTGGTGTTGTACAGGGGGCCGATCCTGAACCGTGGGCCGAATTCTTTCCGCACAATGCACTCCTCACCAGCAGCCATTGAAGACGCCTGAGCCCAGCAGTTCTGTGATCCGGAAGTCAGCGGTGATCACAGAGTTGAGGCATTTTTGGAAATCACAAGCAGATGACACGGTTGGAATAATGTAAAAGAGATTAAGTTTTACAAACCATTACAGGTGTACAGTGAGCTACCTTTCATGTAAATACGTCAAGATCATGCAAGCTGACATGCAAAAAGAATAAAAGCAGGACCACCATAGACATGAGGGCACTTGAGACAAGTGAAAACCTATCACACCTTAACCTACTCTAGTAAAAGTGTGAAACACAGTGTCCCGAGCCAGCAGATGGCCAGACCCAAAATGCGTTTTGCAATTGTTCGTCTGAAATAAGTTCTAACGCACCCAATCTCAAGCGATAACCAATGATTGTGTTATGTTCGAGGATAGTTATAACGCCATCTGAGTTGTGCCCTGGCGCTCTGGCGGTTCTGAAAAGCAAGAGGGTAAGGTGTGGGGGATAAGTTAGTGGGCCTGAGCGGGAAAACACGCAAGAGAGCTGTGATGTGCTGTTGGCAGCTTCAGTTCGGTTTACACAGTTCGCTGCACATAGTTGTCATGTGCTGTTGTGCAAGGCTTTCAGGGACGTCATTTCACCAAAATGCCAGGGGTACCGGAAGTGACATCACACGGCCCCTGACCCCGAAGTGATGTCATTTGACCCCACCCTGAAGTGATATCTGGAAGCGATGGAACACGACCTTTCACCCGTTGACAAAACAGGAAGTGGCATCATATAGCATTGTACACTATGAAAAATATGGTTACGATATCACTATAATGTGATGTACATTTCATACAAGAATGGATCGCCATATGTATCGTTAAGATCAGTGTGTATAGGCCCATATTACCAAATTACTGTGAATGCAAGCAGACGTCCATGACCAAATGATAATGTTGTGTTATTATACAGCACTTACGCTTAAGTGCTTTATATAGAAAAAATAAACACCCAATATCACCCAACCTGTGTTGGTACTCATTTATCAACCTCAGAAGGATGAAAGGCCGAGTTGAGGCGTTTAAGAACAGACTAAATCAGTGACTCACCCCCTGAAGTGTGCCTGAAATAAACCTTTAATGAGTTTAGCAATTATTGTATAGAATTCCAGAAAGACACATTATTTGGTATTCCTATTCTTTCTTATTTACGGTCAGTGCTGAAAGTGTTAGACTTGCGGCAACTCCTGTTCTTATTTTTCTTCTTTTTGGGGCCTGAACAATAAAGTCAGCCACTCCAGAAGTAAAGAGCCACATGGTGCTGGCCACAGCCCAGGAGCTTGCATTACAGAAAAGAAAAACGTTTTATTTTCTTTTTTTTTCTTAGAGGTCACAAGGGAGACCACAGAGATCGCAAGAGAGACCTCAGAGGTCACAGTTGCGACCTCTGGCGACCCCTAAGTTACTAGGGGAATCCAGACATGGAGCCCTTGCTCACTATTCTTAGAGAGGCACAGATCCACCCTACTGATGAGGTCCAACCAGACCGAAACACGTGTCTGGGGTTTCTGTTGGTACTCTTGTTCAGAGGAGAATTGCCTAGCATTTTGGTGCTGGACTGCCCCAGGGCAGGACAAAGACTGATATGTTTGGGATATTTCTTCTCTGTGAAAGATAGTGAGCTAAAGACTCTGGGATATTTCTTCTCTGTGAAAGATAGTGAGCTAAAGACTCTGGGTAAGTCTCTCATAACCAGGACTAATGTCTGGCAGAGGGGCTCCCAGGACCCCCCTTGTTAATTTGCATATTTAAGTAACTTTGGGTCTCACCCTAAGTTACTAGGGGAATTCAGACATCGACCCCTTGCTCACTATTCTTAGAGAGGCACAGATCCACCCTACTGATGAGGTCCAACCAGACTGAAACACGTGTCTGGGGTTTCTGTTGGTACTCTTGTTCAGAGGAGAATTGCCTAGCATTTCGGTGCTGGACTGCCCCAGGGCAGGACAAAGACTGATATGTTTGGGATATTTCTCTGTGAAAGATAGTGAGCTAAAAACTCTGGGTAAGTCTCTCGTAACCAGGACTAATGTCTGGCAGAGGGACTCCCAGGACCCCCCTTGTTAATTTGCATATTTAAGTAACTTTGTTTCTCACCCTAAGTTACTAGGGGAATCCAGACATGGACCCCTTGCTCACTATTCTTAGAGAGGCACAGATCCACCCTACTGATGAGTTCCAACCAGACCGAAACACGTGTCTGGGGTTTCTGTTGGTACTCTTGTTCAGAGGAGAATTGCCTAGCATTTCGGTGCTGGACTGCCCCAGGGGCAGGACAAAGACTGATATGTTTGGGATATTTCTTCTCTGTGAAAGATAGTGAGCTAAAGACTCTGGGTAAGTCTCTCGCAACCAGGACTAATGTCTGGCAGAGGGACTCCCAGGACCCCCTTGTTAATTTGCTTATTTAGGGTCAGTGCTGAAAGTGTTAGACTTGCGGCAACTCCTGTTCTTATTTTTCTTCTTTTTGGGGCCTGAACAATAAAGTCTGCCACTCCAGAAGTAATGAGCCACATGGTGCTGGCCACAGCCCAGGAGCTTGCATTACAAAAAAGAAAAACGTTTTCTTTTCTTTTTCTTTCTTAGAGGTCACAAGGGAGACCACAGAGGTCGCAAGAGAGACCTCAGAGGTCGCAGTTGCGACCTCTGGCGACCCCTAAATGACGTCCCTGAAGGCTATGTGTGATTTTTGTCATTGCTGCAGTGTAGAGAAGTGCGTGTGGTTTGTAGTGCTGCAGAGGTATGGTTGTGTTTAGTTTAGAGTTTGAGAGGCGTAAGCAGAAGGATGAGTTTTTCAGTGGGTTTACGTAGTAGTGATACTTTATCATACCCCCTCAGTTTTGGCCACCTGTGACACATATCCCTGTCAGTGTCGTGCATTGTGGTGTGCTAGGGGTCTCAGTCCTATTTTCTGTGCAGTGTTGTGGGTTGTGATACCTCCTCCACACCCCCCTCCCATGTTACGACTAATGGATGTCTAAATAGCTTTGTCCCCTGGCACATCCTGAGGATTGGTCACTTATAGATCTGCACAATAGTCCTATAGAGGTTTCACCATTAATACTGTGAGGCAAACTGTTGCCCCCCTATATGTAAATGTACACAACCTTACTAACACTCACCACTCTGTCCTGCTTAATTTGGTGCTACAGAGCTTCCCAATTGGGAAAATAATCTGCTGAATAATCTGTCAAACTGTATTTGTAACTAAAACAAGTGTTACCCTGCTGTTGCTGGTAAAAGAACCTTACCATGCAAATGATGATGTTGTAAGTAATTTTTCTTTTTTTGTTTGAGACTGATGCTCTAATACTACCTTGAAAAATTCTTTTGTTTTTATATCAGAACACTGCATTTCCGTTTTTGTTGTTTTGTTAAAAAATACCGAGTGCATCAAAAATAAATCGCACCGTATATAACTGGTTGTTTGTAATAGAATTTGCCTATACAATACAAAGTACATTGTCTTGTTTTCAACCCCCAGGGGATGTTAGATTACATCACTAGGATGAATCATAGGTTTACTTCTGCATAGACCACCTTTTTTCTTCATAATACTCACCACATACATAAGTTAGAGTATGGTGTAATTTAGTTAGGCGGCTACCCCCTCATGTGACACACCGTTTACTTCAGCCTCTGGTTCCGCCATTATGGGCTGCCCCTCTAGTGTACTTACATCCTGGTGTGCAGCCACCATCGCCTCCCTGTCCCATTGAGGGCATGGGGACCTCTTACCTGTGCCCTTCAACTCCCTGGGTCCTCTGGTTTATCTGTTCGGTTGCCACTCTTTCCCCTTTAATTCTAATGCCCTCTGTCTGTGGTTCAACTTAGGTCGTTCCTATTTCTCTCTCATGTTTCTGGTAGGGCCCTCTAGGGGAACGGGAGAACCTTGGTCTCCCTCCCATTCGGAGGCCTTGCTACTTCACTGCACTTTGTCATGGTCTTACCTAGTCCCCAGTCTTGCCATTTGTGTGTTCATTCCGTGGGGTGTGGGTGTTGCTCATTTGTTTTCGTCCAGTTCTGAGTTGAAGAGCCAGGTTTGTAGGGGTTTTCTGAATTTTAGATGGTCCATCATGGTTTGTATTTCTCTCGGGAGGGAGTTCTGAAGTTTAGCGGCTAGGCAAGAGAATGCTGACCCACTGAGTGTTTTCCTTGTGTATGGTTTAGGTTCCAGGCAGATGTTGTCGCTGGATTCCAGTGTTCTGGTTGGCTTGTAAATGGTGATTTTGTTTTGTATGAATTCCGCTCCTTGACCGTGGATTTCTCTGTGTTATGCACATTGTTTTGAATGTAATTTGTTTTCTAATTGGCACCCAATGTAGCATCTTTAGCGCTGGAGTGATGTGGTCCCTTCGTGAGAGTTTGAGGAGAAGTCTGGCTGATACGTTCTATACACGTTACAATTTCTTCAGTAGATAATCTGGCATTCTGAGGTATAAGCTGTTGGCATAGTCTATCCTGGACATGATGAGGGAGACGATGGCCAGTGTTTTGTGTGTGAAGGAGAGGAATGGTAGAATCTTTTTTGATTGTGTGCAGATGGAAGAAGTATTTCTTGATTATCGCGCTTACTTGTGGTTCGAGTAAGCTGGTTGGCCATTAAGATTCCAAGGTTTTTGACAATTTTAGATGGTGTGGGCGCTGTTCCTAGTTCTGTAGGCC
The DNA here is from genome assembly GCF_040938575.1 of Ambystoma mexicanum. NCBI lineage: Eukaryota > Metazoa > Chordata > Amphibia > Caudata > Ambystomatidae > Ambystoma > Ambystoma mexicanum. The sequence goes on from NC_090926.1 coordinate 284,541,294, forward strand.
AATGGATGTATTGGTTGCTTCCTTGGTTTTTAGATATAATCATGATTTCCGTCTTGACCGGGTTGACTTTGAGGCTGTTTGTGTTCATCCATCTGAAGAGTTCTTTGAGACAGTCTATTAGTGCTGTGTTCTCCTCCTGTAGATCTTTGATTTTGTAGATGATTTGGGTGTCATCTGTGTAGTTGTAGCAGGTGAAGCCATGTCTTTTGATGAGGTTGATTTGTGGCGTCATGTAGATGTTCAAGAGGAGAGGCGATAAGGAGGATCCATGTGGTAATACACAGGTGGTGTCCTGCGGCGCGGACTTGATTGGTTTTATCCATGCTGTTTCTGTTCTATCAGATAGGAAAGATTTACAGCCTGATTCATGGAATTAATAGCGTGAAAAACGCAGATTTGCACTGCTTTCTGCCCGAAAATCCCCATACTTTAAACAGGGATTTTCGGGCAGAAAGACACGCAAAGCTGCGTTTTTCACGCAAATAATGCCATGAATCAGGCAGTTAATCCAGAGCAGCGTTCTACGTGTTGTAGTGTTTGTTCGTAGACATAGGTCTCTAGTAGTTTTGCCGGATAGGGAATGTTTGATATCGGTCTGTAGTTAGAGAGGTCTTCCACATCGCCCGTTATATCCTTGAAGAGTGGTTTGATGTATGCAGATTTGAAAGCCCACAGTACTCTCCCTATTCAGAGTGATTGGCTGAAGAGGTTTTTTGTGGCATTCCAATGGTGTACCCTGTGTAAGGATTGATTTATAGATGTCAGGAGGGCAGGGGTCCATTGGGGAGCCTGCTTTGTTGCTTTGTTTCACCAGATTGAGATATTTGTCTCCTGATATTTGGGTGAAGCTTGGCAGCTTGCACTGTGGTTCCAGGGTAGGTTGGCCATGGTGCACGGTCTGGTTGCTTGGTCTGCTAGATCTGATGTATGTCAGTGATTTTATTTTTGGTGGCGTGCTTCGGTTTTGTCTTAGTATTTCATGTTTGGCTTTGAGTTTCCTTTATGTATGCTCAGATTTGTTTATGATAGTTTATTCTTTTTGCCTGGTTGTAGTTTTATCTCCATTCTAGTTAAAGTTTCAGGTTTGCTTTTTTCATTGTATTGAGGTGGGGTGTAAACCATCTTGCCACTGCTTTCTTTTGTGATGGGATGAAGGTTTTTTCTGGGACGATGCTGTCTATTGTTTTGGCGACCCATTTCTGGATCAGGTCTACTTTTTTGTCTAAATCGGTTCCGTCCAGGCTTGCGGGTGATGGTTTCTGGGATTCCAGTTCTTTTAAGTTATTGGTGTTGATGGTATTCCAGTTTCTTTTCCAGATCTGCTGCAACTTCATGATGTGTGGCTTGACAGACAGACTCTGAGTATCATGTGTGACCAGTGGCACTGAAGCAAAGAATGTATACACTTGTTCTGGCACAAAGGGGTGTTATACAAGATGAAGAGAAGCAGCGACACTATTGATCCCTATCCTAAGGGGCACCAAACATCAGTCAATCTTGCTACATAACGATGCGGCCCATTTACCAGAATGGGTTGCTTCCGATGGAAACACGAGCAACAGTTATTTCGACAAGAGCCCCTGCAACTGCAGGAACAGCATTCATGGCTATGAGAGGATGTCCCGGCAACAGTACATCTCTGCAAATCGTCCATATCAATGCTGTGTCACCTCTTTGCTAGCCTGGCTCTGTGAACCAGTTCATATTTATAAGTTGCCTTCAGTATGAGGTGAGGTTCATTCATGACCTGTATTTAGGTTTGCCGAACTTTACCATCCACATTTTCTCTCAATTTTATTTTCTTGTCGACTCGATGACAAATATGCTGATTTATTTGAGCAAAAAAGTCACTGCTGTTTGTCCCAATTTGACAGCTTACATTTTTTCTGACGCTAAAAGGGAGGAAACCAACTAGTTTGCTTTCTCTGCTATCAACTTCAACGTCCCCTGGGAGACCCTCATTTTCAGCCTACAGCCCCCAACCATCATATTACCGCCAATTAAGGCCCTCATTACAAGTCAGGCGGTGGACCATGGTGCTATTAGCACCATGGTCCATGCCGGATTCCGCCATGGTGGATGGCGGAATTACCGCCCCATTCCAAGGTGAGTGGGGTGGTAATTCCCCATTCACCATTTGCCCTTCCCCATTCCCATTTTTGCGCCATAGGGCAAAATGGGGATGGGGAAGGCGCTAATTACGGCACTGTAAATTACGGTGCCGTAATTAGCACCAAGGTCGCTTAGCGCCTTGGACTTTAACGCCTGCAAAAAGCAGGTGTTAAAGTGTGAATCAGGCGTTAAGGGTTAACGGCGCCGACGGCGCCGTTAAACCCTTAACGGCTGACTTGTAATGAGGGAAAAAGTGTGTTAATCAGCACATCTGAGTCCATCAGGCTTTTGTTCTTACAAAGGATAATTCCATATGGAAGTCCAGTAGGCTTTCTTGCGGGAGATCCGATCCTGGGCCACTGTTCTTACCTATATTCAAGTCTTGCAAAATCACGGCGGAACCTCGTTTGACAGCAATGGGCATATGGGAAGCTCTGCCCATCTGAAGATCATGATGTCTTTCATGATATTTCTACCTTACAATCTAAACTTCCACTTTCCCTCACTGTAGGGATCATTTGGGGGAAGTGTAAGTAATGTTCTCGTTTTCTTTTTGCAATTTACTTTTCAGGCTTCTTTTAGGGTGCAATGAGGATGCATGCCCTTGTATGGCATTGTGGAATGAACCGCTGTTTTTAACCCAATGTTTAGTGCATTGTTCTTTCTTCATGCTCCATAGGACTTTTTGTAAGGACTCTACCCTGTTTTTAGCTAAGCCATTTCATACTGTGAGAACATCATCCAGTGTTTAGGTGCGGCTCCATTCAGTTGTTTAGCCATTATTGCTACCAGTTAAGTTTGATTCTCAGCATGTTGGCCATCAGGTAAAATAAGACTCTCTTTAACTGTTTGATGTACGTGCACATTTGGCATAGTGGTTTCAAGTAGAATGCAATTTTAGATAAACTATCTGAATACTGTTTCTGAAACACTGTCCTGCCCTTAAGACCGACTGGACTTTACCCACCAGGTGAAATTACTCCTAAGAGTATTCAAGTAACTTAGCAACGGCATCCACCGTGTAATCAAGTTGCTTAGCAACTGCTTTTTGTATGGATGATTTGGTTCAGATTCTATGTGAAGACTGGGTTCTTCCTATTATGCATTTTTTTATTCATGCAGCAGCAAAGAAAACTATACTTTTACATTTTGTTAGGTGCAACATTAACAGTTTTGAACAGGAAATCTGAAACGGAGCTCCTAATGAGCCAGGGTCATGACCCTAGAACTACCAAAAAGCATAGGTTCCAACACATAAAAGCCTGCATGATTACTCTCTCTTCTTTTTCTTTGCTGCTAGTTCCAGCCTACAAGTCCCCCCACATTTACAGTTCTGATTACTCACTACTGTGTGAGATATGGCGTGTATAGTTTTCCGTTTATTTTCTAAGCACATTGGGCCTCATCACGAGTTGGGCAGTATTCCGGGATACCGCCCAACGCTAATAGCGCTACCGCAATCTCCGCCGGAACATGAGTTGCGAGTGGGTGGTAAATCCCCATTCTCCCTTTACCTCCAGCAACAAGCTGCAGGTAAAGGGCCTCATCACGAGTTTGGCCTGAGCCCTTAAATGCAGCTGTAACTGTATTACTGCTGCATTTAAGGGCTGGGCGGAAAAGGGCATTTTGACCTCCAGCTTTTTTAATAGCGCTTTCCAAACCCATTGGGTCCTTACCGCCCACCTGCAACTCGTGGTCTGGCACAAATTGCACCGGACCCGGCGGTATTACCGCCGGGATACCGCACAACTTGTGACGAGTCCCAAAAATGCAATTTGTCGGCTAACTCGTGATTTGGCCAGATTGCTTTCATGAGGTTGCTTCTTATTGACATTTCCCGAGCTGGCCGGTTTTGAAGGAAATGAGGTGGGAGTGCAAACGCTCTGACGACTTGCTGCACCAGTAGCAGTTTGTACTGATTCGTCCCCTCTGCACCCCGTTCTTCAGCACAGGTAACATGGTTCCTGCGCCATTTTGCTTCTGATTAATCTGAATACAATATGACCTTTGGATGCACTGTATATTGACTAAATACATTCATATTTTATGTTAGTGCATCATTATTCTCTTGCATTTTGTATATAAAGATCTATTCATTATTTCTCTGTAGGAGATTTGTTATAGCTCAGATCTGTGAGGCTGAGGCTCAGTTTAATAAATGATACCTGATGGGAACATACCCTTTTGTGTTTGTCCTGAGCCAACAGCAGCAGGCCTGGTCTTCGTTGTGCCACACAAATCTGTGTGTGTCTGTCTTTGTGTCCGTGCATGGATATACACAGGTCAGGGTGGACTAAAGGAGCTCTTACAGCAGCATTCTACGGCCTTAGACCCAGCTTACACAGTGGCCTAGACACTTATAAAATGCCTGATCCTATCCACACAAATGTAGTTTTGCTAACATGTCAAGGAGTGGCAGGCTTCTTCGCTGTGTTCCACATCCCCTTTTTAAAATGTCTTAGGTGTTTTAGCATGAGGCAGAGGGAGGGCAATTTACCATTACGTTTGTGGTCACCGAGGGCACACACTGCAGATGCCCAGTTTAAGAGTAGTGAGGGGGTACTTCTGCTGGCTTCTCTGACATTTCCCCAAGACATCTCACCAACTTGTGTGCATGGTGTAAAGAGCAGAATTCAGTCAACACCCCTAGTTCTTCATAGAAATACCCAACAGCCCCTCTCTGCCCTTCCTCTCTTCTGTAGTGTAAATATCTCTTAATGGGTGAGGCAGAACAATCCCTGTCTCCAGGCTCCCCCTGTGGGGAACAGCTCACATCATGTGCATATGCTAATCCCTGACCGGTCCTCGCTACCCTTGCAAGGACACCTTTTGCAATCTGGGCGAACAGAGCATGGCTGTCTTTGCCCAGCTCGGATTATTTTAGCTGTGGCAGAAGGAAAAACCCATGTGACCCTTAGCTAGGAAGGGGCCAGAGAGACTGCAGATTCGAAATTGCAGACGTATTGGAAGGTTCATCATATCCCCCAGCCCCATAGCCCCTGTCTGTCACTGCCAACACATTGCTCTTTAGCATCCTGCGGCTGTCGCACCTCTCCATCGCCTTTTTTATGGCAGGCTGCAGGCTATTTCTGAGGAATCCACTCCCCACCCTCCATCGGTTCTGCTCTGTGTCATCATGTAGAACACCCTGCAAGGTTACAGCATCACTGATACCGAAAAGGCCTGGTGCCACGTCAAAACCTGGTGAGTTTGCAACTGTTGGAGGCAGAATTTTCACTGAGGACTGTATGAAAGGAGTTTGGGAATTGAGGGAGACAGCAAGGTAAACTGTTGTAATGTATGGAAGATGCGTGGCGCGTGTGGAATGTTCATCCGCTTTCAGGTATCAACATTCCACATGGGCCAGTTTATTTTTTTTTTTTTATTTATTATTGAATATAGCTGAATTTATATCAACTTTTTCAATTTTTCACATAAAAAAATTCATAAACATAGTCAATAACAATGAAAAATACATCAAATTTGCAATAGAATATAATCAGCCAGTCAAATTCATGAATTGAGAAAAATTGGTAAAATATTGGTAAAATATTTCATGATATGATAAAATATCTACAGACAAGTTCATCATTGTAAAACAGATAGTGTAGCACCAAATTCATTCCATGTTCAAAGCCTTTAAAAAATTAACAGTGGCAATTCTTATGCTCATACATTCGGTTGCTGCCAAGGCGGCCCATCTATTACTTGGGTCAATTTGTGCAAAATACGCAAAATGATTCACAAAATGAACACTTCTCATGCTCATGAGGGCCGGGCAGTCCAATATTATATGTTGCAGAGTTTCGACAATAGCGGCATTTTTACAAAATCTGCACCATTTGAGATCTGGGGAAATTTCCTTCCTTCTTGTTTTAACCTGACGAGTGGGCCAGTTAGTTTCAGGTTCTCTTGGGCGGCTGTGCCGGCTTCGGGGGTCCAATTAATAAAGTAACTTAAGCTTACCATCGTGTCATAGTTTCCATCACTGGCGACGAGGATTAGTTTGGACCCCTGTTTCTGCGCGTGCATGTGCCAGAGTTGGTACGGCCGCCGTATCCTGGCAGTGGACCCGGATCACCAGGAACTCCCGGCTCGCTGGTGGGGTCGGGGCGTCGCAACGCAAAGAGTCGCCGGCCGGGTGCCACAGCGGTGGGGAAGGATCGCGGCTGCCTGCCGCGTAAGCAGACTGTAATCGCAGGACGAGTAAAGCTCCAGCATGAGCAACAGGCCGAGACAGTCCACCAGGTCTCGGGTGGTAACGGCCCCGGCAGCTGTCCAAGCCTTTAGCTGTGACCGTCCTTGTGAGTGCCTGGAGCCTCCTGTTGCCTCTGGAGGTTTCGGGCCGGCGCACCGGAGGTGTGTGTTACGGCGCCGCGGCCACCGTTGCCTGTGGCGGAAGCAGGGAACCAGGATCCGGAGGGAGGAGGGATCCTCTTCCGCAGCATACAACCTGCGTGTTCTGCACGGAGGTGAGGCGGGGCTAGTGTAGCCCAGTAGACTGCCTAGCACAGCCATTGCCTCTCCCAGAGGTCCATCCACTGCAGAGCGGCCAATGTATTTTGAGCAACGCAAGCGGCAGGAAGTGGTAGTGCCGGGAAGGAAGTAACCGGATTGTCCTATTCGCCTGCAGCCCGGGGGGGGGCGGAGCTTGTCGACGTGTGTCATGAATTTGGCTTTTTGGAGGAATGGAAAGCACTGCAGGTGTTTTGGTCGCCCTTTACGCTGGATTTTGTTTTGTTTGAATTGAACAGTCGACTGTCCTGGTGTGCATAACAGTGACAACTTGGTGGATTGCCCGCTGAGTGGTGACTTTAGCCTGCATGAAGGCACTGATCTGCACCTGGTGTTTGGGTGATTGCTGCACATTGGGTGAACTGTGCCTAGACATGTTGCACACGGCGGCCAGGCCTCCGCCTGCATTTCTGCCTAGGCCTGGGGAGCCAATTGCCCCATGGGACCAGTGGGTGGATGCATTTAAAGTGTATTTAAGGGCGGCAGGAGGTTCCAAATTCAATGATGATGAAAAGGAACTGCGTTATTGAACTGTATTGGTAATGAAGGTTTGAGAGTTTTCCGCCATTTGCCTGGTGAGGATGTGACAATCCCTGGAGCTGGTGAAGGAGAGAGGGTTGTAAGTGCATATGAGACTGCGCTGAAGAAGCTGGAAGTCCGCTTTGGAAAGAGGATTAAGGTTGTACTGGAGAGATACAAGTTTTTTTCCAGGGCGCAAGGATCGGGAGAATGCATCAATGCCTATGTGACAGCACTACGTGCTCTTATGGCTACATGTAGATTTTCTGGTAACCTAGATGAATACATCAGGGATCAGATAATGATGAAAACAAGTAACCAAACAAAAAATCAGAGAGAGATTGTGGATAGAAAGTGATCCGACCTTGGATAAAGTCTTAGAGATTGCCAGAGCAATTGAGGCATCTAGAACAAGTGTACAAATTGTTACTGATAGGGAGAACTCCAAGGATGGGGTTCATGCTGTGGTGCCTCGCAACAAAAAAAGATTGAGAAAAGTGTTAACCAAGGGGGAAGGTGGTCCAAGGGGAAGGAGCTGTGTAAACACTGCGGATGGTCTAGTCATTCCTCTGACTCTAAATTGTGCCCTGCTGGTAATGTGAATGTAGAAAGTGCAAGCGCACCGGTCATTATGCTTGCATGTGCAAATGTAATATGGTGGCTAATGTGGTGTCTGAAGAGTGTGCTTCGGGGCAAGATGTGGTATCAGTGGGTAGACCAGAGCAAGGTGTGATTCTGCATGTGGAAGGAAAGACTTGTAAAGGCCCCTGGGTATCTGTGTTAGTGAATGGCCGCCCTTTGGATATGCTGGTTGATTCAGGGTCACCATACACCTTGGTGGCTCCAGAGGTATACGTGGGAAAGCTGGGTAGGGAGATATCAGCTTTGTGCGTGCCTGACATCAATCCCAGTGCTTATGGGCAGAACCCTATTGAAGTGTTAGGTTACGACTGGTCCAACTTTGCATTTAAGGGTCGGCATGCCACAGGAAAGTCATATGTGGCACACAAGGGTGCGAGTATATTGGGTTGGGATGAGCAGGCGGCTTTGGGGATGGAGATACATCCGGGGAAGGATATTCCGGTGCTTAGCGTCCTGGATGTGGGTGAGAATGGTAATGTATTAACTGCGGTTTCACTCATGGCAGAGTTTCCAGAGGTTTTCTCTGATACCTTGGGGAAACTAAGGGGATTTTGCCATCGCATTGTTTTAAAGAAGGGAGCAGTACCCAAGGTACACAAAGTGAGAAGTGTGCCTGTGTCAGCGAGGGAGGGTTTGAAGAAAGAATTGGGCAAGTTGAAGGAGGCGGGTATCATTGAGCCTATTGAATGTTCTGAATGGTTATTTCCGGTGGTCCTGGTCAAGAAGGTGGATGGGAACATCAGGATGTGTGTGGACCTCTGGGAATTGAATTCTAGTATTTGGGTGGATCGGCACCCTTTGCCGAATATAAATGAACTGTTGTTGACCATGGGCAGGGCTACGTGTTTTTCTACTTTTGACTTGTCTACGGCATACCATCAGAATGATCTACACGTTGAGTCCAGGCCTCTTACCTCATTTGTAATGCCGTTCGGGGCTTATCGCTTTTGTCGCATGCCCTTTGGACTTTCATCGGCGTCAGCTGTATTTCAACGCTTGATGCAAGAGATGTTTGGGGGTTTGCCGGGAGTATGTTATTTCCAAGATGACATCTTAGTGTGGGGTTGTTGTAGGGAGGAGCACGATGTCAGAGTACGGAAGGTCATGAGGGTGTTGAAGGAGAGTGGTCTTACAGTGAAGTTACTTAAAGGCCAGTTGGGTGTTGATAAGGTAACGTATCTGGGTCATACCCTTAGTGCAGAGGGTGTCAGTCCAAAGGTGGAACTGGTTCAGGCAATGAAGGATACTACTGTTCCCAATAGCAAAGATCAGTTGAGAGCATTCTTAGGTCTTGCGGAGTATTATGTCAAATTTATACCTGGGTATGCTGAGAAGACGGTGGGCATGAGGGCTTTGATGAAGAAATCTGCTAGATTTCTGTGGTCTGATTTGTGTGAAAAGGAATTCAATGCGGTGAAGAGTGATGTAGAAAATGCTCCGTGTTTGAGGTCTTGTGATCCGAAGCATAAAACTATGCTCATGGTGGATGCTAGTGAGGCAGGTCTGGGAGCAGTATTGGAACAGTGGTGTGAAGGGGAGCGTAAACCAGTAGCTTTTGCCTCCAGGACGTTGAGAGAAGTAGAAACTAGATATTCTGTGATTGAAAGAGAGGCTTTGGCTGTGCTTTGGGCATCAAAGCATTTTAGGACGTTTTTGTGGGGCGTGCCATGCGTGGTCAGGACTGAATCAAGACTTTGGTTCACGTTTTTCCCACTAGAGGTGTAGTGGCTGTGTCCCCAAGAATAGCCAGATGGTCTGTTGAGCTACAGGATTATAATTTTTCCATGCAGTATGTTCCGGGAAAACAGAATGTGGTAGCTGACTGTTTGTCACGGTTGCCTGTCCCAAAGGCTGATGGGGATGTTGAGGGTGAGGACGGAGAGGAGGAGGAATTGCAAGGATGTCAGATAGCTTGTGTAATGCCAGCTGTAGATAAGCTAGTCTGGGACATGGAAAGTGAGGCGGATGTTGAATTGAAATGGATTCGAGAAGGTCTAAACAAGGTTTGGAGGGCTATACACAGGTGTTACAGGAGTTGGCTGCTGGTCCATGGGGTGTGTCCAGAGGGGTCAAACTAGTTCTGCCGGTCAGTCTTGGGGGTAGGCGATTGCGGGAGGAGCACTGGTGGCCCTCCATGGATCGGGATGTTGAGGCGGCAGTGAAGGAATGTCAGGCGTGTGCCATTAGCGACAAGAGCAAGGTGGTGCATCCCCAGCCTGTGCATTCGGTTGATATACCGAAGGAAGTTTGGTCTAAGTTGGCTCTTGATATCATGGGCCCTTTTGAATGTCTGCAGCCGGAGTGTAGGTTTCTTATGGTTTTGGTGGATTACACGTCGAGGTGGATTGAGGTGGCGGCTTTTGAAAGAGTGACTACGGATTGTGTTATTGCCTTCTTGAAAAGAGTGTTTGACAGGGAGGGAATACCGGCTAGTTTTGTCACTGACAATGGGGTACAGTTCACCTCTAAGGCCATGAAGGATTTTCTGGGGCGTTGTGCAATAGTGCATCATCGCACGGCTTTATATAATCTGTCGTGTGCCAATGGCCTTGTGGAAAGGGCCAATGACACCATTAAGGGTGCCATACAGTTGGCTTTGGCGAATGGACTGGATTGGCAGGAAGTTGTGACTGAATATTTAGCGGCGTATCGCAGAACCCCATCAGTTGCCACTGGGAAGTCGCCATTTGAACTCATGAGGGGGAGAAAGCCGGGTACCACCCTGAGGTCTTTGGCATTGGGTGAGGGGGTCCATGTGTGTTGGACTTGGAGGATATACATCGCAATATTCTGGCATGCCTGGAGGCGGCGAGGTCATCCCAGAGGGGGAGGAATGAATTGCAAGTGGCGGTGGGCGATACAGTTTACATTATGAATTCTAGGTTTGTTCAGAAAGGTTCCAGTGCGTTTATGCCTGCCAAAAAGGTGACAAGAAGTGGCAAAGGTCATGTGCAGTTGGAGGATGGTTCCGTCTGGAGTAAGAGACGGGTGGAGATTCTGGGGCACGAGAGTGATATGGATGTGGAAGGTGAGGGTGCTGATATGTTAGACTATAACCCTGCAAGGCTTCAGAGTTGTGGTGGCAGAGAAGGAGATTGTGGTGTGTGTGTTCCGGGGGAAGGGTCGATAGTGGAGCATCAGGATATGCTTAGAGAAGGTCAAGTGGAAATTGTTCAGGGGTGCCCGGCCATACGTTGTGGCCCCCCTGCAAGACTGAGGGATTATGTATGTTAATCTCTTCTAGAATCTAGGTTTCTATCCTGGAAATTTACGTGCATTTGGATGTCTAGTTTTACTTCAGAGTATTGTGGGTTTATGGGGATGCTCATTGTTTATTCAAGTTTGAGTTCTGCATTCATTCCTTTATTGTATTCTAATGATATTGTTGGCAAATGTTATGTATAATTGGTTATGTAAGGGAAGAGGATATGTTGTAATGTATGGCAGATGTGTGGCGCGTGTGGAATGTTGATCCGCTTTCAGGTATCAACATTCCACATGGGCCAGTTAGTTTCCGGTCCTCTTGGGCGGCGGTGCCGGCTTCGGGGGTCCAATTAATAAAGTAACTTAAGCTTACCATTGTGTCATAGTTTCCATCATAAACCTTTGGGTAAAATGAGCAGGGATCCGAGCCCCTGCCCAGATCAGTGCACAACAAACGCCTGATAAATGCATTATTTCCCTGACCTGATGGGCAGAATTTCCAGCAAGCCACTGAACAAAGCACCTGAGCATGGTAGAGTGATCCTGAGGCATCTCTCAGCCTGAAAACCAGCATGCTAAGCAAGGCAAAATGGGTGACTGTGGTGCCAAATTTTGAGTAGCCCTTTCCCTGAACCGAAGATTCTTGCCTCCTGTAACTCATAGTTGGTGCTTATTGTAATTGACTGGAGTTTGCAGACTGCTTAACCCTTCCCCCTTATCTGCCCACTCACAGATGTTTGTTTTGCAGCACTTGAGTGAGAGGAGAGAGAGATAGAGAGAGAGAGAGAGGGAAAGAGAGAGAGAGAGAGAGAGAGAGTGAGAGAGAGAGAGAGAGAGAGAGAAAGAGAGAGAGAATGTCTTCTCGATGTAAAGAATAGCAGAGCCCTCAACTGTAGACAGTTGCCCGGGGGTTAATAGACTATTTATAATACCCATTCCCCCTCTTGCATTGCAACTCATCGAATACAGCTGAGTCCCATGAACCATTCAGGTCAGCTGTCACAAAGTCACTGACATAGCGGCCATGTCTGCGCCTAAACACAATGCTCTGCATGAATTTCTTTTAAACTAGTCATCTCTGCTAGTAATTGAATAGTCACCTAATTCTATTTACTATTTGCATGAAATGGAATGCTCTTTTTATTTCCGTGCTTGCACATACTGCGGTCTTCTGAAGGGCCTCCCCGCCACCCCACAGTGCTTCGAAGCCATAATAATGGCAGTAGACGCTATACAAATATCAAATAACATAACATTTGAACAGTCACTTTACTTCCCCTTACCTGACCTCATACTCCACATGCCGGCCAGAGGCAGGCTCACACAGGGATTCCGCAACTGGAGCAATCACGGGACTACAGCTTGCTGGTGCTCCCTCTACAAACTTCTAGAATTTGTTTTCCTCAGCCCATTTACCAAAGAATTGCACATGCTGCTCACTTGGACGACTCTGCTGATAGATAAAGTCCCTTATAGGGAAAGTAGTGCATTTATTCTCATGTTTTCCTTCATTTGCTGCTGACACGTAACACAGACTAGAGGACTGGCAGACTCCAATGAGGGATTTTGCCACTGCTGCTAAATCGTTCAGTTTCTTCTCAGCTAGTGCCACCCTTCTTTCTTCCAAAAGGAGATTTCTAGCAGATACTTGGGCCCCAGTGATACTACCCTGGGTCCTGGCTGAAACTCTCGATCTTTGGGACACCACACTGCCTGCCCTTTTGGAAGAATCGTGGGAACAGCCGTCACTATCACAGTCTCCATCCACTGCCATGCCCCCACTAGAATGGGTACCTGGCTTATGGTCTGCAGATTACTGATTGCCCCTTGGGTGTTCTCTACCACCCTTGCTTCTCCAAAAGCGTGAATGATTTACAGCATTTCATGCTTGCAATCCTTACTGCTATGTGTGAATGCTTCACTGTCCGGTACTGGCCCAGGGCTCAAGTTACAGGCCAGAGAGAAGCACAGGCCTTAACGCCGAGCCCTGATGCCAGTATCGAGCCGGTTAAGCCTACAGAACAAGAGATTATTGATATTAGCACCTTGAGGCGAACCCTCGAGGTGCTAATAGCAATAGGAAAAAAAATCCGGCTGTGCTGCTTTGTTTGCAGTAGCAGCCGGGGAGAGTCAGAGTTGCCATGGAAATGGAAGGCAAGGCTCCACTCCGAGCCCCTCCTCCATTTCCATGGCTTACCAGGAAGCCAATCTGACAGAGCAAGCGCACTGAGGAACCAGGTGAGGAGCACATTTGGGGTAAATTGGGTGGGTTGGGGTGGTGTTGAGGGGCTGGATTTGGGGACAGAAGGCAGTGGAGGAGGGAAAACCGCACCGATGGAGGACATCGATAGATTCAGCCAGGCTTTGGAGCAACCTGACTGACTCCCGCACCTGCCAAGGCTGGTAATAATGTTAGGAGTGACTGAAATTGAATCCACAAGATACATATTTCGTATTACAAATCAATGTTTTAAGATATGTGCAAATCTGTAAAAAATCAAGAATAAACACTCCTAACCCCAAGAAATGTTTTTTCGTTATAAACACTGCACACCATATCAATAGTAATTACATCCCTCGTTCATCTCATCTGCAATCACAAAATTCAATTCATCCGTCTAGAATACCTCAGGTAGATCTAGTTTCTTTTGAATATCAAAGTATGGTGTCTTAGTATCAACCACTCCCAAAACCTATACTGTCATCTGTGATACTTGGGGCCTCATTACACGGATGGCGGTAAGGATTTACCGGTACTGGTAAAATACCGGTACCGCTAAATCCTTACCGCCTTACTACGAGGTCCCTTCGCGGGTTGGGGGATTTAACGCCTGCTTTTTGCAGGCGTTAAAATCCAACCCGCAAAGGGACCTCAGAGCTAATTACGGCACCGCAAAATTGCGGTGCCGTAATTAGCGCCTTCCCCATTCCCATAGAGCCCTATGGGGCAGAAATGGGAATGGGGAAGGGCAATGGTGGAAGGGGGATTTACCGCCCCTCCAACCTTGGAATGGGGCGGTAAATCCCCTTTCCACCAAGGCGGTGCCGGTATTTTACCGGCATGAGCCATGGTGCTAATAGCGCCATGGCTCACCGCCTACCGTGTAATGAGGCCCTTGATGTTTATGCTCATAAAAGTGTCGAGCAGCTACAGTTGCCCATGGATTATTTGTTCTGTTGTTTGATCTGTGTTAGTTCCAATTAACTTGCTTCAAACTGTTTGACATACATGGGGCCTCATTACGGCCCAGGCGCCTATGGGTTAACGGCGCTGTAAAAGGCTGCGCCGCCGTTAACCTATTAGCGCCTAATTACGAGGTCCCTTTGCGGGACCCGACCTTAACGGCTGGTTTTACCAGCCGTTAAAGTAGGGACCCGCAAAGGGACCTTGGTGCTAAGTACGGTGCCGCAATTTGCGGCACCGTACTTAGCGCCTTCCCGATTCCCATTGAGCCCTATGGGGTAGAAATGGGCATGGGGAAGGGCCATGGCGGCATGGGGAATTACCGGCCCGCCAACCTCGGAATGGGGTGGTAATTCCCCATTCCGCCATGACGGACACCGGCATGGACCATGGTGCTAATAGCACCATGGTCCTCCGCCTGGGTCGTAATGAGACCCATAATATTTGCCACAAGGACAATGGGCCTCATTACACGGATGGCGGTAAGGATTTACCAGTACCGGTAAAATACCGGTACCGGTAAATCCTTACCACCTTACTACGAGGTCCCTTTGCGGGTTGGGGGATTTAACGCCTGCTTTTTGCAGGCGTTAAAATCCAACCCGCAAAGGGACGTCGGAGCTAATTACGGCACCGCAAAATTGCCAGCCATTAAAGTATGGTGCCACATAGGGACCTTGGTGCTAATTACGGTACCGCAATTCGCGGTACCGTAATTAGCTCCTTCCCCATTCCCCTATGGGGGCAAAAATGGGAATGGGGAAGGGCCTTGGTGAATGGGGAATTACAGCCCACGCTCACCTTGGAGTAGGGCTGTAATTCCGCCGTACACCAAGGCGGACACAGTAAAATACCGGCGGCAACCATGGTGCTAATGGCGCCATGGTTACCGCCTACCGTGTAATGAGGCCCATAGTGTGTTAATCACATGTTTCTCCTGTATTTGGATGAAACACAATATCGCCCTTAATAACATAACTGCAATTACTACAACTTCGGCGAGCCCATTCTCTTAGTATAACCTGTTGTCTTAGGTTTAGTACAACAAACTATATAGAGCAATGAACTTATCCCCTCAGAAAGCAGAAATACATACCAGCCGCTAAATCAATATGGGCTGCATTATGTATTCTCAATCCACATAGAACAATGTTGTTATAAAATATCATTTTTAATATATTAATCTCTAATTCAGCACAGGTAATACAAAAATAGTTACAACAACATATATACATAACACAGTCATATACATGTTAAAAACATTCCACCTCGCAATATAGAAACATTTACGCCGACAATTAGATCAGCATAGCACCAAAAAGGCAACTTAATTGATTTCATTTCCCATTGTGTGTTACAGCCCAACTTATATAAGTTTCTGTCCTCTGTGTTCTCAATAACCGGACATTCATCAGGGGCAGAGGTAATCCTGTGCTTCAGGTAGATTCTTCCTATTCGACCAACAACTTGCTATTTCTAAGGAGAAAAGAGAGAAACATGTGTCACTGACACCAACATAATGGGTTTAATTTACTCATCACTGCCACGCCCTAATCACCAATAGGGTACCAAATATAAAATGAATCATATACCAGGTCTAAGGTCTCAAGAAATATATAACTTGGACCTCAAAAGCCAACCCATTTATGGCTCTTCACTGCAGAAGCAGAAGGGATTCAGCATCAAGTCCTACGAAATACCTCCCCCAACGCTAAAATGTAGAACTCTCTCAGTCATAGTAGCTGTTCTTTTTGCCCTGAGTAGAAGAAAATCTAGGCATCTCAATCATCGGTTGGATCCTGGTACAACCCAAAATTAGAAGATCTAGTATATGGATTGCTCCCCATGGGATGTGGAAGCTGGATTTTACCTCGATCCAACCAAGTCTCAATAATGGTCACCACCCGTGGATCCTTTCCAATTCCTCTAGACCTCCAAGTGTCTGAAAAACAGGTGGAGGAAGATAGATTACATTCGCCCTCCAAATATCCATTATTCCTCACCTCCAATTTAACAAAGTAATCTTACCTATCTAAGGTTCTTGTGAGCCAACAAATATATGTTTTAATCGGAGTACCATCTGAATACGGCCTCTTCCTCTTCACGGATGTGAACCTCTTGCTCTGTAATATTACAATGCTGAATCAGCAAAATATCAAGGAGTAGCCCCATGTAAGACTTAAGTAATTAGACAACACTCCTAACTCTTACCCACAATTAGGTGGATACGCTCCTAGTAGGCAGTCACATATAGAAGTTTGGGAACAGGGGCCGGCGGCCACGTCCACCGTCGGTTCTACCACCAACCGTACACAAATCCTCATAAAAAATGTAAGTGGCGTACCATGCTGACGTCACCACGCTAGTCATCGCGCAGCGACGTAAAACGTCATCACGTACCCTCCATGTAAAAAAGGGGGCCGGGCTCAAAAAATCCCTAATGATAGCGAGGTTGCTGCGCAACCATTGTTACGGGGGAAACAAAAGGAGATCTCACACAACCCAAGGGCCCACAGTGTCCCTGCCACAACAACATAACAGGTATACACGGGGCTCAGAACTAATAACACCCAATGAAAAATAGGGTAATTAACCGAAGTTTTTGTACCCAAAGACCACCATCTGACTGAAATTAGTCACTCTTACAGCCGGAAAAACCCTTGACCTGATCATGTCCAACGGTCATAGAGAAACCACAGAGTCATCTCTCTCAATAAGGATTTGCCAAAATGGAAGCAATTACCGATAAATTACACCATCAGGAGATTTATGCAGATATTAGTTCACCAACAGATATATAGTTATTAGTTTCTGCATATAGAGGTTGGTATTCTCCTACAGTTGAAAACCCCCAGAAAGTGCAACACTCCAATGATTTCGTGAGTCCCATCACACTCTTTTATCTAATGTTATGCCACTCTATATTTTCATTTAATCCTGTAATGTGACTATTGGTAAGAAATATCAGCTTTTGTTCCAGATTGATCAATTTTCTATTGATTTCATCTTGGGTTCTACCTTTAATCTTTTTAAGGATACACCATTCGAAGTCCGAGAATGTGTGTCTTTTCTCATCGAAATGTTTTACTAAAGGAGCTTTCTCGATATGATTTTTCAAACAGCTCCTGTGTTCGATCATACGAGTCTTGCACTTTCTGTTGGTTTTGCCTATATAAATTAGGTCACATGGGCATTTAATCAAATAGATTACATTCTCCGTGTTACAATTAGTATGTTCTTTCAAAGACCATTCTGTGGATAAACCCAAATCAACAGAAGTCATTTTCTTAGTAAAAGGGCACATCACACATTCTCCGCACGGATGATGTCCCATCACACGGGGCAGACCCCACAATGTACTTTGGGCGCTCTCATGATTGACCTCCTTGTGTATGTCGTTTTTCATGACAAGATTGCGGATGTTGGTGCTCTTTTTAAAGGCTATCAAAGGTACTGGACTATTCATATTCTTTTTCCAATTTTTGCATATAATGTTCTTAACTTTATAGGACATGTTACTAAAGGTATTAACAAACACCAATGGGGTGTCGTGATTGGCAGTGTTTTTATTTTTCCTTTCAAGAAGGGCTTCCTGATTGTTGTTAAAAGCTCGTTTAGCAGATTGTCTCACGACTTTGGTAGGGTAACCCCTTTCAATCAGTTTGTCCATTAGTATATTAGCGCCTATTTCATAATCATGATTAGTGCTACTGTTACGCTTTAGCCGTAAAAACTGTCCAAAGGGCAGATTGTCCCGGACATGTTTCGCGTGATGACTCCTGTAATGCAGTAACGCATTTTTGTCGGTGCTCTTGACAAACGGTTTCACCCATAGTTGGTTATTCTGTTGGTAAATTGTTAAATCTAGGTAATTTACTTCTGTAGAGTTCATGGTAGCTGTGAATTTCAGGTATCTATTCTGGTTATTTAGCCAAATAAGGAAATTATTAGCTTCATCTATTGAGCCATGCCATATCATGAACACATCATCGATGTATCTTAACCATTGAGTTAGTTGTTGCTTGAAAGGATTGATTTCCGAATAAATCACTGTTTGTTCTACCATATCTACATACAAATTAGCCAAATTAGCAGCCATGGCAGCACCCATGGCTGTTCCCTCTATCTGCAGATAGAATTGACCCATGAATTGAAAAAAGTTATTAGTCAAAGCTGTTTCCGCACACCATAAGATGAAGGCATTACTCACAGGATGATTGTCCTCACGTTGGAGCAAAATCTCTTCTACCACTTCAAGAGTGGCTCATTGTGGGATGTTTGTATAGAGAGATTGAATATCCAGGCAGATCAGTATGTCTTTGGTCTGGTCAAACGGCAATCCTTCAATTTTCCCAATGGCATCTCTGGTATCTTGAACATAGCTTTTCATTTTCATTACAAAGGGACGTAAATAAAAATCTACAAATTTCGATAAGGGTTCCAAAATTGAATTGACCCCTGACACAATGGGTCTGCCAGGGGGTCTCACCAGATCTTTGTGGATTTTGGGCAAGATGTAAAAAACAGGAGTTCTTGCTGTCTCTCTTGTTAAGTATTCTCCTTCCTGTTTGCTAATCTGTTTCAAATCGACTGCTTTATCCACTTTCTCCTTTATCATTTTAATGATCATAGGACTAGGATCTTGGTCAATTTTGCTGTAGCTGATGTTATCTGACAATAATCTATGACATTCTTCAATATAGTCTTCTTTATTCAAAAGGACTATCGCCCCTCCTTTGTCGGCCTGGCGAATAACGATTTTTTCATTTTTTCCCAGACTTCGTAATATGGCGATTTCTTGTTGACTTAAATTGGAGTTCTTGGGAATGCCTTTATTTTCAAGTTTCTTTAGGTCATGTAGGACCTTCTTTTCAAAAACCACTGATTCTGGGGAATGTGTATGATGCGGTGGACACCAAGTCGAAGGATTCCTTAACCCACTGTAATTAATCTGTAGACTCGCTGGTTGATGTTCAAAGAATTCTCTTAGATGTACCTTGCGCATAAATGTACTAAACTCCATCCTAAATTCAAAAGGGTTGTTATATTTAGATATCACAAAATTCAGGCCCTTGTTGAGACATCGTTCTTCATCCTTGGTTAAGGTTACGCTGGACAAATTCACTACCAACCCCGGTGGCTGCGTGTCTGCATGCGGTCTGTTTGCCATTCCTGCCGACTGTTCCCTCTGCCTAAAAAAGGTGGGCGTCTTGACCCATTTCTTGCTCCTGTATTCCGACCTCTTTGCATAGAGGTATTCTTCTTTCTTCCTCTTTGTCCAGTGTTGTTGGTTTCTACATCTTCACCTGGTGTGCCCTCTTCTTCACTCGTGCTGTATGATGTGTTTCTGAATCTTACCCGACGGTTTGGTCTCTGACCTCCTGTAGGTGCTCCAAAGTTATAGTCTTTAGTGACATATTGGAAGGCCTTCTCATGTGTGAAGTACGTTAAATCTTTTTTCAATCTTTTGATTCTTTCTGAGCTAGATTCCGCTTTAAATGTCTGCATTTCTTTCATGTGGGCTTCTAGCTTAGTTTTGAATGCTTCAATATCAAAATTCTTTTTCATTTCTTCCTCTAACGTTTTCAAATCCACCAGGATCTTCTTGGTGGTTTCCTGGGCTGTCTCAATAATTAAAACCAGCCAGTCTCTCCCACATTTATTAGCTATGTAGCTCCATTTGAGTTTGAATTCTGCGTTATCTAGGAAGAGTCTAGGCTCATTGCGTACTATGAGACCCTGAGGTAAAGCCTGATTTTTCAAATACTCCAGCATGATTATGGCATGCAACTCTGTTCGAACCAGTCTTTTTCGAGTTTGGGTAAGTTCATCCCATTTATCGTCTTTTCCTATGTCTCCCAATTCATTGTCTAGCCCCAACTCTGGTATGGAATTCAAGAGTTGAAGAATGTAATCTTCAGTATAAGCAAGGCTTTTGTCTGAGGTTGTCGTCATGATGCTAGCTATAGCCTCAGATATTTCATACAGTACTTGAAACCGTGACTTCCCTCACCTGCTGGTGCAGTGGAACCCTGCGAGACAAACGTTGCCTCATGAACAGATACTCATCTACAAGGGTAACCCCACACTCCGGTGATGATCCCTCCTACTAAGTGAGGATATATAACATATATTTCAACAAAAGGAAGGAATGTACAACAAACTATATAGAGCAATGAACTTATCCCCTCAGAAAGCAGAAATACATACCAGCCGCTAAATCAATATGGGCTGCATTATGTATTCTCAATCCACATAGAACAATGTTGTTAGAAAATATCATTTTTAATATATTAATCTCTAATTCAGCACAGGTAATACAAAAATAGTTACAACAACATATATACATAACACAGTCATATACATGTTAAAAACATTCCACCTCGCAATATAGAAACATTTACGCCGACAATTAGATCAGCATAGCACCAAAAAGGCAACTTAATTGATTTCATTTCCCATTGTGTGTTACAGCCCAACTTATATAAGTTTCTGTCCTCTGTGTTCTCAATAACCGGACATTCATCAGGGGCAGAGGTAATCCTGTGCTTCAGGTAGATTCTTCCTATTCGACCAACAACTTGCTATTTCTAAGGAGAAAAGAGAGAAACATGTGTCACTGACACCGACATAATGGGTTTAATTTACTCATCACTGCCACGCCCTAATCACCAATAGGGTACCAAGTATGAAATGAATCATATACCAGGTCTAAGGTCTCAAGAAATATATAACTTAGACCTCAAAAGCCAACCCATTTATGGCTCTTCACTGCAGAAGCAGAAGGGATTCAGCATCAAGTCCTACGAAATACCTCCCCCAACGCTAAAATGTAGAACTCTCTCAGTCATAGTAGCTGTTCTTTTGCCCTGAGTAGAAGAAAATCTAGGCATCTCAATCATCGGTTGGATCCTGGTACAACCCAAAATTAGAAGATCTAGTATATGGATTGCTCCCCATGGGATGTGGAAGCTGAATTTTACCTCGATCCAACCAAGTCTCAATAATGGTCACCACCCGTGGATCCTTTCCAATTCCTCTACACCTCCAAGTGTCTGAAAAACAGGTGGAGGAAGATAGATTACATTCGCCCTCCAAAAATCCATTATTCCTCACCTCCAATTTAACAAAGTAATCTTACCTATCTAAGGTTCTTGTGAGCCAACAAATATATGTTTTAATCGGAGTACCATCTGAATACGGCCTCTTCCTCTTCACGGATGTGAACCTCTCGCTCTGTAATATTACAATGCTGAATCAGCAAAATATCAAGGAGTAGCCCCATGTAAGACTTAAGTAATTAGACAACACTCCTAACTCTTACCCACAATTAGGTGGATCCCCTCCTAGTAGGCAGTCACATATAGAAGTTTGGGAACAGGGGCCGGCGGCCACGTCCACCGTCGGTTCTACCACCAACCGTACACAAATCCTCATAAAAAATGTAAGTGGCGTACCGTGCTGACGTCACCACGCTAGTCATCGCGCAGCGACGTAAAACGTCATCACGT
This sequence comes from Ambystoma mexicanum, assembly GCF_040938575.1. Taxonomy (NCBI): domain Eukaryota; kingdom Metazoa; phylum Chordata; class Amphibia; order Caudata; family Ambystomatidae; genus Ambystoma; species Ambystoma mexicanum. The sequence continues at coordinate 284,562,981 of NC_090926.1, forward strand.
ACCCTCCATGTAAAAAAGGGGGCCGGGCTCAAAAAATCCCTAATGATAGCGAGGTTGCTGCGCAACCATTGTTACGGGGGAAACAAAAGGAGATCTCACACAACCCAAGGGCCCACAGTGTCCCTGCCACAACAATATAACAGGTATACACGGGGCTCAGAACTAATAACACCCAATGAAAAATGGGGTAATTAACCGAAGTTTTTGTACCCAAAGACCACCATCTGACTGAAATTAGTCACTCTTACAGCCGGAAAGACCCTTGACCTGATCATGTCCAACGGTCATAGAGAAACCACAGAGTCATCTCTCTCAATAAGGATTTGCCAAAATCGAAGCAATTACCGATAAATTACACCATCAGGAGATTTATGCAGATATTAGTTCACCAACAGATATATAGTTATTAGTTTCTGCATATAGAGGTTGGTATTCTTCTACAGTTGAAAACCCCCAGAAAGTGCAACACTCCAATGATTTCGTGAGTCCCATCACACTCTTTTATCTAATGTTATGCCACTCTATATTTTCATTTAATCCTGCAATGTGACTATTGGTAAGAAATATCAGCTTTGAAAAAAAATCAGCTTTGAAAAAAAATCGTTATTCGCCAGGCCGACAAAGGAGGGGCGATAGTCCTTTTGAATAAAGAAGACTATATTGAAGAATGTCATAGATTATTGTCAGATAACATCAGCTACAGCAAAATTGACCAAGATCCTAGTCCTATGATCATTAAAATGATAAAGGAGAAAGTGGATAAAGCAGTCGATTTGAAACAGATTAGCAAACAGGAAGGAGAATACTTAACAAGAGAGACAGCAAGAACTCCTGTTTTTTACATCTTGCCCAAAATCCACAAAGATCTGGTGAGACCCCCTGGCAGACCCATTGTGTCAGGGGTCAATTCAATTTTGGAACCCTTATCGAAATTTGTAGATTTTTATTTACGTCCCTTTGTAATGAAAATGAAAAGCTATGTTCAAGATACCAGAGATGCCATTGGGAAAATTGAAGGATTGCCGTTTGACCAGACCAAAGACATACTGATCTGCCTGGATATTCAATCTCTCTATACAAACATCCCACAACGAGCCACTCTTGAAGTGGTAGAAGAGATTTTGCTCCAACGTGAGGACAATCATCCTGTGAGTAATGCCTTCATCTTATGGTGTGCGGAAACAGCTTTGACTAATAACTTTTTTCAATTCATGGGTCAATTCTATCTGCAGATAGAGGGAACAGCCATGGGTGCTGCCATGGCTCCTAATTTGGCTAATTTGTATGTAGATATGGTAGAACAAACAGTGATTTATTCGGAAATCAATCCTTTCAAGCAACAAATAACTCAATGGTTAAGATACATCGATGATGTGTTCATGATATGGCATGGCTCAATAGATGAAGCTAATAATTTCCTTATTTGGCTGAATAACCAGAATAGATACCTGAAATTCACAGCTACCATGAACTCTACAGAAGTAAATTACCTAGATTTAACAATTTACCAACAGAATAACCAACTATGGGTGAAACCGTTTGTCAAGAGCACCGACAAAAATGCGTTACTGCATTACAGGAGTCATCACGCGAAACATGTCCGGGACAATCTGCCCTTTGGACAGTTTTTACGGCTAAAGCGTAACAGTAGCACCAATCATGATTATGAAATAGGCGCTAATATACTAATGGACAAACTGATTGAAAGGGGTTACCCTACCAAAGTCGTGAGACAATCTGCTAAACGAGCTTTTAACAACAATCGGGAAGCCCTTCTTGAAAGGAAAAATAAAAACACTGCCAATCACGACACCCCATTGGTGTTTGTTAATACCTTTAGTAACATGTCCTATAAAGTTAAGAACATTATATGCAAAAATTGGAAAAAGACTATGAATAGTCCAGTACCTTTGATAGCCTTTAAAAAGAGCACCAACATCCGCAATCTTGTCATGAAAAACGACATACACAAGGTGGTCAATCATGAGAGCGCCCAAAGTACATTGTGGGGTCTGCCCCGTGTGATGGGACATCATCCGTGCGGAGAATGTGTGATGTGCCCTTTTACTAAGAAAATGACTTCTGTTGATTTGGGTTTATCCACAGAATGGTCTTTGAAAGAACATACTAATTGTAACACGGAGAATGTAATCTATTTGATTAAATGCCCATGTGACCTAATTTATATAGGCAAAACCAACAGAAAGTGCAAGACTCGTATGATCGAACACAGGAGCTGTTTGAAAAATCATATCGAGAAAGCTCCTTTAGTAAAACATTTCGATGAGAAAAGACACACATTCTCGGACTTCGAATGGTGTATCCTTAAAAAGATTAAAGGTAGAACCCAAGACGAAATCAATAGAAAATTGATCAATCTGGAACAAAAGCTGATATTTCTTACCAATAGTCACATTACAGGATTAAATGAAAATATAGAGTGGCATAACATTAGATAAAAGAGTGTGATGGGACTCACGAAATCATTGGAGTGTTGCACTTTCTGGGGGTTTTCAACTGTAGGAGAATACCAACCTCTATATGCAGAAACTAATAACTATATATCTGTTGGTGAACTAATATCTGCATAAATCTCCTGATGGTGTAATTTATCGGTAATTGCTTCCATTTTGGCAAATCCTTATTGAGAGAGATGACTCTGTGGTTTCTCTATGACAGTTGGACATGATCAGGTCAAGGGTTTTTCCGGCTGTAAGAGTGACTAATTTCAGTCAGATGGTGGTCTTTGGGTACAAAAACTTCGGTTAATTACCCCATTTTTCATTGGGTGTTATTAGTTCTGAGCCCCGTGTATACCTGTTATGTTGTTGTGGCAGGGACACTGTGGGCCCTTGGGTTGTGTGAGATCTCCTTTTGTTTCCCCCGTAACAATGGTTGCGCAGCAACCTCGCTATCATTAGGGATTTTTTGAGCCCGGCCCCCTTTTTTACATGGAGGGTACGTGATGACGTTTTACGTCGCTGCGCGATGACTAGCGTGGTGACGTCAGCACGGTACGCCACTTACATTTTTTATGAGGATTTGTGTACGGTTGGTGGTAGAACCGACGGTGGACGTGGCCGCCGGCCCCTGTTCCCAAACTTCTATATGTGACTGCCTACTAGGAGCGGATCCACCTAATTGTGGGTAAGAGTTAGGAGTGTTGTCTAATTACTTAAGTCTTACATGCGGCTACTCCTTGATATTTTGCTGATTCAGCATTGTAATATTACAGAGCGAGAGGTTCACATCCGTGAAGAGGAAGAGGCCGTATTCAGATGGTACTCCGATTAAAACATATATTTGTTGGCTCACAAGAACCTTAGATAGGTAAGATTACTTTGTTAAATTGGAGGTGAGGAATAATGGATATTTGGAGGGCGAATGTAATCTATCTTCCTCCACCTGTTTTTCAGACACTTGGAGGTCTAGAGAAATTGGAAAGGATCCACGGGTGGTGACCATTATTGAGACTTGGTTGGATCGAGGTAAAATTCAGCTTCCACATCCCATGGGGAGCAATCCATATACTAGATCTTCTAATTTTGGGTTGTACCAGGATCCAACCGATGATTGAGATGCCTAGATTTTCTTCTACTCAGGGCAAAAGAACAGCTACTATGACTGAGAGAGTTCTACATTTTAGCGTTGGGGGAGGTATTTCGTAGGACTTGATGCTGAATCCCTTCTGCTTCTGCAGTGAAGAGCCATAAATGGGTTGGCTTTTGAGGTCCAAGTTATATATTTCTTGAGACCTTAGACCTGGTATATGATTCATTTTATACTTGGTACCCTATTGGTGATTAGGGCGTGGCAGTGATGAGTAAATTAAACCCATTATGTCGGTGTCAGTGACACATGTTTCTCTCTTTTCTCCTTAGAAATAGCAAGTTGTTGGTCGAATAGGAAGAATCTACCTGAAGCACAGGATTACCTCTGCCCCTGATGAATGTCCGGTTATTGAGAACACAGAGGACAGAAACTTATATAAGTTGGGCTGTAACACACAATGGGAAATGAAATCAATTAAGTTGCCTTTTTGGTGCTATGCTGATCTAATTGTCGGCGTAAATGTTTCTATATTGCGAGGTGGAATGTTTTTAACATGTATATGACTGTGTTATGTATATATGTTGTTGTAACTATTTTTGTATTACCTGTGCTGAATTAGAGATTAGTATATTAAAAATGATATTTTCTAACAACATTGTTCTATGTGGATTGAGAATACATAATGCAGCCCATATTGATTTAGCGGCTGGTATGTATTTCTGCTTTCTGAGGGGATAAGTTCATTGCTCTATATAGTTTGTTGTACATTCCTTCCTTTTGTTGAAATATATGTTATATATCCTCACTTAGTAGGAGGGATCATCACCGGAGTGTGGGGTTACCCTTGTAGATGAGTGTCTGAGGTTTAGTCACATCCATGCACAGCAAGAGATCGCTAAGGTTTCGACTCCTTTTAAATGCAAACATCAGTTTATTCTTGAATAGAGGCTTCCTCTTGTCATCGCAGGTAAGAATATTCCAATGTTTCATAATATTCTGTTTTATGCGTTTACTCTGTATGGAATAGTGGGAGATATATACTAACAGAAGCTCTGTCGGTATTGTTTTAGAGTGTATCAATGTATTTCTTGACTTTTCCATCAGCCTTACTTTACATTCTACAGTTCTTTGTTCTTATAGCCTTGTTTAATTCTTTCAAGCACTGCTCTTCATCACTGACAGTATGTGTTACATGCAAAAGATGACTATAAGGTAAACCTTTCAATGTTTCTTTGTCTATATAGGAGTCTGTTCCTGTCTGCGGGTTTAACATAAAAGCTTGTTTCAAAAGATGGATGTGTCGGTGTTGTTAGCACATCTAGGACATGTACCAACGGGCCTCCTATCTACATAGTGAATTAAATGTGGTTGTCAACAACTCAGTGCTCCAGATAAGATTTTGAGGTCAGAGTATTTTACTCCCTACTTTTAAACTTTGAGAGTACATTTGATTTCAATGGAGTAAAAATTAGTTTTATCCTTCACAAGAGTTAAAAGCATGTTACATCCAGCTCATGCATGCAAAAAGTTAAAACTAAATGGAAATCTTCATGCTGCAGCTTTGCACATCCTGGCAGAAAAGCAGGTTTCTCTCTTATCTAAAACAAGCACAGGGAGCAGTGGCACAAATGGTCTCTCACAAATAGAACAGATGAGCACACTCTCTGAGCTTCCCTTGCATGTAAAGAAAAGGTACAACAGCAGCATATGTTTTTTAACTTTTCGCTCACACAGAGCAGATCACCTTGAGTAGGAGCCGTACAGGCCTCCCCTACAAAAGCAGAAAAGGTGAATCAGGGCAACCGCAATGCAAGCTTTCATCATGTCAAATGGGTGGAGTGGATCAGTGCAAGATAAATCAATGGGAGAAGATTCCCACATGGAGAACACATTAGGAATGTGTCCCTGCCGTAGAAGCTTCCCTTAAAATAAAAACAGTTGCAACATAGGCTTCAGTAGTGCATACTCCACTCCTAATATAGAAAAGGTATACCATGGACATCGGTTACAAAAACGACCCAAGTCAGTTAGAAATGCGTCCACAGATAAGTAGTGTAAAAGGAGGAAATAATGCCTTAATACACCCTACCCGATAGCATTGAAGCAACGCCATATATGACGCAGAAAATGTCATAAAAGCAACATATGCTGTAATACATTAAAACAATACACATAAGAAGAATACAAATGTTGATGTAACAAAGTGGATAAAACTATTCTACAAAACCTTCAGATAAAATATATTACACAACATCATTGTGAGTGCACCAATATCTTTTTTGCTCTTAATCTCAAGCCCACACAGTATATAAATAACTACACTCACCCAGTGGCCGCTCCAGAAATGTGTATCTCTGTGGTGGTGTAGATCCCAATTTAAAATCTACAGAGGGAGTAATTAAGGAGAGGGGCAACATATTCAAATGTCTGTGTAATAAAGGTCATAAAAAATATTGTCTTGACTTACTAGTATTTGGAGATCTGATAATTAAGGAAATGTGTGGCCGCCACCATCCATACATGCAGAGCAGCACAACTTACTCAGGTCATTTACAGTGTGATTACTCATTTTTAAAATGTAGTCAAAACTGCGGCAGCCATTTTGCTGAAAAAAACATTCGTTTTGAATTGGACAGATGAATGTCATATTGGAATGGAGCACAAAGTACTATAAATGAACATGGCAAACGGGATTGTAAAGATCCAGAGTAATAATGAATGATATAAACAAATATAAATGAAACATGAATACCAAAAATGTTTATAAATGCAATGAATTAGTACGTGGAAATTATGAAAACGTTAACATTCAGAAATGAAAAAGCATACATACATCACTATAGATACAGTGAGATGTTTCTATTGGAATATTAATGAAACATTTCTGTTTATGCTGGAAACACACATTTTACTACGGGTTTAACCAGGACACAAATTATTTGTATTTACTGCAACAAGTCACAAGTAACCATGGTTACAATGAAGGGGGTCATTATTACGTGAAATGTATGTAAAATGATGGTCATACACAAAATGTAGAGCAGTTGTTAAACTGAAAATTACTAACAAAGTAGATGCATGTCTTAAGATATCTGATATGGATGGAGGTCTATGTGCCTGGTACTAAGATGTATTAATTATAGGTACATATCTCTAGAATACAAGAAACCAAGAGCATGATTTATACAAAATGTAAGTTGGTGTGATAACAAACACAAACCATATGCATGTGAATATATGTATTGCAAAGTACTTAGGAGTATATAATCTCATTTAACCCTTTAACATGAGATTTAGTCAAATAGATCAATGCGATTTAGTCAAATAGATCAGTCTCTGTTACATTTCAAAAAGGCGATGATCTATATTTTTGCCTTTCAGACTAGACAAGAGAACTGTCCATGTAAAGTCTGTCTCTTTGTGATTCTTTTCCGAAAACTGTGAAACCAACGTAGCTGCAGTGTTTCTATTCTTAATACAGCTCTTATGTACACATATTCTTGTTTTGACCTTGCGCATAGACATGCCTATGGATAATAAATTACACAGGCATACTATTGCATAGATTATTTTACTTGTGTTGCAATTGGTAAGATGTTTTTGTTGCCAAGGTTTTCTTAAACCTAAATAAAATGTGGTGCTAGATTTGGTTTGAGGGCACATGGAGCCACTACCGCATGGGACATGCCCAATTGGAGTAGCTAAACCCCACATTTGAGTCAAAGCTTGGGTAGGTTGTGTTGGTTGTCTGAAGAAGGATTGTACCAATTTATCTTTCACATTTCTGCTGTGTTTAAACGCGAGCAATAGCCATGTTCGTTTGGAAGGACCCTGGTCTAACAATTTCCAATGTTTGAGAATGATTCACGTAATTTGATAAGACTTGTTTTATAAGTGTTGACACGGACTAGACTGACCTCTTTTGGTTTGGTCTCATTGGAATGTGGTTCTAAAATGGCTTCTCTGTTGTTGTTAGGGGCTCGTTTCATACTTTGATGTATAAGCTTCTTGGGGTAATTCCACTGTGACAATTTGTCGGCTAAAGTCATATTATGTTCTTGATATGTTGCTCTCTCTGTACTGTTGCGGCGTAACCGCATGAATTGGCCATAGGGAAGATGATCCTTAAGGCTACGATGATGAAAATGATCGTAACCCACTAGAGAATTTTTTGTGTGGGAAGATATTTTTAGTACCTGTTCTTCCAAACAAATATTCACATCTAGAAAGGTTACTGATGAGTTGTCATGGTACTGATAAATTTCAAAGCTGGATTAAGCGTATTGATCCATACAACAAATTCAGTTGCAAAGGTAAGTGTACCTTCCCATATGATGAGCACATCATCGATGTACCTCTTCCATAACAATAGATGATCTTTAAATGGATTAGAATCATCATAGATACATTTCTGTTCAAACATTTACACAGAGGTAGGCTATGCAATGGGATACAGGGGATCCCATAGCTGTTCCCCCTGATTAGTTTATATAGATTGCTATCGAACTCAAATTCATTTTTAGTGAGAGAAGTCCCCATACACCATGTGATAAAGGCCCTATTATCTTCATCTAGTTCCAAATGGTATCTCTGTGACTAGAGCAACAGCTTCATTCTGCGGGATTAGGGTATAAAGTGATTCAATACCACATGTTTTTAGAAGTTGAGGCTGTTCATTATACATAGAACCCTTTACAATATTGATCACATGGGTGGCATCTTTGATGTAAGAGGCCATCTGTGAAATATGTTCACTGAGGAAATACTCTACAAAACAGGAGATGGGTTCAAGAACCGGCCCTATCCCTGACATAATGGGTCTCCACGGTGGATAAAGGGCTTGTTTATGAATCTTAGGCACAGTGTAAAATACTGCGGTGCCTACTGGTGGTTGTGTAGGATAGGTAGATCATTGTTCTGACAGTCTTCCTTCATCTACTTCCAACTGCACACAATGTTTAATCCCTGTAAGAATTTCCAAAGTAAGGTCATAAGTAAGGGGTAAATAGCGTGATGTGTCACTGAGTTGCCTATAACACTCTTCTTGATATTTCATGAGATCTTGAAAGACAGTAGCTCACCCTTTGTCTGCTTGTTTGATAATAAGTTCTTTATTATGTTGTAATTTTCGGATAGCTTCTTGTTCATCAGAAGTTAAATGGAAGTAAATATTGTTGTGAGAGGCTAGTTCTAAAGCCTCAAGATCTTTAAGAACTCTGTGCTAAAATACTACAGCTTGAGGGCTTCTAGCTGTTACAGAAACCTCAAAAGTAGAAGGAGTTTTCAGATTGGTAAATTTGTCTTCCTCCACATAATCAGAGGAGGCAAAAAAACATCCTCATCATTTTTTTATTCTGCTCTAAAGGTGAACAGATCATATACACTTGTTGGGACAGAGTCCTAACCTTTTTCTAAAACCTGCAATTCCACTGGTTAACAAGTATACGACCAATGATGGCCACTCCTTGTCGTTTCGGGGTCCTGTCCCCATCCTCTGCCTAAAAAAGGCCTCATCTGTTGTTGTTGTGCATTTCTTCCTTGACTTCTCCTGAATTTTCTTCCTCCCCTTCTTTGTACTCTATTGTTTTGACGATTTTGGAGAGGCTCTTCGTGTGAAGTGCCAGGATTTTGGTCGGTGTCTTCATTGTTAAAATCATTATCAGTACTGTAAGATGTGTTTCTAAACCATAAACGTTTTTGATTGAATTACGGTCTATGAGAAATTGTATAATCTTTATCAGAGTACGGAAAAGCCCCTGTCAATTTGAAATTCTAAAGATCTTTTCGAAACCTCCTAATTCTATCTGCTGTAGCAGTGGTTTTGAACTCATCTATTTCCTTGTTTATTTCTTCCAGCAATTTAGAAAATGGTTCTAGTGGCACAAGGTTATAGATTTCTTCTTTACATGTGTTAAGTTGATCAATTATCTGCTTAGTAACTTCTGTGTCTATCTCTATAATTAAAATCAACCAATCCCTCCCACATGTGTACACTATTTCACTCCACTTAATTCTGAAGTTGATCTTATCCAAGAATAGCCTTGGTTCATTGGGCACAATAAGTTAATTAAGCAATAGCTTACTTCTTCGGTACTCTAACATAATGGAGCCTTAAAAAATGTCTGTCGTTATTAATTGTTTTCATATCTGAAATACTTCGTCCCATGATGAACTAGAAATAACTGATGCAAACACCCCCACACTGATGAGGGAAATGAAGGGACACAGCAGCGCAAGCTACACTCACATATAATTGTAGGTCTCAGCAGTCCACATTACTGCCACAGAGATCATGTCAAGTATGTGCCTCACCAACCCAGCAGTGCCACAGCAGAGGGAGAACCACCCGCATAGAACAGGAACAGTTAATTGCTGAAATAGTGGATAATCCTCAAAGATAGAACTACTAGAACATTGATAGCGACTAGTCAAAATACATAGGCTAACTCGAATCAAAAAAGATCTGCATAGTAGAAATTCAGTAAAGCATAATTCTAAAGAATTCATCCTTCGAAAAAATTATAATTTCTATGCCAAGTCCCAGACACTATATAGCTGGTTCACTTCCTAAAACATGTTGCAGAAGGGAATGTTAATATAAAACAGGGGGACAGGTCACTCAATACGCCTTTCATTATTTGTCTGTAAAGGTCCGGCCATTTGATCTCTTTTGTACATATTTTAATTTTTAAGACACTAAAGCCTGACCAATTACACATGTGAGGGTCTAGGAGTAAGAGACGGACACAAAGGTAGCATGTTGATTGTCAAAGACTTTTATTAATAACACATGTGGGGGGGAGTTGGAGGAAAACCTAACTAACACTACCTCTAAGAGGGGGGTCCCTACCTAAACAAAACTAGCTAATGAAACTATCGGTGTCAGAATGTCCAAAGTAAAGTTTGCAGTCCTGTGTCCAAATCCTAACCTGTCCCTCACACTCTAAACTTAAGAAAAGGTCAAAAGGAAAATGTCTTGTCGCTGTCGACTTGCAGCCCAGCTTCAGCTTCGCAGTTCACAAAACAAAAGTGAAATTAAGCAAACAAAAGTTTCATTAGACTCAAAGGGGTTGATTCCGTTTCCCCAGAGACTTTCCAGCTTTATCGAAGTTTCTTCTGTGAGCTGGCCCTTTTCCTAGGGACTGAGACAAGGAAAAACAGCCTGGTTCTCTCTCACAAGTCCTGCTGTGATTCTCAGTGCCCCTCCTCTTGTTTACCTCTCCTGCCAAGTAGGGTACACCACATTCTTGAATTCTCAGTTCTGTCTCTCTATTTTCACTAGCACCCACAGCCTTGCTTAGTTTTAAGGGAGCCTCTCCACTGTCCGGGAATGGCCAGCAGACTCACGAGGCTGCTGGGGCACTTTGTTCCCCCAGCTGCATCGAAAATTTGTAACATGGCCTCCACCATCTCTTCAACACACGGTGAGGCCACTGGGGTGTTCTGCACCCCTGGGGCCTCACCAAATTGACCAGCATTTTTTGAGTCGGGCCACCAGTGCAAAGCCGGTGGCCCGACATTCATTTTAGTATTAAGGGGACCGCTCCATTGTTCGGGAGCTGTCCCAAGACTCAAGATGGCTATTCATTCCTTTTGTGACACTGTTTGAATAGTACCCAAGGGGGTGTTTTTTGATAAAATGTGATGCAAATGGTGCATTTTGAAGAATGTTTTTTCAGCAACACCGGCCAAAACTATTGGCCACATAGTGAAGTGACTCATCAAACTTGCCCACATTGCCCCAAAAAAGTGGCCAACAATGACCCCAAAAAACTGGTCCACTCTAGCTTTTTGTCTTTTCGGTTCAGGTATTTGCCCTATTACCCACTCCAAACTTGGATCTGGGGCCACCAGCCTTGCCCCAATATTGCAGCAGCCAGAGGGTGTTAGGACTTGCATGCCAGAGGGAAGTGATTTGCAAGGTGGGGTGGGGAGTGACAGGAGACAGCATTGGTCTCTGGTCAGTGCTGGGGGCTTGCAGTGCTGAGGCGTTGGGATCTGGCATAGGAGTCTCAGAGCGGGTGCTGCAGAACCCTCTGTGTGAAGTATTTTTTTGTAATCATTGGTGTACCCTGCTCTCAGCTGCTCACACATAATCCTTTAGCACCAACCAAGGAAGCTCATCTCAGAGTCCGGCTTGCCATTCCACCTAAATGCAAATCACTGCCTAGTGCCTACAAATCTGGTGAGTACTATGAGGGTTGTAATATTCAGGGAAAGCTTGAGGTGGCAGGTCACCACTCAGTGTGTATGCCTGATAAATGAGAAACTGCTATATTATGCTTGCTGCAGCCAGTCGATGTAAATGAATAGCTTCTCACTCATGGCAATTTCAGACCCAGTTTTTGTCATTGAATGCTCATGTTTCCTATTTTACATAGTTTTACATGCCTTTTTTAAAGGTTTTTTTAACAAAATGTTTTGAAGTTATCCCGAATACCGCTTTAGAGCCAACATTTGGTATAGCCCTGCCAAAACATACTCTTATGTTTGACTTTTGCTTTACATTTATTTCTGTCACCAGTACAAGATTCCGATTTACGTACAGGCCCTCAAGAAACACCTAGGAGACGTGCCCAGCTGAAGCCCTATCCCAAGCCCAAAGCAGCAGAACCCCTCATTGTTAGTATGAGTAGCATCAAGGAGAAAACAAGCCCTTTTTGGTATTACTTTACCATTAAACTTGATGGTATCTCCAAGGCGGTGTGTTCTGTGTGCTTAGCCGGTTTTGTCTTGTTGTTCTGCAAATTCGAGACAGTGCAGCACATCAGCACTGACCAATCATCAGCGTTCCAAGCATCACAACGACTATGTTCAATCTGAAATGAAAAAAGAGGCTGTTGTAGGAAGAATCAACAGCAATATGACCAGCGCAAAGTGCAAGAGGGCATGGTCACAGCTGTCCGTTCAAGATTGTCTGGACAAAAAGCAGACCTGGCCTATGAACAGCCCTTCTGCACATGCTGTGCATCTCAGTCTTGGCAAAATTATAGCATTGGACTTGCAACCTTTTTCTGTTGTTGAAGATGTAGGTTTTGTGCGTTTACTTCAGAAGCTGGAGCCCAGGTACAAAGTACCATCACGTACATTTTTTTTGGCTCGCATCATCCCTAACATGTATGAAAAAGTAAGCCAGTATGTTGCTTCTGAGGTTCAGAGCACTGAGAAAATAGCATTTACTGTAGACCTTTGGACCTCTGATAATACTGTAAAATCTTTTATGAGCTTAACAGGACATCGGCTAGCCAACAACATGAAAAGGCATGGAGTTTTGTTGCAGTGTGAGGCTTTTGGCAGAAGCCATACTGGTGCAAAAATAGGCTTGACATTCCAAGAAATGCTTCAAAGGTAGCAAATTACCCATTCCAAAGTGCATGTGATTCTTCGTCATAATGTAGCTGCAGCTAACATGTGTAAGGCCTTCAGAGATGCCAATTTTGCTAGTGTGGGTTGTTTTTCACATACCCTACACCTTTGCATCCATGATAGCCTTGTTGTGCAATGATCTGTGTGAGACATGCTGTTGCATGCAAGAAAAGTTGTTGGCCACTTCAAACATTCCAGTTCTGCCATGTTCAGCTTGCACTCACTGCAAAAATATCTTGGGTTTCCTGAATTGCAGTTAATCCAAGATGTGTAAACACAGTGGAACTCCTCCTTTTTGATGCTGGGGCGACTGGTAGGGCAGAGGCGGCCAGTGAGTTTGTACTTGTGCAGAGGACGATAAAGTGCCTAATCTTTCTGCCTGTCCGTGGCTTTTGGCAAAAAATGTTTCATCTATTTTGGCACCCTTTTCAGAGCTCACAAAGGAGATTTTGCTCCCATGCACCAAGCATCTCCTTGGTGTTTCCTGCTGTCAAAGCTTTAAGGTCCTGCCTGGGCTCTGGTGAGGTTAGGGACACTGGGGTGAAGCTTGTGAAAACAGAGCTATTGAAGGCTGTAGAGGCAAGGTTTAAAGACATTGAGGACATACCTATCTACTGTGTGGCGACAGCGATCGATCCTCGTTTCAAATTAACATTTTTCAGTAATGATGTTGTGGCCAACAATGTCAAATGTGCAATCTACTCTACTGCCTTAACCCTGTGTGAAAAGACCTCACACCCTTCTGTGGGGCAACCTGCAGACCCTGACCTGCAAGACGATGAGCCAACACCCAAGAAGAGTGTTCCACCATGTGGCATATGGGCCTTCTGGGAAACTGTTGTTCAGCAGTCCGTGGCAGGTGTGAGTCAATTAGTTTCTTGGACACTGAGCTCACTATATTTTTGAGTGAGCCGCTGCTCCCTAAAACAGAAGACCCGCTGCAGTGGGGATGAAATGAACAGTGTAAGATTTCCAGGGTTGTCAAAAGTTGCTCGTGTGTATATGGCACCTCCTTTTGCCAACATGGCCAGTGAGAGAGTGTTCAGTACAGCTGGAGATATTTATTCTGAACACAGAAGTACCCTCCTAGCAGATTTTTTTTCCTGAAATATAAGTATTGGGAAAGATTTCCATGTCTGTGAAATGTTCCCTCCAATTGTGAACCCACCAACTTTTTGCTGTTGTCTGACAAGCCTAGCCTGACTTTCGCCAGTGGCACACAGCCTTCTGTTGCACTCCACTGAGTTTTCACTCACTTTGTTATGGGGAAACGGGCATGCCATTAAAGACAGTCAGTACTGGGAGAAGTTTCCCTTAGTACTTTCCAATGTTGCACAGTACAGTGCGCTGGGGTCTTCCTTTAGTTTCTAAAGGCCCTAGACACCCTCAAAGGATTTTTCGGGAGAAGTACAAATGTGCCTTGGACAGATTTGGTGGCAGCTGGTATATTTCATATATTTGTAACCCTTTCGTGTGCTTTATATCGCTTTTACCACGTGTGGCACAGGACAGTGGCTTGGCATCAAAATGGCCATTCCACAAGGTCCTCTGTTCTGTCCTTTGGCCATCTTGCCCCTTTGCCTTCCCCAGGTCGAGCAGACCCGGGAAAACCCTTATTTGGTCATGCACTTTCCCATGACACCCAAAGTTTTCACGGGCTTCTGCATGCCTTGTGTGTGTGCCTCCAGGATGTGGGTTGGACTGTATAGTTTCAAACCACATCCTGGGTGCCAGAGTTGTTTGTGTGCTGGAAATGACTGAGACCACTGTGGTCCGTGATTGGTCCACGTCTGGCATGGCTGTATGTGAGCAGGTCTCCCATTGGGTCCTTTTCGTTTTGGCGCGAAGGAGATTCTGGATAAGACAAGGACCCACACACCATACCAGGTCCATTTCTTGAGTTCTCACTGAACATAGGTTAGGATCTAAGCATTCTGAAACCAAGAAGCCGAGTCGAGGATCCGCTGGTGACCCGTTGGAAGGTTTGACACCCTGAGCCCACTGTTGTCTCACAGGTCCCCTCTGCCTCTCATGGAATTTAGAGGGTCTGCAAAGGTGTTTCGACCCATTTGAATGGTGGGAACAACTTTTCAAGGCACCTACACCTTAACCTGGAAGCAAGCCTTCTCGGAAGTGTTCCTGGGCCCACCAGTGAAATGACCAGCTTGCACAGGACTTCCACTCTGGAACCGCTGCTATCTTGAGTTGACACTTGAGACTTTGGAGTTCGTAAGCACGAGGTATAAGGCACTCACCTCCTGAGTTTTGTACACCTAGGTGCCCTAGGTCTGGAATTAGAAGAGTACTCATGAACCCAAGTGCACGCGGTTACTGTGTCGCCCAGCCGTGGTGACGTACTTCGAGGGTGCACTGCTGCTGTGCTGCCCTTTGCCCTGAGATGTGCTGCAGTGAAATCGAGGTGATTCCTTCACCAGGAGAGGAGAAATTGTCACTGTCCCGCCCGGAATCATCCCTGGAACTCAGCTGCTGAAAGCCACAGAGCTGCACAATTGCAGCATTTGAACCCGCAACCTAAGTGGACACGACTGCCGAAGTTTGGTCCTGGAGTGCACCTTGGGTCAGTCAGTACTTGTAACCCTTACCGGTGGCCCCTGGTGCATCCATCCATTTTTATGCACAAGTTTCCCCTGAGGGCCACTCGCCTTTCTTGAGGTAGCCTGTGCTACCGCCCTATTCCCAACTTTTGGAACCTGTTCTGCCCTCTTGGGGGTCCCTCCATGAATAGTGGGAACTTATTCATCACTGCCTCACCCACCTTCCTGAGTCGCTACAGCCCCTGAAAGAGACCCTGTTTTTTGCTCTAACGCACGATCGCGTGTGTCTACACTGAAAGCACTTTTGAGCGTTAGGCTCCATTCTTCGTAGGGAATGGACTGGCTCTTAGTTAGGATTTGATAAGTGAAAGACTGCCTAAAGCATATTCACACTGTAAACCCCTTTTCTTTGCAGGTTGTGGACCCTTACTCTGTGACATTCCTTTAGGCCAATTGTAACTGTATATATGTTTTATAGGAGTGTGTTTTTGGTTTAAGTATTACTGCTGTTCTTTGCTTGTGGTTGATTTAAAAGGCCTTTAATAAATGTATATGTATTTTTGATATGCACCTGACTAAGAGTAATTTGTAGTGTCCTTGACAGTGTGTGCTTATTGTGGGCTTTCGATCACCCTCCCCCCTCCTGATGCCTATTGTTGACCGCCGCCAATGCTACCTTGATTGGTCTGACTTGTCCAAAAGGTTACTCTGTTCGAAGAAACTAGGCTGGACTTCTGAACCTCTGCACACCAGGTCAGAGTTCAGAAATCCATCTTAACAATAACCTTCCCCTTAAAGGTTACTCTTATTAGTGACATTATAATATGCCTACAGAGATATGTGTGCAATTAATACACATGAATACCCATGCAATAGAATGCCTCCTTAGTTTATTCATTGAAATATTGTTTATTATGCCCTAGAATATATTTACCTAAAAAAATACTTATTTGGCACACTGTTTGGCTCCGGCTGAATAGCTGGACCAACTATTCAGTATTCGACCGAATAGTAAATTAACTATTTGGTACACCCCTACAGGCAACCAGGAACCTCCATGTCTCCTTAAGTAGTTCAATATTCAGCCAAACAAGAAGTTTTTCCATTCTAGCTCCACGACTTTAATATACAAATGGTTTCTCAACCTTAACTCCAGTCTTTCATTCAACTTAGTTTCCTTATTACTTTCAGTTCACTGTTCAATATTTAGCAAGTTTATTCTTCCCTTTCATTCAGTGTTCAATAGATACAGGTTTTGCTTATTTTATTCAGTTCAGTTATCAAAAGGTGCAGCCTTGCATGTTTCATTCACTTTGGTATTCAATAAGTGTAACTTTGTTTCCTTCATTCAATTTGGCATTCCAAAAATGCTGCTTTGCTTGGTTCATTCAATTTTTTAATCAATAAATGCAACTTTGCTACTTTCATTCACTTCTGTATTCAATAAAGGCAACTTTGAGTATTTTATTTTATTCAGTATTCATTAAAGGCACTTGCTTGTTTCATTTATTTTGGTATTCAATAAAGGCAACTTTGCGTGTTTCATTTGATTCAGTATTCATTAAAGGCAACGTTGCTTATTTCATTCAATTCGGTATTTAATAAAGGTAGCTTTGCTTGTTTCATCAGTTTGGTAATCAATAAAGACAAAGTTGCTTGTTCCCGTGGACCGCTACTACATTTACAGTTCCTTGGAGCGCCCAGGGAGTTCTAGTGTCCCTGACACTTACCTAGACTTGGCAGCTCCTGATAACGGCTTCTCCCTAAGAGGGAAAGCCTGTTCACCAGGTACTTCGCTCAGCAATCTCTGGCTCTGGTGCGCAGTTCCACCTCCACTTCTCGGCAGCGCCTGCTGCCTGCCTCCCCTTCTGTGGGATCTCCAACCTGCACAATCACACCAGTAGGACTCCCTGGGTTTTGGTTGGCTTCTCTGTGTCTCGGCTTCTCTCGCTCCCACACAGCTCTTTCTGCTGGGCCTTTCTCTTTGCCTGCTTCCCCGTTGTGCTTCAGCCTTCCACCTTTTATATACTTGGGGTCCTTTAATGGGCTGCAGTTGTATAACATCCATTACTACTGCCTGACTCGGATTACCCAGACATGCCTGACCTTCAAGCATCTTCTTCGTCCCAGTACCAAAGTGGTGAGAGTAATTGGTATCTATTACTCTCAGTTGCTTCTTCCTC
This sequence comes from Ambystoma mexicanum, assembly GCF_040938575.1. Lineage (NCBI taxonomy): Eukaryota > Metazoa > Chordata > Amphibia > Caudata > Ambystomatidae > Ambystoma > Ambystoma mexicanum. The sequence continues at coordinate 284,580,637 of NC_090926.1, forward strand.
GTCTCAGTACTAGAATGGGTAAAGTGTGTACTATTCATAACTCTCAATTGTTTCTTCCTCCTCTCAGTACTGTTAGGTACCCCAAGAGGGGAATGGAGGGGAACTGCCTTATAGTGACCCATAAAGGTCGGAAGAGAGTTAGGCGGATTGTCATAATGACAAGTGGGATACTGTGTTTTATCCCAAGGAACCTCATCACCTGTCTTTCTCCCTCTCTGTCTAACATGTCTGGGATGATAGTATCTCCTGCTCTTCTCAGAGACAAGGGAACATGGTGCACAATATCCCATAACACTTCTGGGATAGGGTTCCCTCCTGAAAGAAGGATGTGGAATATCGGGTCTTACCTAAAGGCATCCCGCGTCCAATCCCCAAGGACCCTCTATCCAGGTGACCCTCCCTCGCTTGTCCACCCCCAGGGCAAGGATCCAAAAGAGATGGCCTTTTATTGGTCACCTGCACAGAGCATCCAGGGGAGTAGAAGTAAGAAGACCCTCAGGTTTCTCACAGTACAATTATGGGAGGTATCTTGTGTTCTAGATTATAGAAAAGGATGGAATAAAGGATGAATAGTCATTAACGCACAAATATGGATTAGGAAGAAAATATACCGGAAGAGCAGATAATACATTTATTTACCATCATGGGTGGTATTTTGGTGGACAGTAGGTTAATGAGAGACACAATAGAGTGCTGATTATTGGTTTTCTTGTTTGTAATTATTTTGGCTTTAGGCTAATTTGGAGAGGGTTTGGACCCCACAGGAGTACAATATAAGAAGTTCATAAAGACTGTATAAGGAATCATTCGAGCAGCAGAACATATTCAGGTACACGTGAGATATATTATGAGACAGGGGCTATAATATGAAAGGATATGCAGTCTTAGTGACTCCTCAGTGGTCATTTGTGCCCATAGGGTGGTGACCCTTTTGGAATGTGTCTATGAGGGAAGGTGTTTGGGTAAATATGCCAGGTGGATTGAGTGAAGACTTGACCCACTCTCAGCAAAATTAGATATACAGTGAATATGAGTAATTTCATACGTCACTAGGGTGTTATTTAGCATGTTAGATTTGCACATTTTGGATGTTTGGTATATGAATGTTCACTAAGGGTTTGTCACATTCATTTTTACTAAGAGATCAGTTGCAGTTGTTTATATAAGAGATAAACAGTGGCCGATTTGGTGGTGGTAACATGTATGTAATGGTGAAGGTGCTTGTGATGAAACAAGAGGGATCTTTTGAATCACCGGATGGTGAGGCGGTGAATAATTGGGTGGATACCGATTTGTCCTAGTAGTAATCATGTTGCATATATTTTTATTTTTTCTCCTTTAATCCAACCCATTTATGGTTCGTATTGATTTATTATTTGTTGTAATTTTTGTGTTTATAAAATGATTATGATGTATTGTGCTCGGTTTTACCATTGAATAATTGTTAATGGTCACAGATTGTTTTGTGGTTTTTTTGTGATAAAATTATATATTTTTCATAATATACAATTTATCTTTACAATATGTAAATATTGATATTTGGTTGGCACTGTAGCCCTGAAGAAGACTTCTGTGAAGAGGTTGAAACCTGTGTTGGCAAGACCAGTAAAAGAATATGTGCAAAAACTCAATGTGTCGATTAGTATGCATTTATAATACCATGGTATACTAGTAAGGTTTGGCGCAACTGGTCTGGAGTCATATATAACTTTGTAGATTTATTGACACTTAAAACTAATGAACATTAGTTTAAAATACATGATGATTGTATAATTAACTGGGGGAGGAAGCTCAGCGGAGTATTTACCCAACCTAGTTCATCTGGTTTTAGAAAGGGGTTGTCAACAGTAAACAAAGTTTTAGATTATTTTTAATAATACCAACATTTATGATTTTATGAACCCTGACACTATATTTTTATTGATATGATATGATGAGTCATTTATAACGCACCTGTGCACAAGTGTTTCTAGGCGTATTGATCTGAAGACAGCTTTCGATAGTGTCCCTCGGATGTTATTGTGGAAAGAAATGTTAGACCTGTGTGTACCTCCTCCTCTGATAGCAGCTGTTTACAGGTTTTATGATGGGAATACTGCCAGTGTTAAATTTGGCCTTCAGGGAGCCTATATGCACATTTACCCAGTGTAGCTGGGAGTTAGACAGGGGTGCGTGCTGGTCCCCTTTTTGTTTTTGTATATATAAGTTCCCTTGCAGAAGATATAAATAATTTGGTCGCAGACACACCATGAATCAGAGAAACGGAAATTGGCATACTTTTTTTGCAGACGATGCAATTTTTATCTCTAAATCACCATCTGGGCTACAAGAACAGCTAGATGTTTTTGAACAGCAATGCAAGGTTTGGGGCTATGTATTGATGTCAAAAAACAAAATATTTGTGCTGTAGCAGAAGGATAAAAACATCGTATTATTAAAATGTCTCTATTCTCTGCAAAATTAGAAAAGGGAATTTTCTTTGACTATCTTGGAGCCTGGGTACCTGAAGAGTGAAGCTGGTATGGCCAGGTGGAAAAGAGTGCCAAGATCCTGGCAAACAGGGTGTAAGGAGTTAACTACGAGATTCTCCAAAAGACATAGTGGCTGTGCAATTGCAAGCTATGTCAGCTGCTTTATATGGCACAGAGATTTAGGGAATGACTCGTTTATGCCCATTAGAAACTGCAGAAAATAACATTTTAAAATCTTTGCTATCCCTTAATGTGAGCGCACGGAATGAGCCACTCCGATTGGAACTTGGCATTAGAGGCATAGGGGTTGAGGGAAGATTGAAGACTCTCTTATATTGGTCCAAACTATGGAGCTCACCTAGTTTGGCATCCTATAGGGAGGACATGGAAGACATTCATAACTCCTTAGGGTTGGCATCGCTCCCATGGTTTGCACATGTCCGCGATACAAGTTTAGCGCTGGACATTGCTTATCTGTGGGCTGACCCTGGTAATATTAGTAAAACAACCCTGTGTCTCATAAAACATCAGTATAATGATTATTTTGCCACTAATATTACGATTGACATCTGTAACCCTACAGCACTATCTAACAACGGAATATAGCCTCGGCCTAGAGAAATACTTAGAAGAGGTGGAAAACGTAATGGGCACTAATTTATGAAGATCAGAGCGGGGTTCCTGCCTCTGGCTGAACATACGCCAAAGTGGGAACCAACAGTCATAGGAAATCCTTGCGGAAGGTTTTGCCCTGATGCTAACAAGGATTTAACACACTTCCTTTTATAGTCTACTCAGGAGATTGCTTCTCACTCCATTATTCCACAGTGCAAACATCAACAACAACAAAATGGCCTCTTTGTTCTTGTTGATGTCTGCACTGCGGAATATGCTGTAGTGACAACAATGGTGCAACGACGGCAAAAGTTTCCTACATTTTTAAATCTTGGCTAATAGGAGCCAAGAAGTATATGAGTCCTACCCGTATACAAATGAAGTTTTGGGATTCCGTGGCATGGTACGACAGATTTTAGAATTTTTATTTATTTTACCTTGTACATCTTTTCAGGGGTGTGCTCAAATATTCTCATAACATTGCAAATTACTGTGATATTACCAATGTGTGTCATGTTAACAGTCGGCTGGCTCAAGCACATTTTGATCTGCACATGTTTAAATATTTATTTGTATATATCGTATGAGTTTTTGTGATTGTTTTTATGTGTTTTGCTTTAATGGCTAAAGCCGATGGTAAAGCTGCACAAGTATTCTTAGGTAGCGCTCCATGGAGGTCCCTCCTGTTTCTGTGCCCAACAGTGAAAGGGATTAATCATTGGTAGCCTTCACTAGCAAAATCAGACAGGTGCCCTTTTGAAATCACTCAAGGCTTTAAGTGGGCTGGGGCTAGGCAAGGTACTGGCCCAGCAATCTACATAAATTGCTCTTGAGCCAGGACTTTCCGGTCTGACTTCTCTACCCAACTTGATCTTCTAGCGGGCTAAAGTAAATAAGATAACTGACAATATTGCGTATCTCCAGTAGATGTCAGCCATGTTTAGATCCACATCACTAGCCTAAAATATAGAATAGATATTATTTGATGTTTGCAACATATTATATTGAAGTCTTATCATTAGATCTCTCATCTCACCAGGGTACAGCAACCAACACATGGTGAGCACATAGGGAAGGTAGGCGGAAGCATGCCAGTTATCTACAAATCCCACTGAACCAGTACCATGCTCAGCCAAACAGACATGGACTCCTTAGAGCTTCTCTCAGGCCACCTTCCACTATTACATAAACAGATCGACACATTCCATCTGATCTACTGCCCATCTCACAGGTCCTGCTCATTCCTAGTCACCTCAGCTGCAATCGCAACAAAAATCTTACATGGCAGCTTCAATGGGCTAGCAAACCAAACTACCAAAGGATCCATGGACGCTCACCTCCACCTCATGGATTCCCTGGGCATGAAGCAACACGTATTGAAGCCCCTCCCCCATATTTTAGGAAACATACTCAACCTCATCTTCTCAGCACCCCTCTGCCACCCAATGCAATGTGTTAACCCTATCCCGCTTGACTGGAAAGCCCAGACCAAAATCCCATCCTCCTTACACATAACTGTTATAAACTTTATTCGACTGAGTCTTCAGGCAAACATACAATACCAACATAGTAAATAAAACAATATAAAAAAGACAAATATAAAATATAAAGTTTGCAACACTCAGTGGCCCTTTCTAAAACACATATATGATGAACACATTTAAAATTGAGACATACTCCAAAATACCTAAGAGCACTGCGTTAGGCAGACCGATTACCCATTGTAAAACCTCTGTTAAACAGTAACGAAGGGGTCATTCAAACTGTATCTGTCTATTCTATTTCTTGGCCAAAGGGTGCCTCCTTAACCAACCCGGTGGATGTATCTTGATACAAAAAATACCACATCCCAATTATGCGCTCACTTGCAAAAGGTCATGGCCTCATTCCCATGCAATATGAACAAGGGCTTCAGATAGCTGACCCTCGCGCACCTCAAGCCTACACATAAAAACATTAAATGCATCAGGGACTCTTCCGAATGTACCAAAAATGGGGCATTTACTGCCCGATTTGTCCAGCCAATGCGGAGCGAAATTCTGAACTTTTAGGCAGCCCAAGCGGAACTCTAAGTACATGGCACGTGCGTACGATGGAATTAAGATATCAAGATATCCCTCGTACCCAAAATTATCCTTGTGTGCTAAATAGTCACGGCCGAGCGCTAAGAACAGACAAGAATGTTGCTAGTTAGCTCTATTGAGATGTCTCATAGCCATTTTTACCCTGGACTTGGCTTCCCTTGTAATCATCATCTGCGGGTCTTCCTAGTATGGCTCCAGTTCAAAACAATCAAACACTGCTTCACATGGGCGAGCAGAGGACCACAGTGGCCGCTGTCTAATGACATTATGGGGACCATGGCATCCGGCTATTTGCTCAGCAGCGGGTTCCTCCAGATTCGCAGCCAATAGAACACCATCCTAAACCCTGCCTCCTCATCAGTTGGGATCATACCACATTCCATAGGTACGATTGCATTTGGAGCGCTTTGTGAAGAGCCAACACTGTATATTACTGAACAACTGTTGTGGCAGCTCCCAACAGGAGAAAGGCTTTATTCATGGCAATCAAATATTTCTAAAAACACTGTCTGACCTGATAATCTCAGAGTATACAGAAAATGACAACGCTTTTAACAATGTATTTATTAACAAGCTAGATCACATACGGTAATATATCTATGGCAAAACTTTGGTCAAACTCCCCCGCGCGATCAAATAGTGCATAACACAAACCTGAATGTCCTTTACTCACGTCACCCCCAGGAATGTTGCTGACACCCTTGTACCACTTAAACCAACCGTATGATATGATATGATATGCCATTTGTAACGCGCCTATACACAAGTGTTTCAAGATGACATGCTATCTCAAACCAAACCAATTAGGTCACCCTCAACCCCCTCCTCGAAATAATAAATGTGTCACTTGCGTAAAATTATCTTCCCAAGCACTCTAAAAAGAGGGCTTATCCACCCTCCTCTACAAAAATAAACACCTTTAACCCTGACAATCAAATGAACTACTGCCCAATCACGGGCCTCCCATTCATTGGTAAAATCATTGGGAAGGTCAGACAACTCCATGATCAGATTAACTAAGACAGCCTGCTCCACGATTATCAATCTAGGTTTAGAGCAAAATGTAGCCCTGAAACAGTTCCCATCCAGGTCATAGATGATGCTCTCCAAATCATGGACAAAAGTGACTCATGCCTCCCGGTCCTCCATAACCTTTCTGCCATGTTCGGCATGCTCAACCACCTCACACTAACCAGCCTACATGTGATACATTGGGCTTCTGTGGCACAATTCACAACTGGTTTGCATATTACCACTCGGACAGGAACCAAGCCGCCCAGATGGGCAACCTCAGGTCAGACCACCATCCAGCCACCTTCTGAGTCCCACAAGGCTCAATACTCTCCCCAGTGAACTTTAACCTATGTGCAATGCCACTGGGATCATTACTCAATGACCCCGACATCTCACTATCAATACACCCCACTTTGGGCCACCCACAGGCCGCAACAAGAGTCGTCCTAAGTGAGCTGCACTGACTTCCCATCCCAGTCGGAAATATTCTTTGAGACTGCCTGTATTACCTATAAAGCACCATTCCTACCTAGCTACAAAATGCTGTACTTCATGTGTGTCGCACATCTCTGGGAGCCAGGCCATTGCTAGCCTTGAGGCCAAACTGGCACACAAGAAAAACATTAATAAACTGGCCTTCTCACGCTACACCCCTGCCTACGGAAACACCATCCTGGTGGCAATGTGAACTGCACCAATGCTCTTGCATTTCAGGAAGGTACTCAAGGCCTCTCTCTTCAGTCAATACCTTGGGGCCACCATGGCTCCTTGAGTTCTCGCATCACACCTGACCCCATAGTTGGATCATCCCATGCAACATATTGTAACCCCCCTTACCTTATATGTTAACCTCAAATGAATACATTATTAATGATATACATAACTATTAAAAGTAATAAAGGGAATGAGGTACCTCCATTTAAAGGACTAAGGAATTGAAAACTGCATTGATTTTTATTTCATTTTTATATTTCAATATTTAAATTTTGTATTTGATTTTTTGACTGCACATTAATAATATTTAATACAGGGGGCGCTGTTGAGCAGCCAACAAGAATGGCTGCCCATCTCAGGAGTTCTGTGATACAGCAAGATATTTGTCGACAAGGTGACGACATGAGACCAAAGACCATGATTAAATTGCACGCCTGGGCCGACAGCGGGCTGGTGAGCGACCAGCCAGAGACACAGGCACTGGGGGGACCTGAACACCGAGCTGTGATCTACTATGTGAGGTGACCGGCCCGCAAGGAGATAGGTGGCGTGTGTGGGTTGGCTTGCATATTACGGAGAGGGCCCGGAGCAACCAGCGAAAACATCCTGGGTCCCCGACACGCTCCTTGAACAACTTTTCCTCGTCTACCGTGGCCGGGGGGGGGGCTGCACACTATTGCTGGTCCCGTATTGTGGAGGAGGAGTGAGGGTGCGTGACTGTACACTGACGCGGATGCAGCACTCCTGCAAGAATGAGGCCCGCCAGTGACGACCTGGAGTGAGTGCATCTCTTGCCCCATCCTGTGAGCATTGGGTGTGACAGCCCAGAGCGAGGAACACTTTGCCACACACTGACTCCATCAGCATCCCCCATTGGAGGTGCTGCGCCGACGGCTGCTTTCCTGAGCCACATATAACAAGGAGATCAGCTGAACCAGGGGGTGCCGGTCAACTGAGGGCTGCCCGGGCTGTGAACGGTGATCAGGGTGGTAAATGAACTCAGTCGCGGAACTCACCCCAACAATCTAGAGGTGAGGAGCTCCCATTCCCCACCACATAATATCAGGCCTACCAGGCCCATGAACTGATACGACCCGGGGGGCCGGGCCACGCGCCAGCGGTCTCTGGCATCCCAGTGGGAGTTGCTGGGGTGTGGGGCCCTAATTGTCTCACCCGCATCCTGAACATTCTAGTTCCTAGCCCTCAAACACACACACAGAGTAAAGTGGACCCCTTTGCAAAAGATCTACCTAAGCCTGGAACCTGGTAAACCAATCCTGTGTTAGAGAGCCCATGTAAGTGGATCTTCCAATTCTTCACCTACCTGCCACCAGAGCCAACGTGTGAGGATTACACCCCGAGCTGTGACTGGGCTGCACTGCAAACATTGAGCAACGATCTGCCAGATCCGGAAGAGAAATACCTCCCCTTGTACCGCAACTCGGAGTGGGGCATGCCCTCCACCCTGGCTGTCCCGTAGCGGCCACCCCTGCCAGCAGAGGGCTTCGGTCATACAAGCAGGGGCTGGGCAACCTGTGCAGACCTGTGCTAGCTCCCTGAAGGGGGTTATCATGCCACGCCAGCTGCACAAGGCACCAAAGTACACATCAGATTGCCGGCAGACGAAATGAGGCCGGACTCTGGGGAGGTTGGAGCAGAGTAGGGTGTGCAGACCCTCCCCCCAGATATATACCACCTGACCCCCACCCCTCTGGGTGAGCTTAAGGGATATCTGGATCTGCTCATGCCACTCAGAACTATCTGACCAACCCGGACAAGGTCTGCACTCATGGCCTCACCTTCCTGTTCGTCCTGGGAACCAGGCTTGGGTTGTGGGTTTGTGACTTCTACTCCGAGAGGTCTGCGGTGGAGGGGTGCATCTCTTTGTGCCTATGACACGTCGCAGCTCAATGCCTGAATGGATTCAGCATGGATATGAAGAAAATCTGCACAGTTGCCTGAGAAGTATCTCTGAACAGATTCTCAGCTTATTACACAATCCTCAAGGGCAGCCCAATGCACGTCACCCTTGAGATCGCAATACTTATCTGCGGGGTGTGGACTGTTATTTATCCACGCTTGACCTAACTGCCGAGGCCGCAGACTGTCTGACACTCTGAATCAACCAATCACAGCCAACAATGACCAAAGGATCTGGAGGGACCAAGAAAGCCGGCCCAATGGACAAGTTTGCAAGTTCAACCCCCCCGGGCCGTACCAGGGCAATCAAGCCAGGCCCAATTAGATCTGGCTTCCCCATCATCCGACCTCCCACCCATGCTGGACCTCAAAGGCATGATGGAGGCGATGGCGAAAGCATTTACTGCAGTACACGAGAAATTAGACGATATTACTGCAAATGTCGTGCCGATGCGATCCCAACTAGCCCAGGAGAGGGTCCGGATAACTGAGGTGGAGAACAGAATTGGCACCACTGAAGACAATATACACACACTGCAGGAAACGGTAGCTACTCTCTCCAAAGCTATGAAGTATGTCAAGAGCAAATGTGAAGACCTTGAATCGTGCTCCCAGAGGAATGACATTTGGATAGTGGGGGTCCCGGAGCAATCACTAACTGGGAACATGGAATTGGCTGTGGAAAACCTCCTTAAAAACCTTTTGGATCAGCCTGTCCTCTCTTCATTCTTTGTCATGGAGCAAGCTCATCCGGCTCTGTCCCCAAGGCCGAAACCAGGACACTTCCCCAGGCCTATAATAACGAAAGTCTTAAGCTACTGCGTCAGGGACACAATTCTTCATGTGGCCAGCGAAAAGAAAGAACTAAGACTGAGCTACCAAACCGTCGAATCTTTTTGGACTCCTCCATTCTGGTGCAACAGGAACATCACCAATTTATAGGGGTAAAGAAGATGCTCCGTGAGAGGAACAATATGCTATTCCTGGCGCTTCTGAAGATACAGTTTCGGGGCAAACGTTACTTTCTCACAGTACCGACCGAAGCTGTGAAGTTTATTGAGGCACACATCGCATTGACCATCCCCATGGAAGAACCTGCGGAGTGAGAAAGACATGGCTGTCTTGTTATTTTTATCTAGCTTCAGCTCCTATGATCCCTGAAGAAACATGTGCTGATAGCAATACACATACTGTTCATGCCACCTAGATACTTGCTATAGGAATGTTGTGAAATTACAATCATATTGGAACAAGTCATGCAGCAACAGCGTACCCCTTTGCAGTTGCTTGAATGAATCATGAGGCATCTGGCCCCTTGGCCAAGTTGGCGTAAAGGGTTTGTTAGGAGGAGCGGGAGGGGGTTGGACACACTGCTGGGTTGGGGAGGCAGTGAGGGTGGGAGGCAGGTGGCAAGTTTCAGGGCCTATAACCTGGCCCGGGTAAAGGCTGAGCACCAGTTGCGCCAGACGAAGCAATAGCTGGGCAGAAACAAACAAAAGCCTGGCGATTGGGTGCGGAGGAGCTTTGGATAGGAATTACACAATTGAAAGTATGAGAGCTGCATATAGGTCCAGTTATTTGTCATTAAATAAGTCATGGCACAACAGGTGAAGATACTGTGCTGGAAAGTCCAGGGCCTAGGGAACGCACAATCATATCCTATGCACAAAGACATAGAGCCAATGTTCTGTTCCTGCAAGAAACCCATGCTAAGGAGGGCACATGTCGCAACATAGCCCTCTCCTGGGGGAAGAATAGATACTTCACATCCTACTCCACTCAGTCCAGAGGAGTTATAATTATATTAATATTATATTAATAATGATACACAAATCCCTGACATATGTAGCGAAATGGACACACTTTGATCCTGAGGTGAGATATTTGGTGGTGCACTGCATACTGGAGGACATGGAAATAATACTTGTAAACACATACTGCCCCAATACTGACTCCCAAGAGTTTTTCAACCATCTAGGGGAAGTCCTGGCTGGGTACTATGGAATACCTCAAATATGGGCCAGAGATATGAACCTGATACTGGGCCGCTCAATCGACAAGACAAACGTGGCCCCCTGACCTCAATCCAGGGATGCCCGCTGGCTACTATCCCTCATACAGTCACTTGAACTTAGAGATGCATGGCGTAAAATACACCCACAGTGAAGGGACTACACCTTTTATTCTTCGGTACACAACATGTCATCCCAGATAGATCTGTTCCTCATATCTGGTACACTAATAGGGAGAGTGCTAGACGTAGAGATTAGACTTCGTACATTATCCGACCATTCCCCAGTGTTGTTATCCATGATATTGGCCAGTAGACAGAGCAGTTGCACCTGGAGATTCAAATCTGCCGCACTGCAGCACATTGTATTCCGAGCTGACATTGAGACCTCCTTTGCTACCAATACACCTGGCTCCACGTCTCACGGCACCAGATGGCAGGGCTTTAAAGTATATATCACGGTATGGCAATATCAAGAGAGGCGGGGGTCCTTAAGTGTATTAGAATCTGAAATGACACATAAGAGCCTTGAACAAGAGTACTCCCGATCCTCCGACCCTGCTGTGCTAGCACAAATTTGCTCAGAGCTAGGAAGATTTGAAGCCCATGCCACTAGGGAAACTCAGTATTTCTCACACCCTTAGGCAGCCAGGAGATATGGAGAGAGGGAAAGACCGGGGAGGACATTGGCAAGAGTGGTCCAGTTGGAGAGGGGAAGGTCCCAGATAGACTGCATCCTTGATGAGCAAGGGCACATCAAATGGTCGGCCACAGAGTTGGTTGGGGTATTCCGGGACTTCAACCGAACATTGTACACTGCTTCGCAACCGCGAGGAGAACTCGCCATACATGCACTACTACAGAACACCCCAGTACCCAGTCACTTTAGAGGAGATTATGGCAGTCATCACCGCTTTTCCCAAGGGAAGGATCCTGGTCCTGATGGCCTGACCTCAGCGTTTTACCAGGAATATGCGTCAGCACTGGCCCCTAACCTATTGCTGGTGTGGGAAGAGTCCCTTCTGCCTGAATCACAGCGGGAGGCTGCAATAACTGTACTCCTAAAACCAGAAAAGCCTAGCAATGAATGTGGCTCTTACAGGCCTCCGTCCCTCATAAATTGCGACACTAAAATCTATGTGAACGTATTGGCCAACCGTCTCCTCCCGCTGATGGCACACCTGCTCTACCCCGATCAGGCCGGATTCATCCATGGAAGATCCATAGCGCAAAATATCAGGTGATTGTTTAATATAATGTCCAGAATAGACACCGGGGCTCAGGCTGTGGCAGTAACTATAGATGCTCAAAAAGCCTTTGACATGGTATCTTGGGAGTTATTGCTGGTAACTCTAGAAAGGATGGGGGTGGGACCTAATATGATACATTAAATTAATATATACACAACCACTCCCCAAGGTCCTGGTCAATTCATGTAAATACGCACCATCCCAGCTTGGAAGGGGCACCCGACAGGGGTGCCCTCTTTCCCCTATACTCTTCGCTCTGGCCATTGAGCCTATGGCAGAATGCATCAGGAAATATCATAGCCAATGCAGCATCCATTTAGCTGGTCCCCCCGAGATCATATCTCTGTATGCGGACAATGTGATGATATACGTCAGGGTCCCCCATACTAACCTCAAACCTATCCTCCAGGACATCCAACATATTGGCGAACTCTCCGGTTTCACAATCAATTCTTCCAAATTCAAAATATTTCTACGTACAAATGATACCCAAGATTGCTGGGGACCTCTGATGCTACGATGGTCCCTCGACCACATTAAATACCTGGGGGTGGTGATGTCAAGTACTCGTGTCTCCCTACTGAACAATAATTATGATGCACTCAGGACCCACGCTGAAACTAAAATGAACAAATGGAGATCCCTCCCACTTTCCCTGGCTGCTAAACTCTCATTGATCAAGATGACACTGCTACCTAAGATGAAACACATGTTCACCAATGTCCCGGTATGGCCAGGGAAACCCTACTTTACCAGGATACACAGGCTCTTCGCACAATTCCGGTGCAGTCCATAAGAGGTGGGTGATGCTAACGTTCGCAAACGAGAAAGGGGGATTTACCGCACCAAATGTAGAATTGTACTGGACGGCCGCCCAGGCACAGTTCGCCATATTCTGGTATGCCATAGCATCGCCCCCTCCTCGTGTCAAATTAGAAGCGTTAGCTGGAGCAGATTCTGATCTAAAGACACTAATACTAGACCAACGGTATAAGGACGATTGCCCATTAGACCCGGTCGCCACTACACTGCGAGCATGGTGAATAATTTTCACCCTCTCTGGGACGGACCACCCATTTTATAGTTGGCTCCCCCCGTGGAAGTTCCCTGAGTTAAAACCGATGTGGGACAGGGCAGTTCAGGTGAGGTGGGAAGAACTGGGTTATAGAGCACTGGCTGACCTATTCCCTAACGGCACATTTATTACACCCTCCACTTAGAAACCCAAAGACAGAAGGGCAGGAGGGGAGCATCTTTAATACTACAGGATATGCGCTGCAGTCTCAGCTAGATGGGCCGAGTAGCCCTCTGAGCCCCCCAGACACATCCTATCTACTCTTTATAAGATGTTGCTGGACACAATCACTCCACCCATCCCACGGGCATGCAGCGAGTGGTCCAGTGAATTGGGCTTTGACATAACAGATGACCAATGGAGTCGCGTGTGAACACATACCAGGAAAGTATCACTAAACTTCAGATTTAAGTTCATGCAATTTAAACAACTGAATAGATTATATTACATGGCTGCTAGATTGACCAGGATGACCCAGTTGGAGCAACATTACTGCCCTAGATGTCTACACTCCCCAGCTGACCACTTACATATGTTTTGGGCATGCCCCCGGTTAGGTGACTTTTGGGATAAAATCATGGACACGGTGACCGGAGTGATAGACACTCCGCTGGAAGTAAACCCACTTGGGGCACTCTTTGGTATATGGCCAACTATTCAGGGCAACAGTCACTGTACATTCGCAAATATGGCTTTCATGATTGCTAAGAGATTTATCCTGTTAAAGTGGAAAGACAAACCCCCCCAACCCCAGTGTGAAAGAATGGTTGTTGGCAGTCCAGTATATCTCCACCCTCCCTTCCTCGTCCAGACCCTGAGACATCTCGGCAGGATTCCGTTCTTATTTGAGTACCACCGTCACCACAGTTTAAGACCGAAGTGGAATGTACCTTATGCCTATATCATGTTTTTCTTTTTACTCTTTATTGATTTCAACACATAACAAACAAACATCAACAACAACTACAAACAGCAACAACAACTGGCACTTTGTGTTGGGATCCGCACTTTATCATCAGTCTCCTTGGCTCCTTGGCCCGGCTCTCTCCTTGACTGTCCATAATGTTCAGTATTTGATCGTCTTTAGCTCCAGCATTAAGCCCTTTGCGGCGTGTCCATAACTCCCATCAAGTCCCCTCGCTTTCATTGTTACCGGGGGTTCAGTCCACCTCCGGCCCTCTAGGGCCTGTCGCGTCTTGCCCATCTGTGCTGTCGAACAAATCCTGGATGGGAGAGTTCCATGCAAGCAATTTGGCCCCGCTCTCCCCCTCTCCCCTCTGCATCGCTCTGGTCCACACTGATGTTTCCGCTAGTGTCCACTTTTCAGGTCTGCCCACCACATTCCCGCCGATGGCCCTGTGCTCGTGTTCCATGCCATTGCTATGCAGTGTTTTGCCAAGATACACATGAAGTCTTTCATTTTGGCTATATGTGTCCTTTGTTTGCCACCCCTCGAGAACAGCCCCAGGAGGTATGACTCTGGCGACCACGCTTGCATTTGGATCCCTCCTGCCTCCGCCCTCATTTTGACTGTGTTCCAATAGTTAAGTAGCACTGAGTAGGACCAGAACATATATGTCATATCCGCCTCTTCTGTCGCACAACGCGGGCAGCTACAGGTCTGATCGCGTCCCATGTGCGACATTCTCTTAGGTGTGAGGTATGCCCTGTGCATGAGGTCCAGCAGCAATTGCCTAAATCTCGCATTTGTAGAGACTTTTTTGGCATATTTAAGTGTCCTCCTCCACTCCTCATCAGTGATGGTCCTGTGGTGTTCCACTACCCATCTGGCTCTTGCTTGCAACGTTCTCTCATTGTTGCTACTCAGGAGCTGCTCATAGAGTCTGGATATCGTGTGTACACCCTCCGATACATCGTACCACGCGTCCAGAACTCCCTCGCTGTCGTCATCTCCCGGCAATGTCCTCCATCTTTTCTTTATCCTCTGTATCATACTATTGTACAGCAGGAATTGGCCGCTGTGTACACCCTGTACATCCATCAAAGTCTGAAAATCCGCCCATTGCCCATCTTTGCATAGCTCTCCAGTCTGTGCCATTCCCTTGTCTTCCCACTGCATGCAGTACATAGTCAGGGATGCATGTGGATGTCGACTAGTCCCGCAAGGGGAGATTTGTTGAGAGTAGGGGTTCCGCCGTGCCCCTTGTATCTTCCACACTCTCCGCCACAGGGTCAGGCCCAGTTCAACTATAGTGGGGAGTTGTTTGCCTAGGGTTTTATCCATCCATGGGTATGAGTTCCCTCAGGTAATAGTGTCGTATTGCTGGCTGAAAGAGCAGTGTATCTATGGATGTGTCATCCCCCAACCATTTTACAATGAATTGGAGTTGTCCCGCCAGATAGTTGCGTTCAAAGTCTGGGAGCCTGATCCCCCCTCTCATAATCCCTCTGTAGTGTGTTCAGCGCTATCCTGTTCCTCCCCCCGCTCCGCAGGAACTCTCTTGCTAGTGTGTTTAGCCGTCTGAAGAAGGGCTTGGGGATGTTATATGGGATATTAGTGAAGTAATACAGTAAGCGGGGCAGAACTGTCATCTTCAATAGGGCTGCTCTTCCTATTATCCCTAGTGGGAGCGTCTTCCAGACCATCATAGCTTTTACTATTTTGGCTAGAGCCGCTTGTGTGTTGGCCGTGTGCGTTGCTGTGATGCTATGGTCTGTGTCCACTCCCAAGTAGCGGAAAGTGGTTGGTGTCCACGCGAGTCCCGACTCGGTAGCTGGTCAAGGGCGGCCGTTCTCAGGCCCGCCAGGGGGAAGAGTGAGGATTTCTCCTTGTTGATCGTGATACCCGACAGTCTAGCGAATGCCCCCAATGCTTCTAGTAGATCCGGCATGTTTTCCCTCGGGTTCCCGACTTAGAGGAATATGCCGCCTGTATATATGGAAATCAAGTGTACCACCCCGTCTATTTCTATTCCTGCGTTCTCATACTCTGCCCTAAGGAAAACGGCAAATGGCTCCAAACCAATATATATAGCATCGGGGATAGAGGGCATCCCTGCTTTGTACCCCTACCAATCTCCCACCCCTCTGAGATATGTGTGCTCGTTTTCACCCTGGCTCTGGGATCCCTGTAAAGAAGCTGTATCCAGCGGAGGTACCCCTCCCCTATCCCGAAATGGGCGAGAGCCCCTAGGATCCACTCCCAGTTCACCGAGTCGAATGCTTAATGGCATCGAGCGACGCCACCGCGCAGCCCTCTTGATTCCGATTCATGCTCTCAATAACATGGTGGAATATGCGCAGATTCCATGTTGTGTTTCTCCCTGGTACATTTCCCTTTTGATCGGGGTGTACCAGTGTGGATATTACCCGCTTGAGTCGATTCGCTAGGGCTGCGGTCAGGATTTTGGAGTACTGGTTGATCAGGGAGATCGGTCTATAGGAGCCACACTCTAGAGTCAGCTTCCCCGGTTTCAATATAGGTATGATGACTGATTCTGATAGGCTCTGTGGCAGCCTGTCCCTTCTCATATGCCTCCTGAAACATCTCTAGCAACGTGGGGCCAAGGTGTTTTCATATTTCTTATAGAATTTCCCAGGTAACCCATCTGGTCCCGGGGATTTGCCTGTTGGGAAGTCTGCTATCAGGGCGATCAGTTCATCTAACGTAAGGTGCGCATCCAATGTCTGCGCCTGCTCCTCCGATAGCTTGGGAGGGGAATTTCCCCTAGGGCATTAGTTATGTCTCCCGCCTCCGCTATCTGTTTCCTGGAATACAGTTCTTCATAGAACCGCAAGAACACTCCATTACCATCATCACTTCATCGCCTTGCTCGTCCATAATCGCGTTTATTGGTTCATGCCTATTCTCTTGTTTAGTAAGCTAGGCTAGAAGGCTACCAGGTCTGTCCCCTTCAGCGTGCAATCTCTGTACATACTTCCCATAGTCTAATTTGCCAAACTTTTCCCAGATTGCACAACACTGCAATCGCAGCCCTGTGAGCTCCTCCGGTTCTTCCCCTTTCTCCCCCGCCCGTGCTTCCGCATGTTCTATTTCCTTTTCTACCTTCCCTAGCTCAGCCATAATAGACCCCCACTGTCCACCCTCCTTCCCTATCGCCGCTCCTCTGACCACCAACTTGAAGACTTCCCAGACCGTGCCAGTGCTATCTACGCTCCCCACATTATTGTCAAAGTTGTCCTCTATTGTTTCTCTGATATGTTCTTGGAATACCTCATCTGTCAGTGCCTCTGCCCTCAGTCTCCAGGTGGGTATAGGGGCTCCCCTGTATATGTATGTCCATGTTGCCACCATCGGGGCATGATTGGATAGCGTTGTTGCCTTAATATGTATCCGTAAATTCCCCAAGGGACTCCCCGCCCGTAAATAGGTAGTCTATGCGAGTGTATGTGCTGTATGGGGCGCTATAGTGTGTGTATCCCCTGGTATCAGCATGTACCTTCCTCCAGACGTCTTCCAGTCCCAGTTGGTCTAGAGTCTTCTGTAGGGCCCTGGCCGACAGAGCTGGTTTCTTCTGCTTGTTGTCGGACCTATCCACCTGCGGGTTTAGCGTTCAGTTAAAATCTCCTGCCCATATGAATGTCGCTCCTCTGTAGGGGGCTAGCCGGGGTGCAGTTGTCTTGAAGAACTCTGTTGCATCATGATTCGGTGCATACGAATTTATCAGGCACACCTTTTTGTTCTCCAACATTCCGTGTACGATCACCATTCTGCCTTCTTTGTCCCTCTCTTGTCCTATTAGTTTGAAGGGGACTCCCGGAGCTATCCATGGCAGAACTCCCCTGGCATAGTTCGAGTATGTTGAGCTGTACATCTGGCCTCCCCATTTCTTAGCTATCTTTGTTTGCTTTTCCGCCATCAAATGTGTTTCTTGTTGCATTGCGATTTGCACTTTAGCTCTATTCAGCCAGGCGTAGACCCTTAATCTCTTGACGTATGCGTTTAATCCCCTGACATTCCAGGTGGCTATGACTGCTTTCTCTTGGCCCATTTAGTTGCCATGTCCTGTGGCCCATCTGTACCCTTAGCCTGCCTGTCAGCTTATGTATGTTGGTGGGCTTTCTTGTTCCATCCTCCACTGCTTTCTCCCGCATGGGGTGGGACCGACCCTCCCTGTCGCTGCTGTGCCTCACCCATGTGGATTTGTTGCGGGTTTGCTGCCTCATTGTGCTTTCCCAATAGCCTTCTGCGCGATACGTGTGTGTCCGCCTGCCATTTGCGCTTCGTTCCTGTTGCTTGGTGCTTCCTTCCCCACCCATGCCTTCACTCATTCTATCTAACCACTCACTAACTTTAACTGGTAAGCAATCACCCAGCCACCCTCCCCTTGCTCGAGCCTCGCTGCTTCTCTTGCACCGTCCGCCGAGGTGGGACCGGCTCTGCGTGATGCCTTAAAACTGACATCCTAACTAACAAAAGTCTTGGGGTTGCGTGTCTCGCTGCCATCCGCGGGAATAATGAATCTCGTTGCTCCTTTAGTTATATGTCCACTGGCTTGCATAATTTCTTTGGTATCGGGACTGTTATCCTGTGACAGGTTCATTCCTGCTGGTCTCGGGGTGGACCCTCGTTGTTGTTTATGTTTCTGGGCCTCGCTTGCGGGATGCCCTGTTGGTCCATCCATTCCTGGGCCTCCTCCATTGGCTCGAAGAAATGTGATCTGCCCTCTCGTATCACCTTCAGTTTTGCCGGTTACAGCAACATATAATGTAAACCTGCTGCTCTGAGGCGTTCCTTGGTGGGTCTGTATCGAGCATGTTGTCTCGGGACCAGGATGGTATAATCTGGGTAAATCGTTATTCTGGAGGAATTTCTGGTTATCACCCCCCCTTCTCTAGAAAATGGCAATATTCTATCTCTGTCTTTGAAGTTCATAATCCTTGCAATCATTGATCTCAGAGCCGCCCCCAGTTGGGTCCTTCTGGTCAGGGCTCTATGGGCTCTCTCCGCTGCAAAGCTTTGGGACAGTACCCTCGCCCTGATCTTGTGTAACAGGAGGTTCTCGACGTAATTCGTGGGGTCCTGGCCCCCTTTACTCTCTGGCAGCCCGACTATCCGGATATTATTTCTTCGAGCTCTCCCTTCAGCATCCTCTGCCCTCTGTTCTAGGATCTTCACCCGTCGGAGCACGTCTGACATTTGGGTCTGGGTGGTTGCAACGTCAGTGGTGTTTTGCTGGACTTGTAGCTCTGTCGTACCCACCCGGTCGGCCAGATTCCATGCATCCTGTCAGAGCAGGCCCATGTCCACCATTACCATATCCATCTTGTTTTCCAGGGACGTCTTCAGGGCCGCTAGGTTAGTCTCTAGCTTGATTTCAAGGGATGCTTTCAGGGCCACTATGGCTTCCAATATTGGGCTTTTGCTCTCACTCTCCTCCTGCTGTACAGCGCTGGACGAGGCCATGGCAGCGTCCGATGGATTAGGCTGGCCCTTGTTCGACTTCCTGGCAAAATGTTCAATACTGGTTTGTCTTCCTTTTCCCCCTTTCGATTTGCTTGGCATTCTTTGCTGTTCGACGTGACCCCGTCCTTTGCCCCCTTCACCTTGCCGGGCAGATCTCCAGGTTTCTTCTACGCTCTAGTCTCTGCGAAATGCTTTTGCCAATGTCGATCCCTTGTTGGGGTGTCTCTATGGTGCTACTCGAGTGGGTTGTGCTCTCCCACGTCCTCCAGTCCTTGCTGCTCCTTGGTCATCGGCTTTGAGAACCAGTCTACCCACCCCCATGTGGGTGCCCGCCCCTCAGCTGTCCTTGCGTTGTTGGCCTCTTGTTGGAGGGGAGTGACCATGGCTTGCTGTCCTGTGGTCTACCAGAGTTGGCAATGGGCCTGGGCAGTGCAGGTTTCGCGATTCTGGTGGTGGGCTCCTTCAAACGGCATACCCTCAGCCAATCTCAGCTGTTTGCTTTCTCCTCTGTGCCTCAGTTGCTTACTTGCCGCTGTGGTGCGCAACGAGTGGATTGTACCCTCCCACGCCCGCCTTTCATTGTTGCACCTTCGTCACACCACATTACTCCTGTGGCACGTGGGTCCTTACCCTGTGGCCACCAGCCCAACGGCACAGGTGGCGGTCTCTTTCTGGTATTGAGCCACTGGTTTGCCTGAGGCTTTGCTTGTTGTTTGCTGTTTTTTGGCACACGGTCAGTCCTGTGCCCTCCACTATGTAGGCCTGCTTGGGTTGTGCACCTCACTTCGCCCTTCAGCGTTACTCCATGAGTGGGTTGTGCTCTCCCCCGTGGGCTGGCTCCGCTGTTTAGACCTAAAGATCTTTTGTGGGGGTGCCCAGTCTGCTTGTTGGGGTACCTCTTCCGTCCTAGAGTGCTATTAAGAGGGTCCAAAGAATGCATGCACTCAGAGTAATGAGGTTTCCCCCTGTTTACTGAATGTTTTAAGAGGCTACTTGTGTGTGTTTAGTGCCCAACTGAGCCCTGCTGCCGCGGTGAGACACTGCTGGCTGTGTTCCTCACTCCCACCACATGCAGGATCTTGTGTCCAATGGTTCCTTTCCGCTGCACTGTTACTTCCCTTGTCTTGCGTGTAGGTGTGCCTGGGGGCTATCCAGCGAGCCTACAAGTCAAAGCTCCAGAGACTCCCCGGGCTCTCCCCTCACAGATGTGGGCCGCTTTAATAGTGACTAGGGTGATGTGTGCACTCCTTACCTGTCTGCTGCCTGTTGTCTGCCAGGTCAGAGCCGGACTCAGGCACCCAGTGGCCTCGGGGTACCTCGCACTGCTCTGCAGGCCGAGGTATACCTCTGCCATTGTGGGGGCCCGTCTAGGCCGAATATGCGGTGTGCTCCTGGTGCTGCGATGTCAAGTGCCCTGGTGTTGCGCTCCTTCCCCCAGGAAGGGGGCCCACGCTGCTGACTCTAGCCAAGCCCTCCCAGGCCAGGATCGACCTCCACCGTGGAAGGGGGGAGCTTTGGGTATTCTCGTTGCCGCTGTTTGGTCCGGATTGCTCAGCCTGGGCTGCTCCGCTTGACCAGCCTCGGAGCCCGAATTTCCATGCACCGGAGCTCAGTAGCTGGTCTTGTGTCCGTTTTACTGCAGGTACCCACACCAGCAGTTGGCCCCCGCTCAGCGCTGGGTGGGCCAGCAGGGTTCCCATTGAACTGTTCACCGTGGATGAGTCAGAGCCCATGTGGCTTTGTCATGTCTGGCCGTTGTGTACAGTCTTCTCCTCCGTTTCCCTTCCCGCCGTGCCTCACAGGCTCAGGGTTGTGCACCGAGTGGGGCCGGGGATGTTCTCGATACGCCTTGGCCTCAGACTATACATCCCCCACGATGCGGCCAGCGGGTGCTTCTGTTGTGTTTGCCCGAGCCATAGACCTTAGGGAGTGCGGATCGGGTGCCTGGGTGCTTCGGTGTTCTCTGCCCTTTTTGCTGCCATTGCTCACTCTTCCTCTCAAGGACGGGGCTCGCTCCACTCTCCACCTGGGCCTCCCTGGCTGTCATCGGCTCCTCTCCTGGGGGGAGCTTCGGGTCTTCCTGCTCTCGCTGGGTGCTCTCAGTTGTCTCAGACCTGGGCTGCCCTCGCCGGGTCCACTTCAAATCGTGGCCCCCTGCGCTAGAGCCTGCGGATCACCGCAGGGTTGTGTCCTGCGCCGGGTCTCCCTTTATCCATCTCTCCAGTGACCGCTGCGTGGATCCAGCGCCTATGGTCACGCTGCTTACCACGCGGCTGCTTCCTTTCTCCTCCTTTGTTGACACAGATCCTCCGGTCCGCGGGGGGCAGCACAGCCCTCGCCGCTCCCTACTGGTTGTCCGGGTGTGCCCACTGCCGGACTCTCCTCACTGTGCCATCTCCGTGCATCTGATCTTCACAGCGGTCACCATCAGGTCCCAAGGTGCGCCGGCCCCCTAGCAAGCCACAGGGCTCGCGGCCACCATCTTGGATTCCGCGGGGGAGTTAAAAACACAGACTTCTGCACGAATCCTGCTGCAAATCCTCTCAGCGTGTCCTCCAGCCGTGTCCTGGATGTTCCGGCGGTTGGTGCCATACTTTTTGCTAACTTTAATGTCAAATTACGCCAGTTTGGACGGATGCCATACAGGATCTTGTTGGAGCTCTCGAGCTTCAGCCCTTATCGCATGGCCGCCAAGCCACGCCCCCCCATGCCTATATCATGGTTGTAGTTGCTAGTAAACAGACTCTGTACCATCTTTTACCAGATACTACTGTGTATATCTATGTATACATTGCATATGTTTGATTTTCAATTGCCTCTACTGTAACTAAATTGCACGGAAAAATAAAGTTTAAAAAAAATATGTATATTTTACCCACCTTTATAAACAGTTAGGCTACTCCTTTAGTTACAGAGATCATATGGGTCATTGTAAAGTTCCTTGGCTATTCAGATTCGTATGTCGCTGCAAACCCTTATTCAGCCATGCCCCCAAATGTTGTTCTCATTTCACTTAAAACATTGGAATAACCGCAATAGCTGATCGGTGGAACATATGGTAGAGACAACAAGATGGCAGCTCATTATGCTTCTTGAAGTGGAGTCCTTCTTCCTGTGTCCTGGACTGCAATAAACTTTCTTTCTCAGAAGGAATGGCAAATGCATGGAGCCATCTCTGAGCAGAGGTTGCCACACACGGGCAGTGAAATAATTTGGCAATAACCCAGCGTAAGGGTAATGACCGAACCGGGTTGCCAACAAAGAATTGTTTTAAGTAAGTTGTGAAGCTGCATTGTGGCTGTTTCACTAGCTTAAAAAATACTGTAATAGAAAATGGCGCCCATGGGGAAAAAAAGAAGGGAACTACACCTAGTCTCTTGTCCCTTTAAATAGCAGTTGGCTGAGCGGCCAGGAAGAGCGCCCATAGCAGAATGAGTGGAGAAGCACGGAAGGCACTCGCTGCTTGGAGTGTCAGAGAAGGCAGCAGGTAGGTTTTGTGTGGAGGCACGGTAGAGGGGTGGGGGTTGGGAGGTGAAGTGCGACAGAGGAAGTCAGGAGGGAAGGTAGCCAACTGGGAGGTATGACTGTGGTGTTCCACTTATCTGGGGGCTTGCATAGCATATACCATGAGGTAAAGCCTTCATTCTGCTCTACCTAATTGTCTGGGAGACCTCCAAGTGTCACTCGCCCACAACCCCGCCTCGGGTGCCAATTATTTAAAAAGGATCTTCGCCTATAGAGACTCAATAGCAATGACTCAATGAGCCAAAGTAAAACTGGAGTCTATACTGCGTGTGAAGAGGAGGTAGGAACGAGAACAGTGGACAGCCGTTATGCAACCTATGAACCACATTGTAGAAAGCTCGCTTTCTTTGTATGGGTTTCAGGACAAACAAAGTGATAACCATTTCCACATTTTTCAAAGTTGACAAACCTGAGCCATAGGCCTCCAGCTGTCACTCCAAACAACGTGTGTTCAAACAAATAGACTTTGCATTGGAGATTATGAAAGGCCCTTGTGCTTTCCAGTGGAATACAGTACAATCGCCAATACTCTGTTTCAATATTTGCGTAAAACGCTGAACGCCTCTGTGCCTTCTCAGTCACAAACTATGAGGACTAGAATGTCATCAATGACGTCAGAGACCTTCCCAACCTCACAGAGCACTGTATAAACTGCGATAGTGTTATCTTCAAGCTGAAACAGACCTGCACCTGTATTTTACTAACAGCGTTGGTAATCAATGATTACAAATGTAAAGTATTCACACAGATGTACAGAAAACCTGCAACAGCCGGTCAGGCGATTTAGCCATTTGCTCTGACTCTTTGTTGACAGTGTAAGCTGCTGTTAATCAGTGCTTAATTTGTAATAAAATAAGTGCCAGGGCCCAAATATTTTGTTTCATGCTTGTGACACTGCGGGCGGGCAGTTCCCCACCATTGCTGCCACAACCCACAGTATCTACGCATTTGGGTTAAACTACAGCTCGCACCTGCTCATTGGGGTTGGTAGATGCTCTGGCTAGTGGCTATCATTACTTCATAACCAATCTGAGTCTGATACAATAAATGTGGGGGCTCTGAAATAAGTGCCAGGGCTTAGCCCTGGTAAATACCCCCACAAATTAAGCACTGTTGTTAATGGGTCAGATAGGACAGCAGCCGATCCTGCATACCTGGAAAGCCTTTGTTTCATCTGCCCATTTTGAAAACTGCATATATACATATGTATACACTAAAAAAAACTTTGTTAAGGGGACGTTATGGTTAAGTTGCACCACTAAAGACCTGTGAAATTCACACAAAAAAACTTTATAAATGTGACATTATGGTTGAAAGTAAAATCGAAAAAGCCCTGAAATTCGCCAGTTATGGTAGACTAAGCAACCATAACTGCCCGCAACACTGTGCACTGCTAACACTAACACCCAGCACATCAAAGATGACATGTCATGAGATAATGCTTGCACATGCGCAGTACACTCATAAGTACAGCGAACATTGCGCCTGTCCCTAACTGTCCATCTCACTTGTGTCGCATTTTTAATTAGTTGCAGGACCCGAACACTGCCCTTAGGACATTTGCGCGCATGCGCACATTTGTAACTCTGTATTTGCTGTCCAGCGGGTACTCATTTCCCTTGCGGATGTGTTCAGGACGTCATCATGTGACCGCACCCACGCTGAACGTGTGGACTAATTTGCGCAGTTTGTGTGCTTCCACAACATTACAAAAGAAGTTATATACAGAAAGGGAAACTATTTCACAGTATAAAATCATCATTTCACATTTGCCATGCAATAGCTGTACCTGTGCACGTATTGTTAAAAGTTTTTAGAACGCTTTTGAGTGATGAAGATGGTCGTGAGCCGCACCCCTCCACCCCTATAAATGGTCACAGCCCCGAGTGCATCTTCATTGTGCCTCTGGCTATAGCACATTGAGTTGTGTTGCCTTTACTGCTGTAGTGACCAATAGGAAAGTAATCCTTATGGCATCCATGGGTACTGTTGCTTCATTAGCCTCAGCACCATCCCCAAACCCTCCACCGCCACCACCTCCCCAAGGGCCTGCAGAGGGATATACGGGTGAGGATGTAGAGATCGAGGAGGAAGAGCAAGAAGAGAATGAGGTGGAGGAACTCCACACTACAAGCACTCGCCGGGAGTCGTGGGTGTGGCGGTTGTTTTCCGTTTATGGGAACGTGCCAAAAGCACACGCGAACCGGGTGAGGTGTAACCAGTGCCAGTTGGTGCTGAGTCGTGGGAGACCTGGTGCGTACAGCTTTGGCACGACAACCATGAAGCGACATCTAACTTCGTTCCACAGTGCGGACATTCGCATGGTGGTGCCATGTGAAGAACGTAGTAGGTTGAGTTCCTCCACATCATCCTCCGTGTCCGATCCTCTCACCACACCTGTGGGGGAGCGTATCCCTCTAGCTGTCTCACAAGCCATTCGCGATGCTGTTGACCCTTACCATTCAAAGGTGACAATATTGTGTGTGTATTGCGATGCAGTACTCTGCAGGGGGGAGAGTTTTCAAAGTGCTTTTGAGGCTACGGTCATGGAGCACCAGAAGAACTTCTCCCTAACTAAGTGAAGCCCACCCTATAGCTTTCTCCACCTGCCCCTTCTTATCCCTGTGGTTGGTGTGCCTTCCTTACCCTCCTTTGTCCTCCTCTCCTAGTGTGTCGTGTGCCCAAAAGCAGTGAAGTGGAAAACTACAAACATTTTTAAAAAAAGGCCTCTTTTCAGAGCCGCCTTTCTTAGTTAAGCAATAGAACTATCAAGTGACCGTTGTAGGCCTCCACGCATTTTTGAAAAAGTCTGCGGACAGTCGTAGGACACACAAAATGGAGGGTGCAAGCGGAGCAAAACCAATGGACTATACGCTGGGAGTAAGTGGTGGCTCTGAAAATAGCCTTTTGGTGGTGTTTTGTGTGCGTCAAAAATTGTACATTTGAAAAAACGGATTGTCAAATAGGTTACAATGAATCTAAAAAAGGTTGCAATGCGGATTGTACATTGCGAAGAAAAATCTGATTGCCAGCATATGTGAGATGGACTCCATCTCTGTGAAAAATGAAAGTGCTGCGAAACAAAATGTTTTCTTTGTGGAATGAGGTCATGCCAACATCGCTTAGAAAGGCACAAACAGCCTTATTTACATTGCGCCTCGCTTTCTCCATTTGTGGACCAAATGCAGAGGAACGCAGCCATATTTGTCTTTGTGCAATACGGGAAAAAAGTGTGTGGCAATTTGGAAACATGTCCATGACCTTCGCAAGTCCTTCCATCATTGCAAATTGCAAAGAAATTCCAGAGACATGCCCTAAACTGTTTCCTCCACAATGAATGATAATTATATCAGGATGATGCTCTTTCTGTAAAGTAGCACAGAGAGGTACCAAGTCGAGCCACCTCATTCCGCACACGCCATGCCAGTGCACTTCCACATGAGGAAATCCAAGGTCTGCAGATAGACCGCAACTTTCTGCATGCACCTTCAATCAATGTATCCAGGAGTCTCCCAAAATCCAGATAATCTGTTTGCGCGCACACAGAGCCATGGCTGTCTGGTCTCCTGTCAGCGAGAAGACGGTGTTATTAAATCTCTCCTTTCAGAACACACCCACTGAACTTTACTGACCAATCCCTAGCTCCGCTCATTCTCATTTGCATGTGCTCCACCCCAGAATTTCCCATGTTAACATGCTCCACCTGCAAACCACCGCCATGTCCGCAGACACGTACAGGATCAGAGCGTGACGTCTGTACATTTAAGTATTATTCCTCTTTTCCCCTTTAAGGTGGGCTCTGAAAAGAGCAATTTATTTTGTTTTTGGGCAGATGCCTTACAGACACCTGTTATTTTGTGTTTTTTAAAATATTTTTTTCTTGCTTTACTCCTACAAACATTATAGAACCTTCTCTAAAGCAAGCCTTACATTCCAAAAGAACATGGCATTTCCCAAAGAAGATAACGCAAAACCATCTGCTTCAAAATAATCTGCATTACTGGGAACAATGTTATCGTGGCTGCAGAAAAACATACCAGCTTGTAACATGAATGTACGCATGTCGCGATTGATGATAAACCTCCTAATATTTTGATCAGGACAGAACTGTTGTCCCATTTTCCTCTAGGGAGTAAACCAGAAAAAATTACTTTCGTAGTTCGAAAGATGTTCATGACAGCTTGAACCAACTGTTCCAAATCTTTCAACAAAGTACGAGAAGTCATTTAGCCCAAATGGCAAGTACCGTAGTGCAAAAGTACTACATGCGGAGTGGTCATCGTACGCATATGTCGGCAAACTTTCACAATTGCCTCAACATTGCGATCACTCTCAACGCTCCACACCACCTCCACTCCTCTCACATCGAAATGGTGTGCCACATGCCTACTCTCGGCATAGTGCTGTAAACCATGGACAAAAATATCTCCAAGCACCAAAACCCTGACCCTCTGCACCTCTGCCATCTTCAGTATACGCACCGTCTTTCGACACAAAAGAGCAATGTGAACATCTGATTGGCTGATGCCTACAGTCCTCTTTCCATGGTGGATTTGCTGTAGAAACCCGTATGTGACACGTCCTACCCGCAGACAAGCGTTGTCTACATGTGGCACGTAACTCTTACCCAGTCCTTCTACCCTTTCCACATCAGTCGCGAATCCATTCCCTCATTGGACAGAACTAAGCAGTCACACAGCCATCCACCAATCACAATCAACATCGCTAAATCTAACTCCATCATCAACATTTTGCACTTCAAATGTACTATCGATGTCTCTGAAGGGAAGTCGCATATCATTGCAAAGCACCTACTTGAAAAACTACTGTGCAAGTGTCGCGGATTTCTACGTACATCTACATGCATGCGCACATGCATAAGTATGAAGTACAGGTATGCATATTTTAAGCAGAGAACATGTGCTCCCCTTATGATTTCATTTAAACAAAATAATGCCAATAAATCTGCATAGGCAATACATGCCAACGCTCCCCCTTTATGTGCAAACTGCACTACTTTTCACTACCTCCCGCATAACCTGTACATACGTCACAACTATCCCTATTGAGCGTGAAACTCTATTGTCCATTAGAAAATGTCTGAATTGTGTAACATGTACCGCCTACATTAATGCTACTTGCAATGCAATCGTATGAGAAGAATAAACGCTCCCGATTGCTGTGGTTACATCTGCCGCTGAGGGTCTCCCGATTTTTCGGAATCGTACTTATAATATGAAAGTAGAGGAATTTTTCCCATCTACTATAATGACCTATCGCTTACAAACCTCTCTGCTATAGATAATACAGCTTTAAAAAACAAGACATTTTCATAACCTAAAAATTGTACTCATTTCTGAAGCATGTGCAACTAAGATACTGCAAATAACATCCAGAGGTAGCTGTCAGACTTCGGCTCCACCTCCCCCTTCTCCTCACCTGAATCTTCTGATATTGAGTCCTTTACCGTAGTCCGGATTCGGGGACGTTCCTTCTTCTTGGTAGAGATAAGATCCTTAGGTGTTCTAACCTTCTTATCGTGCAAGTAAGGTCTGGCCCCTCCGGAGGCCACCGTGGCAGAAGTGGAAACCTGCCATGGGGGGCTCCCAGTGGGCCAGCCTCGGTGCCCAAGGGAAAAAGCCGGAATGGCAGAAAAAACCCTTGAATGAAGATCTGCAGGCAAGGTGAGGAGTGTTTCCTAAGGCCAGGTATAAGGCAGGTTCTCCCAGGTTCTCCCAGGCTGAGATGATGAAGATTCAGGAATTATGGATTGAAAAGCTAGAGCTTTCTCCAAAGTCAGGCCACTGCAGAATGCCGGGAGTGTCAGATGCTTCGGACACCGAAGCAGATAGGAGCCGCAAGCAGTATAATGTACAGGAAGGCAGAGCGAGGAGCTGAGTGCAAAGGGATTCGCAAGCAGAGAGAAAGTAAACAGGATGGTAAGCAAGAAGTGGAACGCG
The DNA here is from genome assembly GCF_040938575.1 of Ambystoma mexicanum. Taxonomy (NCBI): domain Eukaryota; kingdom Metazoa; phylum Chordata; class Amphibia; order Caudata; family Ambystomatidae; genus Ambystoma; species Ambystoma mexicanum. The sequence goes on from NC_090926.1 coordinate 284,609,664, forward strand.
AAAAGGATCGCGAGCGGAGAAAAAGGAATCAGAAAGGCAGAGCGAGGAGCTGAGTGCAAAGGGATTCGCAAGCGGAGAAAAAGTAAACAGGATGGTAAGCAAGAAGCGGAATGCGAAAGGGATCGCGAGCGGAGAAAAAGTAAACAGGAAGGTAAGCAAGAAGCGGAACGCGAAAGGGATCGCGAGCGGGGAAAAAGGAATCAGAAAGGCAAAGCGAGGAGCTGAGTGCGAAAGAATTCGCAAGCGGAGAAAAAGTAAACAGGATGGTAAGCAAGAAGCGGAATGCGAAAGGGATCGCGAGCGGAGAAAAAGTAAACAGGAAGGTAAGCAAGAAGCGGAACGCGAAAGGGATCGCGAGCGGGGAAAAAGGAATCAGAAAGGCAAAGCGAGGAGCTGAGTGCGAAGGGATTCGCAAGCGGAGAAAAAGTAAACAGGATGGTAAGCAAGAAGCGGAATGCGAAAGGGATCGCGAGTGGAGAAAAAGTAAACAGGAAGGTAAGCAAGAAGCGGAACGCGAAAGGGATCGCGAGCGGGGAAAAACCTCATAGAACTAGAACACAGAGCGGACAAAAAGGGGAGAGGGACACAGGAGAAAAATAACAAGCTCACGCCGAAAACGAGAGCAAGAAGGATACTTGGAAGAAAGTTACGAGCTAGTAGAGCGCTGGTAGAAGTGTAAGCAATACACAGATACAACGCGCCGAGCTGGAGGCGGAGCCTAGATTTATAGTGGAGGCAGCCATGTTGGGTGAGGACTAGAGCGTCCATCGATCCCACAGCTTCCACCCTCGATTCCTGACAGTATACCCCCTCTTCCTTGGGGGTCCCCCCGGTTTGCCTGGCTGAAAACGATGGAACCTTTTCACAAGATGAGGAGCATGTATGTGGTAGTCAGGCTCCCAGGTTCTCTCCTCCTTAGGATAGCCCCTCCAATGTACCAGGTACTGTAACCTGCCCTTACGATACCTGGAATCGATCAAACGAGCCACCTCGTACTCGTCCGGGGCAGGATCAACCTTAGGGCGTCCCTTATGAACAGGCCTCTGAAATGGGTCTTCCTTGTAGGCCTTGAGAAGAGAAGTGTGAAAAACAGGGTGAATCCTCTTGAGGGAATCCGGAAGTTTAAGTTTGAAAGCCACCGGATTGATCTGTTGAACAATGGGAAAGGGACCTAGAAATCTAGAAGAAAACTTCCCCTTGTGAATCCATCTGGGAAGAAATCTGGTTGACAGCGATACCAATTGTCCCACCTTCCAGTCGGGGTTTGAGCGTCTGCTCCTGTCTGCCCACTTCTTCTGGGCTTCCTGGCTGGCTAGATGAGCTTTCTTGGCTGTCTCCTGTACCTCGTGCAGATCTCTGAGAGCCTCATCTAAGGCCGGAACCTTGGTCGATCGTGTGTTAACCCAGGGTAGATAGTGTGGGTTGAAACCGTATGTACAAAAGAACAGACTCATCTGTATGGTGGTGTGAATTGCATTGTTATAAGCAAACTCTGCCTGGGAGAGAAATTCAAACCACCTTTCTTGCTGTGGACTACAGAAGCACCTAAGGTACTGTTCCAAGCTTGCATTGAGTTTTTCCGTTTGGCCGTTGCTTTGGGGGTGATAACCCGAGGAGGGAGCCCTATGGATTCCCAGAACCCGACAGAGAGTGGCCCAGAATCTTGAGGTGAATTGGGAACCACGATCAGAGACTATAGTCCTAGGCAAACCATGCAGGCGGACTACGTCACGGAGGAAGACGGCAGCTGTCTCAGAAGCCGAAGGCAGTTGCTGAAAGGCTGAAAAGTGTGCCAACTTGCTGTAGGAGTCACAGGTGACCATAATTACAGTCATACCAGAAGACACCGAAGATCCACAATGTAATCCATGGAAATATGTTCCCAGGGGCGATTAGCTAGAGGAGGCTGTTGCAACAACCCTATTGGCCTACCCGTCTGATACTTGTTTGCAGCACAAACAGAGCAAGTAGAGACGTATTGACTCACGTCCTTTCTTAGCGTTGGCCACCAGAAACCCCTACTTATTAAGTCATATGTCTTTCTGATGCCAGGATGACCTGTCAAGGGCAAGTCATGGCACCAGGAAAGAACCATTCTTTGAAGCTTCTTGGTGGGAATATAGAGCGCCTCCTCATGGTAATACAATCCATCCTTCCCTTTGGTGGTAGTATGCGCGAGCTCTGGGCAACTCTGATACAGGGGTATAAGCTCCTTGAGAAAAGTGGTCGTGGAAGCCAAAATCCTGAGCTTGGGGAGAACAAAGTCATGTCCTTGATATAATCCTGATACTTCCCCCTTACTTCGGGATAAGGCATCAGCCTTCTTGTTCTCCGTCCCAGGAATGTAAGTTATCACAAAGTCATACTGTAGAAAGAAATAGGCCCATCGGGCATGACGGGCATTGGTGCATTCCATCTGTTGGAGTACCCTGAGATTTCTGTGATCGGTGCGAATCAAGAAGCTATGAGCAGCTCCCTGTAGGAGATGACGCCATTCCTGACAAGCTAGCTTGATGGCTAGTAGCTCTCTTTCCAATACAGAATAGTTCCGTTCGTTACATGTTAAGGTCTTGGAAAAATAAGCTACAGGATGCTCAATATCGTCTTCCGATTCTTGGAGGAGAATGGCTCCCACTGCTCCAATGGAGGCGTCAGTCTCCATGATGAATCGTCTTGTCTGGTCAGGTTGGATCAGGATGGGAGCTGTGGAGAATCTTTCTTTAAGGAGTTGGAAAGCCTTCTGAGGTTCTCCTTCAAAAGAAAACCGTACTCCCTTCTTAAGTAGAGAGGTCAAGGGGAGCACAGTTTGTGAGAAGTTGGGGATGAAACGCCGATAAAAATTTGCTAAACCCAGAAAACTCTGTAGCTCCTTTATGTTTCCGGGTTCCTTCCAATCGTGAATGGCCTTAACCTTTCTTGGGTCCATTTCGATCCCTTCATGAGAAAGGATGAACCCAAGGTAGGACACAGAAGTGGCTTCAAACTGACATTTTTCGGGCTTGACCAACAACCGATGGATAAGGAGTCTTCTCAACACCTTCTTGACCTGTGCTCTGTGTTCATCAAGAGATTTGGAGTAGACGAGGATATCGTCTAGGTAGACCACCACGGATAGGTATAACATGTCAGCCAACACCTTGTCCATATACCTCTGGAAAACTGCCGGGGCATTGACAAGACCGAAAGGCATGACTCTATACTCGTACAAGCCGAACGGAGTGCGAAAGGCGGTCTTCCATTCGTCCCCCTCCTTGATCCTAAGGAGGTGATAGGCCCCTCTTAGATCTAGCTTGGTGAAATACCTAGCCCCTTGAACCGCCTCCAGGATGTCTCGTATAAGGGGCATGGGATACCTATCCCTTATAGTGATCTTATTAAGTCCTCTAAAGTCTATGCATGGGCGCAACTCATCCAAATCCTTCTTGGGGATAAAAAACAATGATGCACCACAGGATGACTTGGATTCCTGGATAAGCCCGTTCTGTAGATTAGCGTCCAGATATTCTCTGAGGGCCCTTCGTTCCGGAAGGGACAGGGGATACATCCTTCCGAAAGGAACGATAGAATCTGGCACCAGGTCGATTGAGCAGTCCTCTGCCCGGTGTGGGGGTAGCTGCTTAGGTAGAGTATCCAGAAAGACTTCGGTGTATTCATGGTATTGGGGCGGAACTGTTGCTACAATTAAGGAGCTGGGAGCTTCGGAACCTTCTCCAGTTACCACCATAGCCGCAGTAGTATTCAGACAGTTTGATTTGCAGAATTGGGAGTCGAAGCACACCTTGTTGGCAGACCAAACGATAAGAGGATTATGTCTCCTCAACCAAGGTATTCCCAGAACTAAAGGAAAATGAGCTGCACGTATCTGGTCAAATACTAGGAGTTCTTGGTGGTTGCCTACTCTAATCTGCAATGGAATCGACTCCCACAGGATAGGACCCGAAGAAAGAGGTACACCATCCACACCCTCAACAGGTATGGGTCTGGGCTTGGGTCTGGTAGAGACTATGTTCTCCTTAGCCCACTTAATGTCCATGAAGTTACCCGCGGCACCACAATCCAACATTGCCAATACCTCAACTGATGTCGTTTCAGATAACTTCACGTGGACCTTGAAAACTATTAAACTACTGTCTTCGCTCTCTTCAAGGGTTCTTGAGTGGTTGCAAGGGTAACTGGCAGGTCCCCCGAGACTTCCCTTGCAACAGCCCGGGGGTGGAAGTTTTCCTTCTTCCTAGGAGGAACTTCTGGACAGTTTCTCAGCAGGTGTTTAGAGGATCCACAATACATGCACAATCCCGCCTCTCGGCGCCGTCTCCTTTCTTCAGGAGTCAGAGGTCCACGAGCTGCTCCTATCTGCATTGACTCTTCGGTGGATGATATCGGTCTCTGGATTGGAGTCTGGGAGGGCAGGCCTATTGTCTGTGAGGTTCCCCGTGGACGTCTCCTTTCTTGTCTGCGTTCATGCAGCCTGAACTTGATCTGGAGGGACAAGGTCATCAAGTCACGAAATGACTGTGGTCTGGCTATCCTCGCAAGCTCATCCTTGATCTCGTCCTGAAGTCCTCTTCTGAAGATCGTCTGTTGAGCCGAGTCCGGCCAGTCCGCCTTTGCAGCCAGTCTGAGGAAGCGTGAGATATATGTTTGCACGTCTGTACTTCCTTGACGGACATCAAGCATGGCTTCTAATGAGGAGTATAGAACCTCAGGTCTATCAAATCTATCCTTAAAGGCTGTCACAAACTGATCGTAGACATTTAGGGAAGGATCATCATTGGAGACCGTGGTCATCTCGACGGAACACTACTTGTTGGCGAAGGACTATGTTTTCAGCCCGTAGGGATTGTACTTCAGCTGTCAGGTTCTGTATAGCTGCTACTAGTTCCCGGTATTGTTCCAAAGATGCCATGTTTGTAGTTGGGCGTTGTATGCTGTCAGAATTCGGCTCCACCTCCCCCTTCTCCTCACCTGAATCTTCTGATATTGAGTCCTTTACCGTAGTCCGGATTCGGGGACGTTCCTTCTTCTTGGTAGAGATAAGATCCTTAGGTGTTCTAACCTTCTTATCGTGCAAGTAAGGTCTGGCCCCTCCGGAGGCCACCGTGGCAGAAGTGGAAACCTGCCGTGGGGGGCTCCCAGTGGGCCAGCCTCGGTGCCCAAGGGAAAAAGCCGGAACGGCAGAAAAAACCCTTGAATGAAGAGCTGCAGGCAAGGTGAGGAGTGTTTCCTAAGGCCAGGTATAAGGCAGGTTCTCCCAGGTTCTCCCAGGCTGAGATGATGAAGATTCAGGAATTATGGATTGAAAAGCTAGAGCTTTCTCCAAAGTCAGGCCACTGCAGAATGCCGGGAGTGTCAGATGCTTCGGACACCGAAGCAGATAGGAGCCGCAAGCAGTATAATGTACAGAAAGGCAGAGCGAGGAGCTGAGTGCAAAGGGATTCGCAAGCGGAGAGAAAGTAAACAGGATGGTAAGCAAGAAGCGGAACGCGAAAAGGATCGCGAGCGGAGAAAAAGGAATCAGAAAGGCAGAGCGAGGAGCTGAGTGCAAAGGGATTCGCAAGCGGAGAAAAAGTAAACAGGATGGTAAGCAAGAAGCGGAACGCGAAAGGGATCGCGAGCGGAGAAAAAGTAAACAGGAAGGTAAGCAAGAAGCGGAACGCGAAAGGGATCGCGAGCGGGGAAAAAGGAATCAGAAAGGCAAAGCGAGGAGCTGAGTGCGAAGGGATTCGCAAGCAGAGAAAAAGTAAACAGGATGGTAAGCAAGAAGCGGAATGCGAAAGGGATCGCGAGCGGAGAAGAAGTAAACAGGAAGGTAAGCAAGAAGCGGAACGCGAAAGGGATCGCGAGCGGTGAAAAAGGAATCAGAAAGGCAAGCGAGGAGCTGAGTGCGAAGGGATTCGCAAGCGGAGAAAAAGTAAACAGGATGGTAAGCAAGAAGCGGAATGCGAAAGGGATCGCGAGCGGAGAAAAAGTAAACAGGAAGGTAAGCAAAAAGCGGAACGCGAAAGGGATCGCGAGCGGGGAAAAACCTCATAGAACTAGAACACAGAGCGGACAAAAAGGGGAGAGGGACACAGGAGAAAAATAACAAGCTCACGCCGAAAACGAGAGCAAGAAGGATACTTGGAAGAAAGTTACGAGCTAGTAGAGCGCTGGTAGAAGTGTAAGCAATACACAGATACAACGCGCCGAGCTGGAGGCGGAGCCTAGATTTATAGTGGAGGCAGCCATGTTGGGTGAGGACTAGAGCGTCCATCGATCCCACAGCTTCCACCCTCGATTCCTGACAGTAGCACACAGTGAAGTGAAATGTGCAATATGAAAGGAGAATACTCCGATAAAAGATGCAAAAGTAACGTGTAGAGTAACATCACTGCTTTAAGCACAAAAAGTTAATAATTTGTTTTTTTTACAATCTCAGTGAAAACTACTCTCCTGAAAATCAACAGCATCTACACTGCAAACGACATATCCGAAGAAACCTGGTCATTCCGCAAAAGAAAGTAAGTACAGTACTACCTTTATATTCTAACTATTACTTAAAGAGACTGTGTGGGTTATTTATTTAATTTGTGCACACATTGATTTCTGAACCATTCTACCCACAAATCCCCATTTACTAAATTAAGAATAACAGGCAGAATGGCTCACAAATCCCTGTGTGTTTGGAACGCAAATAACATACAAAATCCTTAGAATGTTAGTACTAGAAAACAAATAGCTGTTTTAATTTTATGCCATTAGGTTTACTGTTAGTGCTTCTCCTCACCAGTAGGCCACTTTGTACTCTCATCTGAAGCACATTGTAGTAGTATACAAACAGAGAAATAGCCTTCCCAAATCATTGTAAGAGGCCAATGCACATTGACGAGGAAACCACAAAGAGTTTCCCCATCAAACGCATGCACGCATGCACACAGCACACATGCATTGTACAACAGACCAAACCATGCCTTCTTTTTTTCAACAGACCCCACAGAATGCCTACCAAAAAGCAAGTCTGTAGAAAGGAACGCAGAAGTAGAGCAAATAAAAATAAAAGTGTCCAACCTAAGCATCCATCTGTGGCAGAGTTTGTAGAGAACGTTGGAACAAAACAGCTAATACAGTCATTTCGGAAAACAAAGGAAGCTTCAACTAATGAAACTTTACCTCCTCCATCAAAATGTAGCATGAAACACAAAGCACTTTTTCCTAAAAATCGGCTACCAGTACTGCTAACAATTCTCCTATTAATCCTGACATAGTAACAAGAACCCATAGCAAAAAAAGTATTTTAGCAAAAATGTTTTGCCACAAAGTCCTTCAGAATCTAATAAGAACAGGACCGAAATCATCCTCAACCCTTAAAACCTACCGTAGAAAATTAATCCTACAAGCTCTCGTGGACAGTGCAATCCTTCACAAAGGAAGCTGTTCATATTAGTGTTAAAAAGGATGAAATCACTAACAAAAGTAAGTACCAAACTACAAAAGAAACTTATCAATAAACGGAATGTGAACAAAAATAACTTCTTACATATTTGTGGAGGTGAATGGAGTCACACGACAACCACAGAACCATATTTTAATGAAGAAGCATACAAACAAAATCAAACAAACACAATTGCCATCCATAGCAGTGGACGAGGGTATGAAAAAATCAATAATACCATCATGGAACAAGAAACAGTGCTTAGAAAAGTATCCCCTGAAAACTCAGAATTACCTCTCGATTTGACTGAACCAGACCGTCCAGTATACAAATGGCCGTGCACATCAATGTGTGCCATTCCTAACAAATCTTTCAAATCTTTACGTCAGTTCCTCAATCAGTATGTAAAAGGTAAAGACAAAATGACAATGAAAGTGCTGCAAAATATGCATATCTGTCCAGTGCGCAAATACACAGGACTGCACGGACATTCATTAGCCTGCATTTCTGGACCTATTTGCAAAAGCACCTTCAATGATATCAAAAGGATATCAATACATCATTCAAATGTAAGAAATCTAGTGTATAAAATATACTATGCTAAAAGTCCAGCTTCAGAATTAGCCAATTTAAATAACACTCTTCTGCATGGTACACCCAAATACCTACAAGAGGAAATTGAATGTATCCAGAGAAAATATTTTGGAAGTGAAAGCCACTTACAAAATGCAATAGTTTTAAAACAGACTACCAACAATGCTGCACATAGCAACCTTTTATTACACACATACAAAACAGAAATACTAAAATTTAAAAGTGCATCGGCTGAAGTACCAAACCATGTGTGTGTGTGTTGCCGCAGAACGTTTTACAAAAGGAACACAAAAAATGTAGACATTGCATACAAAATAGAAGACAATGAAGATTCCAAATGGTTTCAATTCGCTCTCTACCTTTTAGCAGAAAACAAATATGAAATAAGAGAACCCCTAATATGTTGCAGTTACTGCACAACAAAACTAGACAACAACCAAACTCCTTCACGTGCTATCAGAAATAATTTGGAATTGTTCCCACTACCAAAAACCCTGCAACAACTCAATTTGTATGAGAGCATCATAATTCAAACAGTTCACCCATTTCAAGCAATTATACGCCTTCACCCAAAAACATCAAAATTACCTCCCTCTGAATTGGTGAAAGGCATTCGTGGCAAAGTAGTTTATTTGCCATTAGATCTAACCTAAAATGTACACACTCTAGGACTGCAGCGATCAATAGAGCATTCTTTAATTGTCTTGGTAAATGGTGTACCAACAAAGGATAAATAAATTTGGCAACAACTGGTGGATTTACATAAAGTTAGACAAGCCTTGCAATGTCTGAAAGACAATAACGAGTACTACAAGGAAATAAATATTGAAGAAAACTTAAGGGAAGGAACTGAAATAATTTAAGAGCCATCAGAAACTGGACAATTCGAACTTCTGGATCCTGCTGCAGTATGCCCTCTTTTGGACCAGTACAATATTCAGCAATTGCATTCCAATGAAAGCATAGATGATGCATTAGAAACTTACCAAATGCGACAAACCAAAGGTTCACCAATGAGTATATGAGAAAAAAGTATAGAAGCACGTGCTTTTCCACTGCCATTTCCTACTGGCAAAGGTGGAAGATACGATGATAGACCCACTCAGATTACGGCATCAGAATACCGCTCATTACGAATGTATTCGCACAATCCCAGATTTAGACAAAATGTGGAGTACATATTCCACCTACTCTTTGAAAGTGAACTAGCAACGCTATGTTACGGAGTTGCACACATTTTGAAATCTGGAACCCACTTTCAAAATATGTGAGCTATGCAATTAATTCAAAAAGTACAGGTAAAAGATGAGATTTTACAATCAAGCATTACCAATTTGTTTGCAAACATGCATGGTACAAGAGTACTGGTTCTGACGGCACGGAGACGTACATTGTATGATCAGAAACCTTAGACCACCGACTTGGTTTGTGACACTAAGTTGTGCAGAATATGCATGGGAAGATTTACATGAGTTCCTACGCATAGCAAACAACAACAAAACCAACATAGATATGTTAACACCTGGAGAACTTTGCTCTCTAGATCCAGTTAATGTGTCAAGATATTTCCATCATCGTTTCATTGCTATGCTACACTTTATTTGCAATAAAACTGTTCCTCCCCTCGGAGAAGTGCAACACTTCTTTTGGAGAAAAGAATATCAAGCGAGAGGAGCACCACATATTCACATGCTTTTATGGATCAAAGGTGTACCTAAATTTGTTCACGACAGTGATGCCACTGTTTTGCAGTTCATCCAAAAGTATGTCACTTGTGAAATCCCGTCACAACGGACATATAGTAAGTGACCTGCATGGGCAGATTTTACAATTTCAAAGACACAAATGTGGCAAATATTGTCATCGCAAATAGAAACAAAGGTAAATACTACACCAAATGCCGCTTTGGTTTCCCTAGACCAGTTACAGAAACAGGTGAAGTGAATAACTTCATGTCCTCAGTTCGACATAGTGTTAAAGGTAAATCACCTAAGAACATGTATTACATAAAAAGAACAGAAGAATCAAAATATATCAATGATTACAATGCAATAATTGCCCTCTTATGGAATGCAAGCATAGATGTGCTGTACATTCCAGACAATTCTACTGCTGTTGCACGATATGTTACAGCCTACTTAACAAAAGCAGAAAAAACAGAGCTTCAAGACCTCTGGGATGACCTAGCATCAGACAAAACACTATCGCAGAAATTGTACAGCCTAGGCATAAAAATGCTCTCTCATAGAGAATGTGGCGCCTATGAAGCAGCAGATCGTTTAACCGGTACTGCTTTGTATGGAAAATCAGACAACATAATATGGCTAAGTCTTGCTCCTGCTCAAGCTAGAAAAAGGGTTCTGAAATCATATGAGGACATAGAAACAATTGCCTGAAATGATCCCAACAGCTAAGACATTTTAAAAAACAATTTACTGGACACATGCTACCCGAACAGGAGTAGCAGTTTGGAAAGCATGTTTCTGTACCACCTAGCTCAAAACTTTGCATACAAAAATAGTGTAAAACCCGATGAAAGCAAAGGTAGATATGGAGTAACCGATTGTGAAGGCAGCTTAGTGAAATTTACCAAACGAAGCTTAATTAATCATGGTAAATTGTCATCAAAAACTCCTCAACAAAAAGAACTATATTACATGTATCTGCTACAACTTGCGACTTTATGTGCAGTGCTGGGATGTTCTGCACGGACTATGAAAGCATTAGTTACCAGACAGATTTCCAGTGGTTTCAAGGAAATGGCATTTTTTTGACCTCCATTGGCAATGCTGTTGTGTTTGCCACTCTGCATGAAGCGTTGCAGAGAATTCTGTAGAAAATTAAGATAAGCATTCATGTTCAGGCGAGAAAAATGTGAGGAGCAGAAGCAAACAGACAGTGAGCAAAAGAGTGCCGGTTGATTTTGTCCTAAAATGTCAAACGTGTTCGACTTTGTCCCTTGTACTGTCTTGCTTTGAAGGTCACTGGTTGGAGGAGCAAGGTGAGGTGTACAGGACAGATGGAGCTTCTTTTTACGCTGGTCTGATCTCACCAGAAGCCGCCTTGTGCTATTCTCTCTACTGGCAAACCTTCCTCAATTTCTCCTTTGGAAAAAAGGTAATAAAAGGCTTTTGTGAGCCTGTTGTGCTTCCTGTAACTCAACTGCATGTTCGGGATTATACTGCACCTTAGTTGAGTTGAGACGTGTTTCAGTGCTCTGTTTTCGTCTAGTCTGTTTGAGTTCTGCCAGGGGGGATGTACAGGTCTTGGGGTGCATTGCATTATGGGTCAGAAATGATGCTGCTCACAAATGTGTGTACATAGATGCCAACCTTTCACAGTGGGCTCGAGGGTAACTTGTGCGCTGTGCCATGCCCATCGGCCGGACGCCAAAATTAGCATAATTTGCATGGCTCCATCTGTCTCTCTAAAAGGACCAAATGCACTGGTAACCCACCGCATTGCAGATAATTGCATTAGAATTAGAAAAAACCCATATTCGTTTTAGTAACCTTTTTCATAATAGTGTATATAAGTGTATTTACTGACCCAATGGCACCTAAAGCGTTTTGTTCTTTTAGCAATTCAGGCAGGAAGACTATACTTTTTTTTATTCTGGGCTGCAAAATCTGCAAACTTAAAGAGGTCTCATGAGGTGAAAGGTCTGTGATTGTTTGGCAGAAACAGACTTCATTAATGCCATTGTAGATGAAAGGCTCACTTTGCATGTGAAAGAATCATCACTTTACCAATGTGATGACCTTGTTTCTTTGCCTGCCCTGCTTGCGGGTTTCCCCAACACCTTGCGGCCTTAAGGGTTTTATGGTTTATTGCATTC